>NC_068938.1:145889728-147089728 GCF_016801865.2 Culex pipiens pallens
TATAATTCAATTTCTAATTTGTTTAATCGTTTGTAAATTTATTATTGCTGGTATGATACCTACAATTCTTTTACAAAAACTTTGTTGATTGTTTACATCGCAGTAAATTTTATAATCTTTAAACATTGCAAATGATAGTTAATATGTCCATTGAGCAATCTTGAGCTATGAGCTATGAGGTTTTGTCGAATGATGATTGGTTTTTTTGTTAAGGGGTTACATACATGTAGAAAATCACAAAATTTCATATTACAGAAAATTTATTAAATCAACTTAAAAGATGATTTTCAATCACTCCTGAAAGTTTCATGAAGATATTTCATGATTTAACTGAGTTAGAGACGATTTAAGCTCAGAATTTTGCCATGCGCAAAGCGAGCTGTCAAACTTTGAGAGCGTTTTTCTCTGAACACCAAGTTGATTTACGGGTGCCACGATATCTCGAGATGGGACGGACCAAATTGGCTGAAATTTTGGGTGAAGACTCCCAAGATATGTCCCGTGTGCATGACGAAGCCCGATTTTAAAATTTTGAATTTTCAAAAATTACAAAAATCAAAAACTGGCGATTTTTTATATGAAAAACAGATAAATATTTTTATCTTTTTTTTTAATAATCTTTTTGAAAATCGGCCTCCGTCATGCACACGGGACCGGTTTAACGAGTCTTCACCAACATTTTGAGCCGATTTGGTCGAAGCAATGTTGAGATATCGTGGCACCCGTTTTTTGAAACTGCTAACTTCAAATAGCTATATCTCGGCAAAGATACAACCAAATGTCTTCAAATTTGTTTTGTTAATAGATGGAAATGTATTTTTTAATGCCCTGAAAACAGATTTTGAAAAAAGTTTAAGTGTGTGCTCAAACCAACCTCTGACATTTTTGCCGATTTACGTATATATAACCCCTTAAGCAAACTTTTATTACACGTTTGATATACCGAAAGAAGTGATTTTTTATCTAATTCATGTCCATTTTTTCAACTGTAACATAAACGAGCAATACAGTCAGTAGGGGTTTCTTAATAATAAAAAAAAAACAATTTAAATAACATTGATTATATTTTAACGTAGAATTGTACTTAAATAGTTAACTAAAAGAGGGTGATGATTCTAGAGATTTCGAATTTTCCGGGAATCGAGAGTTGAATGCAATGCAACTTTTGAATTGGTTCAACTTGAAAATGGCTATTTATTTCTTGTATGTATTGAAGTTTACTCATCTAGTGTCATTAATTGATTTAATTTTTTCCTTATAATATTTATAATAAGTGTCAAAATTCCCGGGAGTCTCGACCAAATTTACCGGGAAACAAGAGGCTCTAAAATGGCAGAATTCCCGGGTAATTTTTCCTTGGAATTCCCGCTCGTCACCCTCTATTTACTAACATTGTCTAAAAATATGATGGAATTTGCTGAACTCAACCTTGAACGCCAATCGTTTGAAAATTGACCCAATGTTACTCCTTCGAGGGCTGACATTGGGTAACATAAAACTATAATTCGAGCAATTCCAATAAAAATATTAAAATTTGATTTTCAAAAATCACTTTGATCCAATCTCACCCCCCAGACCAAATGTCAACCCAATTGACGGTAATATGTTTTAATTTACAAGTGACGTCTTTGAGATATGATTTGTCCATTGTTAATAATTTCTGAGAAAATAGTAGCTTTTTCTATACAATCCATATAATATGCCGAATCGGTTCCAGAGTGGCCAAAGTGTCAATTAGTTAGCGTATAAACCTTCGTTGGGCTTATCGAACCCAACGCAACAAAGAGTACCTCGATCCGACGTTCCGTATTGAACTGATTCGCATTCGAACAAAACCGTCGAATTTTTTTATGTATAAAAAATAAGATTTCAGTTGTGTATTGAATCATTATGTAAGAATTTTTAGTGACAAATAATTTTGACTTTAGCTCAAATATGATTAAATGTCAACTTTAGGGGTAGGCGTGGCTGAATGGTTACGCTGTTCGCTTCGTAAGCGGAAGGTTCTGGGTTCGATTCCCATCTGCCCCTATCGAGAAATTATGGAAAGAAGGAATAATTCTGAACACTTGAATATGAACGAAAAAATCATTAGCTCGCGGCGGGGTTCGATCCCCCGTCCTTTGGGTCAGCAGACAAAAATGCTAACCACCAGACCATCGAGGCTTAGTTGTCTAGAAGGATTAAGAATGCTATAAGAATCCAAGAAACTTGATTGGAATCTGTGTGAACCTAAGAACAGGAAAATGCAATATTGAATTCAAGGACACTGGTTGCATAATTGTTAGGCGAATATTGAACTTTCAACACGACCAGAATTCACCACCGAATTGGAAAGCTTCCAAAAATGAATCCAAGAACATACGAAGAATTAAGGACTATAAATAGATTTGACCGGCCGCATCACTTACCACGGTGAATCCTGGCTTCACACCCATCTTACTAACACCCTCAAACCTCACGTGATACTTTGTCGAAGACGCAGCTGATTTAGCGGTCTTCATCACTCAAGTATCGGACTAAAATTCCTATCCACTTCCCCCGTGTCTTACCACTGGTCGTGGCCGGCGCTGTGATTGGCTAGCATGATAGGGACATTTGAAAGTTGCGAAGTGGTGATGATTGGTTCCTACTCTTCATCTGTGGTCCACGGAGCAATTCTTGGAGGTCCTGGTCAATAACAGAGTAGCAACTACGGGTAGACACCAATGCTATGCTATGCTAATATGATTAAATGTCAACTTTTGCACGCTAGTTTTCGCGAAAAATATGTTCTAGAAATTTAACAATTGATGTAAATACAAATTTAGCACCCATTAAAACGCTATCAGAGTTGCTCCAAACATGGCATGCATTATTAAACCTAGTCCAATTTATTCTGCAGTGGTCATTTACGGCTAGTGCGTTCAACTGTGGAACACAACAAGACAAATGGCAAACCTGGAAGTTCTAGTTTTGTTACTTTTCGGATTTATCTGTAGAATTTTTGCTCAAGTAGCTTCAGAAGAAGATTCTCAGGATTACAGCTGGAGCGAATTGCTTGAAATAGATTCACAATATTTAGAGTATTATGATGAAGATGAGATTGTTGAACCGGATGTACAGGTAAGTTGAATTTATATTAGTTAAAATAATGGGAAAATTCAACAGTAAATGAATTACTAGCCAGGCGAACAAAACTACAATACAACATTGGCCTCATTCGACGCAATGTTGGAAGAAGGATCAACTCTGGCAGACAAGGAACTTCAGCTCTACTACCGTTCATTAGCTGACAAACCCAAGCAACGGAGAAACGTGCCCAGGTGTGGGACTACAAAAACCAACTTCAAAGCTGTTGGTTTTGGTGTTCAAAAATGGAGCAAAAATTTCCTAACCTACAAGATTATGAACTTCCCCACGGGACAACCCCAATCAGTGATAAGATACCTGCTGGACAAAGCATTTTCCGCGTGGAGTAACGTTACCAACCTGGACTTTGCGGAAGTTACCTTCGTGGATCGAGCTGATATTGAGGTCGTCTTCGGCGGTCAGGTGCACTGGTCACGTGGTGAGCGATGCTCCTTCCCTATGGATACGGACGTGTTTGCCCATGCGTTTTACCCGGAAGAAGGAAATGTCCATTTCAACACCAAGTACTACTTTGACGGAGGGGAATCGCTGGGACAGTTTCTGGAGGTCGCGATGCACGAAATTGGCCACGTGCTCGGGCTTGACCACTCCAAGTCCAAGGCTTCGCTGATGCATCTCACGGAGATTGGCAGGTTTACCGAACCGCAGCCGATTGATGTGAAGGTATGATAGAACTTTGGAGTTAGAGATATTTCAAGTGTTGTTTCATTCCAGAACATTCAGCGACTGTACGGAGTACGTGGCGAATCGATGAGGGCTGCTGCACCCAGATTGTGCTCATTGACGGCGATGGACGCAGCAATTCAGACATCAAACGGAGTAATTTACGTGTTTGCTGGAGATTATTTCTACGACGTTAGCAACAAGTTTGCCCCTGGGAAGCTCATTTCCTCAAAGTGGAAAGGACTCCCCGGGAACATCGATGCAGCCTTCACGTACAACGGAGAGAAAATTTTCTTCTTCAAAAACGACCTCTACTGGACGTTCAACGAAACTCGAATGCTGCCGGGTCATCCGCGGCAAATTCGGGATGGCTTTCCGGGTCTGCCGAACAACCTGGATGCGACCCTGGTTAGTGATGGAGATATCTACGCGTTTCGAGGCGATCAGTATTGGTACTACTCGGTCAAGGATAAGCGGATATCCGGGGATTCCCCGAGCAGCACTCGACGGATTCATCTGCCGACGACCCACTTTGATGCGGCCTTGAACACTGAGAGTGCCATTATGACCTTCAAGGGCGGCAACTTTTTCAGATGGAGCGATGGAGGACGGTCGGTGCAAATGCTTCGAAACAGTTGGTTGCAGTGTTAGTTTTAGATCGGTGGTTGACTTCGATTTGATTGAACTGGAATCCTGGTATAAAATACAAAAAGCATTGCCAAATTTTAAAAATTGACTGTGATCTCTACTTCATCACCTAAAGTCTTCAACTAGTTTTAGACTCGAGAAGTTTATCCCATTTTCAAACAACATTATTGTTTACTCTTCATTGCACAGTGGTCCGAAACTGAAATATATAGCGTGACAAAATGGATTGCGGCCAAAGGTTTGGATTTAGAGCTCTGACGTCGTCGAAAAAAAATGATCGGGGTTGATAGGGACATCTTTTGGTATGGTGGACATTAGGGTGGTCTAATTTTTAGGATGTTTTACAACACTTCGCGTCGAAGAGTACGAAAATTGGACCATTTAAACAAAAGTTACAGCAAAAAAAATATATATTTTTTTAAACAATAATGCCACGCGGATTTTTTTTTATATCTTGTTACGGATGGACGGTACGACCCCTTTTCACTTTAAACATTTGAAAAAGACGTTTTTTTTCAATAACTTGCAGCTTGGAATTGTTATGATTTGGAAACTTTGACAAATGACAGCTTGACAAGCCAAAGTCTCAAAAATCTCGATTTTCGGTCATTTAACGGATTTTTATATTTTATTTTTTGTGACATCCCATATTATGATTTGACCAACTTTGCTGCGATGTTAAAGGCAATAATTTAATCTTCGCGATTCGCAATTTTCAGTGTAAGAACGGGCCTTGACCGATCTTATGCACCAGGTTCCCGACGAACACGCACTACCCTTACACCTATATCTCACTCTTGCGTCAGTACGAGCAACACGCTAGAACACGCATTGAGTGTTCGTGCCAGGCATTTACACCTTCTTTTCTGGTTACGCATTTTAACTTGGCCGGGGGTGGTACAGTGTTTTGGGTTAAGATAGCCAAAGGTTAATAAACACGAAATAAAATGATGGATAATAAACAGAGGGCGTTTAAGAAAATCAGTAAACAAAATAAAACATAGAAGATAGATGGTCGATAAAAATGGAAAGAAAAAAAACCCAAAGAAGATGTTTCAGGTACATCCACAGCAGTTGAATCAACATACTGCGAATCAAAACAATACCGTCTACAATCACAAATTACTTCCCTTTCCCACATTGTCGCGCCCCATTCTTTCAGCCGTCTCGACTCTGACCCGTGGTGGTCAAAGAATTACGAGCCGTTTCCACAGGCCACCAGCTAGGTCATCATGAAAACCAAGCCAACGTGGAGGTAAGAAAATAGGACACTTGCAAGGAACTAGAGCTATATGTTTTGATCAATATAATTCGAATGATCTAACAGGACTACGGACGCAGTCAGTTACGCTCCTTCCAGGATGTTCCTTACCTGGGTGTCAACCGAAGAGCAAGCAACAAGGTCAGTGTAGGGATTAAGAGTGGGTAACAGTAGAGGCTCGTATGCTAGAAAGGATAAATTTTAAGAAATTTGGTCCAAAATCGAGTAGCGTGCAGTGAGAGAAAGAGAGAGTTGTTAAACGTTTGTGTGAGAGAAATAGATCAGTCTTGTAGTTTGTTTCGGCACGGAAAGACGCGTTTTATTTCCATCCGAAACCCAACGAAAGTTGCGGCATCAAGAGCTCCGATCACGACAAAAGAGAGAATTGTTAAACGTTTGTGTGAGAGAAATAGGCCAGTCTTGTAGTTTGTTTCGGCACGGAAAGACGCGTTTTATTTCCATCCGAAACCCAACGAAAGTTGCGGCATCAAGAGCTCCGATAAAAGTCCAATGAAGGACCCTGGAACCGATTCCGTTAAATCTGCAGATTGTTTGGGAAAAGTTGCGTAAAGTCAAATTTTGATCACAGGAGGCTGAATAAGCAAACAAGCTAAAAACGTAAAAAAAAATCGAAAAAATCGTATAGGTGTCAAGAAAAATATAAAAACCTGATAAAATATAAAGGATATTTATTCAATTTTATTTTTTTCAATTTTCAATTCAGTTTTTATTCAGAAAATAATCAATTTACAATGTGTTACCATTAAACCTAATAGAGATTTGGAGGATAAAGAATAAATACAAATAAAAATAGGTAGTAATATAAAATTTTAAAAACATAAAACAAGAGCTGGAGGCGGGGTCGATAAAGGTGAGGCTTATATAGTTTTAAGTTATTTTTTGTACCCTTATTTCATTAGGAAATATTGGTGGGGAGATCTACAAGAAACTTAAAATATTTTAATATTTTTTTGGATGGAAAATCCTATTCCTTTTTTATTGTAAAATTGCGATTTTAAACAGTGAACAATTGTTCAGCGTTCTGCTTGTCAGTATGTGGTAAGCAATTAGATCATATTTGCAGCAACTTTTGTCGATTCACCAGGCACCACCACTTTCAAGTGTCTAAACAAACAATTTAATGACGCGTGCCGCCATCTCTTGTACGACCTCCACCTAATGGCTAAAATCAGCACTTAAAAAATGTTACTCCAACCGCAAACCGCACTCATTTACAATTTCCTATATTGGTGTAATGAAACTTTTCCACGCACGTTATAAAATCTCGGTTAGTGCATGGGGGCTGTGGTCTTTAGCCACGTGTACAAAGTCTACAGGAGGTCTTTTGCGCGAGGTCGGCCACAACTGTAACAAACTTTAATGACCTCTGCAATGATGGCGGCGACTGGTTGAACTCTCGCGGCAATCTCGCGAGGTTTTCTTTTTGAAGAAAAAAAAAAAAAAAAAACAGCAGCGAATGCCTAACATTATAATCTACCGCCTTATAGCATAGGTTCAGGTATACGATCATTAACTTTTGCAAGAAGTGCTGCCTCCGGCGGCGTACTTATTGTTGTGAAACGGTCAAAAGGTGTACAGTTAACCACGTGTGTGTGTGTGTGTGGTTTGAAACCCATTTGAAACAGAGACTAATTTTAGTGCCAGAAGCTGATTACTTTGAGATTTACTTTAGGGCTTTTAAGTGTAATCGAAGCCACACATTCTAGCGCGCGCAGGTGCTTTATGTTCCGTTGTAATTATCATCATGCTATACGTAAACATCAAGTTGCAGGTTGAATTGGACCATCGTTACAATTTCCAGATCATACAAAGGTTACGTGTATGGACTGGAGAGATGTTTTTTACAACATTCCTTTACGTGGCTGTGCAAATAAATAATAAATTAGTTTCTAGCGTTGTCCTCATCTGGTATTTAATGAATCCAACAAATTTCCCGCGTGCACACAAAGCGCACTGAACAAGTTCCTATAATTCCTTCCTTTTTCGCAGTGCAAAATATGGACTTTGCGCAACGACGTATACGCAACGGCAAATCCAAACCATAATAAAGCTAAAGTAACAAATATTTATATCGAAAAGCGATACGATAAATTCAAGTGCACACACCGTCTTCGGGGGCCTTCTGGGGGCTGCCGTTCTTGACATTCTCCGAGCGTCCTGAAGCCCGGTATCATCACTTGCGCCAAGTCGCTGAATATTGCGCGAATATTCACCGCGTACTTATAAGCTCGCTGTATACAAGATTATACCGCGCGCGCGTTCTGCTTCCGATCCGATCCGGGCAGGTCCAGAACCCAGACGGCAGGCAGGGATTCTTGGTTTATGCTCCAACCAGCGAACGTATAAGTAATGGATATTTGCGACAACCGCGTGTGTAATCTTGCCGCGTTCCTGTTCGTCACCGACCGACGATCGAGAATGACCGGGATATGCGGCAGCAAGAAAACTGCGGTAAAATCTGCGTGCACGATTTACTTAGCCGTTCTACGGTGAGGTGAACCCTTTAGGGACCGAAAATGATCTTAAAAAGTCTGAAAGCATCAGATCCATCTGATCTAACATAGACGCCCCGAAAATGCATCACAAAAATTGAAGTGGCCAGCCCTACTTCGTTGTGTTTACCGCGGGGAGAAGTATGTGAACGGATCACATTTCGGAGAATCTACAGGGGATGAAGGATGCGTGGACATACCGTTCCAAACGCTCCAGATTGTAGTTTCATCAAAGTTATGTAGGTTGTTTTTGCCTGCTTGGTCAGTGCGGTGGTTAACAAAAAGACAAATAAAAAATATTTTCATGATTTCATCAAATTCTAGAAAAAATAACATTTCCGATAATCCTACTGAAAGGGTCAATTCACTCGCTGTTGCTCAACCAGTTTAGTCGGTTGCTGGTTTAGATGTCGCACACTTAAACTGCTCCGGGATGCTGCCGTTTATTGTAGCAATTTTCCTCTGCTTCTGAAGCCATGTCTCATCCCCACAGGACACCAGAGTTAAATCTGAAGTAAGCCAAACGACTTCAAGAACGAGAGAGAGTGAGCAGAAAAAAGAGTCCCTTATGTTTATCTGAGGGTGGCGGACGTATTGATGTTGTTAAGGTTTTTTGCTGCCAAGTTTCGTTTTTTTCCAGGGCAAAATTTACAAATGCTCGCCGAAATATCTACATAGAGTGAGACAGAGAGAGAACGGTGAAGACCCTGCCCGGTAAGTGGCAACATAAGCATACGTGTGTATCTGCTTATACCGTGGACCACGTGCTCAAAGCAACAGGGAGGACCACGGTGGAGGAAAGGGAACGTCGAGGCCAATATTTACGAAACGAGACTAGACATTGGCAGGCGGCCAACACACATAAAATATTGGCCGGGCTGGGAAAGTGAATTGGCTGGACCGTGGTAGTACAGTGATCGAAAATGTGGGCAAAATCATGCAATATTGGAATCATAGGCCCCATAGCTGAACATATTTTTCTTTAATTTTTCAGGATGTTTCAAGTCACAAATCCAAAAAATATGAATATCCATTAACAGGAATCTCAGATATAATTTTTTGAAAAAAATTCGGATTTCGGTTTATCAATCGAGTTAAAAGTTCCATGCTTCTCCATTGAAATGATTTCGAGGTAAATTCTGATGGAGACGCATGGTACTTTTGGTTTTCAACTTTCAACGATTTTTCTCATTTTTTCATCAGCATGTTTTAATGAGCTTTTTGTGTTCTAACATTGACCAAAATATGAGATCGATCTGCCATCTACAGCCAGAGTTATTCAACTGTCTCATTGTAGACGCACTTGGCAGGAACAATGAGACACACTACGAAAATTAACATTTTCTAGTAAAACATCATGTTTTTGTATTGTTCCATTGCAGGTGACTTGCCTTGAACATTTTAGAGCAATATTGCCAACATGAAACTTGAATTAACAAAAGTATTTAAATTTTGTAAAATCCATATATTTATACCAAATAACTTTGTATTATTGGTTAAATGAAGTTAAAACTCTATAAATATGCCAAAAATCACTTCCAATTCATGTTTTGAAAGATTTACAAAGATTTTGAAAAGTTCAATGAAATAAATCAAAGTGTCTCAGTGTCTCATTGTTATCCATGGGCTAAAATGAGTGGGGAACAATGAGACAACCCTGGATTCTGGGTTTATTCTAAATTTTGGCCAAACCTAATCAAAGGACATTGTAGCCCAACTCAATCCCTATGGAATGTCGAAATTTTTTTGAAGAAATATTGGTGTTAATGGCAGCCTACGAGCGAAAAAGTAATTTTTATCCATAATTTACTTTTACACCCCAGAATCAAACATTTATGAATAACTTTTCTAGGGAGCGTCCATAACCAAAGCTACTATTATGGCAGACGTGTATCCAGTAGACACACCTTTCCCCCAAATATGAGCCTGATTGGTTGAAACTACCCTACTTTTTTGCCTAAAGAATCGAATCAGGTGGTATTCCTGAGGTCGATTTTTTTATTGTCACTCTACTATGCACCAATCTGCACCACTTTTTCAAATTTTGCTGCAAACTTCTTTTTAAATACATAAATATACAATTTATTATTTTTCGTGATTTGATTATCCAAAGTGAAATTTGTATAAGGTCTTCGGATAATCGACTCGTGACGCGAGTCTGGACTGTACTAAGACATTGAATGGCAACTAAGATATCAAAATGCAACTTTTGACATTGATTTGGTAAAATTTCGTACAGAATAATTTTAAATTTCGGTAAAATTTTTAAGATAATTTTGACACAATACATAAAAATAAGTAGAATCCATTGAATTTCATTTTAAAAAAGGGTAACTTCCTATCGAATGGGCTTTTTTTTGGTATGGAGAAAATGTACCTGAAAAAAATATTAGTAATTATCACAAAAAATGTAATGTAATAAAAACAAATTTATGTAGTTGTACCACAGTGCAGTTGCAGAGAGCCGTCATCCTGACTTTGGAAATCACCGAAAGGCGCGAAGCCCGCCAAGTACTCCAGCTCCATCCTCTCTGTAAAACTGCGCGGACAACGGATACGTTGAAGTGCCGCAAAGCCCTAATAACCAATCCTCCAGCGGACGAAAAGGGCTTGTCCCTTTCCCTTAAGAACCGCGTACCCGCATCCGTGTCTGTGTGTGTCAGTAGCTTTGACAACTTTTAGATAGCATGTATTAGTCGGATGCCGAAAGCTACTTAGAGGGAGGAGATAAAAAATAAGTAATGATACGAGACAGCAGTGCAAAGAAGAAGCAAAAGAGAGAAACTTTCCTGGTGGATGCATAATTTGGAGCCTTCTGGCGGTGATCAGGAGAGCGCCGCCGTCAACGGAAGGTATACGCAGCATCCCGGAGTTCAGGAGGCTATCGGCGGAGAAGATGCTGCCCGGTTGGTAAAATGATGGTATTGGCTTTGGCGCGGTGACTTGTAACGCGGCGTGCACTTTGTAATGATTTTGTCTTGCATGCGGGCACACAACTCTCGGTTAAGGGCTGTCCCCACTAGCAGCTGCTGATGACTCGGAGCAGATTGGGAAGCTGCTGAAGAAGCAAACAACTGTTGGTGATTGTTGGTGGGAAGATTTATTGGAGTACCATTAGTTGATGTAGTAAATTGGAAATGTTTGAAATGTACATAAAAAAAAAGTCATGGCCGAGTGGTTAGCATTTTTGCTTACCAATCCAAAGGACGGAGGATCGAACCCCGCCTCGAGCGACTTTGATTTTTCGTTCACATTCATCATTTCAAATTAATGTGTTCTTAACTTTCTCGTTGGGAGCAGATGGGTATCGAACCCAGAACCATTCGCTTATAAAGCGAACACCGTAACCAGTCAGCCACGGCCGCTCCTTTGCCCTAATGAACACTCAATTAAGATCAGAATGTCATAATACATATCATTTATCTATATCTTGGTATAGATTTGATAACACCAGTTACCTTCAAAAGTGTTACAGTTTTTAAGTAAGTTATGGTATGATTGCATACTAATTAATCTGCACTTCATACTCATACAAGAAAAAGCAAAAGATGCAAAGGTAGCTTGTAATCGCCTCATCATCTACACAAAACGTTTCGGTGAAAATGTAAGTATCTTAAACATTTCGAGGTCAGCCTTAAGGTCTGCGTTGACGATGGTGGTAGTTTTCACTTTCCACAAGTCCTAATCTGCACAAATGCTGTGTGCTTAACGCGCTCGCGTCACTTTGCACACAATGGATGATGTTTGAATTGTCCTCCCCCCCTTTCCTCCCCAAAAAAGCTTAAAAATATAGTCATCATCTTTGACCAGTCGTCGTCGGACAGGTCATGATCTTGGGCAGAATCCAATGCGGCACATTACAACGGAGCTCAAAGAGAAGGAATTTGGGGCTCATTGGAAACGACCGTGGCCAACGGCCGGCAACGAATTCCACCGTCGCCGATGAAAATTAAAATTCAAGAGCAATCTGCAGATATCTATCTTAATGAATGAATTATAAAGCCATTATTTGTCGTGGCCCGAAAATGGAGGAGTTTTTCAAGGGGTGAGCCGAACAACATTAAAGCTGGCGCGGGTTCGTTTGAATGCAAGTGTCCGCGACATGGGTTTTGGGTATTCTTTTTTTTGGGTGGAAAGTTGGGATGAAAAATAAACAAAATACCGACCCAACGCGCGGCATCGGTATGTAAAACGCTATAAAGCTGTTTCGGCGGGGATCTGATTTTATCGATCTTCCGCGATAATCATCATAAGGCACACAGCACCACTGAAATGTGCGCTTGGCCGGCTTCGTTTGCCGCAAAGTGTGTAGGGGAGGTTGGGGAAGCTTTTAAACAACATTTAATCAAAGTATGGATTTTTGTTGTACAAAAGATATTTCTCTGGAATTAATATGGCACGGACAATAATAAAAATAAAAGTAAAGCCATTGATAATACATATTTTTTATGTTTATGTTCTTCATTCTATTTTGAATTTCTCTCCCCCTCCTTGATTCTCCATACAAAATTTCAACTTTTTTGTTTGGAGCGTGGTTTTACTGGTAGACAGGGCTGAGCTGTACGATTTTGAACTAGTTAGTCGCTGTTGGCGGGTTCAGGGCGCCAATGTTCCTGGCGAGGGCGCCTATATTTGTACAAGGGGCGCCAAGTGATGAGCGGGGGGGGGGGGGGGGGGGGGTGAAATATGTTATTCGTTTTTGGATTACACAAAAAATACTTCTACCGCACAAAACCTGAAAAAAAATACGAAAAATTTCAGATAGCTTACCAACATTTCCCAAAAATATATTTAAATTTGATGGATCGTTTTAAAATTGAAACTGAAATAATGCTCTAATACTAAGAAATAATCAAAACAAGTCACTCAGCACTGTTACTCTTTCAAAGGAATCGACCCTTTTAAAAGAGTATACTCAAGGTTGAATTTTTGAAAAATCTTTGTTGGTGAAATACGTACCCCTAACAAATATAGCTGCTACAAACACAGGTTTTGTTCTTGGAATATGAGATTTTCAGCAAACGTATTTAGAATGTCTCCTACACAAACCTTTAACAGAATTAAGTTTCACTGAAAAGCCTGAGATATTGCAAATCCCATAAAAAAAAAACATTTTGACCCGATTTCACCCCTACTAAAGGTAAGTTTTTTGAATGATTTGGCAAAAACTAGCCACTCCAGCCGCAATAAATAATCATCACAGCGAACAAAAAAGTATATTTCAAAGACAGGCCAGACCCAGTTATACCATAACACCGGTCATTGTATGCTAGCGATGCATAAAACGAACAGCGACCCAAGCAACGTAGCAGAGCAGTTCTCTAGGATTTCGGTCATTCGATTTTTTTTTGTATTTTTTAATCCGACTGAAACTTTTTTGGTGCCTTCGGTATGCCCAAAGAAGCCATTTTGCATCATTAGTTTGTCCATATAATTTTTCCTACAAATTTGGCAGCTGTCCATACAAAAATGATATGTGAAAATTCAAAAATCTGTATCTTTTGAAGGAATTTTTTGATCGATTTGGTGTCTTGGGCAAAGTTGTAGGTATGGATACAGACTACACTGGAAAAAAATAATACACGGTAAAAAAAAATTGGTGATTTTTTTATTTAACTTTTTATCACTAAAACTTGATTTACAAAAAAACACTATTTTTAATTTTTTTTATTTTTTTATATGTTTTAGAGGACATAAAATGCCAACTTTTCAGAAATTTTCAGGTTGTGCAAAAAATCATTGACCGAGTTATGATTTTTTTAATCAATACTGATTTTTTCAAAAAATCGTAATTTTGGTCGTAAAAATTTTTCAACTTCATTTTTCGATGTAAAATTAAATTTGCAATCAAAAAGTACTTTAGTGAAATTTTGATAAAGTGCACCGTTTTCAAGTTATAGCCATATTTAAGTGACTTTTTTAAAAATAGTCACAGTTTTTCATTTTTTATAATTAGTGCACATGTTTGCCCAGTTTTGAAAAAAATATTTTTGAAAAGCTGAGATAATTCTCTATATTTTGCTTTTTCAGACTTTGTTGATACGACCCTTAGCTGCTGAGAAATTGCCATGCAAAGGTTTTACATCGAAAAATGAAGTTGAAAAATTTTTGCGACCAAAATTTCGATTTTTTGAAAAAATCAGTATTGATTAAAAAATTCATAACTCGGTCAATGATTTTTTGCACAACCTGGAAATTTCTGAAAAGTTGGCATTTTATGTCCTCTAAAACATATAAAAAAATAAAAAAAAATAAAACTAGTGATAAAAAGTTAAATAAAAAAATCACCAAATTTTTTTTACCGTGTATTATTTTTTTCTAGTGTAGTCCATATCCATACCTACAACTTTGCCGAAGACACCAAATCGATCATAAAATTCCTTCAAAAGATACAGATTTTTGAATTTTCATACATCATTTTTGTATGGCCAGCTGCCAAATTTGTATGGAAAATTATATGGACAAACTAATGATGCAAAATGGCTTCTTTGGGCATACCGAAGGCACCAAAAAAGTTTCAGTCGGATTAAAAAATACAAAAATTAAAATTGAAGAAAAAAGACCGATTTCGTAGAGAATTGCTCAGCAGTATCTAGAAAAAGGAAAGAATCATCAAAACGGAACAAGTTGAAGAGCACTGCTAGTTGATTCCAAACAAACGCGGCAGCGTTTCGCGGCGCAACTTGGCAACTTAGCAAATTTGCAAAATGCAAAGTTTTTCTTGGGCCCTGCTAAGGGCGCCAAATGGTTTAAGGAGGGCGACATTTTTGTTAAAGAACTTGTTAGTCGACGACTAACCTCGACTAACCTACAGCTCAGCCCTGATCTCCCTTAGGCTCTTTTTTTTTAATTTGCGAAAATGTCATTTTGGGCGCCCTGGGGCTTCCTGAGGGGGCGCTTTATCTTTTTCAAGAAGGCGCAGCACAAATCGGCAACTTGGCAAATTTGCAAAATGCAAAGTTTTTCTTGGGCCCTGCTAAGGGCGCCAAATGGTTTAAGGAGGGCGACATTTTTGTTAAAGAACTTGTTAGTCGACGACTAACCTCGACTAACCTACAGCTCAGCCCTGATCTCCCTTAGGCTCTTTTTTTTTAATTTGCGAAAATGTCATTTTGGGCGCCCTGTGGCTTCCTGAGGGGGCGCTTTATCTTTTTCAAGAAGGCGCAGCACAAATCGGCAACTTGGCAAATTTGCAAAATGCAAAGTTTTTCTTGGGCCCTGCTAAGGGCGCCAAATGGTTTAAGGAGGGCGACATTTTTGTTAAAGAACTTGTTAGTCGACGACTAACCTCGACTAACCTACAGCTCAGCCCTGATCTCCCTTAGGCTCTTTTTTTTTAATTTGCGAAAATGTCATTTTGGGCGCCCTGGGGCTTCCCGAGGGGGCGCTTTATCTTTTTCAAGAAGGCGCAGCACAAATCGGCAACTTGGCAAATTTGCAAAATGCAAAGTTTTTCTTGGGCCCTGCTAAGGGCGCCAAATGGTTTAAGGAGGGCGACATTTTTGTTAAAGAACTTGTTAGTCGACGACTAACCTCGACTAACCTACAGCTCAGCCCTGATCTCCCTTAGGCTCTTTTTTTTTAATTTGCGAAAATGTCATTTTGGGCGCCCTGTGGCTTCCTGAGGGGGCGCTTTATCTTTTTCAAGAAGGCGCAGCACAAATCGGCAACTTGGCAAATTTGCAAAATGCAAAGTTTTTCTTGGGCCCTGCTAAGGGCGCCAAATGGTTTAAGGAGGGCGACATTTTTGTTAAAGAACTTGTTAGTCGACGACTAACCTCGACTAACCTACAGCTCAGCCCTGATCTCCCTTAGGCTCTTTTTTTTTAATTTGCGAAAATGTCATTTTGGGCGCCCTGGGGCTTCCTGAGGGGGCGCTTTATCTTTTTCAAGAAGGCGCAGCACAAATCGGCAACTTGGCAAATTTGCAAAATGCAAAGTTTTTCTTGGGCCCTGCTAAGGGCGCCAAATGGTTTAAGGAGGGCGACATTTTTGTTAAAGAACTTGTTAGTCGACGACTAACCTCGACTAACCTACAGCTCAGCCCTGATCTCCCTTAGGCTCTTTTTTTTTAATTTGCGAAAATGTCATTTTGGGCGCCCTGTGGCTTCCTGAGGGGGCGCTTTATCTTTTTCAAGAAGGCGCAGCACAAATCGGCAACTTGGCAAATTTGCAAAATGCAAAGTTTTTCTTGGGCCCTGCTAAGGGCGCCAAATGGTTTAAGGAGGGCGACATTTTTGTTAAAGAACTTGTTAGTCGACGACTAACCTCGACTAACCTACAGCTCAGCCCTGATCTCCCTTAGGCTCTTTTTTTTTAATTTGCGAAAATGTCATTTTGGGCGCCCTGGGGCTTCCTGAGGGGGCGCTTTATCTTTTTCAAGAAGGCGCAGCACAAATCGGCAACTTGGCAAATTTGCAAAATGCAAAGTTTTTCTTGGGCCCTGCTAAGGGCGCCAAATGGTTTAAGGAGGGCGACATTTTTGTTAAAGAACTTGTTAGTCGACGACTAACCTCGACTAACCTACAGCTCAGCCCTGATCTCCCTTAGGCTCTTTTTTTTTAATTTGCGAAAATGTCATTTTGGGCGCCCTGGGGCTTCCTGAGGGGGCGCTTTATCTTTTTCAAGAAGGCGCAGCACAAATCGGCAACTTGGCAAATTTGCAAAATGCAAAGTTTTTCTTGGGCCCTGCTAAGGGCGCCAAATGGTTTAAGGAGGGCGACATTTTTGTTAAAGAACTTGTTAGTCGACGACTAACCTCGACTAACCTACAGCTCAGCCCTGATCTCCCTTAGGCTCTTTTTTTTTAATTTGCGAAAATGTCATTTTGGGCGCCCTGTGGCTTCCTGAGGGGGCGCTTTATCTTTTTCAAGAAGGCGCAGCACAAATCGGCAACTTGGCAAATTTGCAAAATGCAAAGTTTTTCTTGGGCCCTGCTAAGGGCGCCAAATGGTTTAAGGAGGGCGACATTTTTGTTAAAGAACTTGTTAGTCGACGACTAACCTCGACTAACCTACAGCTCAGCCCTGCTGGTAGAAAATGCTTATGACAAGAGAATAATTCTCTCAAACGCACTACACTCAAGAAAACAGTATTTTGGTAAGAATTTTAAATACCATGGTCTGGTCAAGGTCAAGGGGTGGTTGAACATTTGGTGACTGAACACAATCATATTTATAAGATAAGATAATGAAATTATCTTATAATTAATTGAATTCACTAGTACTGTTAACGTTAACCGTTTTCTATTATAAAAATGGTAACATAAACTTTTAAAAAATATGTATTTTCAATCAAAACAAAGTGCCGCTATTATGATAAATCGTTTGCGAAAGGATTTTTCAAGAATTCTTCCTCCTAAATCAGATGTTATGCACTTAAATTCGTAATGCCTTGAGTTCAAAGGAGCCAGCAATGAAAAATTGGTGTTTGATGAAAAATAATTAAGTATCTTTTTTTTTCAAATTGTAAAGTGATTTTATACTTTTTAAAAATTAAGGTTTATTTTTAACTTTTAAATGCTAATCTTTATAATTTTTTGTTGATAAAAAAACTTATGATTTATCAATATTCTGATCCCCACTTTAGGATACAAATAATTTGATCAAAAAAATTTATATTTCAAACTATTTCACACGTTGCAATGTGAGTGAAACTAGTAAATATCGTCAAAACTTTCATCAAAAATTTTTAGAAATATTTAAAAAACGTTAGGTAAAATTCTGCAATTGTTGCAAAAATTTAAGTTTTCTTTATTAATTTGCAAGTCATAATGGCCCTTTAATAAACTGACCCTCATACTTACATTGCACTTCCTCCGATATTCGAACTCGTTACAGTTGGATAACGAATCTGATTGACTACCAACTGATTCAGGCAGACAAAATGGGGAAATTGGAGGATCAAGTTTGTTGCAAATATTTCGTTAATCAACCCACCCCTCCCCCATTATTAAAAAATTGGCTCGAAAAACCAGGACCAAAAATATATATTCAAAAAACTTCAAAACTAAAAAAAAATAAATTTAAGTGCAAAATTAAATTAAAATTAATTAAATATACATTCCTTTGCTTTTAGAATCATTTGAGCATGTTTGGGTTTATTTAAAAATAATTTGAATTTTCGATGAAATAAATGTTGAAATTCTGGCTCTCAACGATTTTTCATTAGATAAAATTACGCCTTTAGATGAATTGTTTAATTGTTTGGTGACATAACACATTTTCGAAATATAAAAACAAAAGTAATTTTTTTTTATTTGAAAACACATGGACATTCAGCTAAAAACTTTTTTTTTCAAATACCTGAAACAATAAAATCAACAATACCGATAGAAAACCGTTATTTTGTTGTTTTTATTATTTTGAATTGACTTTTTTTTTTTAAATAACAGAAATTAAATCTTTTAAATTAAAATAACGTAATTTTTTTTAAATAAACTTTTTTTGTTAATTTGGCCCGCAAGCTCATTTGAGCTTCAATTTTGGCAAAAAAAGCAAAGCAAAGTAATCCACTTTAACGACCCCCGGGTCTTTTGTGGTCTCTGTTGCAAGTTTCTGCTCATTTCTAGGCGTCCGAAGGTTGTGTGTGGTGAGTCACCCAAAACCTCTTTTACGCAAATGGACCGACGTTTTACTTCCCCATCCGATAGAAGGCGTGGTCAGGCAAATCTCGTCTCGAAAAATGCCACCGGGTCCGTCTGGGATTGAACCCAGGCCATACTGGGGTTCAGAGGCTACCACGCTAACCACTAAACCACCGGACCCGGCAGAAATTAAATCTTTTAAATTAAAATAACGTAATTTTTTTTTAAATGAACTTTTTTTGTTAATTTGGCCCGCAAGCTCATTTGAGCTTCAATTTTGGCCCGGCCTCCAAAAACTTTGAGCACCCCTGCGCTAGGCATTTTGCAGATATGTAAACTGAAATTTCAACAATTTTCCCTAATAAACCAAATTAATGCTTATATATGATATAAGTCGAATACAAGTTTCATTGCTTTAAATTACTACGTATTCATATGTTCATCTATTTACACAACCAAATTTGAATTTCCAGACCAAAATTTGATATTTCTTTAAATTTCTGGATTATCCGGGACAAAATATAAAAATTCCCAGGAATCGGTAATTCCCGGTTGTGGAAAAATCCCGGGAATTCCCGGGATGGACGCACTACTCCTAACTACTTATTTAATTGTTTGTGTATAAGATGCCAAATTATTTAATAATTTTCTGACGTGTGCATAATTATGCAGCCCAAAAACAGTTGTTGAACTGTAAAAATAAAACTTTGTTCCAAATTGTCTCTTCTTGATTTGTGTGCACCTGTGTCAAAAACTAAAATTGTTTACTTTTTACTCTTTGGTCTGCCAGTCTTGGTCTGACAGATTTCGTCTGACAGATTTGGTATGATAGCTTTATCATGGATTTTAACGGGACAGGGCGAGAAATAGGACACAGCTCCATCTTGGGGAACATGGCTATCCTCTCTCGCAAACGAAAGATCGGCTAAAGGAATCTCAAAAAAAAAATCATCATCTCGATTATTTGGCGCAACATCTTTTTGACTTCTACACTTGCAGGTGTAACGTCACACGTAAAAAAATGACCTGTCACATTATGCAGATGGGCAATGTGTGTAAACTGAACGAAATGCATAATTTGAAGTTGTTCACAAAAAATCTTCAGCTGATTGATTTTTTCGAGACGTTTGAGAGCGATTTTCTTTTGCGTGTTTCGGCTCCTCTCAAAAAAGATTTTTTTGCGATTGCTCCATCCCTGATAGGAGCAATCACATTTTGCGGCCCAGTCCTTCAAAAATGGTGCGTTATGATTTTTGAATTGTGCCGTTGCAAATATTTTTCAAAGTTTATGTCGCCCCCCCCCTTCAAAATTGGTCTGAAAAATCAAAGAGGCAAAAAAATTTTTTTTCTAAAAAACTTCAAAATTTCAATGAAAACAGAAGTCTAATCAACTGAAAACAATTAAAATACATTTTTCTGCATTGATAGTCATATTTAGCATGTTTGGGCTTGTTTAAAAATGTTTTGAATTTTGATAAAATTCTGCTGTACAGCAGCAAAACAATTTTTTTCGCAAAAAATAAAATTTTCGTCAATACTTAGATATTTTGGAAACTAATGATGGCAAAACAACTGGACAGGTTTATAATGCATTTTAAAACACTTTTTTCATTAAAATGTTGAGACCATGGCTCGTAATTTCAATTTTTATACTTTTATTTTATTTTTTTGCACCCCCCCTCGACATTCTGTTAAAACGCTCAAACAAACAACACAATATTTGTTTCGTATAATTATAATCGAAATCAAATATGAATAAATCATTATTTTTATATTTAAAATTATCTACAAAAGGCCATAATAAACTTGAACTAAACCTTAATTTTTAAGAACTACAAATTACAAATTACAAGTACTTGGTCAAAGGGCCATTTTACATGATCATTCAAAATGGGCCCGCGGGCCACAAAAAATCACCTCACGGGCCACATTTGGCCATGCTTTGGTCACCCCTGGAATAAATAAAAAGAACCATGCGTTTCCATGCAATAAACGAGAATTATTCTTTCATGGAAACGCATGGTTCTTACCTCCGTTGTATTGGAAAAAATGTGTCCATCTCGTCAGTTGTGTGCTATCTTGTGACAACGACCATTTAGTACTTTTCGAGAAAATCGATTTTTAAAGTTTGTTGGCAAATAATTTCAAAACTATGATTGATAGAGCCAAGCTTTTTGAAGCAATTGGTTCGTATACTATCGCTTAACAAACGCTCCAAGTTTCAACTAATTTGGTTACACCAGTTAAGAGATACAGTAAATAATGTAAACAAAAATCTGAAAAGCACGTGTCACAAGTGTGTTTCGAAAGTAAAATTGTACTACGTGTCACAAGTGTGCACAGAATTCCCATACAAACTAAAATAAGCTCAAATCAATAGTTTAACCGACTTAATCAGTATATTTACAAAAAAAAGGTTGCATTGCCTTTAGAAAGTATGTGTGTACATAAATTTGTGAAAAACAAGAAATTTTTTCCACATTTTCCAACGACATGTATGAAGTGTCACAAGTGTGCACAATCATTTTGATGATAAATTGGTCTATGTCACAAGTGTGTATTGCGATATCCGGGAAACGGAAGCGAGGTTCCAAAATCGGGTTAAAGCATCTTGTAGTGTTTGTTAAGTATAGCAAAACGTCATCATTAACTCATTTTCGACCAAAATGGTCTATGTCACAAGATAGCACACAGCTGACGATCTTCCAAAGTGTCCAAAGCAGAATAATAATGTGATATTTGTACCATTAATAATTTGAAATGTTTGTTTTTGAATTGAATTAGATTTTTTTGCCCCCCTCTCCCCGTCTCTCTTTAACTTGACTAGAGCCGAGGGACAAAAATTTTAAATAAAATTTTTACCAGACTAATCATGTCTTATGAAATTTTTTGATAATTCATTTCAATTAACACTTTAAATTCCCCCTTTTTATCCTTGTGAGTTTAGGTTTTAAAAAAGAATTTGGACAAAACAGAAATTTAAATTGTTTGTTTTATAATTTCTTGCACACAACTGACTGTACCCTGATTCCCCTATTGATAAAAGTGCTTGTGGACGAGGGGAGGCCTTTTTATGTTGTTTACGCACCACGCATATTGTGCTCATTGGCAAGCAAAATAAAATAATAAGAAGATTCCGACGGGCACGAACGCGAGACCGCCACGGTTGTACTCCTCTTCGATTTTGGGGGCGTATTTTTGGGGGAGGTTTAGCACCGACATTTATGTTGATAAATGTTGATAAGGCACGCCCCGGTTCGACCGCTCGAGGTTTTGGAGTTATGGCATTGAGGTTGAGATATCAAGGAGTTGGTCTGGTGGATTTTATGCTGATGTTGCTTGGTGATGTTTGATTTCCCTTTTAAGTTGGGTTTAGACAATTTGGATCAAATGTTGTTGTAATTGAGTTGCTTGTTGAACTTTGCTATAAAGTTGCTCGGCAAGTTTTGGATATTCTTAAGTTATTTTCAATTTTATTAGCACTTCATCGGCCATAGTTGATCGTGATCAACAGCTAATAAAGATATTATCATTAAGGTAAATACACCGTCGTTTGCGGCTTCTTGCCGCCGTACCACGGCAAAAGATGGCCGTCTGTCGCTAATTCCACGTAACCCCTGGCGATTAACCTTGCGCCATTCTGCTGCAGCACGGTCGGTAGGACTTCAAAAAGACACGACATTTTCGCGCCACAAGGGGGAAAAACGTGCCAATATGCCGCGGGGACACTTTTCGCACACAATAAATCTTTGCCATATTTGAACAGAGAGCCGAGGCGTTTGCAAATCTATGGCGACCAAAACAAATGGAAGTGAGATTCTCCAAAAACGGAAATTCAACCGGAATGGAACCGATACGCAGATGACCACGCTGACCAATGGATGCTGTGGAGGTTTCCTTCTTACATGGTATTAGGGTTATTGCAGAAATTTCTGTCTTCCAACATTATTTGAGTTTTACTCTATGGCTTATTTTTCAAACTACGACAACCCACCCTAACTCTCATACTCAGTGGCAGTCGAGTTCCTGGAACGTCTGCACGGTTCGATTTCCATATCGAAATGGAGCGACCTCATAGTCGATTAATGGCCGCAAGAAACGGTCGATACCTCGCAGTCAATAAATAAGCTGAAAAAGTGCGTATTGACACGTCTACCAACCGAAATAATATTGAAGACCGTTTACTTCTGTTTCGATCTTATCCGGCCTCTTCATGCGATACCTCCTACGTCGAATTCAAAACATCACCTAAAGTCCCCCCGAAAAGCAACACCTTCGAGTTTGGCCAAAACATTGAGGGGGAACTCCTTAACATTAATGCTTTTAATTATTCATGCAACGATTGAATTTTTGTTTTTTTGGGCTGTCTGCGTTTTGGTGTTGGTGGATATTTTTACGATTCGTAACTTTATTTTTATTTCCGGTGCAGCTATCCAGGGCCGTGTACAAGGGGGGGGTTTTAGGGGTTTAACCCCCCCCTGGCAAATTAAGTTAGTTACACCCCATGCGCCCCTCGGCCCGAAGGGCCGATTTTTTTTAGCTATGTTGCTAAAATGCCAAAGAGATTTTTTTTTTAAATCGATATGAAAAATTTGACTGGAGGCGCCCTAATGACTAAAACATTTTTATGAAAATTTTGAAAATTTAACTGGACGCGCCCCTCAAAATTTAATTTTTTTCAATACAGATATGCAATATTAAAATTTGACTGAAGGCGCCCCTACGTCTTAAACAAATCATGCAAATTCTCGATATGAAAAATTGAATGGAGGCGCCCCTACGACTTTAAAAAAATCATATTAATTTTATTATAAAAATTGACTGGAGGCGCCCTTATGACTTAAAAAAATCATGCAAATTCTCAATATGCAAATAATTACTGGAGGCGCCCCTATGACTAAAACATTTTTATGAAAATTATGAAAATTTAACTGGACGCGCTCCTAAGACTTATTTTTTTTCAATACGAATATGCAATATAAAAATTTGACTGGAGGCGCCCCTACGACTTAATAAAATCATGCAAATTCTTGATATGAAAAAATGAATGGAGGCGCCCCTACGACTTTAAAAAAATCATATTAATTTTATTATAAAAATTGACTGGAGGCGCCCTTATGACTTAAAAAAATCATGCAAATTCTCAATATGAAAAAATTGACTGGAGGCGCCCTTATGACTAAAACATTTTTATGAAAATTATGAAAATTTAACTGGAGGCGCCCCTGAGACTTAATTTTTTACAATACGAATATGCAATATAAAAATTTGACTGGAGGCGCCCCTACGGCTTAATAAAATCATGCATGTTCTTGATATGCAAAAATGAATGGAGGCGCCCCTACGACTTTAAAAAAAATCATATTAATTTTATTATAAAAATTGACTGGAGGCGCCCTTATGACTTAAAAAAATCATGCAAATTCTCAATATGCAAATAATTACTGGAGGCGCCCCTATGACTAAAACATTTTTATGAAAATTATGAAAATTTAACTGGACACGCCCCTAAGACTTATTTTTTTTTTCAATACAAATATGCAATATAAAAATTTGACTGGGGGTGCCCCTACGTCTTAAACAAATCATGCAAATTCTCGATATGAAAAATTGAATGGAGGCGCCCCTACGACTTTAAAAAAATCATATTAATTCTATTATAAAAATTGACTGAAGGCGCCCGTGGGTCTCGTGGCGCAGGGGTAGCGGCTTCGGCTGCCGATCCCGATGATGCTATGAGACGCGGGTTCGATTCCCGCCTTATCCACTGAGCTTCTATCGGATGGTTAAGTAAAACGTCGGTCCCGGTTTCTCCTGTCTCGTCAGAGGCGCTGGAGCAGAAATCCCACGTTAGAGGAAGGCCATGCCCCGGGGGGCGTAGTGCCAATAGTTTCGTTTCGTTTTTCGCCCTTATGACTTGAAAAAAACATGAAAATTCTCGATATGAAAAATTTGACTGGAGGCGCCCCTATGACTAAAACATTTTTATGAAAATTATAAAAATTTAACTGGACGCGCCCCTAAGGCCTATTTTTTATCAATACGAATATGCAATATAAAAATTTGACTGGAGGCGCCCCTACGACTTAATAAAATCATGCAAATTCTTGATATGAAAAAATGAATGGAGGCGCCCCTACGACTTTAAAAAAATCATATTAATTTTATTATAAAAATTGACTGGAGGCGCCCTTATGACTTAAAAAAATCATGCAAATTCTCAATATGAAAAAAATGACTGGAGGCGCCCTTATGACTAAAACATTTTTATGAAAATTATGAAAATTTAACTGGAGGCGCCCCTGAGACTTAATTTTTTTCAATACGAATATGCAATATAAAAATTTGACTGGAGGCGCCCCTACGACTTAATAAAATCATGCATGTTCTTGATATGAAAAAATGAATGGAGGCGCCCCTACGACTTAAAAAAAATCATACGAATTTTGTTATGAAAATTTGACTGGAGGCGCCCCTAAGACTTATTTTTTTTTCAATACGAATATGCAATATGAAAATTTGACTGGAGGATCCCACATGACTTTTAAAAAATCATGCAAATTCTCGATATGATAAATTTGACTGGAGGCGTCCCCATTAACTAAAACATTTTCATGAAAATTATGAAAATTTAACTGGAGGCGCCCCTATGACTTAATTTTTTTCAATACGAATATGCAATATAAAAATTTGACTGGAGGCGCCCCTACGACTTAAAAAATCATACAAATTTTATAATGAAAATTTGACTGGAGGCGCTCTTATGACTTAAAAAAATCATACAAATTCTTATTATGAAAATTTGACCTATGACTATGAATGAAACATTTTTATAAAAATTCTCAATATAAAAATTTAACTGGAGGCGCTACGACTTAAAAAAATCATGCAATTTCTTATTATGAAAATTGACTGAAGGCGCCCCTATGAGTTAAACATTTTTATGAAAATTCTGATAAAAATATTTTAAAAATAAGATTCTAAACTGGAAACGCTATTATGACAAAATTAAAACATTCAACAAAAAAAAGTTTGACTATCGTCGCCCCTCTAGCAACATAAAGACTGTTTAATAAGAGCCAAACAAAGTTTGGCGTACGATAACATAACAAAATAAAAATTCTGTTTTACGTTCTAGCTACAACATTTGTTTGCGCCGGTTGGCACACTTTGTTTGACTAGTTTTGAACAGTCTTTATAGCTTGAGGAGCACCTATAGTCAAATAATTTTATTTTGTTTTTATTTTAACAAAACACCGCTGGTAAAGTTCTTTTTTCAAAATATCTCTGATCTTTTTTTATGTTGCTCTACTTTTTCATTTTTTTTTATTTTGTCATGACCTCTAGTGAAATTTTATTTTCAAAAAGGTAGTCAAATTGTTTTATTTAACATTTTTATTTCAACACATGACGCAACTTTTTATCATTTTTATGTTGCTTAAGCTAACTTTTTTTGATTATTTTTTTTACGTGTTGTGAAACTTTCTTTGAAATCTTATTTTCAAAATATTTTCATCATTTCTATGGTGCTTTTCAGGCGTTGAATGTATTTTTTTAATATGTTAATTATTTTATCATTTTTTAAATTTTGTTTATGAGAGAGGTGCCTTTTCGGAAAATTTTCTGGGGAAAATCGAAATATATCTTTGTTTCCTGTAGCAACTTTGTTACTTTTTATCGATTTTCTAGGACGTTTCTTCAGAAAAGTCAAGGAATCGATAGAAATATATTCAAAATTATCTTTTTTCATTTTTTATACTCAAAAAGTCTGTTACAAATGTTTGACACAAAAATTAAGTTTCTTATCTAATTTTTCAGATTTTCAGAAAATTCCGTCCAAAGATACAAAATTTCATACGTTTACATACCCATTCCAGCCCTCAAAATTGTATGGAGACTTGTATGGAAAAACAAATGATGCAAAATTGCTTCTTTTGACATAGGAAATGCAAAGAAAAGTCGATTGAAAATCGGACCAGTAGTTTCCGAGTTATAATCAGTTGAACACATTCAGTTTATCCAGCTACAATCCAACCCCACCTCTAGACGGGGTTCGATCTAATAATTCGCCAAAAATCAATTTTTTAACAAAATTTCGACCTTTAAAAAGCAATGGAAAGAAAAACTCTTAAAATTTGAAAAAAAATTAGGGTAGAACGTGTGACTTGTTTTATGTAACTTTACTAATGTTTTAAAAAATGATTGTTTTTCTTGGCTGTGTTTTTCACTAATATTTTTGGTACTTTTTTTTCTATTGTCTCAGACTATACCTCTAAGCATTTTTTAACAATTTAAATGATAATGGTTTGTTCTAGAGTAAAAAAAAATGAAAAACATACAAAAAAATAATGAAAAACATCACAAATTAGGTGCTAGAACAGGCCAAATACTACAAAAAACAAACATCAACTAAACAAGATAAATGCAAATCTAAAAACTAAAAATTAAACAAAAACAACATAAAACAAGAGAAGTAAAGTTTTTCGTAGAACAAAAGTTGCTCAAAATGACAAGGGAAAAATTTAAAAAAAAAATCGAAAAAAATGGGCAGCAAAGGGTTAACACTTAGAAAAAATCAAGTTCATAGATTTGATTTCTTTGAAATTGTGTATCTTAGAAACAAATTGCTCGATTTGAAAGTTTCAGAGAGAAAGTTGTACAAATTTTTCTTGGCTCTTCAAAAATATTTTTTAGGGGTACTTTAAATTCCAGAAGTGGTATTTTAAAATGAATAGAAACCAAAATAAATTGAAAATGCAGTCCTAAAATTAGCTTTAACCTGAAAACGGTACATTTTGTTAACAAAATTGCTTCAACCATTTTTGTCCACTTTTTCGTTTTTTTTTTCTTCAAAAAAATCATATCTCCTAAACCAGATTTTGCACCATCACTAAAGTTCCGTAGATGTTTTTTTTTAGTCCCCTAAAACATAAAAATCGGATTTTTTGCTTTGCCCAAGACACCAAATCGATCAGATAATCCCTTGTGAAGATATAGAAATTCATTCATTTGCATATAAATTTAATATGACCAGCCCCCAGAATTGTATGGACATTTGTATAGAAAAACGAATGATGCAAAATTGCTTCTTTTGGCATAGAGAATGCATGGCAAAGTTTCATCCAAATAAAAAAAAAAATTAAAAGTTAAAAATCGTAAAAAAAATTGCAAAATCGTAGAGAACTACCACAGAGAACAGATGTACATCTTGGCTCTAACTTGTGTGTAAACCGTGCAAACTAAAAAAATGCGTTGCATACAATCTTGCATCAAAGAAATTAGAGTGTGCAGGATACGCTTGGCGGCGCCACCGTCGCGGCTGAGAATACTTGACTTAACAATGAAAAAGGCTCAATAATTTCGAAAGAAAATAAATGTTAACCTCGTTTAAATATAAAATTCATTTCTGTATAATTCCAGTTGACTAAAAATAATGCAAAAATGCATTTACATTAACGAAAACATAACAGAAAATTCATTCAAAAATGATTTTTCAAGCGACAACTTAAAATAGTCCCTTTACACATGTTATGTTTGATTTCGTTTTGTTTACCTTCTTTGGCGCGTTAAATTGCAACCCTCTGATAAAAGGCAGTCAGACATTGGTCTGATGTCGTTCGTACGGAATGTTTTATGCAGTGATTAGATGGTCCAACGTTCTGCTACTGTAGGCCATCATGATTTTGGAAGTGGCGCTATCTAGGCGGATGGTGCACACCCTAGCTCTTTTCAACGTATTTTGGTTTGAATTTTTACACACGTTTTTCAATGCTGTTTGTTCAATGATATACATCTGTTCTCTGTGGAACTACTCTTAATATAAAAAAAAAGAAAACTTATGAAAACTTGTTTTGAGCAATTACTGCTACACTTCTTCATAGAGCGTCCAATTTCCCAGGGTTTGCAATTTCCCGGGAAACGGGATATTTTCAAGCAATTTCCCGGGAAATCCAGGGATTTTTTAAACTAATTGAAAATTGCTCTAATCTTGATTCAGAATCATATTTCGCATCAAAATTGAATAGGACAGCGACTTTAACGGTTAAAATAAGTATAAAGATCAACTAATAGCTTGACTGCATGTTAAAATGCATACAACTACAAGAAAATGTATATTTTTTTCTAATTTATAAGCTCAAATCGTACAACAAATCAAAAAGTGATCTCTTATATTTTTTGTTGAAAAGTACTTTTTCATCAAAGAGTTTGGACAGTAAGTAAAATGAATCCTTACTCCACAATCTTAAAAAAAAAATTAAAACTTGCCTCTGTGACCAGTTTGAGAGGGTATGCATACCCTGGCACATTAAGTTGAAACGAATAAAATCATTCAGAATTTTTTTTTCATAACAAATAACTTTTCTAAACCAAGATATACTGATTTCAGCTCTTGATTGGTAAAGCTTTTAAGTTTTTCTTTAAAAATCTAACTTCTCGTGTTTGTTTTACTTCAAACAACTCAATGTTTTCAAATATTTGAAGCAAGTTTTTAAACCATGTTTGCATATTTCGGGCACCTCTTAAACAATACAAAGTAGTTTTTCAATGATTTTACAATGTTTTTTTTTCCTCTTGGTTTTCAGGTTTATAATTGACTTCTGTTGAACGTTTTTTTTGATGGAACGAAAACATGATTTAAATTATACGATAAATTGTCATCAACCCACTACCACTCTTCGATTTTTTTTTCATGTTAAACCTTCTAACACCCATTGTTGCATCCATGCTCCATAATTCTTTTACCTTAAATTGATTTTTTTCAACGAATTGAAGTAATTCTGCTTGCAAAAACCTTTTTGAAATATTTAATTATACCAATTAAATTTACATCTAATTTGATCATGGTAAACAAAAACGTAAACTATTCGTATTCTTTATTCTGTATCCAATTATGTTTTAAAAAGTTTACTTGAATTGTAAAAGTTTATTTTCATTTAGCAAGGTCAATTTCCAGTTTCTTCAGAAACTAATATTATCAGAAATAAATCTTGATATTAAATTGTGTTTCTTCATTTTTTCTAGAGCACTTAAAAAATATATGGATCCAAAAAAATAATAAAATGTATACTTCGGCTTGAATTCGGGAATTCCCGAGAAATTTATAAATTTCCCAGGAAACGGGAAATATATTTTTACGGAAAATCCCGGGAATTCCTGGGAATTTTTTTCCCGGGACGGGAATTTGGACGCTCTACTTCTTCACTAAAACCCCGTTTACGCTCCACAAGTGAACGGCCCATCCCTCTTCCGATTTACGCCAAAACTCTCATTTGCGCAAAAATCTCAAATTCGCTCAAACTCCGAATTAACGCCCCCCCTTCATGGCGCTATTCAACACGATTTGCAGCGCCAATTCAAAAAATGTAGTCTCCTGTTACACCAATGTAAAATATATAAAAAAAACGAAGTTGACTTTATATCTGTCGGCCGGTACTAGACCAACCACTGTCTTCTTTTTAACTACAAGGACTTCGCCGCCCTGTTTGAGTAAGGCACAGAGCGACGGCGCCGGATACCCATATTTACACTTAGAATTTTAGAGCGTCCGCCTCGGGATTCGAACCAGCAAAATATATGTAAAATATACCAAAGTATTATTTATTGAGATTAAAGATTCACTGTTAGCGCCCTTTCGCAATCTAAACAAGCACCCCATGCGCCCCTTTCGAGAAAACCCTCCCCTTTCGAAAATCCTGTGCACGACCCTGCAGCTATCCCACCATATTGAGTGATTGCTTTATTTTTTGGAAACCGAACTGTTCTTAATTTAACAAAACAGAAATCATTTGAAAAAAAGTCATGGCACAAAATTTAAACTTCATAATCGATTAAAAAAACTTTATCAGCTCAGGGGCCTTAAAAATGTTCAGGTCTAATAAGAAAAATAGCAATAATAGATGACTAAAATTCTATACAAGCTATTTTTCAATCGATACCCCAGAAAACTACTCAACAAGGATTCACCTTTCATCCTATGATCAATTCATCAAATCTTAACAAATTGCACCACAACTGACGGATCGTGCCGGGTGAATCTCTGCTGGCCAGCGTGATCCTCTGTTTCGTAGCTCTAGCAGCATGTGCCATTCACCGGACAATCCTCTGGCCTATCAACTCTTTTACGAGCAGTAGCTCGGAACCCCGAACGGCTGGTCTCTCTTTCGCAACCACGGTCGACCGCTCTCCATGGCTCATCAACTATTTGGAGCATTTACTCCACATTAACCGTAGCGCTGAATCACGATCCCCATTTCAACATGACGCGGCGGCGGGCCGTGCGGCAGAAGCAAAAAGGCCTTTGGTCTGACTTTCGACAACTCTTCGTCGTCAAGCGGTCATGATGGCCGCTAGGAGAGGCGTCTCGAGGACTAGCTAGTCGGCAGTCAGATCTCCCCCGGGCCGAGCTGAAAGGGGGTAGACTGGTAGGCTACAGCTACTGGCTGGTCCGGCATAGGACCCCTCAAGATCGGATCATCGCGTTGTTGCTCTCTGAAATTCAAATTAATCACCGTCGCCATCTCCGAACAATTCTGCAAAGGTGAACGCGACTGATGGTAAGATGAAAAAAGAAATAAAAACTTCAAAGTGACCGTGACGCACGCCATTTTAATCGGCAATGTGCGCGGTTGGAAGCAGATCCAGTGCACCCCCACAGTGGTTTGACAAGGTGCTTTGACAGCGGGTCAAACGGTTTGGCGGCGTGTACCGTGAATAGCATGAATTTGAAATCGATAATTTAGTGACTTGAATTTAGATATTAGGGTGATTAGGGTGACCCTATCCGAAATAGGGTGGTCTTAAAAAGGCGTTTTTATCGGTTTTCGCAAAACACACATTTAAAAAAAATATCTCCGGAACGGCTGAACCAATTTGAGCTCGCCACGTTTGAAAAGAAAGGTATTTAGTTGGGTTTTAATGAAAAATATTTAAACATTTTAAAACAAAGCTGGATACACTCACAGATCAAATGAAAACTTTGTTTGCTGATTTGAAGGCTCCGTACAAAAGAGCTTACAGCTGAAAATATTTGTTTATGTAGGACAGAGTAGTCATCAATGAGACACGGGGAACAATGATAAAATGGCTCTAAAAAATTGTAGTTTTATCCAATCAGGCTAATATTTGGAAGAAAGTTGTGTCTACTGCAAATCCTTTTGCCATAATGGTGGCTTTGGTTATGGACGCTCCCATGCAAAGTTATTCATAATTGTTTTGAAAATTATGACCAAAATTTACACTATCGCTCATAACACAAAACATAATATTTCTCCAAATTTCTTTCGTCATTTCATAGTGCAAGAGTTGGGCTACAATTTCCATTCATTAGATTTGTTTAAATTTTAGAATACACCCAGAATCCAAGGCTTGTCTCATTGTTCCCCTACCTTCAAGCCCATGGGTTACCATTAGACACTTTGATTTTTCTTCATTACACTATTCAAAATCCATAGCATTTTTGCAAAACATGCATTGAAAGTAATTTTGTGGCACATTTATCGAGTTTTAAATTTTTAACCAAAGATATAAAGTTATTTGGTATGAATAAAAGGTTTTAATATAGTTTAAATACTTTTTAGGTTAAATTTTGTCAATTGAAGTAAAATTGGTAATGGTAAAATTACTTTTGAATATCCAAGACAAGTCACCTGCAATGATACAACAAAAAAACTTGATGTTAAGCTCGAAAAGTATTGATTTTTGTAGAGTGTCTCATTGTTAACCACCTGTCTCATTGTTCCTGTCAAGTGCGTCTACAATGAGACAGTTGAATTACCTTGACCGAAAGGGTCAGATCAATTTCATATTTTGGTCAATGTTAGATTACTTGTATAGAAAAAAAAAATGCAACAAAAGCTCATTATAAAATCTGGAGTTTTTTTTAAAAGGTCCTATAAACATATGAAAGACAATAGTTTATATGACCTTTTTAAGAAAAACTCTGGAAATGATGATGAAAAATACATACATCATTAAATTTTGAAAATAAAAAGTGTCTCATTGATGACTACGCTACCCTATTATTTTCAGGTTGTTTTCCGAAACATATCCTAAAATGGTAACTAAACATCTGTAGGATTCTGAGATATGTTTTTTTAAGAGAAAAACTAACTTAATCCACCTATGTGGTTGGTGCCTTCCTAACTTTTTACCAACAATGGGTAATATGAGCGGATTGGACACATACTTCAGCTATTTTTTTTAAGATCTAGAAAAATAAGTACATAGATATAACGTTTACATACATTTAAGTGAGATCCGGCATCAAAAGAGTACAAATATATCACTTAATTGGTAATAACTCGAGACAGGGTTGCCAGATCTTCAATGTTGTGGACTTGTTGGAAAGGTCTTTCAATTACCTAACCAACGATGGGTCGGATGATGGATCCGGACATCGTTTACATACATTTAAATGAGATCCGGCATCAAAAAAGTACAAATATATCACTTAAGTGGTCATAACTCGAGACAGGGTTGCCAGATCTTCAATGTTGTGGACTCGTTGGAAAGGTCTTTCAATAACCTAACCAACGATGGGTCGGATGATGGATCCGGACATCGTTTACATACATTTAAGTGAGATCCGGCATCAAAAAAGTACAAATATATCACTTAATTGGTAATAACTCGAGACAGGGTTGCCAGATTTTTAATATTGTGGACTCGTTGGAAAGGTCTTTCAATTACCTAACCAACGATGGGTCGGATGATGGATCCGGACATCGCTTACATACATTTAAGTGAGATCCGGCATCAAAAAAGTACAAATATATCACTTAAGTGGCCATAACTCGAGACAGGGTTGCCAGATTTTTAATATTGTGGACTCGTAAGAAAGGTCTTTCAATTACCTAACCAACGATGGGTCGGATGATGGATCCGGACATCGTTTACATACATTTAAGTGAGATCCGGCATCAAAAAAGTACAAATATATCACTTAAGTGGTCATAACTCGAGACAGGGTTGCCAGATCTTTAATGTTGTAGACTCGTTGGAAAGGTCTTTCAATTACCTAACCAACGATGTATCGGATGTTGGATCCGGACATCGTTTACATACATTTAAGTGAGATCCGGCATCAAAAAAGTACAAATATATCACTTAAGTGGTCATAACTCGAGACAGGGTTGCCAGATCTTCAATGTTGTGGACTCGTTGGAAAGGTCTTTCAATAACCTAACCAACGATGGGTCGGATGATGGATCCGGACATCGTTTACATACATTTAAGAGAGATCCGGCATCAAAAAAGTACAAATATATCTCTTAATTGGTAATAACTCGAGACAGGGTTGCCAGATCTTCAGTGTTGTGGACTCGTTGGAAAGGTCTTTCAATTACCTAACCAACGATGGGTCGGATAATAGATCTGGACATCGTTTACATACATTTAAGTGAGATCCGGATATATGTGAAAACACATTTTTATACATAACTTTTGAACTAGTTATCGAAACTTCAAACAATTCAATAGCGATGTATGGGACCCTAAACCAAGTCGAATGCAACTGGTTTGGTCAAAATCGCTTCAGCCAGTGCTGAGAAAACTCAGTGAGAATTTTGGTCACATGCATACATACACACACATACACACACACATACACACACACATACACACACACACACAGACATTTGTTCAGTTTTCGATTCTGAGTCGATATGTATACATGAAGGTGGGTCTTTGAGCTTTTAATAAAAAGTTCATTTTTATAGCAGGATTATAGCCTTACCTCAGTGAGGAAGGCAAAATATCGGAATTTAATTGACCATAAAGCACCACGCGTCTCCATCAAAATGTACTGGAAGTAATTTCGATGGAGAAGCATGGTATTTTGAGTTTTTGTTTAGTTTTTTTTAGGTAAAAATAAGTAACTGTGCTAATATGGAGCCGAATCGGTTAAGGTTTAAGGTCGCTATTAATAGTTAAAGCTGGTAAAATAATGGTGGAATTTAGATTTTTTTGCTTTTCGCTTTTTTTTATTTTTCCCATACAAACTTCAACGATAAATAGCTATATTTAAACCTTAACCGATTTGGCTCAAAATTGACCCAGTTACTTATTCAAACCTAAAAAAATGAGCTAGGGGGTATCTCTTAAGACTCTTCAAAATTTAAAATTTTTGTTATCACCCTAATGTTTATTTATTTGCGTTCATGAGAACTTAAATCAGTTGAAACGACGAGGAGCTTTGATTTTTTTTAAAATGTGTTTAGTAAAAATCAGCGGAAGTGGCAATTTTGTGGACCACCCTGATGGCAAAGCCAAATAATATGCATTATCGGATTCCTTGGACAATTTTACATTAAAAACGGTTTAAATAAGTTTTATGTTAAAGTTTTTAGTGTAATTGAAACATAATACATGAATATCTTCAGTTTTATAGGCATTTTTAGTCACTTTATAAATAAAATTGTTTATCCTGTAACCCTGTAATCGAGGTCAAAGTGGCTGCCATCAACTGGGGCAAATCGTTTGAATAGGGACAGGAATTTTTAGAGCATCTGAAAACTTCAAAATTGAAAACGAGTGTACCAAGTTTTGTAGGACTGTGTCTACTGTAAACGAAACCAATCAAAAATATCAAAATATTGTTCATAAACATGGCTAAAAATGCTGTTTCAAATCGCTTAAGTGTCCAGATTTACCTCAGATGACGGTACCAAATTTGAGTGCAATTTATTTCAATTTTTATGATAAAAAACTGTGTTTTTCTTATTTTAAATCATAAAATGTATTGTATTGAAGCTGCGCGGTAGAAAAAACAGAGACATTAAAAAAAAAACTCAAAAGTTTTGAGTTGTTGAAATTATTATTTCAACAGTGGGTCAAACAGCCATTTCACATGGAAATTTAAATCGGGTGCTCGTATTTTTTTTAATCGACTCAAACCTGCGATTATGAACGGTATCCAGATTAGCTAGCCGTTAAGGAAATTCGACTGTCAAAATGGTACGAAAAATTTGAAACTCATCCAGCCAGAACCGAACGCGGGTTGGCTGCTTACCGCCAAAGAACCAACTCTTGCGTTTTTTTAACGCAAAACCTCGAATTGCAACAAGATGCTACATTAACTCAACATGAACTGTGTAAAATTAATTGAGGTAGAATTTCCTCACGATTAATTCGAAGCCGGTGGCCGGAGCAATCGGAGTAACGAATCGCGATGATGGCCACCGGTGGAACGTTGGAAATGTCTGACCGACAACGCGGGATCGGGCAGCTGATTGGGTAATTTTGCAATGAGGTTGGCCGTTTTTTGGACAATCGCGTGGTTGGTCAACCAAGAACTGTTTTAGCGATATGTTGAGGAAAAGGTTATGATGTTATGATGCATACAGTTTTATGGATATTGTTAATGATCTTTCATGTTGGATTTTTTTTCGGGTTTTCTATACACGCAAAATCATTACCCTCTCCCAGATTTCCAGGAAATGTTTCCATAAACGCATTATACGATAAGAGCCCATCAGGCGGAGAAAGGCCAACCTTCTCGCACATCTCCTTCTCGATACAAGTCCCCGTGGCCGTGCCGCGGACAAGTGCTGATGGCCTCCAAGTGATGTGTTCCAGCCCCCAAGTATGCGGCTATTCCGTTTCGGTTCGCTGCATTTTCATGGGAAATGAGTTCCGATCTTTCCCTCTTTTTCTATGCGGGTTCGTCGCCACTCGGCGTCCAAGTCGCCCAAGTCCAAGTACAGACTTTTTATATATATGACCAGAACATCCAGCACATTTTGCGCCGGCATGCCTCCTCAGCAGGGTTTTTTACGACATTATTAAGGAAATAGTTTTGTACCGTCATCAGAAATGGTCTTAAACATATCGCGCAACTCTTCGCGCTGTGGGGTTCGCCTTAATGATCATCTCCTGTAAACTGGCTACCTCTCCCTCGTGGCGTCAAGCTGCGTTAGGTTGAGCTACTTCCGAGGTTTCCCCCCCCCCTTTCCCGCCCAGAACCAGATGATGATGACTGTCCTGCGTTGATGCATGCAGGTAAGTGTACGCGTACGAACTGGAGTTGGTTTTTCCGCGGAGGTTTGGTTTTACGATCGGTCCCGATAAGAGCGCCGGTTCATTCCGCAGGTTGAGATTAATTATCTTGAGGAAAGGTTGTAAATATAAGCGCAGGCTAAGTACCTTTCAGCTGACGGGGTAGGCACTTTAAGGTCGGTAACGGTGAATTTAAGACCCCGGATGGTGTTAATGGGTTATGGTGGCTGGACGAGGGTTCGTTGGGTGTGGGATGATCCTTTTATAATAAAGAATAAAGTTGATGGTTTATGGGTAATTCTCAGCCAACTCACACAGCGGTTGCCGCGATCCCTCTTCGATATTCGTGAAACTTTTTCCTAAGGGGTAACTTTTGTCCTTGATCACGAATCAGAAAACTTTTTTTTCGTAAAATCGCGATAATTCGTGATGGTTACAAACAACCCCCTTATGTTATATATCATTTTTTTGCAATTGTCTGCTCTACAACTTTGTTTCCCGATTTCGTGTGAGTTCATCATCCCGGTACGAGAATCGAACCCACGACCTTTGGATTGGAAACCCAGCACGCCGCTAGTCGAAACCCATCCCCTACCGGTCAGTATTCCCAGTGAGCATATTTACTCTTTTAAGGGATCTGACTTTGCCGAGCCAGACAGGAATCGAACCCACCACCTTCCGCCTACAAGGCGAAACCCGTAACCTCACGGCCACGGAAGCTCGGCAAGTTATAAAAAACACAAAATAATAACAGAGATTTGTTCTTAAAAAAAGCTCAAAAATTATTACGAGACAATCCAACAACAGAGAAATAAAATGTTCTCAAAAACGGTAACTGGTTTGGACAATGTTTTGTAATTATAGCTATATATAGCTATAACTTAATATGCAATTTTAATATTTGCTCGTTTCCAATTGAATGTAACATATTTTCAAATGTTGACTAAAATCAGTAAACATTGGCAGACTGCATACAAGCTTTGTTCAACAGTGAAAAAAGTGTTCTTAAAAAAATATACATTTTCCTAATGTTCTCAGAATATAAAAAATAATAACAAATTGGACACTTAAAAAATTTCTCACAGAATTATGATGGGGGTTATTTCAACTTGAAATTTTCAAGTATGAAACAAATCAACTTTCAAACATTCAAATAAAAAAAAATGTTCAAGGTGAAATGGGACGCCAGTTCTTGGGCAATTTCTGTTCAACTTAAATCAATTTCTGAACTCTATAGATTGTTTGCTATCTTTATATTTATCGTCTGCAACAGACAGAACTTTTTAAGGTAACGACGTTTTTCTTAAAGGTGGTTCCGAAAACTCGAGTCGTCAATATGGCGCTGCCTTCCCATTTCACCTTAAAGATGTCTTTGACCAAATTGGTCAACATTTTCCCATTATTCTAGGCAAATTAACCTACATAAATAATAACAAATTTGGTTAAGAACACATAGCAAAATTTCGAAAAAAAAATTGGTTTCTTTGGGAGTATATCGATAATTATAGCTCAAATAATCCTTGATAAAACTTGTCAAAATATCCAAATAATTTTATTAAAATAAACAAAAAATAATAACGGTTTTTTATGACTGCTGTCTTGCCTTCCTCACCTAAGGTAAGGCTATAATCCTGCTCGGAAAATGAACTTCTTTCAGAAATGTCGTAGACCTACCTTCATGTATACCTATCGACTCAGAATCGAAAACAAATGTCTGTGTGTGTTAGGGTGCCCAGAATATGGGACTTTTTTCAAAACCTCGCTCCACAAGCTGCTTAAAATAAACCAAAAAACCATTTTCCGCTTGTGGAGCAGGGGGTCATTTTTTCTGCGCACCCTAGTGTGTGTGTATGTGTGTGAGTATGTGTGTGACCAAAATTCTTACTCAGTTTTCTCAGCACTGGCTGAACCGATTTAGGTCAAACCGGTCGCATTAGACTCGGTTTAGGGTCCCATACGTAGCTATTGAATTTTTTGAAGTTTCGATAAGTAGTTCAAAAGTTATGTATAAAAATGTGTTTTCACAAGTATCCGGATCTCACTTAAATGTATGTAAACTATGTCCGGATCCATTATCCGACCCATCGTTGCACAGTGGGAAAAATCGAGGCAAAAAACGGACTTAATTGATGCCGGTCAATTAGAACTTTTAACCGAGACTTTTCTTACGTGAAAAATTCCGAGGAATCGATTGGATCTAAAAAAATAGATGAAATTTGTATTCAAATGTGTGTGTCCCATCATGTCGCCCACTGTTTGTAAAGAGTTAGGAAGGCACCAACCACATAGGCGGATTAAGTAAGTTTTTTTTTTATAGTTGGAATATGACATGAACGCCATCAATGATTGAATGATTTTTCATATGCCATAAAGTTGTTATTGTCTTACTCAGGGTTAGAATAATCGAAAAAAATCATTATCGTTTGAGAACTTTTTTCACTCGCGAAAAAGAGAAGAGGCGAAACCCGCAAAAGAGAATCCCGAATTTTTCAAAGAAAATCAATCGATAGACGATATTTTGTAAATCTCATTGTCAACAACACTTAAATTTATTTATTTCATTTTGTTAACAAAAAGTTAACAAAGAGAGAGAGGAGTGCCATGCTCCCTTTCGATATTTTCTCTTAATAAACGACAAAATACTTTGTTTTTGATAAAGATTCCTCTGTTTTACGGTACTACTACTACTACTTGGCATTCTTTCACAAGATCTATTCAATAACACGATCTTCAAAAGAAGTAATTACCAAGCAATATCTAACTGTAAATTATTGAACTATCAATGGCAACTTAGTGTATTTTAAATTTATAATTAACGTAGCATCCGGGTTCGTAACGACTGATTATTTTTAATCTTTTTGGTTTTGACGAGCAGTCTTGTCGAAAAAGAAAAACAGATTTTCTCTACTTCACCGACGTTTCGGCCTTTATTTTGAGGCTTCTAAACCCCTGAAGAAGGCCTCAAAATAAAGGCCGAAACGTCGGTTAAGTAGAGAAAATCTGTTTTTCTTTTTCGACAAGACTGCTCGCCAAAACCAGAAAGATGTTTACATCAGTTTGCCAATCATCGATCCCACTAAGGTTGGATAAAATTCGGTACGAAACAGTAAATACTGTAAAGCTAATATAAATAGATTGATTCTAATGAATAATCTAATTTAATGTTACATTTATAATTAATAGCAGAGTCCTCTTATCCAATCACCACCAGATTACAACGCGGAAGATCGATTCGGCGGAACCCATTCCGTGGGAATTACGATAAATTTGCGTAAAAGCTCCTCTGCAAAGCACCCTCCACAGTCCAGACCAGACATATGCATGCGTTATAGACACACGAACATCGACTTACCGCACACAGGCACTTGGGTCTTTGGGTGGACCAGCCAGCCAGAAATGTGATCTCATCTCGGGTTTTAGATTTACCAACATTGTACCGCCACCGCCGTTGCATGTACAAGATCGTCGCTTTCAACATTCGTAACATAATCGTGTTTTAATCATGTGAACAGCAAGTTCCAGCATGACTTTCAATAGACAGTTTTCTAGCCAAGTATGCGTATTAGTTGCGGAGGGTGGGTTAGGGTTGGGAAGTTGAGGGAGAGGGGGGAAAAAAACACTACGCAATTTATTTACAACTTTTTGCATGTAAAATCTCGAGTATGGCTCTTTTTCCGCGTGTATGCACTCTGCGGTGGAGCTTAATTCTGCAAAGACCCTTTGAAACCGCGGATAAGAGACCTTTAAAAATGTGAAAACATTGCGCGCGCGGTAAGGAGGAAAACGCACTTGTTTTATCTTGGTACAGTCAGTTGAGTGATAAAGGAATTCAATAGAAAATAAAAATTGTTTTTAATTTGAAGTAGTTAAATCGCAGGAAAGGTGTATAAAGTTTACCATATCGATTTAAAATAATATTTATTTAGACAAACATTTACAGACAAATCTGCAGCTTATTGCAAAATAAAATAATTAGGTTGTATTTTCTAAAATCTAATAAATTATATAAACACAAGCCTTACCCGACAAACTTCGTTCTGCCTTTTTTTTCGTTTGTTGACGTTTTTAGCTCTTTTGCTTATTCAGCCTCCTATGATTAAAATTTGATTTTACGTAACTTTTCCCATGCAATTACGAACCCAACGCAACAAAAAGCACCTCGATCCGACGTTCCGTGATGAATTGATTCGCGTTCGAACAAAACCGTCGAAATTTTTTATATATATAGATTTTCAGAATATCAATAAGCCAGTTTTAAAATTTATTCTTTTCAATGTTATTTCAACTTTTCTTCTTGTTATATGAAATACGACCTAAGTTGAATATTTATTTACTGAGTGTTAACCTACCAAGAGTAATTTAAGACGAAAACAGGAGCAGAGGGCATAGAGCAAGTCAGAGAGACAGACTTAACAAAAAAACACAACCACTTTGGAATAAATTAAAATACCTCTACAGCACACATCTGTACGACGTCGTCGTAGTCGTCTTGTACGCAACAATCTCGTGTTTCGTATTAATTATAGGCGCAAAAAAGTGTATCATTACACACGAACCAGAGAGAGACTTTGGCCAGTGCAACGCGGTGGAAAACCCTGCCCGCGGGGGAGGGCGGAAAAGCCCTTAGTCGGCTAGTCAGCGCAGTGCACCGGCAGCAGTGGTGACCTGCTGCTAGGGCTAAGGCTATAGCTCAGCTTAAGGTGGCTACAGCTCGGCCGGCTTAGTGGAGCGCGGAGAGAAATCTCTGCCTTTGGCGGGTGGTGTGGGGTTAAGCAGCATTTGTTATCTTTTTCATTAAATATATTTTATAAATTTTCAATATTATTATGGCATCCAGGATAACTCCCCCAGGAAAACTTCCCCGATCTTTAGCAACCAGCAATCTGATCAACAAAGTCAAACATTAAAATTGTTAAAAACAATCAGCTATTCCAATATATTTTTTTTTGCGTGGTGCTTTTATTCATAAAATATTTTCAAATTGCAAAAAATGGTTTTTTTCATAAATTGCAGCCTAAAAATAAAATTTGACGGGCTTTCTAAAAAAAAATACACTGAAAGTTGTTTTCTTTCAGTGTATTTTTTTCAGAAAGCCAGTAAAAATTTATTTTTAGGCTGCAATTTATGAATCATTATTTTTTTTGCAATTTGAATGCAAATACACTGAAAGAAAACAACACGCCACCTCTATGATTTTTTTTTTGGTTTTTTAGTTTAAAAGTCAAATTTAAAGGGGACCCCACGATTTGTTTCGTTCAAAATTGTTGTCGAAATAGCCTGAGATGTTATAAAAAGTTTCACGAAAAATGCAGGATGGTGCAACCCTCCTAAAAAATACAAAAATCATATTCTAAAACTGTGTTCTAAAGTGGTCTAAACATGAAAATTTCAAAAACCAATAGCGGGAATCGATTCTCCAGACAATATTACATAAAATTCTCTATGTTGACCATTGTCCTAAGTTTAATCCTTGTGAAGATACAGCGGGCTTAAAAATGGAAATGTTGAAAAAATATCGGTTTTGGCCTTTTTTTTGGTTTTTAGCCATTTTTATATGGCAGACTAGATTTCTCAGCCTCGAAAATGTTTTTTACGGAAAGTTCGTTGGAAAGACGAGCCTTCAGAGACTAAAATATCAAGTCTGTCATTTAGAAATGGCCAAAAACCACAAAAACTGATATTTTTCAACATTTTTATTTTTAAGTCCGCTATATCTTCACAAGGATTGGACTTAGGACAGTGGTCAATATGGAGACTTTTATGTATAATTATCTGGAGAATCTATTCTCGCTTTCGGCTTATAAAATTTTAGGTTATTTCCAGAGAGACCTATAGATTTGGGTAATTTGGGTAATTTTCGTAATTGAAAGACGCAACTTTTGGTACCATAACAACTATAGGTCATCGCTGAAATTTTAAAGTTATCGCAGTTTTAGAGAAAAAAGTTGATTTTTTGCCGATTTCGTCATTTTCCCGTTATTGCGCGTGACGCGTCGAAAAACTCAGTTTTTATTTTCAAAAAACCATATCTCCGAAACGTACGGTTCGACATCGCCAATTTTTGTGATATGTTATGGAAAATTTTCCGAGGAATCCGATAAAAATATTTTCAGACATAGGCTCTTTGGTCCAGACACGGTCAAAACGTCATTGTAAGTTTTCATGCGACTTTTTCAAATAGTAAGCTAGATTTTTGAAACTTCTTACTATTTTTCCCAAATAGCCAAACTCATCACCTTTCTTTTGCGTCTATGACAGCTAAAATCGGATGAAATGGCGCGGAGATATGATTTTTCGAAAAAAGAGGTTTTTGCGAAAAATGACGAAAATTGCCATTTTTTCAACTACGCTGTAGGTCACCCTAATGGCCAAACAAAAAAATGCGGGTCTAATTATTTTGGCCAAGGAACCCCCAGAAATATTTTGAGCCCGATCGGAGAACTTTTTTTTTCGGTTTAGGCTCTTTTCAAATGGAATTGCTGTATAATTATAATTGATTATGATCTAAAACAGCGATTCTCAACGGGGGTACCGAGCCTACTTGATTTACACAGTAGGGGGTACCAGCCTAGAAGAAGGTTGAGAATGGCTGATCTAAAACATTGCCAAAGATTCCAAATCAATCAGAAATACCTTACCAAGATACATATTTTTGAATGTTTACATGCCCATTTTGTATGATCATTCCAATCGTATGGAGACTTTTAGGCGTCATCCATAAAATATGTCACGCTCTAGGGTAAAGGGGAGGGGGTCTGAGCAAGCGTGACATTGCATGTTATAAGTGTAGGAAAAGCGTGACAAGGGGTGGAAAGGGGGTAAATTTTGGCTGATTTCAGCGTGACGTACTTTATGGATGAAGCCTTATGGAAAAACAAATTATTCAAAATTGCTTCTTTTGACATGCGGAATGCATGTATTTACAATGTGTCATGGAAAAGTACAGTGTTATGTACAAAGTAGAAAATCTCGAAAAATTTGCGAAATTTAGAGAATTTCCCTATGTTACTTTTCAAAACAAGTGCTGATTAAAATCCAAAATATTTTGTGAGTTTTTTTTTTGTTTTCAGATATTGAAAATTCGTAAAAATAACATCAAGTAAAATGATTAATTTCAGAATTGCATTATAAATTGATATTAGCATTAGCAATAGCAGCATTAGCAATAGCATTAGCAATAAAGGTCGCACAATTCCGGATGGCTGCACAACGCCTATCTTGCTGTTTAACTGTAATTAAACGTATGATAGCACTAGACTCTCATCCGGTTACAATATTCCAACACGGGAGATACCATGTTTTCCTCTTTAGATGAGCGTGTAATACTATCCAGTAAGATAAGGGGCTCCTGGCCGGTACCTTGCTAACCTCGGGGATTGGAAGGTATGTTAGTAAACATCTATCTAGAATGCGCAGAGATCTCTACGTCACCTAGTGGTATAGATGTTTGTAGGGAGGTTTTGGACTCAATGTTAGTAAATTGAACGTTTGTTTTTTAACACCATCACCACCACCACCAAAACCATACCATCACCACAAAAAGCCATGCTAGATTTTAATACAACTACATTACAAAACGAACACAACAATAAAACCATCTTCCTTGCCCTGCTGCCCACACGATACTGACGCGCAATAAATATCAATTACCACAATGACCCCCCACTGCATGCATGACTCGAACATGAACACGAACATAACACAAAGAGAACACCACAAAAATCCACCTTCCCATCACCACTGCTTACACGATACTGACGCGCAATAAATATCAATTACCACAATGACCCCCCACTGCATGCATGACTCGAACATGAACACGAACATAACACAAAGAGAACACCACAAAAATCCACCTTCCCATCACCACTGCTTGCACGATACTGACGCGCAATAAATATCAATTACCACAATGACCCCCCACTGCATGCATGACTCGAACATGAACACGAACATAACACAAAGAGAACACCACAAAAATCCACCTTCCCATCACCACTGCTGACGCGCAATAAATATCAATTACCACAATGACCCCCCACTGCATGCATGACTCGAACATGAACACGAACATAACACAAAGAGAACACCACAAAAATCCACCTTCCCATCACCACTGCTTACACGATACTGACGCGCAATAAATATCAATTACCACAATGACCCCCCACTGCATGCATGACTCGAACATGAACACGAACATAACACAAAGAGAACACCACAAAAATCCACCTTCCCATCACCACTGCTTACACGATACTGACGCGCAATAAATATCAATTACCACAATGACCCCCCACTGCATGCATGACTCGAACATGAACACGAACATAACACAAAGAGAACACCACAAAAATCCACCTTCCCATCACCACTGCTTGCACGATACTGACGCGCAATAAATATCAATTACCACAATGACCCCCCACTGCATGCATGACTCGAACATGAACACGAACATAACACAAAGAGAACACCACAAAAATCCACCTTCCCATCACCACTGCTTGCACGATACTCTGCATTATAAATTGATATTTTGATTAAATCAAACTACAATTTTGCCCTGCCGTCCCCTCCTCATTTGCCATTTCCAAGTAAAACCTAAGGAGACAACCCCACCGTCTGTACGGTCGGGTGGGGTACTATTTTCCGTTCCATGGCTATCTCACTTCGATCCACTTGACTTAACGGTAGCTACACGCTCTCGCCGCAGGAACTGCCTCGAAGCTCTCTAGTAGATTAGCAGTGGGGGGACGGGGAGGGGAACAAAGTTAAGCCGCCCAGGTCTGATTTTACAAGCGCTGTGCGTTTTCTGCCCACCTGGTGGGGAGGGGGACCTAACTGACACGCACACACACACACAGTCACACAACTCGTGGGAAAATTTTGATTGTTTCAATTTTTATGCCACTAATTAAATATGCGATTTAATTTATAATTTTATCATCATTATATATTTTTTACGGCGGCACACAGAGAGATTGTGTGGATGTTTGAGTTGCTCGGTTTGTGCGCTTGTATAAGTACCAGAAGGGGGAAGGAATCGTAGAACTTAACATGATTTCGCCTTAACACGAACACTAGTGCAACGCAGTTGTAAAGTGATTCTGACACGGCAAACGCAGGTGCTGAAAAATAACATGGAAAAGTTTCATGCAGTGACGGTGTACTTTTGGGGTCACTCTAGCGCTTTGGCCTGCCCGCGGATAGTAATTCTATGATGACTTATATTTTGCTGATCCAGTCCAGCTGGGCAGATGGGAGGGGGCATGATAGGGCAGTAATCTTGATGAGATGTTGCAACTGTTGCGGAAATTATTAAATGTACATCATCTGATAAACTTACATGATCAGCAAGTGGAACTTGCCGCGAACAAAAAAAAAACGCATGATTTACAGTTATGTTGAACGGCATTTGATAAGAAGGAACATGAAATGCATTTATTTCATAATGATACTAGAAGTTGTTAAGGGTAAAGTAAAAGACAAATCCACTTCCACAAATTTGAGAAAAATAAAAAAAATAACTCATTTTCCAACAATTTCATTGACGTGTCACACGATAGCGATCATTTGATAGAAAAACGGCAGTCAAAAGTATGTATTGCAATATCCGGAAAATGGAAGCGAATCCAAAATCGGCTTAAAGATCTAGAAGGGCTTTTAAGTTTAACAAAACGTCAATATTATTAATATATATAACAATATATTGTTGGTTTTATTTATGACAGCTTACCACTGTATAGATAGCACATAAGCGACGAATTTTCAATTATTATACAAATTAAAATAATGCACTGGGTTGAATTTGAACTTTCGGCTAAATCAACTATAGATTTGCGAAAAAGAGAGAATTCTGGAATAAAACAATCTTGAAACTTCAAGTTTCTTCTAGAATTCTATCCTAATAATAAAATGGTAGTCAAATAGTCCAAGAAATTGACCTTGTGCATGAAACACTATAATCAGTATTAAAAAAATACAAAAAGAATTCATTGAAGAACTTTACAAGGAAATTTTACTAATATAAAAAGTGTTCTTAAACAAACCCAATCGTGATTAAAGTGACAATAAAAAAAAGTTTTCAGTTGATTTCACTTCTATTTTCACTTAATATTTCAAAGAAATCAGAAAAAATATTGTTTTGCCCCAAAAAAAAAAAATATATATAAATATCAAATTTTAATCATTTTTTAAAATTATAATAGATTTAAAATATCTATTGATGCTTTATATATTTTTACTGCTACATGATACTGTGAAAAAAGAACAAAAATCAATAAAGGCTTTTAAAAATCTGATGTGATACGGGTATTTCTAATCCGTGGTTACAATTCTTCAAATTTGTAGAAAGCTATAAAGTGCCAAAATTATTTTAAAACATTGAAATAAACAAAATACAATGTTTGCAATCGATTGTATTTTTATTTCAATGAAAATTTATGTTTTTAGCATATTTATTTTACATTTTTCAATTGAAAACTTATTAAATATACACATAAAACAATGGTGGATGAAATATTTGTAATTTTTTTTAATGCATCGATTTTCAAAAATCCTTGAATTTCACGGGATTTCACGGAAATTGTGGAATTTCACTATGTCCGCGAAATCGTGAAAATTCACTAACCCTAAAGATAAGGTTAGATGAGCTTAAGAAAATTATCTATGGTTTTTTAAATCGATAATTCTCACAGAAAAAATCGGGTGCGGGACATTTCGCCGACGGTCGTTTCACCGAAGGTCATTTTGCCGAATATCGTTTCGCCGAATTGACAAAAAATCGTACAAATATGTCTAAAATGGTCACACATTTTATTAAAGAAAATACTCAAACTAAAGTTTTTTCTTCTTTTTTTCATGCAATTTTCAACATATAATTTTGAATATTTTTTGCTTGTTTTGCATTCTTTGATTTTTTTAAAGCAACTTATTTGTATCATTTCTGTGAGTTGTTGCATTCTTTCAAACATGAGCAGTTCTTTAAATTTTCAGCATATAATTTTGAATAATTTTTGTTTTTTTTTTCTTGCTTTATTTTTCCTTTTTTTTGTGAAATGTACCAGATCTAGCAAAAACGGGTATTTTTTCAACAAAAAGCCCCAAAGTTCAGGCAATTTTTTGAAAATAAATAAGTTTCATTCTGTTGCAAGGTAGGGTTGAGTATCAGAGGGTTTAGCTACCAAAAAAAAAATCGCTTGTAAAATACATACAATTTTTTGAAACCTGAGAAAATTAAAAAAAAAAAATGTTGGAATGGCTAAGTATAGCTTTTGCGGATTTTATGTAATTGATAAATATCTTTTCTTTAAGTATCGCCATCTGAGGTGGAACGGGACCGGGGGTGTATTGGGACTGATGTTTTAGCCTTGTTATTGTAAAATATTTTCCTTGTATGTTTAAAAAAAAAAAAAAGTTTTGGATATAATAGACACATATCAACAAAAATAGTTTACCGTTTTCCAAATTTCAAGCACTATAAATACCCATATCCAGACTGTAGTCCCGATTTACCCCAGTTGATGGTATTCCAATTGTTTTTGCACTATTATTATACTTACTTTGACCATTCCATCTGAAAACTGTATTTCTTTCTTTTCTATGAATATTCATCAAACAAGGAGGTAATTTTTCATCAACTATATTTCAGTTTGTATTTTAAACATTTTGAATATTCCATCTTACATTCAATTACTACTACTACTATTACAATTACTACTACTACTAGACTACACTGTCTTGTTCTCACTTTTTTTCCGGGATAGATAGAACACGATGCACGATCGGCCAATATTGTGAAGTTCCCTTGCTCAAAATGGATTGCTTCTGCTAATTCACTAATAAATTAAGTCTCTAAGTGAGTCTCTACGCAGAGTACTAATTACGACTTGTGTGTGTGTGTGTTCGTGTTCTTTAATTTTATTACCTCTCTGCCTCTGGTTTGTCTCTTACTTCTATCGCGAGCATGCTCGCACTTGCTTCGCAAAGCTAGATTTAGTTACAATAATTAAAAAAAAAGTAAGAATCAGAAGAAATCACGATGATGAGGCATGCAATCCCGCGCGTTGGTACATATAAACTTATTAAGGTGTAGTCGTCGTATGTACTTTAAGCTATTTTTATATATACTTCTAAGAAAAATATTGTGAATCGCATTATCGTCGCACTAAAAAAAATGACCGAGACCTGATGGGAGCTGCATATAAATGGCTCCATTAAATTATTCTTGGGGCAGCCCCAAAACGCAAACCCGCCTTCAGGTCCGAATTCAACCAGGAAAACGAAGCACTTTCCTATAAATCATCGTGTCGGTAGCAATTCGCTAAAGTAATTAATTTATGATTATTTATTAACACTCAATTACAGGTCGCTGCTTTTCAACCAATCCGGCTCTACCTCTCTCTCTCTCTCTCGCGAGTCGCGTCGATTAATTGCGTTTTATGTACAAACTTTATTTACCTTTGTCGGACTCAAAATTTGAAGAGAAACTATTTTATTATTTATCGTTTCTGAAACCTTTGGTTTTTCCTCTGAGCCACTTGAAGCGACGACGACGACGACGACGTTGATTGAGAGCGAGCTGTTCAGCTTCATAATTGTAAGAGTCATTACTATTGCTAAGATATAAAACTTCCTCCTAATCCGTTTCGTTCGAAACTGTGGCGCTTGGATGGACGTTCCCACGCGCACGTAATTCTACTAAATTCTCGTTCTTCTTTGCTGAGGGTCACAAAATAACACGCGGTGGGCTTTTTTTGCTGAAAATCTTCAAGGTGAAATTTTTTTAACTGGGGAAAATGAAGATCATTCGATTTCGGGGTTGAAAATTGCGGGGGTGGAAAAACGCACACGTGTACATGGTTATATATGGTGTACAGAGATACTAGAAAACAAAACTGGCAAACAAGTATTGCGATACTAACGAGTGATAATTGGTCTAAACACGAAAAATAGTAATTGAATACTGATAAAACGAATGCTTCGATATGCTCCAGGTTTAGAGTGTGAGAGCGCTATATTTACAGGGAAATGAACTGAAAAGTTGTGACTTTACAGAACTATATTTACAGTTGTTGTTCACATATTAGGTGCGATTATTGCATCGTTTGAACGTACGGTAGTGAATTTATTCTGCGGATTGTTCTGAAGGTGTTGAAATTATTGAGTATTGAATTTATACAGTGTAGTTTTGGGAAGGCGTGGCAGATGATTCGAATCGAAAGGAACTTGTTTAAATATTATTGAGTTTTAGTTAAAGTTATATACTTTTTCATTAGATTTAACCAAACAGCTGCTTTTAAAGGGACTTTAAAATTAGTTTAGAAAAAAATAACCACTGAAAAAAAGCGAAGCCTCATTATTTATAAACATTTTTGTGTTTTTTTTAACTTCTGAAAAAAAATCTCTACGTTCTTTTGTTTTTCGTTTTAGATAAACCTTGTCCATCTATTACCAATGTCAAAAGAAGTAATTTTGCATCATTAGTTTTTTAATACAAAATCTGGTAATAGCGATATCTCGGCTTTGGCTGAACGAGTTTTGTCCGGATGTGGTCTACTCAGTCCAGTTTCGGATCTTACAGCTTGTAACTGAAAATCGTAAAGTTGTTAAAAAGTTATGATAACAAAATATTAAGTCGACGCCAGAAAAGGGTGATTTTCAACATACCCTCAAATGGACGAGTCTGATCGCAACAAAAGGGCCGTGTACAGCGTTGCCATTTTCTTCGCAGGAGAAGTCTGTATTTTGTTGACAAAAAGTCTGCATTTTTCAAATTGGATTTTTTTATTGCAGAAAAAATAAAAAAAGAAAAGAAAAATACTCGCAATTAGGTTTTACGCCGACTCGGTTTTGAGGTTAGAAATTTGACAGCTTGGCTGCACTGTTTACATTTTTTGCACGTGTGTCTTAGTAAAAATGTGTGTGAGTGTGCGCTCGTGACGTCACGCTGTAAAACCTAATTAGGTTTTACGCCGTGACGTCATTTGACAGCTCGTGTGCACTGTTTACATGGTCTTCGTCGATTGTCGACGAATTTCTCCGAACAAAATCGACAACCGCATCGAACTGTGCTAATTAAGTCCATGTAAACAGTGCACTCCTTTCTAACCTCCAAATCGATTCGGCGTAAAACCTAATAGCATTGGACAATTTTGCGAATCACAAATTGGGCCAATTTTTCCAACTTATATCTACATGACATTTTACCTTCCTCACCTTACTGAGGAAAGGCTATAAAATCACTCGAAAACTGAACTTCTCAATTAGACCTCCTAGACCCACCTTCATGTATACCTATCTACTCAAAATCAAATTCTGAGCAAATGTCTGTGTGTGTGGTGGGATGTTGATCAAAAAATTTTCACTCGATTATCTTGACATTGGCTGAACCGATTTTGTCCGTTTTGGCGTCATTCGATCCGTCTTGGGGTCCCATAAGTCGCTATTAAAAGTTATGCGGTTTAGTTAAGTACATCAAAAGTTATGCTAAAAAAACGATTTTAACAAAAGTCCGGAATATTGTAAAAAGGGTGGTTTTGTAATAAAACCTGGCATGTTATGCATTTTTAGAAAGGTTTAAAAAGACCTTTTCAACGCGACCAATACATTGAAGATCTGACAACCCTATCAAAAGTTAGTAGCACTTAAGTGTTATTTATGTACTTTTTGGAAGCCGGATCTCAGATATCATGATGAAAACGTTGTCCGGAACTGTCATGCAACCTGTCGTTGAACAGGTAATCAAAAGATCTTTCCAACGCGTCCAAAACATTGAAATTCTGACAACCCTATCGAAAGTTATAAGCACTTAAGTGTTATTTATGCACTTTTTGGAGGCCAGATCTCAGATATTTTGATGAAAACGTTGTCCAAATATATCATGCGACCTGTTGTTGGATAGGTAATTAAATGAACTTTCCAACGAATGTGAGGAAGGCACCAACCACCTAAGGGCGGATTAAATAACGTTTTTTTATTAATAATGAAGAAAACCAAAAATTGAGAATGTTTTTTCAAAAGATGAAAAAATAAACCATAAATACAATTTCGTATACTTTTCTTCCATATTGACTCGAATCATTGCCATCCACCACTTTCCTCCCGAAACCCTGCTCTAGTTACTGTAACACGTCTTCCTCACACCAGCCAGTATATTGCTAAACTCATCATCCTTCAACTGCTCACTGGTCACATAGATATCGGCCATACCATGCGCAGGATGGCCAGGATGAAGACCCGCAGCTTGCTGTTGCTGCTGCTGCTGTTGCTGTTGTTGGTGTTGTTGCTGCTGTTGCTGCTGCTGCGCCGCAAGCTGCGAATGTTGCAGCGGTACCGCGTACAGCGCCACCGGAGTGGTCACGGCACCCGTCCCCGCTGAACCATGGTTACTTCCCGCAGGGGAAGCCGCTCCCAGCGATAACTGTTGCTGCTGTTGTTGGGATTGCTGTTGTTGTTGTTGATGTTGTTGCTGTTGCGCCAGTAGCGACGCGTTCTGCTGGTGATAGTTGTAGTAATCGGTTTGCGGGTGGCCGTAGTGGTACGACTCGTAGCTGTTGAAGTTGTGATTGCTGTCCGGGTATTTCAGGTACTTGTCCAGCTCGCGCGAGTCCATGCCCTCGTCCTGGCCCATTGGGTGCGTCTCGTACGTGATGCCGTAGTCCTTGTAGGCGTACGAGTAGGCGGGCAGGGCGGACGAGATGGAGTTGACGCCGTAGTAGCTGTTGATTTGTTCCGCGGTGAGGGAGTTTTGGGACGGTTGAGACGTCGGGATCTGGGCTGGGTTGCCGCCGCCGAGGTGGACACTGCTTAGCAGTCCATTGCTGGACTTGGGCAGGGTGGAACCGTTGCTGGCGGGGTTGTTGTTGTTGCTATTGTTGTTGTGATTACTGCTACTGCTATTGCTGTTTGTACTGAGATGCGGCACATGGCTGGTGGTTAGGGTGGTACCGAGCGTCTGGTGATCCTCGGACGTGGCGAGCGGTGGGAAGTACGTACCGGTGACGATGTGGCCCTGGTCCAGGATGCTTCGATTCGTGCACATGACGTACATGCCGTTGACCATGGCGGTGGTGGTCGTCGAGCCGGACGTCGCAGCCATATAGGCTCGCTTGTCGTGGTGCAGTCCGTTGGACATGCTGGTGGCCGGCTCGTAAGTGTACCGCTTCTCCACGCTGGAGTTCATGTACGGGTTGTACTCCCGCTTGATCTCACCGTCATGATCGTGGTAGCTATTGGGGAACGTCGCGGGCAGTTTCTGTTCGCTCTTGATGTGGTTGTTGTGGTAGCTTTCGTAGTTGAGTTTCTGTTTGCTCTTCAGATCGTCATAGCTATGGCTCGGGTGCAGTCCATTGTACGATTCCTTCTCCAGCTCGAGCGGACTCATCTCCGGCGTTGGCAACGCGGACGATACGTCGTCCATCTTCTGGCCAACATCCACCGAGGAGTTCGCACCTTGTTTCCTTCCTCCACTCACCATCGCCGCCGACGCCGGCACGATCGGTTCGGGACTTTGCGTCGGGCTAGACTCCGGCGTGTTCAGCACGTTGTTCGCTCCGGCATAGTAGTGCGGGTTGTACGTGTACGGACTCATCCGCTGCGACGAGTCTCCGTCAAAGTTGAGTTCGCTTGGCGAGGAATTGCTCACGTTCTGAGTATTGTTGGCCACCTGGACTTGGGCTGCTGCTGCCACCGTTCCATTCGTACCCGGACCGCCACCGCTTCTTGCCTTCGTGTGCTTCCGCCGGCGTGGCCTGTACTTGTAGTTGGGATGCTCGGTCATGTGGATCACCCGGAGCCGCTCGGCCTCCTCGACGTACGGTCGTCGATCCTGCGGTGTCAACGAGCGCCATTTTTTACCTGCGGAGAATCGAGAAAAAAAGAAACCAAATTAATCATACGAAAGTGTGAATAAAAGCGGCCCCCAGCCGTGATAACGGAAATGACGGATTGCATCATAACACAACTTTATTACGGCACAGCTTGGAGAAGCAGAAGGTGGCCGGGTAAAACAAGCAGACCATGCAGTGCTATGAAAATAGCAAGCAAATAAAAAAAACTGATTTGAATTTTAACATGCATACATTAGTGAGCGAGGGAGGAGAGCAAGAGTTCTACGCGCGCGGTAAGAGATCTATTCGCGCAACGGAACGCCGTAACGGAGTCCGCAGGTAGTGGCCGGCTGAACGGCGTTGGTACGAATGTGTTCGGATTTTGTAATCGGTGATTCTTGTGGGCAGTGGTTGTCAAAATCTCTTGATCTCAACTTAAACTACTTAAATCTCGTCTTCCAAATTGCATTTTGAAATATTGATCGAGCTTTAAACAATCTCTTAACTTTATTTTACTAGTAAATGTGAACAACATTGTATAGATTTATCTAGCATTTTTGATAGAAAATTCATTGTCAGGTTCCAGATATTAAAAAAAGTATATAAAATGTGTTTTAATTGAGGAATTAATTTCCGGTTTGTTCCAGTTATTTCAAACCAAGAGAATGCTATAATTTTAATCTAATTTAATCCTCCTTAAAATGTAGCAAGATTTCTTTGCAAAAAATTTACAAGTAAAAAAATCCTCGGTTTAGACCTAAGCCTAAACAGAATGGTTCACAAATTCGATGTACTTATTTATCAATTTTATTATAGCTTTCCAAAGTTATGATGGCTGAGCGAAAATGAAATTGAGGTTTTTTCAAATACAAATCATAAATAAAACAATCAATAAATCAGTAGAAGACAACTCTAATAATGTGTCAAATTCATTTAAACATAAAAATAATAAAAAAAGAAGTTTTTGCAATGTATACTAAAACTTATCTCAAAAGATGAATATAAAATTATAAATGAAAAAAAAATTCTGGACCATAGCTTAACTTAACTAATCCTAATTAAACATTTGCTTTGCTCTCAGTTTTTATGCTTTTGGCAAAATCAGGGTAACCACTTAAATTCCATTTTCAAATTCCCGACTTTTTCCCGACTTTTTTCCAGACTTTTCCAGAATGCTGAAATAATTGGCATTTCTTATCTAAAGAATGATTTCAAACAAAAAACTTTCTATAAGAAAAGTCAATATTAACCACCGAAAAAAAAATCTCAATGAATTTAAAAAAACATAGACATTTTTTGAAAACACAGAAACTAAACAACAAATAAAACAAAACTTCAAAAATAGAATTTCATTATTATGATTCAGAGTAGAAACACAAACAACAACAAAACTTATGACTTCCATGTTATTTTTTAAATTGGCAAACGTATAGTTTTTGATACTTCGTTTCAACTGGAAATGACAAAAAGTTAAAGATAACTGAACTTAAAATATCGTTCCTATTTTTTTTAAACTTCATCATCATTTTAAATCAAAGAATGATTAAAACATAATTGCTGTTATTATTCATTCAAAGGATTTAGAAAAATGTCAAGGAATTCATAAAAAAAATGTTTTTGCCAAGTTCCCTTTTTAATTTTGTAATTTTTGATATTGATTTTTTTAATCAATGATAATTTCTTACCACCAAAGTTAGTATTTAACTTTTTTTTTCAATAAAAAATAAGTTTGGTATGATTTTATGTTTTCCCACTTATTTTAAGCAAAATGTTTGAAGAGACAATTTTCTAAAACAATTTTGCAATAACTCAAAATTTCTTGGATTATTTTTTTTTGCAATTTCAATATTTTCTTTATGTTTTTAAAACGTAAAAAGTTTTTCAATGTTTAATTTTATTCGATATCATTTTATTCGATATTTAAGTATTAAAAATTAAAAATATTTACCCAAAAAAAAAACCATTGCCAAACTCAAGTTGGAATCTGTTTTCAAATATTCAATTGTGTGACAAAATGAAATAGAATCATAATTCTAAGCTGGCCAATAGGCTCTATTTTATATTAGTTTTTAATTAACTTTACCTCTTGTTTAATGAACAAATATTAATAGCGATCATTTGATTCATAAAAAATATTATGAAAATCTGTGTCAAAGATTCCAATATTCCTTAAGATTTTGAATGTCTTAAACAGCTTTTCCATACTCTAATATATTAAATTAATGAAAAGAATTTTAAATTGAAAGTAAGTTATTTAAGCAAAAATGAGTGAATTCAATTTGCAAATTGTACAAAATATTACAAATTATTCAAGGGGTAAAAAATAATTTTCAAACGAGTATGCTCAGAGTTCCTGACTTTTCCCGACTTTTTGACAAAAAAATCTTAAATTCCCGACTTTTTCCCGATTTTTGGCGGATTTTGGCGAGTTCCCGACTTTCCCGATTTCCCGACTTGAGTGGCCACCCTGCAAAACAATATTTTTTTAAAATAAAATAAATAAAATATAAAAATATAATTTAAGTGATGCGATCGAATAATTTTATTCACGATTAATTTATTGTCATTTCAGGTGTTTAGAAGAGTTAAAAAAGTTAAGGATCGACATAACCGTTTGATATTTCTTTATTACTATAAAAAATAAGGCTTTTTTGTATTTGCTCAAAGTAAAAAAAAATCAAAAGGCTCTTTTTGACGGAAAACAGTTTTCCAGACAATTCCGCTTGTTCCATGCGCTTTTGGGCACCCCTGCCATTAAGGTCCCACAGTGGTGACTGTTTTACTAACCACTATGTTAGCAGCAGCAGCTCGTCACCGACCACCACACCGGTAGCCCTCAGCCCGAGGAGTCTTTTGATGGATTACAAACATCACGGTTTGGAAAAAAAACCTTAAGAAATGTGGAACCCTCGCGCGAGAAACACACCGCAGCACAAAAATTTGCATGAACCACACTCTAAGCTAACCCGTGACGGTCAGGCCGGTAGAACCAAAACAAATTCATTCGACCTAGTTGGCAGTCATGTTTGCTGAAATTGTGTGGAAATGAGATTTCCAAGGCAGATTAATTAGTTTTGCTCCTTGGGTCTCTTGATTAGTGGTCTGTTGCCGCCGCCGACGTTGCAACAACTTTGTTCAACGTTCAGAACGTTCGCTGGCATGAAGAAGAAAAAAAAACCTATAATTTACAGCCTCCAAACCGTGGCGCGGACCCCTGAAGGTCTTAACCACCCCGAAACCTGGCGATAATTTATTGCCTCTCGCGCGCGAGGTTTTTATCCACCTTCGCAAATACACGAGGTCGCGTCCACAATCGATCGCGAAGCGATAAAGAACTCCGACCAACAAAGGGGGTAAGGAGTACAATATCTGAGGTGCGAGCAGAAAAAAAGGTGTAAGATCGCAAGGACCCTCTGCCGAGTCCGCTGCAGGTCTGTGATGTGAAGATTCTCGAACCCAAAGAATGGATGTGTTAAGGCGCGTGCCAATTATATTTTGGAGTTTTTTCTTCTTCTTGCGGTGATTGCGAACGCGTGTGTTTTGGAGGATTTCCCTGGAACTCAAAGGGACACTTGGACATTGCCGGCTTGGACAGCCGCTGTGGTGTGGAGTGGCCATAAAACTTCATTATTTGACCGCACACATCGTCGAGTACAGGACAACGGTTTGGAAGAGGAAGAAGAGAGTGCCGATTGCCTAAATTATGGATATTTACTGGTTTTGATTTTCATTTTGTTTTTTTTTTCAAATCTTGTAGTTTATGCAACAAGTTGCTAAAAGAAATTTTTTCAGAACGAGTTATATATTTGAGTTTTTTTTACTGATATTTTGTACCACAGAGAAGAGAAACAAATGCTTTTTTGATATTTATCTTTTAGTGAGTGTCAAAAAAAAACATTATTGAGCTGAAGACACAAAATCGGTCAGTGAATTCTTTCTCATGATACAGATCTTTCTAACATAAAATACCACCTTTTAAATTCAGAAAGTATTATAAATTGCAGTGCGTGGCCGAATGGTTACGCTGTCCGCTTTGTAAGCGGATGATTCTGGGTTCGATTCCCATCTGCTCAAACCTTCCATCGGATGAGGAAGTAAAATGTCGGTCCCGGCCTTGGTTGTTAGGCCGTTAAGTCATTCCAGGTGTAGGAGTCGTCTCCATGCCATAAGTACAAACAACTCACCAAACCAAGCCTACTCCGGTGGAATCGCTGGCGGCGGTTGGACTCGCAATCCGAAGGTCGTCAGTTCAAACACAGGGGTGGAAGGTTCCTTGGAGTAGAAAGAGGTTTGAGTGCTCTCCCCATTCAAGCCTTCGGGCTCCTAGATTCGAGCAGAAACTTGCAATAGAGACCACAAAAGACCCGGGGGTCGTTAATGTGGATGGTTTGATTGATTTGATTTTTTATAAATTGTAATTGATGATAAAAACGGCTTCTTTTGAAAGTTTTCGCCCCTTAAAAATACAGGTTTTTGTTGAGGATAGGTCGTTAAGGGATAGCAGTATGTTACATTGTTGCCTTCGAGACACCTGCTCAACTCACTACTCCTGATTTGAATTATTCATCGTATACCCATATAAGAGGAAGTGAGTAAACCTGTTCGACGACTCTTCTTTGAGTAAACAAACAATTTTCCGCAAAAAAAAAACTCTTGCATGACTTACTGCTTATAAAGTAAAAGAAGGGTAATCGGTGAATGATTGAGGTCTCGAACGCCACCACCAACAGAGAATGACGATGAATCCAGAAGAGTTCCATTCCAATTCGGAGTCATTCCACACGACGCCGGACTGTTGGGTACAAAGAGTTATTAAAAATTCCACTCATCGAAAAAGACCGATTTATTTCGACTTCCAGGAACCGTCCCGTTTGCTGGCGGTGGTTCGTGTGCGTACGAAACTCGGCGACTCTCTTTGTTGGCGCGAGTGTCGCCTGGGACCCCCGGCCATGGAACTTGGTGCGGATGATTGACGCCCCCCTTTGGAGGAACCTGCTGGCGCCACACGCCTCAACCCGGCGACAATCCGGCGACGACGCGTTAATGATTTATGGAGTTCTTAGTTGTGGTTGCGTCCGCACGACTTTGTAATAAATCGTAATAAATGTAAATGTCCCTTCTTTCTTAAAACAAAGTTGATCACGACGACGGTGGCAAGTCGTGCTGAAGCAACGGGTTTGTCCGACCGGTGCGTGTCCATCATGCGTGGTGGCCATTTCCCGGTCCGATTTGGGGTCGAAGTCGAAGTGATGACCGCATTCGGTGGAGAAATGCGTGCCTCACAAACGTTTGATTGGACCCGATTAAGGAAATTCATAATCATGTTTGAAGTGCGTGTACGCATGATTATTTTTAGACCGTGTTGGTAGATCTTTGGACATAAGCCTGTGAACAGTTTCCGGTTATCGTTACCGGTACGTGCCTTGGTATGGAAAGGCACGCATTGCACGATTTGAGGGTTGAAATTTGGAGTTGAGATGGACATTTTAGTGGATTTATGAACACAGAAGAGATATACTTAAAAATTCAAATGCAGGAATAATAAATTGTTTGATTAAAACTGTTGATGAGGTTTCAGACCTCATCAATACTTAAATGAATTTGATAAACACTGGAATAGGCAGTTATTTTACAGATGTTTTTTCCAAGATCTTGAAAAATTGAGCTTCTTACAATATGAAATTTTATGGGTTTTTCAGATAGAGTTCATTCCTATTGTTCACACATGATTGAATGAAAAAATCATGATGAAAAAATGATTTTTATTTGATCAAAATTTGAATTTTTCGGTAATTAAAAACCCTGAAGGGAAAATAAAACAGTGCATGAAAACTGAAGTGTATTTGCTGCCAACTGAATTGCCAATTGTGCTGAAAATGGAACGACTATTCAGTTGTAAAGATAATCGATACATTTAGCTAGTATTAGTAAATTTTTAATTATTTTTCGAAGTTTCGTTAATTTTTTAACCGTGCTTATCGGTTCAACCGAGCCACGTAGCCTATAGTGGGTAACGCTTCCGCCTCGTAAGCGGTAGATCGGGGTTCAAATCCCGGCTCGGACCAACACAACTGGTGATCTTTTCCATTCTGGATTCGATTGCTTAGTAAAGGGAAGGTACACTGAAATTTTAAAATAAGTACAAAATTCCTAAATTCTAGGAATTTTGCCTCCTTTTCTTATAAAGTAATCCAAAAAACCCAATTACTAAATAAGGAAAGGAGCCAAAATTCCTAGAATTTAGGAATTTGGTATACTTTTTTTTTATTTCAGTGTAGTGTATCGTCACAAACTGGACCCTTATCAAGACACCTTAGGAAGACAACCTATGGAATGTTAACATTAACCTGAACATGTCACTGAATCCGCTTTGTATATGCCGGCCCCGATACTCTTTACGGATGTTCCCCTCAGGAACAGGGAAAGATTTACTTTTACTTATCGGTTCTGCTAAAATTAGCCGAATGAGGCCAACACTATTTAGTGTGTACAATCAATAAAAATATAAATAATTTCTTTCTTAATGGGTAATTCTACGCCAACACACACAACAGTTGCCCCGACTCCTCTTCGATTTGCGTGAAACTTTGTCCTAAGGGTAACTTTTGTCCCTGATCACGAATCCGAGGTCCGTTTTTTGATATCTCGTGACGGAGGGGCGGTACGACCCCTTCCATTTTTGAACATGCGAAAAAAGAGGTGTTTTTCAATAATTTGCAGCCTGAAACGGTGATGAGATAGAAATTTGGTGTCAAAGAGACTTTTATGTAAAATTAGACGCCCGATTTGATGGCGTACTCAGAATGCCGGAAAAAACGTATTTTTCATCGAAAAAAACACTAAAAAAGTTTTAAAAACTCTGCCATTTTCCGTTACTCGACTGTAAAAGATTTTTGAACATGTCATATTATGAGAAATTTAATGTACTTTTCGAATCTACATTGACCCAGAAGGGTCATTTTTTCATTTAGAACAAAATTTTTCATTTTACAATTTCGTGTTTTTTCTAACTTTGCAGGGTAATTCTTAAGAGTATAACAATGTTCTACAAAGTTGTAGAGCAGACAATTACAAAATTTTTGATATATAAACATAAGGGGTTTGCTTATAAATATCACGAGTAATCGCGGTTTTACGAAAAAAAGTTGGTCGTCGTTGATCATGGCCGTTCATCGTCACTCACGATAGACACGGACGACAAAACAAAGAGAAACGCAAAAAGTAACTTTTTCAAAACTCTTTTTTCGTAAGATCGCGATAACTCGTGATGTTTATAAGCAAACCCCTTATGTCTATATATCATTTTTTTTGTAATCGTCTGCTCTACAACTTTGTAGAATATTGTTACACTCTAAAAAATAACCCTGCAAAGTTAGAAAAAACACGAAATTTTAAAATGAAAATTTTTGTTCTAGATGAAAAAATGACCCTTCTGGGTCAATGTAGATTCGAAAAGTACATTAAATTTCCCATAAAATGACATGTTCCAAAAAATTTTACAGTCGCGTAACGAAAAATGGCAGAGTTTTTAAAACTTTTTAAGTGTTTTTCTCAATGAAAAATAAGTTTGTTTGGAATTCTGAGTACGCCAAAAAATCGGGCGTCTAATTTTACATAAAAGTCCCTTTGACACCAAATTTCTATCCGATCATCGTTTCAGGCTGCAAATTATTCAAAAAACACCTCTTTTTTCACATGTTCAAGAATTGAAGGAGTCGTACCGCCCCTCCGTCACGAGGTATCAAAAAACGGACCTCGGATTCGTGATCAGGGACAAAATTTACCCCTTAGGACAAAGTTTCACGCAAATCGAAGAAGGGTCGGGGCTACTTTTCCCGATTTCGTGTGAGTTGGTAGAGAATTACCCTAATACATTCAAGGACGATGAAGGAACCTTTTTCTGTATATTCGTGAAAGTTTTCCCATTATATCGGTTTTTTTTTCAAAATATTATTTGTTAAAACTAAGTTTTTTTGAAATAAGAATTGCAAGATATTGTGAAACAATGTACTAACAAAAATTGGCAACATTTAATTTTAAGAGAGAAGGCAAGGCAATGTGAAAAAATATTGAAAATATATTTTGATCTTTTTTAATATGATTTTGGTTGCCTTAGGCAATGTTCTTTTTTTTCAATTAAATGAAAAATAAATCAGGGGCTAAAACATATTTTCAAAATAGAAAAAAGTGCAACATTGAAATCAACATTTTCTGATCAAGTTCAAATATGGTGGGTCTAATGATACCATCAAAACAAGCAAGAATCACAATTTTCATTCAAATCACACACTGAAACTATTTCTAATCTAAAATTGGACTGCATAAATCGATTCTACTTCATTTTTTCTTCAAAACGAGTCCTGGATCCACCTACTACGATTTGTGGTTTTCTAGATATCGAAGTTTAAAAATTGAGGTTTTTCACAATTTTCACGAAAAAGGCGAAACTTTGGGGTGGTTCCTAAAAGAAGGAGGTACTCTCAGGTAACCCTCACCAAATTAGTTTTTGAAGAAGAAAGGGTGATTTCCAGTGCTTATTCTGCGTTTTATATAAAATTGAGCACATTCGAGCATTTAACAAATTATGAATTTTTGAACCACGGATCGGAAATAGACGTAACACATCAGAAAACCCAAAATATCCAAAGTTCAATGGTATTTATATTTTTTTCAGAAGTATAATTCTTTCAATGTATTGTGCATTCTGTGATACTTTTTGTTAAAAATTTGCGAAAATTTAGCTTCAGGGGTAGGTGTGGCTGAATGGTTACGCTGTTCGCTTTGTAAGCGGAAGGTTCTGGGTTCGATTCCCTTCTGCTCCTATCGAGAAATTATGAAAAGAAGGAATTTTGAACACTTGAATATGAACACAAAATTCATTAGCTCGAGGCGGGGTTCGATCCCCCGTCCTTTGGGTCAGCAGACAAAAATTCTAACCACCAGACTATCGAGGCTTAGTTGAATAGAAGGATTAAGAATGCAATAAGAATCCAAGAACCTTGATTGGAACCTGTGAACCTAAGAACAGGACAATGCAAAATATTGAATGCAAAGTTGAATTCAGGAACTTAACTGGTTGCATACTCGTTAGGCGAATATTGAACTTTCAACACGATCAGAATTCACCACGCTTGGTGAACGAATTGGAAAGCTGTCAAGAAGAATCTGAGAACATACGAAGAATTAAGGACTATAAATAACTTTGACCGGCCATATCACTTACCACGGTGAATCTTACTAACCCACTCAAATCTCACGTGATACTTTGTCGAAGACGCAGCTGATTTAGCGGTCTTCATTACTCAAGTATCGGACTAAAATTCCCATCCACTTTCCCGTGTCTTATCACTGGTCGTGGCCGGCGCTGTGATTGACTAGCATGATAGGGACATTTGAAAGTTGCGAAGTGGTGATGATTGATTCCTACTCTTCATCTGTGGTCCACGGAGCAATTCTTGGAGGTCCTGGTCAATAACAGAGTAGCAACTACGGGTAGACACCAATGCTATGCTATAAAATTTGCGAAAATTTAGCTTCAAATGTGAATATACGAGAGCAGTGTAAATAACTCAAACATAGTTCAGGTACACCATCTCATTGATTAGTATGAGAAAAGCATCTTCTTCCATCGTGCGAATTCGTGACTTATCTTAAAATCTCCATCAAAACGTGAAGAAAGCCGCACCTTTCTCTCTCCCCCTCTCCCATTCGGTTGTCACGTGTTCCCGATCCACATGTCAACACTGCTGCCACGCATCAGCTACGCCGCAATCTTGACGAAACACGAAAAAAAGGCGAGCACGGAGAATGGCCTGACAGCCTCTTACCACAGCATGGGGACGCGCCATAAGGCACACGACAACCCGTTTGGAACATTACCGGGGTACTAATGTGTGACACACGCCACAACTCAACACCGGGGCTTGTTACGTGTGTGTGTGTGAGGGGGGACCCTTTGGGACCACTTCTAACAGATGGCAACGTGTGCCGTTGAATTCCTGAACTTCCAGAAGAAAAAAAGGAGTATTTGAACTGATTAAGGGGTGTCATTAGGGTGGTACTTGATATATTTAGCTTTTTTTTGCATTAAACGATTAAAGTAAATTGATTATTTTTAATCACAATATGACATTTTTCTTAAACCTAAATTAAAATCAAAGATTTTCCAAAAAATATAGACCACCCTAACCCTAAGATATAATTAGTTCGCAACCACCTTCGGTGCGAAATTCCGCAGGTCCTCAGGTTCAAACAGCAGTGTAATTTGAGAATCGAAAGCAAACACCAAGGCTGCCGTCGGGTTGTTGTTCGAGGACACCTTCCCTGACCTATGGTCAATTCGGACAACACACGACATTCCGCAGTGGTGGTGCGCAGCACGCGGCTTGTTTTGGGGGGGGGAGAACAAGTTTTAATTTGCACCTTCCGCGTTGTTGGGGAATGTTCTCAGCCTGTCGGTTGGTATGTTTTGGATGGTATTTGATTTCAGGTGCATGGTGCGACTCCGCTGGAAGTGTTTGGAATAGTTTGAAAATACCAGGGGTTAAAAAAATGATTTAATTGGAATATATGTGGATCACTTGAGGAAGGATCTGATTCATCCAAAGTGTTCTTAAACTTGATAATGCTCGATGTTCTTGATCTTAGAACATTTCTCGGGTGAGTTTTCAAAAAGCCGTAAGAGCCACCGTGACTTCCGAAAATTTCAAGTTTCTTTAATTTTGAGCACTTGAAAGACGTGTAAATGAACAATCTCAATCATTTTTGAAATTGTTTTTTCGTATATAGGCCGAGTACCGTTGCAAAAAGGGCTATGTTTACGTCTTTTTGAAAACTAATCCGAGATTTATGATAGCTCAGAACATCCCATACGTGGAAAATAAAGTTCTAATTGTTACCAAAGGGTCATGATAACAAGTTGGTACTGTGGTTGAGCTGAATTTCAGTAATTCAGGACAGGTTGGAATTTCACAAAAGAGGGCACAGATTTTTGGGAATATCGTGGAATATGCATCACTTTCGTAAACTAGTTGGAACACTGTTGATACCAAGGAACTCGAAGTTCATACCACCTTATACTAGCTTTACGTTCCAATCAATCCAACCGTTGCCGAAGTATGTAATTGATGATTAATTACCACCCATTGTTTTCAAGAGTCTACTTCTCCCACTCCACCATTGGTTACCACCGCACTACGTGAGCTAGTTGTCGTACCTGGCGCGGTGTGGTTAGTTGGCCAAAACCTGACATGGGACATGGCGGCCGCCGCCATGAGTCACCCCAAAACGGTTTTGTTCGCCAGCCGCCGTCGACCAATCACGCCGAACCAACGGTTATTGACACTTTTTTTTCTCTGTCCCAAGCCGTCCCGTTCCTTTTAAGCTATGTAGCGATGGACGGTTTCAAGTCAGCTGCCGCTGACGGGACAGTGCAGCAGGTGGGGTGGACGCCACTTTAACGTTGCCGTTGAGCTATCTTGTGTCAATTTGAAGTAAACAGTTTGAGAAATTGTCAAAGAGTAAGGTTATGTTCGTTCGGATTGATTTGTCGTATTTTGAACAGTCATCCCCGTCCATTTGTCTGTGGCGAATGAACATTTATGCATTTTTTCCGTAGGGGGTGTCTGGTGTAGTGGCGGACCTCGCGCGCATTAATATGCATGATGATGACCACGTGTTTCGTGAGCGCACGAGCCCCCGCTCCGAATTGGCAGATTTGTCCCCGGCGGCACGCGGAATCTATGCGCCAACGGGACCTCGTGAAGTTCGCGAAGCGATGAGGTGGGAGTTTTGCATATAAATAAATAATAAACCGCAACACTCGCGAAGGGGGGAGTTCGCGAGGGGAGCAAATTTACAATCGAGTAAAGTGTTCAAAAACAGCCATTCAATTGTTATTAGGACTATTTGTAGCGCTATGAACTTGTCTGCACTTTGCAGGTTCAGGTACTCGGCGGGACCAGTTATGGCGGTGAGGATTCTTCTCCGAGGATCGAGGGGAAGGGTGGTGGTAGAGTCTAGTCGGCACGACGAGGTGACCGCGGGTCTATTACCTCTCGACAACGACGTCGTTGTCTGGGGCTAAGTCAACAATTCATAGGGGCGTTAGGTTAAGAGCTGTGAAATTGCCATTATTTCGTGTCGAGATGGGCTAATTTGTTTATGTTTATTTATTACCATTAAACGGCTATTAGGACTATCTGATGGCGGGGTTCCACGATGATCTGCGAAGGTGCGGCCTAACTAGGCGTACTTGTGCTTCAAACTGTGGGAAGCTTTTAGTGATTCCCACTTTTCCCTGATCGACACGCAGATTCCCTGAACGCCTACGGCATGCCGACGGTAGTATCCTCTGGAACAACTCTCGCATGACATGCCCTTGTAACCCGTGCGACACTCGCACTCTTCAACGGTCGTCACAACGCCCAAGCCTCGATCCATCCAATCAGCACTATCCAGAACCATCAGTTGCGGTTCCGCTAGTCGAAACTGGTGACACTTGACGTAGAAAGCCTTCACGTTCCCCAGCACCGTCATGAACACCGACTTCGTAACGACCTCACCATTCAGCTGACGCCAGTCGTCCTCGGTCATCTCAATCTTACTCCGACTAACCTCACTACTCAGCAGCTCGCGACGGTTGTGATGAACCAGTGTGTAGTACTTCCCCTTCAGAATCACATCCGGACCGTCCTCGTCGATCCCGTCATCGTTCGTGGGAAAGTCAAAGAACCCTCCGTACGATTTCAACAGATTCCCAACCTGCGACGACGGCAGTGAATAGTACGTCCACGATTCCTGCTCGGAGTCCTCACTCCACGACTCCTCAACGGTATCGCTCGAGATCTTCAAATCCACCATATCCGACTCGGTATCGTTCGTCACGATCTGATTCCTAAACAGATTCGCCGCCTTCCGACACCTGTCGGTAATCCCCGAGCAGAAGCACTCTTCCTGAACACTCTCCACCCGCTGTTCGACCTTTTGCTGCTGCTTTGCAGCCAGCTCCTCCGTACACTCTGCCACCTTAACGTCCACCGCCAGCACGATCTCTCGTCGCCCATCCGCCGCGATCGCCTCGTACTCGTACAGTCCGGCATCGCTCCAGTCCATGTCCGGACAGCTCAACGTGCTGGAGGACTGCGCGATCGCGACCTCGCATTTTTCCGACACCGGACGCCCGTTAAAGCGCCATCGTAGGGCCGGATGGTTCAGGTTCTCTACCTTCAGCTTGAGTCGCTTCCCGTGGGGAACGACCGCGCTGAGGTGGTTTAGCAGTGTTGATTCCTCGGACTGGAGCTCTGAAAGGGTATGTTTTGAAGATATCTTTACTGAAAAAGCGTCACGATCGTCATACCTAGTCCGGAACAGCTCGCGGAAAGCGCAAAAAGCACCACTACCGAACGCCACATGACTTATCCTAGCGTAATCTGGACTGCAAATGATTTGCAGAACGCCTCAATCGATCGTGCCCTGATTTGCAACATAGTTGTGCAGGGAGATAACCTCGGCCGACCTGCTGTTTTGCTGATTAAGTGGTTCAGCTGGTACAACCCTTTGCCGCCGCTCTCGCGGCATCAGCTCCTTCAGTCGTTCCGTGCATCATTACAAAGCCAAAGCAGTCTCCACTGATAAGGAGAGAGTCTGTTTTCGGTGTCGAAGATCACGTTTTTAGCAGCACTTGCTAATAGTCATGAAGTACGCGTTGCGGTTATCAGTTCAAGTGGCGCTGTTCGGGTGCGCTGTTTGGTTCGCATCAGCAGGTATTACGTGAAGATCCCAAACTTCTTGCGATCACTTCTCAAGTGTTTCAACCAGTGGACAGAACCCCGCTCCGGTATCGACCCTTTCGCTGCCGCAGCAATGGATGGTCCGTGTCGGAGACGTTCCGGTGCGATAGCTTCCGTCACTGCTTGGACGGGTCCGACGAGCAGGGCTGTCAGGAGGCGCAGTTTGTGCAGCTTCCTCCGGAGAACGTTACGCTGGCGGTAGGTGATCTGCTGAATCTGACCTGCGTCGCCAGTGGAGTTCCGGCGCCGAGCATCGATTGGAAGATGAACGGGAAGCTTCCGGGAGGGAATTGCGACTGGAGTACGGAGGGTGGCGTTGGGACGTTGAGTTGTCGGATGCGGTTGATTGATGCTGGGAATTATAGCTGTGGGGCGCGGCAGCCTAGTGGAAGGGCGATCGAGTCGCGAGGGACGGTGGTTAACGTAACTGGGAGTGCTTGCCGGGAAGGATACTTTAGTGAGTCCGGGAAGCGGAAACTATGTTTGAAGTGCTTCTGTTCGGGGGTGTCAACGCTGTGCCAGGCAGCGAATCTGTACAGGTGGAATGTGAGTCTTGTAGATATTGGAGGTCACATTATGATCAAATTTCTATTTGCAGTATACAATGGCAATGAACGACTGGAAGATGAAATACGCTGCAGTGATGTTCAGTAATGATACCCAACATCTGAACATCAAATCGTACGACAAGTTCACCCTTCCTCAAACGAACTTTACACCGTATTACAATCTGCCTTACCGATTTATAGAGTATCAGGTGGGATCATACGATGGGAATCTACTGTATGAAATCCAGGTGGACAACGCCAGCTATTCAAAAGACCAACCGGACATCATACTTCAAGGTTACAACACAACCCTCTTCTACAAGTACAAAACCCCGTTGATCCCAGGACGCTCCAACAAGGTAGTCCTCCGACTCCACGAGTCCAACTTTCGCCACCAGGACGGGAAAAAGGCATCGCGTGACGATCTGATGATCGTACTGGCCTACCTCAATCTCTTCCTGGTTCGGATGTATCCCACAAATGGAACTTACAGTCCTTCAAGTACGGATATTGTGATGGATTCCTCTACGGACCTGGGATATCATGGGCTGGGGAAGATGGACCGGATTGAGGAGTGTCGGTGTCCTCATGGATATCGGGGGAGGTCCTGCGAGAGGTGTGACTTTGGGTACAATCGAGCGAATCGGTATTTGGCCACGGGGGTCTGTATGCCCTGGGAGTGGCATAGGGAGGAGTATTACAAGGTGTCTACGTCGACCACGTTGAGGAACTATCATTATGTTTGAGTTGACGAGAAATACATACTTTGAAGTAGTCTTGTGTGTTGATCTTACCTGCAAAGAGAAAATAATACAAATGTCAGATAAGGATTTATGAATCTCCAAGAATTTTGAATACAATTTGTAATTTCCGATAAGCAGGCCAAGGATTGATACCTAAGAGCATGCAATGGCACTGACCTTGTTGCGTGCTCTTCGGTTGACGTCCACGTAAGGAACATCCTGGAAGGAGCGTAACTAACTACATCCGTAGTTCTGTTAGATCATCCGAATTATCTTGATCAGAACAGTATAGCTCTGGTTCCTTGCGAGTGTCCTATTTTCTTACCTCCACGTTGGCTTGGTTTTCATGATGACCTAGCTGGTGGCCTGTGGAAACGGATCGTAAACCTTTGACCACCGCGGGTCAGAGTCGAGACGGCTAAAAGAAAGGGGCGCTACAATGTGGGAAAGGGAAGTAATTTGTGATTGTAGACGGTATTGTTTTGATTCGCAGTATGTTGAGTCAACTGCTGTGGATGTACCTGAAACATCGCACAACGGGGTTTCTCTTGTTTTCATTCTCAGCTACCACCTATATCCTATTTTTATTTTGCTCTACTGATTCTCACTTCTTCACTGATTCTTCTATTTGGATACATGGATTATGGATACATCATTTGATTTTGATTTTACTAACTTTTGATTCACTTATCTCTCAAAGCTTTTCCACTCTTTTTTACCAATTGATACTGCTGTAACAAACTTTGTTTTTTTCTTAAAAATTTACTTTTCCTTAATGTACTAGTAATATCAAGTCTATTTATCATTTGCCTAATCTTTTTTAATTTTATTGCGAATTCATTTATTTGAATAATTCTTTATCTGTCCTATAAATTATCATTACTATAATCTAAGCTTGTTTTGTATCTCTATTTATTAACTATTGTCTAATTTTACATCTAATACATCTAGCTTCTCATTTTTATTCTTTAAAATACGCTCATCATTCTCTTATTATTGATTCTTGATTTTTATAAAATAAATTCTCTGTTACTGTCTATTATCTTCACCCTTTTTTCAAACAAGTGAGGTTTGAGCCCTTACTCAATTTATGGAATGGTTAAAGGATTAACACAAATATTACTATTGCATTTTTGGTAAACTTTTAAAACATGCTTAGGACCAAAAATTGTAACAAAACACCGCGACAAAAGAAATAGCAACATATAAACACGACTCAACACTAGGAAAGATTTCAGGAGAAAACAATAAAACAGTAAAATAACAACTAGTTTTTGAATTCAAACTAAAAATAAAACAGTTTTTGCTTTAATGAAAGTTGGTAGGCACACTATAAATGGTTAGGCGCTTATACTTACATCAAACCCTACGTAATGTACCACCCCCGGCCGAGTTAAAATGCGTAACCGGAAAAGAAGGTGTGCATGCCTGGCACGAACACTCAAAGCGTGTTCTAGCGTGTTGCTCGTACTGACTCAGAGCAAGGGTGAGATGTAGGTGTAAGGGCAGTGCGTGTTCGTCGGGAACCTGGTGCATAAGATCGGTCAAGGCCCGTTCTTACACTGAAAATTGCGAATTGCGAATTTGTAATTTCCGATAAGTTCAAAGCAATCTTAGACTGAAATAAATCCCTTTCAGCCAGCATCAGAAGCAGTACCAAGTCGTGTTCTTCCCCGTGTCATCTCCCCAAGATATTGGCTACGCTTTCACCAACGGTGCGGCCTTCAACTCCCTCGTTGAAGTCTTCAGCAGCTTCCCCTGAACCTCAGCGACAACAGCCCTAACAATTTCGCGATTTCACCGCGGTCTTCCCGCAAAGTCTTGTACTCCCATGTAGATCCGAGAGATTCAACCAACTCAACGCACCGCGCAGCGCGCGCTCAATTTATGTTGTTTATTCAGATCACACGCGGGGTTGAGGGCTGAACATGACCATCGCCGCGGAGAGGAGGCTCGACGCGCATAATAAGATGTGCGTGGGAGAATATGCTAATTGGAAGCTAGCAAGTCAACTTAAGAAAATGGCTCATCTCTGAAACTGGAGCGAGCACTCTGGCGGGCGCGCCAGTTTTGGTGTTTGTTATTGTGATTATGCAGAGCTCTCTCTAAAGGGTGGAGAGGTTTTTTTATTTTGGAAAATTTTGAATACAAAGCAATGTCAGGGAAATGGGTTCCCAGGATGGGAAGCGTGGCGAGACTCTGCCAGGGCACGTGCCGATTGTTTTTCGTAGACCTTTAGATTACTATTATGATGGATGTAAACAAGAAAAATCATAGTATAGTGTACAAAAAAGCGCAAAATTCCCAATTTATGGAACAAATCCAGAGTACTTTTTAAAAGGCATGTTTATTTCTAATATGAGCATTCATTCATAAACCAAATGAGATGTGAATTTTAGTATCTTAACAAAAGATAAAGTTTCAAACTAGATTTTAATCCGTTCCAACCGACCACATGCAGTTTATCGCTTGGTTGACTCTGATCTGCATCGGCAATTATTCTTCTTTTGAAAGTTCTTCATCGATCAAATCTCGCCTAGACCAGCTAGGTTTAACCCGGAGCGCTGCTATGCCCTGTTGAACTTTTTTCTCTCTCCCGACACAACTTGCCAAATCTGGCTCACTGTTGTAGGACGGACTACCGTAAAATTGCACTCTCCGACAAAAAAGAACTACAACGACGACGACCCAGCGCGATATTGCATGCCGCTCGACATGCGCTACAAAAAGTGCACAATTCGTAGATCACTTGAACATGTTTTTCCCCAACAGCAGCAGCAGCTCCGACGGCACCCAACCTGCAGCGCACGTTTCTTCTTCCAGCCCAGAGCTTCTCTAGGCCGCGCAACAGACCGCAAAGCAAAACAACACTTGTTACGAAAAAAAAAAAAAACTATTAACTATAATTTTTTCGCCCATTGTTTTCCCAGGGAAAGAAAACTCCCACAGTCCAGATTTTTGTTTTTATTTACGCTCTTTAGGTCTGCTGAACAGCGGCAGCTTAAGGTGCTGGCCTGCCTCCGACTTCTCTTACCCACTTTCCCCCTTTTTAAATCCACGTGGTTTCTGGAGGAGGAAGGAAGGTGGTGGAGGTCGGTCTTTAAAAAAAGCTCCAGCAGACGACACAGTTCGGTGCTCACCACCCCAAGCCGATACACATTTCTTCATTAAATTTATTATCATTAAAACTGCTATTATCGTCATCATCATTATTGCCACTACTTTTCGTTTTACTATTATTAACTCCTCTGGTGGGGGTCTGGAAACGAAAAACTATGCGCGGCTTAATGGAAGAGTTCGAAAAATCAGGTCTGTTTGAGGAATAATTTGACAGGTTTTAGGTGATCACTAATCTTTGCCCAATTTATGTAAGGTGTTGATCTACTCCTATATTATGGAACATGGAAAAATATCTTTGAAATTTGTAATGTCCGATTCCTTTCATTTTTCAATTTAAAACTCCTTGAATCTCATGTTAAGATCAAGCATAACGTTAAATCTTTATTTAAAAAATTTCCACCACAAAACTGTTTTTTTTTTCAATTTTATTTGAGTTTTTTTGATACTGTTAAATAAATTACAATCATTCTTCATATTTTACATTTTGTTTTTCTTTATACGTTTCAAAAAGCTTGTTGAGTTTGGTCTAACAAATGAAAATTTGGCTGTAGCTTATTAAACAGATGCGAATTATACTGTGTTGATGATTTTTTTTTAAATTTTAGGATGATTCATAATACAGGTTGTAGTTTAGATTTAGCCCATTTTAGACCACTTTTTCAATTATAAGGCTACATATGGGAAATGTAATGATAGTATATATCATTAAACCTTGAATATTTTTTATTTCAGGTCAAAGGAAAACGATTTAGGGTTAAAGGAGAACAATCAAATTAAAAAAAAACTGAAACTTAGTTGTCAAAAATTATCATCAATCGGTCGGATATTATTTTTTAGAAAACATTTAAATCTTGATTCAAAATGCAACAATCAATAATGGGTTAATAAAACTTTTTTGTAGAAGCACACACATCATCATATTTAGATGATTAATTTTTATTTTCAATGTAATGTTTCTAAGCTCTGCACGGAGAAAAATAAGTTACAAAAATCGTGTTCAAATTTTATAGTACGTTTATCAAAAAAGTGAAAAAAATTCATCAATCATCGAGAGAATTTCTCAAAGCTTAGAAAGTCTCTTGAAATAAATTCTAGAAAAGCACTGAATTGTGACAAAAAGAATATTTCGAAGCTTAATATTGAATAGAGCAAGTTTGAATTTTCTGAATTCTTTCGAAAATCTACTATCCAAATATTATAAAAAAAAACCTTGAAATTATGCAATAAACATAAAGATTAGACAAACCCGCAACGAGCATAAAAAGTTAAGAATTCTACTAATTTGATATATGTAATAAAAGAAAATAATGGTAAAAGAAGATTTCTGCAATCCAACCTTCCCATGAATATCTACACTATCTACAGTTTACAAATAGTGAATAACACTTTTTTGTGTAATTGAAAACAAATTAAATTTTCGTAAAAAAGCTTTGTGGATGAACTATTTGAAAATGTATGAAATTTTTTAATTTGAATTTAGAAAAAATGAATTATGAAGGTCCTTTATTCCAAAGGGACCATCCCTAAACCACATATCTCTTTAAAAAAAAATACAATCAAATGTTTGTTTAACTAAGTTTTTATTAATAAAATGTATATCCGGGAACGTGGTGTAGGGGTAAGCGTGATTGCTTCTCACCTAGTCGGCCTGGGATCGATCTCAGACGGTCCCGGTGGCATTTTTCGAGACGAGATTTGTCTGATCACGCCTTTGTCGGACAGGGAAGTAAATGTTGGCCCCGGACTAACCTAAAGGTTAGGTCGTTAGCTCAGTCCAAGGTAGGAGTCGTCTCCCTGGGTCCTGTCTCGGTGGAGTCGCTGGTAGGCAGATGGACTAACAATCCAAAGGTCGTCAGTTTGAATCCCGGGGTGGATGGAAGCTTAGGTGTAAAAAGAGGTTTGCAATTGCCTCAACAATCAAGCCTTCGGACACCTAGTTTCGAGTAGGAATCTCGCAATCGAGAACGCCAAGGCAATGCTGTAGAGCGAATAATTTGATTTGATTTGATATAAATTAAGAGGTGAGTTTAAAGCCCTTGCCTTTATAAAAAGTCTCACTTACAGGATATCATCGCTAAATAAAATAACTATTATTATTACTGATAATAAATTGTTCAATTTTGAATTGATTTTTTTTTAAATATCAATATTTGTTGCCACAAAAACCTACTTTGTAGCATGCTATTTCCAAATACACCTAGAAACTTTTTTTTTTACTGATATGGTGAGATGGAAATTTGGTGTAAATGGAACTTTTATGTAAAATTTAAATTTTCAATTTGTGTTTTTATTAGAATTTAGCAGTTCTGTTCCAGGATGATACATTTGCAATTCAGAGATTTGGAGAACTTTTCAACTGAGATCAATTCATAAGCCTTTGCAGGGAGGGTACATATTTTTACGTTTAGATTTTGCTAGCTGAGTGCTCTTTTAGGGAAAATAAATTTTGAGAGTTTTATGTAAAATTGGACGCTCGATTTGAATTCAAAAATTTCTTCAGAGACTCTGGATCTGACTCCATTTACACCAAATTTCCATCTCATCACCATTTCAGACTGCAAATTATTGAAAAACATGTCTATTTTCACATGTTCAAAAATTGAAGGGGTCGTACCGCCCCTCCGTCACGAGATATCAAAAAACGGAGCTCAAATTCGTGATCAGGGACAATAGTTACCCCTTGGGACAAAGTTTCACGCAAATCGGAAAGGGGTCGGGGCAACTTTTCTCAATTGCGTGTGAGTTTACCCGTATAGTTATTTGCAATTTGAAATTTTGTTTTATTTTTTTTGCCTCCCTAAAAAGTTTATGGGTAATTCTCTACCAACTCACACGAAATCGGGAAAAGTTGCCCCGACCCCTCTTCGATTTGCGTGAAACTTTGTCCTAAGGGGTAACTTTTGTCCCTGATCACGAATCCGAGGTCCGTTTTTTGATATCTCGTGACGGAGGGGCGGTACGACCCCTTCCATTTTTGAACATGCGAAAAAAGAGGTGTTTTTCAATAGTTTGCAGCCTGAAATGGTGATGAGATAGAAATTTGGTGTCAAAGGGACTTTTATGTAAAATTAGACGCCCGATTTGATGGCGTACTCAGAATTCCGAAAAAACGTATTTTTCATCGAAAAAAACACTAAAAAAGTTTTAAAAATTCTCCCATTTTCCGTTACTCAACTGTAAAAAATTTTGGAACATGTCATTTTATGGGAAATTTAATGTACTTTTCGAATCTTCATTGTCCCAGAAGGGTCATTTTTTCATTTTGAACAAAATTTTTCATTTTAAAATTTCGTGTTTTTTCTAACTTTGCAGGGTTATTTTTTAGAGTGTAACAATGTTCTACAAAGTTGTAGAGCAGACAATTACAAAAATTTTGATATATAGACATAAGGGGTTTGCTTGTAAACATCACAAGTTATCGCGATTTTACGAAAAAAAGTTTTGAAAAAGTTACTTTTTGCGTTTCTCTTTGTTTCGTCGTCCGTGTCTGTCGCGGGTGACCATGAACGGCCATGATCGATGACGACCAACTTTTTCAAAACTTTTTTTCGTAAAATCGCGATAACTCGTGATGTTTATAAGCAAACCCCTTATTTCTATATATCAAAGTTTTTGTAATTGTCTGCTCTACAACTTTGTAGAACATTGTTACACTCTAAAAAATAACCCTGCAAAGTTAGAAAAACACGAAATTTTAAAATGAAAAATTTTGTTCTAAATGAAAAAATGACCCTTCTGGGACAATGTAGATTCGAAAAGTACATTAAATTTCCCATAAAATCACATGTTCCAAAATTTTTTACAGTCGAGTAACGGAAAATGGGAGAATTTTTAAAACTTTTTTAGTGTTTTTTTCGATGAAAAATACGTTTTTTCGGAATTTTGAGTACGCCATCAAATCGGGCGTCTAATTTTACATAAAAGTCCCTTTGACACCAAATTTCTATCTCATCACCATTTCAGGCTGCAAATTATTGAAAAACACCTCTTTTTTCGCATGTTCAAAAATGGAAGGGGTCGTACCGCCCCTCCGTCACGAGATATCAAAAAACGGACCTCGGATTCGTGATCAGGGACAAAAGTTACCCCTTAGGACAAAGTTTCACACAAATCGAAGAGGGGTCGGGGCAACTGCTGTGTGAGTTGGCGGAGAATTACCCTTATAAGAAGCAAGTTTCTATCAAAAGTATTGCGAAAAAAAATTATAACAAGAGAACAATTTTTTTGGCGCGTAGCGTTTGAAAAGATCGTATGCGCATCGGACTTGAACTTGGGGATCAGCATTTAATTCCATCGAGCACTTAAAGTTGGCATATCACTTTTTTGGTGTTCAATTAAAAATAGTTTTAAAGATTTTTGACGGAAATTTAGTGAGTATTTTAAAAGCGCAATTTATTTTAAACCAACGGTCAGGAAGAATCAAACGTAATTTATGTTGTTTCAAGGAAATTGAATCTATTTCATTTTTAGTTTAGTGTATTTTGATATATTGCTTGGATGGTCAAGTAAAACCTTTTAATATTTTGATATTGTAATTGTTAAATGTGAAGAAATTTACTTAATACTTGTAATCATCTCAAATATATATGCAAAAGATAGTAAAATCTCACAAAAAATAATTTGGAAAAAAATTTATGTATGTATTTCATACGACCTTTTCAAAAAACCACACGTAAACAATATTGACAGCGCCAATATTCAGAAATCTGCATGTGTATCAGATCCTTGTAAAGGACTAACTTCAAAACCTGTCAAAGAAGCGTGATGTCTACCTACTACAAAATCTGGTAACCTTGCGTCAACATTTTCAAATATAAATATGAAAACAAATTCCATCGATTCTTCATTAGTCCGAACTCTCATTCCTCCACTTCAAATTGTTACACTTTTCGCCCCGCTGCGTTTGCGTGACCCTCTCTGTCTGATGTGTTTGCTATTTTACAGCTCAGCGCTCCCGAGTTCAAGTCCCAAGAGGGCCATCAAAACAGCAACAACAACATTCTACCGCCAAACGAAGAAGCACCCGCACATCCAAGTTCTTCGTCGCGGTCGGTTGATTTTCCGTGAGAAATTTGTTACCTCTGGGAAAAAAGGCCCACGAAGGGCACCTAGCGGAAACACGTCGAGGGGCTTCTTGCTGTTGTTGTTCTTTCATGACACAGTGCGAGGTCACTGCGCACCCACTCCTGGATGTTACTTAAGTCTTTGTGTGTGTACTAGACGCGCTTTTCGCGCTTCTCGAGGGGGGTCCCAAGCTAGACTGTCGCGGAATAACGGGAAGAAGACGGCTAACAAGTGCCCTTTTTAAACGCGACGTTCAATAGAAGGGCCCCTGGCTGCGTGTTCTAAATGCCCTTATCTCGTCGAAGTCAACGCATTGGAGTGTCTCAACCGGGGGAAGAAGACACCAACGAAACAGGTATTTCCGCTTGAGTGAACACAGGTGGTGTTGTGGTGTGGAAGTTCCTGTTTTTACAGGAATTTTCACTGTTTTTGCGCGGTTTCATTCACTGGACGAACCTTTGTCCGGTGACGACTCGCGTAAATTTCAAAGTGACTCATCGCTTTTACCGCCGCGTAGACACGTGATGTTATCTCACAAACCGAATCATCACCTCGCGGCTCCTCTGAGTCGCTTCTAATGTCAAATTCAAATGCGTTTTTCACTGGTAACTGGCTTGTTTCGCGTTGAAACAAGCACCCTTCAAGCTTGAAACAGCTGAAAGGGGTTTCCACCTACTCCTCCTCCGTTGCAAATGCGTAATTTCCATCTGACTCGGGTGCATCTTGCCCGAGCTCTCTGTGCAATTCGTCACTAATTGCATAGCTGAAATGCAACGTCGGTGGCGGCAACAACCGTTAATTAGAGAGTACAGCAAACATCAATTGCGAGTACAAGGAAATCTGATGCTCAACATTACATAGCATGACACTCCGCGGATTACGCCGCTTGAAATTTGAATGATTGTAGCTTTGTGTGATATAATTTAGATCTAACAATATCTTTACAGATTTTGTAGGATTTGATATCAAATTGGTTTACTACATCCACAGAAGCCTGTCAGGAGTAAAATATACTCGGTTTTGATTTATGATGGTGATGAATGATGGTGACATCAACCGTACAGAATTCTATTTCTCTACCAATTTTAGAGCCTTTAACTCTTGGTTAAGTACCGCGCTGGTGTCTCAACTGCGATTTTAAAGTATCCAGTTTCCGAAAGAACTTTTTTTGGTGCCACCTCCAAATTCCAAAATATAAAATGTACAGTTCGTTCAACAACACCACGTCAAGCTCGATTTCTGAAGAGGGTGATAATTAACGATGAAAAGCACGCAAAATTGCGTGCTGATTTGCGGCGCAACCTCTTTTGCGCACCCAAAAAGTGCGCACTCGGTGGTTGCCTTTTTAATCATTTTTATTTCGAGCGGGGTCTCCTCTCCCCAGGGAACTCCCCGGCGGCCAAGTGGTGAGCACACGAGTGTCATTTTAATAAATTGCAATTTATTGCATTCTCGTTAGGGGTTCGCGCCGAGTTTGTTGTGGGTGCCTCCGATATGCGCCAGGCCACACTATCTTTGGCCACCCCACCCAGCGTTCTAAGTGGGCAGGTATAACCCATGTCGATTGACTTCGTCGGAGGTGTGCTGCCAACGAGCCAACAGATCGGATGGTGTTGATAGGCTGGCGGGACGGCGACGACGGTGGTGTCGCCATGCGGAGGTCTGCTCGAGGTGCTTCTTCGGTGGCTTCAAAGGTGTGACGCTGGAAATTGGTTGGATAGAGCACGGAGCCGATGTGCAAATTGTACGAAAGTAATCTTTAAAAAAAAGCTGACCATTTTGAGCAAATTTAGACGCTTTTGCGTTAGTTATTACACAGTAAAAAATTGTGTAAATTTGGAAGGTGTAATTTTGGAAGGTTGAATATTACCTGTTTTATGATGCAATTTTACCTCAATTTAGACTGAAAATGCGACATTACTCCAGAATAGTGGTAAAATTACACATTTTCAGAGGTAAAATTAGACATTTTTTCTGACATAAAAGATGTACCCCTTTCAAGATGAAATATTACAATGATTTTTTTTCTGTGCATGTTAGTTAGGCCGATGTAAATATTTTTCAAAGTTTTTGTCCCTCGGCTCTGGCCGTGGTCGAGAGGGGGGGAGTAAAATATTAAAAAATATAAATATCGAAATAACAAGCCATAGAGGGTTTTAAAATGAATTTTACACTAGTTCAGTTGTTTTGCAATCATAATTTTTCAAAAAATGTATGATTTAACGAAAACAAAAAATTTTGCACAAAGAAACATTTTTCGATAATAGAAATCGAAAATTTTAAAAAATCCAAAACAAAAACGAAGAAATTGATTTCAGCGGATTGCAAAATAATTGTTTGCCCCCTAAGTTTCCGGGCCAACTTTGAACTTCTTTTAAAAAAAGTTAATCTTGATTCTAAATTATCAACATTATTTTTAATGAAAAGAGCAGAAAATGTCACAATTTTTTTCCTAAATATTTAAAAAATTAACTTTCCAAGAAAGCGAACTGAAAAATAAGGGCTTAATAGATGGCAGTGGGAAAAACTCATTATTCACAAAGTTTTAAATTTATGATTCTATATCTCATAACCAGCAGTCTAATTAGCAATAGCTATTTGAAAATATTTTCATCATATCATATAGTATTTTAAATTGCAAAAAATAACATTAAAAAAAATAACCTAAGTCATTCTTCGCCTTGCCTTGAATCATCTTCGATTCCGTGAAACTTTGTTCTAAGAGGCAATTAGGTATTAAGATTACGAATCCGAGGTCAATATTTTTCATATCTCGTGTCTGACCCTCTTCATTTTCTGGATTTTCCAAAGGTTTTTACTAAGACACGTTTTTCAATAATTTCTAGCTTGAATCGTGACTAGATAGAAATTGGATGGCAAAGAGACTTTTATGCAAATTTGACGCATAGTTTTTAATTTAAAAAAAATGGTTTTAAAATCACGGTCATTTTCATGACTTAACTGTCAAAAATCAAAAGATAAATCATTTTATGAGAAATTTTATGGACATTTCAAATTTACAGTAATCCCGAGAGAGATTTTTTTTGAAATTGCGTTGTTTTTGTTGCAGTGTTACGATTACGGTTTGATTATGCATTAAAATATTGTTAAGAAAATTAGTTAGCAGCATTTTAGATTTTTTTTTTTAACAATTTCACATCTCCGGTACCAGGTGCACTTTTTATTTCCTAAAGGGGTCTAAAGCTTTTTTTTTTCAAAAAAAACAAAATGCTAAAGAAATTTTTAGTACTGTTACCCTTGCTGGCAACGGGATCGAGGATTTTTCCGTATTTGTAACCACCGAAGAAATACGCTCAGTTTTTGCTTAACTAGGTTTGTATTTGGCGATTTGAGCTGGTTTTAAACGGCTAGTTACAAATTGCCTAAGAATACAGATTAAGATTAACTATTTATCGTTTTAGAAATATGCAAACTTACGTTTAGTAACTCGATACAAAAAATGTTCTGTTTTTTTCCAAAAAGACGATTTGGGAGCTGCATGAGCACATGCATGATGATGGCAAATCTAAAAGATTCTAGGTTAGACTTGCATTGTAAGAAATGCTAAGGGAGGAGAAATTATCATGTTAAGCACTTCTAAATTAACTATTCTAGTGAAACTTACTACTGCTTCACGGGGTGCAAAGATGGGACTTAAATTCAGTATTCACTAAAATTAATCGCGAAATATATTTGTTCGTGCACAAAGTACACTTCTACTTGTGACTCTGGTTGATCACCGGTAAAGAGCCATCGCGAGATGACTTTCGATTAAATGTCAGTATCTTCTGACAACACGATTGCCAACGGGTGCGACGACGCCGGTAAAGACGTGTGGTGCGTTTAGCGCTTTTCCGCGCGTAACAAGTACAATCAGTTGAAAACAATTTAAAATGTATTTTCTTGCGTTTATAATCATTTTAAACGTTTTTGAGTTCACTTCATAATATTGTAAGTTTAAGTAAACAATTGATGTACAGTACTGCAAAAAGTTTTTTTTGCGTAAAACAATATTTTCGGTTAATTTTCAGATTTTTTAAAAACAAGAGATTGCAAACGGACTGTTCGGCTTTATAAAGCATGTTCCATGTCATTTGCTGGCTGTTTATTTTAATTTTTATTTATTTTATTTTCCCTCCCCCATTCCCCTCGATCTCTGCCAGAACCGAGGGACAAAAACGTTGAAAAAAATTCTAAGCTTAAAAATACGTATTTCGGGAATTCAACTTTAATCGTGTACATTTTATAAAAGTTATAATCGTAGCATACAAGAAACCGAATAGATCAGCAAATTTCGAGTTACAGATTTTTAAAATTCTATCATTTTCATTTTCTATGACCAGCCTCCAAAATTGTGAGGAGCCTTGTTTAAAAAAAAAAACAAGAATTTAAAATGTTTTTTTTTTGACATAGCGAATGCATGGGCAAAGTTTTATCCAAATCGAAAAATACAAAGAAAAAAACGATTTTCAAAAACGTAGTGAACGACTCTGCTGTCCCTATTCAGACTGTAGCGAATGCATGGGCAAAGTTTCATCCAAATCGAAAAATACAAAGAAAAAATCGATTTTCAAAAACGTAGTGAACGACTCTGCTGTCCCTATTCAGACTGTAGTCCCGTTTCGACCCATTTGACGGAACTACTGAAACTGACCGAGATCACAATGAATGTCAAAGGGTCGTCTTTAAATAAATAATCAATTGGTATACAATATTATAATACAGCATTATTTTCATGATTTTTTTTTTAAATTATGCATAATTTTACTGAAAAATTGATCAAAATGGTTTTTCTTCATCGCCTCAGAACCCTTTCCTGAACACACCGGAATCGAAGTTCCTTCATGCCCTTCCCCTTTGGACTCATCAGCAGCGCTCAGCAAAGGATAACTCCGGTACAAAAAGGAACAGTGCCGCCGCTGCTTTAGCTCGCAAAATATTTTGACACATCATAAATTTGCAACCAGTTGCTCCTTTCTGCGGCTGATTGTCGCCGGTATCTCCCTTATGCGCCTCCGTGGGCCACTTTACATGCACCTTTGGGGCTCTCACCCGCACACAACTGCTTAGGGTCAGAAAAAAAGTTGAAAATTATAAAAATGGAAAAAAATGTGAAGAGGAAAATGGTCATAAATATGTTTAATAATTTATTGAACTAAGTACCCGCTTCACGCGCTCGCGCACGTCTAATTAATATTCATTAAACGCTGTCACGCTGCCGTGTGTCGCTGTGCCCTTCTGTAATTCTTCTTCCCGCCGGGGTCTCCGGTTGCGCGGCTGTCACCACGGCCATGGATCTTCCTGACGACGTTCTTTGTGCCGTTCGGGGTATGCTGACCGCGGGGTGGCCAAAGAAGGAAATAAAGCAAAGTTCGGGAGAGAAATTTCGAACGGCACTCAGTTGCACCTTAAAAATGTTGAGATTTGAAAAAGTGACTCCGACTGCTAACTCAACTCTTCAAATAGACCGGACTACTTTCCTAATTCAGGCGTTTGAAAACAATAAACTCTACAACAGAAAAAAAACGCTTCTGCGATATAAAGATACAAGGACTGATTTTGGCCATGTTTGGCTTGCAAAGATGGGCGAAAGCCGCAGCACACCCGAGTCAAGTGCGCGAATTCTGGTGGCAACTGTACTGCGCATTTTGGCGACTGTGTCGCGCGGATAGCTTTGTTCTTAATATTAGGAACAATATTGCGTCAAAATTATTGCAGTCTTGATTTTTTAGAAAAAAATCAAACAACTGAGTGTACTTAGTAACTGCCTCGAGAGTTTCATTCAGAAGAAAGTTTCTCCAGAAAAAATATTACCAAATAGACAAAACACATCGCCAGCATAAGACATCAAGCGGGATTATGTATTCCGCTCAGGTGCCGATGATCGAAATAAACATTTTCCGGACGAAAGCGTGCCCGTTTTACCATAAAACATAGCGGTCCTCAACAACTACAACTCTCTATAGTTCAGAGGTAAGTTTGGTTCTGGGGCTCATTCATGAAGTGGTTTATGGGTGTTGCGCGCCAAAATGTTTCGGGCCGGAGAAAGAAATGTTGGTCGCGTGTAGTATGAATTTATGCTGCGTGCGCGCCCAGCAATCACTTGGTGATGTTTTGCGCTAAAAATATTCGGATTTTATGGCAGCACGTAGAGCCAAATTTCCTGTCATCGAATGGTGACACAAATTGCGGGCTAAATTCGAAGTATTTCGGAGGAATGATGATTAGAATTTTTTGGAGGGTTTAATACATTTAAATTAGTTATTTTTTCAAATTATGATATTTTGACCAGGGTTGTGAGAGGCACTATTTGAGAACCCTTGGACAAATTGACAAATTTTGAGGGACTCTTAGACAAATAGGCTAAAAACTCGCTCCTAATTCCATCCAATTTGCAAATATCCACTGTTTAAATATTTTTTTTGAAAATGTTTTGATAGAAACTTGCTTGCTTTCTTATCATTAAGCTTAAAATAGGTTGAAAAAGTTTTTTAGAAGCAGTCTTCGAATGCCAACAGTAGGTTCCCGATAGAATTACTTCAAGTTCCCCAAGTTCTCATTTCCCAATTCAGCTATGAATCATTTCCAGCCCAAAATACCCCCGTTCGTGACCGACCCAGCCGGTGGTTAACAACCTTCGTTAACTTCCATCGGCAAGCGTAATCAAGCCCGCGCTCAATTACCTTCCCCAACTTAAGCCATGTACGACGTATCAAGCTGGAAAAAAAGTCGAAGAACGGGGCGGAGAACTAGTTCAGAGCTCGCTCGTAATGGCATGCATTTATGCGTGATTAATATTTATACGAAAATTAGTCGCTTTTTATTGCCTAAATCAGGTGAACTGCGTTAATTTGCTCGCAAGGTCTGGCAAAATGGTTGATAAATATGTGTGAAAAGTTTAAATTTACAAGCTTATTTTTTAAAATGGGAATGTCCTAGAAGTGTGACCCAAGACGGATGTCCTCGGCTGCAAATGTTATGGAAAATTAACGACTTATGACCATAAAACCCTGTGGCTGTGGTCATATTTGCATGCAATTATTGGCCCCCCTCCTCTGGCTGACCGATTGTTGTTCCAGGAAATCGTAAATTATAAACAGAAGACACCAACCCACCATTACCGAAATTGATTCCAGTGAAAAAGATTTATTCGCTGATGGCCACCAATCGGACTTTAACGTGCCGCGCGCATGACGATCATGGTGGGTTTGGTTGGCTGAATTTTGATTGAGTTGAAGACGTTTGGACAAATGGTCGATGATTGGTGAAGTTTTTGAACAGCTGCTGGAAAGCTTTGCTAGGGTACTGGTTTCATGAATATTTATGTAGAATTTGTAGAATTCCACGAAAAAAAAAATTGAGATTTTGTTTTTCGAAACAACTTTTAAAAACATGTTTTTTCTTCAGTTTTATCCTCAACTATTCTTCAAAAAATGTCTTTGAAAATCTATGCTAAATTTCAAATCTCGGGTACTTTTTCAAATGGTTCATTGATTATAGATTTCAAAATAAATAGCATTTTTTTTATTTTTGTCAACTGTGTCAACTTAAGAGATCACTTGTAGCTGCACTTAAAAGCTGGATCAAAGTAATTTATCTCCTTGCACTGTGTTTCTCGTTCTACAACTGAATAAGTTGAGGTGACAGTTCAAAACCAACAAGATTGGTCAAATTCCTTATTAAGACGCAAAAGATTTATTGCAGACTTCGTCAAGATATTCAAGCTGCGCCATATATTCTTCAGGAAATCTCGAAGCGTAACTTAAAAACTGAATTAAAACTTATAAGTAGAATTCCTAATCAAGTCTTGAAGAAACCTTGAAATTATGTTGAAGGTTATGCAAGATGAAAACCTGCTTGCTTTGATAAATGTTTTTATAAAACATTGTTGCATTTAATAAAACATTTTTAAAACCATATAAGAATATAAAGCATTTCAATTGCTACTTGGGATACCAAGTCTTCGATGCACATTAAGGCTATATGAGTATGTTTTAGGGATGACAACAACCGACCTCTTGCTTGTTACGGCGGTAGAACTAAGGATCTTATCGCCAGACTGTCTTCGGGATAACCTAAATCAGGAATCAATGTATTTTGTAATTGCTACTTAGTACACAATCAGGGCAGTGTGATGCACTTCAATCATAACTTGTTCACACCACCTGGGTAACATGCCACACCTGATCCGGATTCCCGCATGCCATCCAATCATTTCATAATCCTAGCAATTTCCTCCGCAATAAATTCCTCCCTCGCCTCGATCTTCCCGATCCTCCGCGGTTAACGCGATCATCACGATGTACGTTTGTTGTTGAACCACAGCCACAGGTGGGTCAGAAGACATCGGCATGACCTCAGATGATCATAACTTTCAATTTCATGAAGTTTGATATGCAACATGACGGGTTTCTAGCGTGACAATTATTGGAACCGTTTTAGCGGTCATAACTTTCAATTTCATTAAGTTTGATACGTCGGATGATAGGGTTCATTGCATATTCCGATAGTGTCCCTCAGTGGCCACCGGTAACCGGTTCCGGAGTGACCAGGTTGGGTCAGAGGACATCGGCATGACCTCAGATGGTCATAACTTTCAATTTCATGAAGTTTGATACGTCGGATGATAGGGTTCATTGCATATTCCGATAGTGTCCCTCAGTGGCCACCGGTAGCCGGTTCCGGAGTGACCAGGTTGGGTCAGAGGACATCAGCATGACCTCAGATGGTCATAACTTTCAATTTCATGAAGTATGATACGTCGGATGATAGGGTTCATTGCATATTCCGATAGTGTCTCTCAGTGGCCATCGGTAACCGGTTCCGGAGTCACCAGGGTAGGTCAGAAGACATCGGCATGACCTCAGATGATCATAACTTTCAATTTCATGAAGTTTGATATGCAACATGACGGGTTTCTAGCGTGACAATTATTGGAACCGTTTTAGTGGTACCCTGGAACCGGTTCCGGATTGGCCACAGTTGGCCAGAACCGATACCAAACAGTCAGGGGTAGTATGTAGTATCCTTCTGCAATGATTTGCAAAATAATCCGTTTCAAAAGACTGGTCCGTGTGACGGTTTTATGTCAAAAACTGCAAAAATCAAGTTTTCTGGAAGTTCCGGGTTACCGGAACCGGTGGCCACTATGGACCAATTATTTTTTCTGGGGCTTAAAATTCAGGTTATTATCTGTCGAATGCAACCGGAAGCAACCTGCTATGTGCAATCGTTTCGGAGATACAGTTCCTTAAAGTAGGGGCCTCAAAAGGGGGGGGGGGGGGGGGGGGGTATTTCAGAAGTCGAACTTTTTTTTAAGGAGCCGCTCGTATTTAAAAACTAAGATAAAATCACAAAAAGATTACGACAGTCAAGAAAAGGTTGTAAAAAACTTCAAAATATTTTAAAAGTCGAACTTTTTTTTAAAGAACTGCTCATGTTTGAAAGAATGTAAAAACTCATAAAAAATTATGACAATCATGAAAACGTTTTTTAATAATAAAATAAAAACTTGACAAATAATTAAGAAGAAAAACTCACAAAAATATTACGTATGTTCAGGCCGTTGCAATTATTGCAAAAATTGAAAAAATATAAAAATTGAAATAACAAGCCACGGTCTAAATATTTGAATGAAAAAAGTGTATTAAAGTGCATTTTAAACCTGTCCAGCTGTTTTGCAATCATAAGTTTTAAAAATATTCAAGTCAAGAAATTCCACAATTATTGAAAATAATTTCTTTTTTTTCAGTTATAGCAGGTTCCCGGTGGCCACGGTGTCCAAAACCGGTTCTGCTGGTCAGATTCAGAAAGTAGACATCCTAGCCTTTCATTTGCGACCAAGACATCCAAAATCGGTTACAATTTCGAATTTTGGCAGCCGAAAACATTTCTGGGTCCTATAGACCCGGAATACCATTCGTGTATGTAGAAAACGAAGACCATGGCCAGGTTAATATAAAAGAGATTTCGAGGCCGGTATTCACCAAGCGAATTCAGAATAGTTCGAATTGTTCGCTAAAGTAATGTAAACTAAAGTTAACATTCCATAAGTCGTCATACTAAGGTGTCCAGATTAGGTGATGATACACTCGAGTTGGGGATTAAACTCCTGATCTTCTGTGTACAAAGCTCTACAATTATGCTGTCTTTAGGGCGAAATTATGTACATTAGGTCCAAAATAGAGGCATTTGCCTCATGTTTATGTCGATTTTATTGTTTTTGTTATTCAGAGTCACGTTTGATGAATCAAATTTTACCATAGTCACTCAAGATTTGCCCTGAGGAAAATAATTTCAAAACCAAAAATAGTAATTGTCTGATTCAGATTAGTTTCATTTGTTATCGCGACGCCACAATCACTCACAGAATCTGCGACCTTCCTCTCTTGCGCAGCACCTCTCGCCATAACTCAAACTTCGCCGTGTGCGATCCCGCAATAAATGTCAACGCAAATGTCAGTGCCACTCAAGAATCGCTTAGAATTGCCTTTTCCGGCGTGACTTCAACCCATCATCTTTTTCCTTCGTTTTCCTATTCGCAGACTCAGAATCCCCGCGCAGAGTAAATTATCGACAATTTAAGACCGACTAGTCGACGTGGCGTCACGCAAAAATGCGTGCCCTTAAGACCGACCTGAGACACACCGTCGTCGTGACAGCAGCTTGTGAGCAGTCTGGGGGTCTGATTTCAAAGTCGCTCAACCTCAACAACTGGAAAGCATCGCTGCCGTTGGGGGAAAAATGGGTGGAGAAAAATTGAAGAAAATGAGATCAACCGCGTCGCCATGAAGAGTAGGGGGGAAAAGTGATCGTTTCAGGGCTGATTTACTACTGGCCGACTTCCTCTTCATGGATCAGCTCGACAAATTAGCTCCCGGTTTCCCCCCGTAGACATCCATCACTGGGGGTCGGTTCGTGTACCGTCGTGTAGTCAGACCTTGATTAATAGGAAGAGAGCAGCGCGCAAGAGACGACCGCATCTAATCGGATTTCCGCCATTGCACGGAGTGGTCCGTACAACTCCCCGCAAGCCGTGATCGTCTACCATCTCATCTCTAGGTGTATATAGTTACGTTCAGCGCGGACTGCCGTGATTCGTTCGGGGAACTCTAGCGGGGCCGGTAATTATCGAGTCGTATCTTTTAGCTTGCATCTTCTCCGTCCATCATCATCGTCTCGTCATCAACGGTTGAGCTGGAGGAAAAAACTAGGCGAAGCAGCACATAAATTAGTCATCGATCCGGCAACAAAATGGCGTCCGCCGCCGGCGGGCCTTTTTCGAAAATCCCGGTGTAATTGCCTTCTTCGCGATCGTAGATCGCCGAGCCACCTCAATTTCACCACACTTCAATCATACATGGTCCGGGAGACCTCATTTCTTGGACGATCCGCATCGCTGATCTCGACTCGCTAAGCTGGGATCGTCACTTCCGCCTTCGCGTCATCGGACCAGAGTAACATTTGCATGTGATACTCCAGACCAGAATCGCGAGCTTGTAGCTGTGTGTATTTTGCATATGTTTTGTCGAGACTTGCGATCACTTGAACACAGCAGCAGTGTTGCGAAGATCGGTAGCGGACTGATTGACAGTCCGTCAGCTGGATGACAGGGAATGTCGTGGATGTTGTGACATTGGCAGAATGCAGGCATTGCACACCTACGGATTCAGTACGACACACGGTACGGTATTGCTGTTGCGGGATGGTTGTTGTTGAGCAATGAAGGTCAAATTTAGCTTGGATGAACTGAAATTAAAACGACTTGTTGTGCTTCGAATCCCGGACACTCGTTTTTGCGTATGAATCGCACAAATTTAGACAACAATTTCAGTGAATGGCATTCTTTAGACCTCAAACTAGCTGTTAGTATCAAAACAATCGATTTTTTTGTTTAAAAGTTTGCTAGCATTTTTGGAAATCAGAACCATAAAAATTTGCTTGGCTTTCCCGTTATACTTTGGACCCTTATAAAATGTGTTACATTTAAACTAGAAATTCAGTTGTAAATTGTTTCTTTATACAGCAATACTGCCCATGTTCGCATAAATGTCCCATATGCAAAAACAGCAAGCTGAGAAAAACGTATTTGAAGTTTGTCCCATACATAGGGCTACGTGTTAAGTTTTCGCGAAAAAACTGAATTTCCTCCTGATTTCTAGAACAAAGTACTGGATGTTATAGGCTCTGTCGAAAGAGCACACAATTTTGAACCAAACTGCATCAATAACTCGAAATCGATGAAAATGCATATGGGAAATTTATGCGATCAGGGGCAGAATATCCCACGAAAACAGCATGGTTCGAAAAAAAAAAATTCTCCGATCCGATCCGAATTTTTCTGGGTGTTTCTTGGCCGAAATAATTAGACCCGTATTTTTTCGTTTGGCCATTAGGGTGACCTACGTCGTGTTAGGGTGGTCCGAAAAATGGCAATTTTCGTCGATTTTCTCAAAAACCACTTTTTTCAAAAAACCATATCTCCGCGCCATTTTATCCGATTTTAGCTGTCTTAGACGCAAAAGAAAGGTGATTAGTTTGGCTATTTAAAAAAATAGCAAGAAATTTCAAAAATCTAGCTTAACATTTGAAAAGGTCGTATGAAAACTTAAAATGCTGTTTTGAAGGTCTCGGGACCAAAGCGCCTATGTCTGAAAATATTTTTATCGGATTCCTCGGAAAATTTCACATAACATATCAAAAAATGGTGAAGTTATGTTTTCGATACTCTGAGATACGATTTTATGAAAATAAAAACTGGGTTTTTCGACGCGTCACACTCAAAAATGGGAAATTGATGAAAACGGGAAAAAATCGACTTTTTTCACTGAAACTGCGATAACTTGAAAATTTCAGCGATGACCTAAACATGTAAGGGTAACAAAAGTTGCGTATTTCAATTACGAAAATTTTACCACTTTTTGATATGTTATGTGAATTTTTCCGAGGAATCCGATAAAAATATTTTCAGACATAGGCTCTTTGGTCACGAGACCTTCAAAACAGCATTTTAAGTTTTCATACAACCTTTTCAAATGTTAAGCTAGATTTTTGAAACTTCTTGCTATTTTTCCTTAATAGTCAAACTAATCACATTTCTTTTGCGTCTAAGACAGCTAAAATCGGATGAAATGGCGCGGAGATATGATTTTTTGAAAAAGTGGTTTTTGAGAAAATCGTCGAAAATTGCCATTTTTCGGACCACCCTAACACGGCGTAGGTCACCCTTATGGCCAAAAAAAAATACGGGTCTAATTATTTCGGCCAAGGAACCCCCAGAAAATTTTTTTTCGAATCATGCTGTTTTCGTGGGGAATTGCTGTATATGTTTGTATAAACTTTCATTTCAAGTGTTTTTTTTTTTTTTTTTTTTTTTGTATAGGTCCTTTATGCTATGAGATTCCCTAAGACTAAAGGACATTTTCTAATAAAACTATTACTATTATTACTTTTAAAAAAACTTAAAAAAAATTGTACCAGCCTTAGCCGAGGTTCCATGCAAACCTTCGGATAATCGAACTTCGGATGAAAGAAACTTCGGATAATCGAATCTGGGCTGCACAAGTTTTTGTGTTAAAATCTTTTCTCAATCTTAAGCACAAGCTCAAGCAAGCTGCGTAGTGTTAATATCACCGTAATTTTGCAACAATTTACAAAATTTGAGACAGCCATCACAGCTGATCGCCATCCAACCTTCCACGAACTTTGCATTGTTTACAAAGTTCCAATTTCCCCTCGCACAAGTGGAGCGGTTCGAGGTGCAAACTAGCCAACATTGACATTGATTCAAAACAAACAAACCGAAACAACAACAAAAACTGCATTTCGCATTCAAACGAAAGTAACAACCTTTCGGTATATAAATAACCCTTGCGCCCGTCGGCCATTCCGCTCCGTGACGTTCGTAGAAGTTCAATGTAAATATTGCATAAATTACCATCCGTCGTAAGGTTTTCATCCAATTCTCAAGCGAAAAGCCGTCGCCAAACCGTGTCGTTTGAGCCTTTGTTTTCAAAATGGAAAAACAAAACAGTTTCCCTACCCTACCCTTCCCTTCCCTCCCTTTTCCCAGAACATGAAGTATGCTGCCATTTGAGTGGGTGACTTCCCCTCAGAGCTTCCTTCCACCCACCCACCCAATGACGCGACGGCGAAGACTAAACGCCAAACCGGCGGACAACAATGGCAGCCTCAGTCCAACTGACCTAATAATTGGGGAATGGTGGTGGACCTGCGCACTGAGGATTATACACTTGCACCTGACCTGATCCCCGACCAAAGGAGTGCTTCTAGGTTAGGATTCGGTCCACCCCATTTTGTCATCTTTCCTTCTTGACTCTCTTTGGTTGAACAGGTTGAACAATCGAAAGTTATGTTGGACTAGGGCAAGATCCGCGAGTACAATGACATACAAATTGAGTGATTAACATGATACATTATTGGTGATTCACGACGTTGGCCATTGTTTGAATTGTGTGAAAAGTATTTATAGCAAGTGTGTGTGTGTGTTTGTGTGATTCATACCCCGGAACGAAATGGCCGCGGTGGAGACGCGTGATGGCTTGTTGTTTATAGTATATTGTGAACGAGACACTGGCGCTAGCGATTTACTTGGAAGATTGTCGCCGATTTCGGTGCAAAGTGACTGACGGTGACAGGTATCTGTCAGTGTCTTGCGATTTAGGTTTGAAGTGCATTTTATGAGTCAGTTAAGGAGCAGCCGTGGCTGGCTGGTTACGGTGTTCGTTTTGTAAGCAAATGGTCCTGGGTTCGGCTCCCAACGAGATAGTTAAGGAAATAAATATATTGAAAACTCTTAACATGAACGCAAAATCAAAGACACTTGAGCCGGGGTTCGGAGCCGGGGATACTATCAAAACAGGCAAGAATTTCGATTTTCGTCCAAATCGGACCATCTTTTTGACACCATCTTAAATTTTCGTTGGAGGTTTTTCAGTTTTTTCAAACAACGATATCTCTGGAACCGCAAGCCGTACAAAATCGAGCTCATTTTAATGATAAATCTTTGGGACCATCCATAAACCACAGGGACACTTTTTTTCAACCCCCCCCCCATCGTGGACAACGGCCGACCCCCCCCCCCCTTAAGTGTCCACGTGGTTTATGGATGGTCCCATTCTATTTTTTGCCTTAAAAAAAGAGCCAGCGAGTATCACTTAAGATTTTCCAAAATTTTAAATTTTTCTTTTCACTCTATTGTTCAACTAAGTTCCTAAAAATTTGACATTTGGAAACACAATACATATGGTTAGGTAGATGAACAATAACAATTTTGCTTAAATTTAATTTAAAGTAGCGTAGAAAAATATCAAATGAATCACAATTTCAAAGTACTTGTTTTTAGTGAAATATTGTCCAAAATTAGGGCTGAACTCATTATCATAACGAAAATGTGCTTTCAAAAATGTTTAAACGAGTTTTTTAGCTTTGCTGCATAACCTCTATTTTATAAAAAGTTTTGTGGGTCAAACACTTTAATTCAAGATCACATTAAAATTAAAAAGATTTTTAATTATAAGATAAATTGAAGTTCAGTTTAATATAAATTAAAGCCCGCGGGCCGGAGCAGGTTTTCACTTAAAACTTACATAAAAACAACTTGCAAAAATATTTTTTGCAATTCCGTCGTGAAACTACTTACTTTTCCTGTCATTCTTGAACGACGAAATAGCCTACTTTTCTGTACCAAAAATAACAGAATCGAATAGCAACACTTTTCAAAATAAATGCTGAAAAGTTCTACTTTTCAGCACTGAAATGGGTGCTGAAAAGTTGAACTTTTCAGCACTTGTTTCGAAAAGTAACACTTTTCAAAAAAAAATGATTTAAACGATTTATTGTCAAAATACATGAAAATTTGACTTAAAATTTCACTCAATGAGTGTTTTTCGAAATTGCAAAAAATGTTGTATGGAACTCGTTGCAAAACTTGATTTTTTCAGCACTCGTCGTATTTATCCAACTCGGTGAACCTCGTTGGATAAATGTACGACTCGTGCTGAAAAAATCCTCTTTTTGCAACTTGTTGCATAAACTACTATTTCAAACTTTTGTCAAGGTTATGTTGACAGGTCATCTGAGTACCGATGCCATTAAATAAACCAAGAAAAATTGGAAATTGTTATTTTGACGATCAAAAATGTGAAAACAGAGCCAAAATGTTTGGGCAGGCCTGCTGCAAAGTGATTTGGAAATTTTAAATCCGAGGTGGCGGCCAAAATAGGGGTGATAAAATATTGAAAAAATGTATTCGGTAATGTAATGTGAAAAAAGTATAAAAAGTCGCTTTGCTGGAACTCAGCGATTTCGTCATGTGCGCTAATCAAAATGAATAATGTTTATGAGCCCACATTTCAAAAACACAAAAACATCATAATGTTGTAGGAAACTTATTCTACTCTGAAATTTGTGTGTTGTTTTGATGAGTTTAGGTGATTTTGTTTTTGCTGGAGTAGAATCTATTTTCAGTCTGAAACTCCCGAAACTAAGTACAAGTAGCAAGTTTATGATGCATTGAACAATCGGCTGAAATTTAATAATATTTTTTTATCTATTTAAATTTCTTGAAAAAAATATTTTTTTGATCATTTCCAACAAGACTTTGTTGAACAAGACTTTGTTGGACTCGATTATTCGAAGGCCTCGAAAAAGTTTCGCTTCGGATCTTATTTTTGATTGTTGAGCTCGGATATGACCCCACCACTACTCTTAAGTGACTTAGAATTTTTATATCCATGATTTCGGCCAAAATGACGGTCATAAAACATATAGAAAATGCAATTGGTATACTTACAGGCAATCAAGCACTTAAATTGTGTTAAGATGAGATCGCAGAACTCGAATTTGATGTTACAAGAAAGAAAACAGAGCGTAAATTTAATGTTGTTTTTGCTCGTGATTCGATCATCTGAAGTCCCTATTGTAGTAACACTCTCTCAAATAACACTCCGTAGTGCAAATATCAATATTTCAGTTTTAGTCTGAGAGACAAAATCTTGTTGGACTATTACTTCCTTGAGACATACCTATTAAAAGTTGATTCTCCATGAATTTTCGTACAACGAGTCAAACAAATGTTAGAAAGGGCTTGCAGGATTTATGATGCCCTGTAAAAGTTATGCAAACAATTTCAAACCCCTTTTGAAGCAGTGCAAGATCATCAACATGATTTATTTGTCATCACGGTGATCTACTGTGTTACCACATTTTCTATTTTCAGTATGATGATCATGTTCGCGATCGCTCAGTATGGACCATTGCTTTCCCTACAATCATTCGGATCTGGGCGTTTTCACCCCGAGCATATGCATAAACATAAGCAACATTAAGAAAGCGCCGCTCTAGCGTCCATCACTTGAAAAGAAAAAGAGAGCAGCAGCAGCATTCCCAAATGAAGCATAAAGAAGCGATATGGTGGAGAAAGCTCGTCGGAAAAGAGAAATCAGAGCGCGCAGAAATGAGAAATCTCATGCGCGCGCCCCAGCCGAGATTATGCTAAACCGACCAATGGATATCGAATTAAAAGAGGGCGGTGTCGAAAGGCGGTGATTGTATTGGTGAACTCGAATCTTTCGTGCGAGCGAGATGAAACGAGCGAGCGGAGCGAGAGGAGCGGATTATCGGCGCGAAGAGCGAGCCAAAGCGGAATCGCTAATGAGGGAGAAAGAGCGCTTCGCGGGAGAGAATCACGGCGTTCTCTCGCGCGGATAGGGTGGAATGGGGGAATGCAAAATCAATAAATATAAATCTTGGCAGTAGAGAGAGAGGAAATTTATCAGCTCAGCGGAGCGTGGCGAGCGGTTGATTCTTGCAGATCTTTGGGTGAAGAAAGGAAAGAATGTTTGAATCGGTTTAGCGTGCTAATGTGAGTCTAAAAATATCGGTTTGATGTTATGATAATTTATGCAGTAAATGCCGGTGTTAATTGGGTTCAATAGAAAGATAAAGACGACAATTCTAAGGAAAAAGTTTGTTTGCAGTATTATTGCTTAAATTGTTCAATTCAATGTTTTTTTTTATGTTTTTTCACTGCAATGTATACAAAAATGTAAAAACAGTTATAAATTCAGGGCAGCGAATGACCAAGAAGATAAAAGCTGCCAGAAATAAATGAATTAACAACAACAACAGTTATAAATTCAAATTTACAATTTATCACACCAATTTCCGCATCCCAATCAAAAGTTGTTGTAAAATCATTCATCCTGAGTAAAATGAAACGCCATCACAGTATTATCTTATCGCAAACAGTTCAGAAGAGTAGTCAACAGTCTCCAACTCTGAACTGATAAAAACAGCGCCCAAAAATAATGTGTCCCCTTAAAACTGGCAATTCAACCTCAATAAAAACAAAATTTGATTTTTAGTGTGAGTGGGCAATTTCCGGTCGACAATTACCGAACCGGAAATTAAAATTTTGTCCCGTCACTTGGTTACCCAACATAGCGGTTTCACACGGCACTACCCTCTCGACCTAACCTCAAACTGACTCAGGGAAAAATATATTTTTAAAGTTCGACCAGGCAGTTGAAGGCCAACGGATGATAACGCGGCACAGGTGATTGGCAAGGGGCTGGTGGGGGGATGGTCGAGATAAGATTAATGATTCTTTTTTTCGGGAGGAACGGTCGCGGGTGGAAATAAACAACTGAATTGGGGAGTACGGTGAGTGGATCGGATGATTTGGGTAATTTTGGGCGGAGATCATTGGCGAGCAATTCAGGTGGAAACTTATCTGATATATAGACATATAGGAGAGGGTCTTCCGTTTTGCAATTAGATTTGGCAATCGGACTTTGGCATTTGAGTTGTTGTTTTGCAAAGATTACTCATGAGTTGTTTTGTTACATCATTTCAAATGAAAAGGACATATTAAAATTCTTTTTATGTATTCTTTATCATTGTTTGTATTCTTGTATTTGTAATCTTGAAATAAATCGATAGGGCAGTATTTTTTCGTTGAAACTTATATTCAATTACATTACAAATAATAATACAATACGAAACTCAGCTAGCAGAATATTTTTTTTTTCTGGGTTTGGTTCTTGATTTAAAATGGGACGAAAATCTAGTATTATTAAATTTTGAACAGATCAAATTTGCGGAAAAATTTACAAAAATAGTATTTAAATTAGTTGAAAAAAAGAAATAAGCAAACCAGGATATGTTTTAAGCATTTTGGAATTAACCTTTTCTGGCTGAATTAGAGTAAAATCAAGATCGTTTGAAAATTTAAAACAAATGTTGCCTAAAATACATACACATCCTCATCAATTTTAAAGTTATTTTAGGCGATATTGAACACATAAAAAATTTATTAGAATGCAAAGGGACATCATTGTTAAAATGCTGGTAAATACATTTTTCATTGGGTAAATTATCTACGAAATAGCTTTAACAACATTGAATTTTAAATTTCCTTTTTTATTTGTTAAGGACTTTCTGAAGAAAAGTGTAGATTGTATTTTTTTTAAATTTAAATTGCTTTTAATTTATTTTTCTGAAAGCTTTTGTTTTACATTAAATTAATTTGAGCCTTATCTGAAGCAAATCTACAAACAAATTGCAACTTTTAGAACAAATTTTGAACAATTATTAATTATTTTTAAATATCAATAAATAATTTAGGAATAGAAATGAACAATTGAGTCTTTCAATTTATTTGTTATTTAATTTTTATAGAAAGTAAGAAACAATTGGAAATTAAAATACAATAAGTGATTCTTTCCGTTCTAATGTGAAATTCTAATAGATCGATGCCTCTGTGCTCTCCTATGCTAACTAGATAGGAATCCCAGCAAGCTTAATACAAGAGAGCACAGAGGCATCGAGTAAAATTTGAAGATTTCCGTGAAATTACTTAAAAATTCATCAATTTTCTCAAATATTTTTTTTAATAACAACATAATAAATAAATGGTATTTAAGTAAACAAAGGGTATTTCAGTAAATCTTATAAGTTTTCAATTAATAAGCTCGATATGAAGAATTATTCAGTTTTTTTTTATCAGTTTTTCTAAGAAACTAACTGAATTTAGTAATATTTTCATTCGCTGTAATAAAAATAAGGCTGCTCTTTTTTCGAAAGGTATAATTTTCAAAGATAATAAAAGATACAAGCTTTGTTTGATTCAAGATAAAATAAATTTTATTTATTGAGCAATTCTCTCAGATTTCGGCCAATCATTTTTTTGTACTTTTTAATCCTGCTGAAACTTTTTTGGTGCCTTCGGTACGCCCAAAGAAGCCATTTTGCATCATAAGTTTGTCCATATAATCTATATATATAAAAAATTTCGACGGTTTTGTTCGAACGCGAATCAGTTCAATACGGAGCGTCGGATAGAGGTGCTTTTTGTTGCGTTGGGTTCGTATAAGCCCAAGGAAGGTTTTTACGCTAATAAGTTGACAATTTGGCCACTCTGGGACCGATTCCGGAGCATCTGCAGATTGCATGGGAAAATTTACGTAAACTCAAATTTTGATCACAGGAGGCTGAATAAGCAAAAAAGTTAAAAACGTCAAGAAACAAAAAAAGACAAGACGAAGTTTGTCGGGTTAGGCTTGTTTTCCATACAAATTTGGCAGCTACACAGCAAAAAAAAAAAGATCTTGACTTTTTTTTGATAAGGTCCTATAAACAAATGTAAACATTGAGTGTATCCCTTTCACACCTTATGTCAAAGTCCATCGGAGTAAGCGGGATACACTCAATGTTTACATTTGTTTATAGGACCTTATCAAAAAAAACTCAAGAGATGAATTTTGGAATGTTGAAAATTTGATAGGTTGGATATTTTTGAGTTATATTACCTAAAAAATGTGTGAAGATGTAAACCTAATGAATATTCACCAGAATCTGATGAAAATTCATCATTTATTGATGTAATATTACACATTTTTCAATCCGTCACAATTTCCTGATGAATATTATCATATTTTTTTTCCGTGTACAAATATGATATATGAAAATTCAAAAATCTGTATTTTTTGATCGATTTCGTGTCTTCGGCAAAGTTGTAGGTATGGATAAAAAAAATGATACACGGTAAACAAAAATTTGGTGATTTTAATTTAACTTTTTGTCACTAAAACTTGATTTGCAAAAAAAAAACACTTTTTATTTTTTAAGTTTTTGATATGTTTTAGGGGACATCAAATGCCAACTTTTCAGAAATTTCTTGGTTTTGCTAAAAATCTTTGACCGAGTTATGATTTTTGAATCAATACTGATTAAAAAAATGAAATATCGGTCGATTTTGATTAATTTATAAAGTGATACAGTGCGCCGTTTTCAATTTGTAGCCATTTTCAGGCAGCTTTTTTTGAAAATAGTCGCAGTTTTTCATATTTTTTTTAAATTAGTGCACATGTTTGCCCACTTTTGAAAAAAACTTGCTGAGAAAATTCTCTATATTTTGCTTTTTTGAACTTTGTTGATACGACCCTTTGGTGCTGAGATATTGCCATGCAAAGGTTTAAAAACAGGAAAGTTGAAGTTTTCTCATATTGAATGTTTGACCTTTTTGAAATGTTAGTCTTTATTTAAATTTTTTGAAAATATTGTTTTCGAAAAGATCGGAAAATTTCACGAATGTTTCATATTTAACTTTAACGCAATCTAATGAACTTAGAAAATAGGTCAACGTGTATTTGCTAAAGAAATTGTTATCCAAATAAACAACACTCACCTAGCATTTTACTGAGATCGGCGTTGTGGAGATCTGGATTCTCGTCGGCGAGCTTCTTCCGCTCGACCTTGGCCCACACCATGAACGCGTTCATCGGTCGCCGGATGCGCGCTTCCTTGGCACTCTTGAGCGTCGCGTGGGGTCCCATCTTCCCCCCGGGACCCCCGTAGGCTTGCCGCTGGTGCAACACCCCATAGTTGGAGGCACAAAATTCACTCTGATACGGTCCCGGAGCGAGCGTGTAGCCACCCCATCCGCCGGGATCATCCTGCGGGAGGATCGTCGGTATGACGTCCTGATACGGCGAGTACTGACTCATCAGGGGTGAGTTCGACAGCAGCGGGGACTGCGAGTTCAGCAGGCCCGCGTTCGAGGGATGCAACGGCGAGTGGGACTGCATCAGCGGTGAGTGCATCATGCCGTTGCTGCCGCCGGCCGAGCCGAGCATTCCCGGACTCTGGGGGGCTAGCATACTACCACTACCTCCGCCTCCGGGTAGCGGTGAACTGGCCTGTGATGACTGGTTCTGTTGACTCTGTTGCTGGTTTTGCTGTTGTTGTTGCTGTTGTTGCTGCATGTAGTCCTCGTATGATCGGTGGTAGCTCTGTTGGGCTGCCGACTGAGGATGCTGTGGTGAGCTGGAAGGTAGCGCAAAAAGAAAGAAAACACGTTTTAATCCAGTTGCAATTCAGCGGGAGGCTGGCGTTGATAAATCCCTGGGCTTAGTAGGGTGTATAAGGTTTGATTTTTCGAAAATAGAATTCTGTCGGAAAAGTTTTCAATTTTGACCAATTATAGGTTAATCAATTTTGAGTAGTGAAAAGTCATTAATTTGCCCTAATGATAAATCTCTTCTCTCTATCGTAACAAAAAAAAAAAGATTCTTGACTGCGGGAAATTGACAGAATATGAAATTGAGACAATGCGTAATTTAAACTTGTATCAAATGTTATCCATTTAAATCTTCTATGACAAACCTGAACCCAAACTACATCCCTGAGTCATACTATGCTGCCCGTGAGCCGTGAGGCGCTACCGGGAGAGTTAGCCCGGATTAGCCTTCGCGCAGATAAGCACGGTGTGCAAATGTTAAGCCCGAGCCCAAGACGATGATGGTGATAACGTCGTGTGATGAGGTTCGATAAGAAACTCGCGGTGTGTGATGGTGGTGACAGGAAACGAGCAACGTTGCGAAAGATAACGCCAACCCAAACTGGGGCTCACAGGTGAAATGAATTTAAATATTTATTAACGAGCCGGAGGATCACGGAGACGGGTGGGCTTACGAGTCCGCTGATAAGATAAGTCGGTTGAGCTCGCGAGGGATTCGGACGAGATCCGAAAGCAAATCTTTGAACAAGTGCTACCGTAAGTCGATTGTGTCAATAGTTTCGTCGTTCAATTAGGCCCCCTTCAAAATCCGTTGTAGACCTCATAGTAATACACAGAGCATCACTGGTTCACGACCTGTATCGCGATTTGTTGGTCTCAGCTTCAGCTAACAGATTAAGGAACAAATGTAGACAACCCACCCACGAAAACAACAAGAAAATCATGATCTGCGGTAATTTGAAACCGATTACTGCCGGTGGCGGCTTTGGCCGGGAAGCCTTCGTGACGTCCTATCAGAAATCAGAGCTTCTGGGTAACTCGGCCCGTTGTGAACATCCCACCTGGTGGGTGGGGGAGGAGTTGATAACGAACCCGCGAGAGAAAAAAATAAAAACAGTGAAAACATGACGTGCCCTGTGGAGTCACGGTCACGGCGGCAGCCAGCTCCGGGCAGAGATTTTTCTTACAATTGGTCATAATTCATTCCGTTTGCACCGTGGCGTGCATTCCTAGGCGATATTCCTGGCGCGACCGACCGGTTGCAGTTGCGGTGTGATGTCTTCAGAAGTTGCCGGTGGGGAGTTTAACTTGTGAATCTTGAGCATGAGCATGTTTTGATTTCGCATTAAAATAGTACAATACTTCAAATTACAGGATGAAAACGTTATGACATTTTACAAATTGCAAAATTAAATTACATAAAAAATTGTAAAAATAGACTAAATTGAATAAGGTCAATACCCTTCCTTACAGGCAGTTGTGAGATAACCAATCAATTTTTATTTCTTCAAAAAATAATCTGATTTATAGTTTAAATAGTACAAGTACTTTTTTGTTTTCTTTGAAAAAATAAAATGATTCGAAAAAAATGTGAATGTTATTTAATTTATCAATTAAAAATTTAAAGTTGACCAGTTCCAACTAAAACAATCTAAAACAATCAAGTGAAATTGTTAACATTATTTGTAAATAAAACTCAAATTCGGAAAAAGCAAGTTTCTGTCTAACGTTTTGCCCTCACTAGTACTCTCTTGGGGTTTTTTCTACCGGAAAGCTTAAAAAATGTTTTCAGACATAGAATAAAAACATTCGTTGCAAGCTACAAAATATTCATAATTTAATCAAAAATTGGCAGTATTGATACTGAAGAGCTGAATTTGTTAAAAGAAGGCAGTTATATTAAATAAAACATTGAAAATGTATTTTTTTCTGCTGTTTATTATGGTGTACAGAATAATGGAAGATTTTCTTTTCAAACTGATAACTGTTATTTTAAAATTTGTTTGTCAAAAACTTGTCAGATGAGTTTAAATGTAAAGGAATAATTTCTTTATAATTAATTATTTCATGCATTTTTAACAAAATATATTATTTGGTTAGAAATCAGCTTTTTTGCAAAATAAAGTAAACAATTATGATGATGTATTCAGTATGGTGTGGGATTCTTGCAGGATTCAACACTTATTAAAATTACAAAAAAATGTATTCCACTCTTTGGAAAACTTGTTTTTTTTTTCAGCAAAGTTCATATAAATACTCATTTGAGTGCTTAATAAATCAACTTTCCAGCACTTGCATCGAAAATAATACTTTTCGATACTGTTTTGGTTATTTCATACGGATGCGTATTATTCAAACTCAACAGAGCCTTGTTTGATAAAACAACTCGACATTTTTGAACATAATCTTAGTTAAATGTATGATATATTTGGGCTTCCTGATAATGCTCCAGTTGACAGAATTGAATTTTAGTTAATTCCCTGCCATCTCGTCATCATTTTTCATTGCATAAACTACAATTTTGAATAGTATGTTGATATTTGCTACAGTTATTTTGATCATAAAAAATATCGAGAATTTTTTTCGAATATGATCAATTCCATGTCAAATAGGGAATCGGTTGTGCCGGACCATCTCCGATTTCAATGAAACTTTGTAGACACGTTATCCTACGCTTATGTAAGCCATATTTGTGTATATGGAACCAGTTTCACTCGATAACGACATTTGATAAGGGCGTAAGTGTTTTAAATATTTTTTGTAATTCGTAATGTAAATATTTCTATATTTCGAAGCCGTTGCATCGTATCAAAAAGTGGTCAAAGACAAACTTGTAGGAAATCCGATGGGCTTTCCGAAAAAATGCACTGAAAGAAAAAAACACGCCACCTTTATGAGATTTTTTAATTTTTAAGTTTAAAAGTCAAATTTGAATCGATTTTTTTCGTTCAAAATTTTTGTGAAAATAGCCTTTAGATGTTACAAATAGACTCACGAAAAATGCAGGATGGAGCAACTCACCTAAAAAACACAAAAATCATTTACTGAAACTGTTTTTTTTTGAAAAGTGCCCTAAACGTCAACATTTTCAAAAACCGAATACGGGAATCGATTCTCCAGACAATTTTACAGAAAAGTCTCCTTGTTGACTACTGTCCTAAGTCCAAACCTTGTGAAGTTACAGCAGCTTTAAAAATAAAAATGTTGAAAAACATGTTTTGATGGTTTTTGACAATTTCTACATGACAGACTTGATTTTTCAGTATCGTAAATATTTTTACCGGAAAGCTCGTCCAATTTCCCATAAGATTGTCTTTGACCACTTTTCGAAATAACTCGTTTTTTTGATGATTTATGCTAATTTACTATCCAGGTAGACATGTTGAAATCGGAGAGGGTCGAGGAAAAAGTACCTAACATTCCTGTTTTGGGCTGGAATTGCTCATATATTTTATTACAGTAGATTCTCGCTTTTGTTTTAAGTATTATACACAGCAATTTCGATAAGGAGCGGCCGTGGCTGACTGGTTACGGTGTTCGCTTTGTAAGCGAATGGTTCTGGGTTCGATTCCCATCTGCTCCCAACGAGAAAGTTAAGAACACATAAATTTGAAATGATGAATATGAACGAAAAATCAAAGTCGCTCGAGGCGGGGTTCGATCCTCCGTTCTTTGGATCGGTAAGCAAAAATGCTAACCACTAGGCCATGACGACTTGGTGAGCGTGGACTGGAATTAGAAATACTGTTACAGAGAGCGAGTTGTGGCGCTATAACCACGGCAAATAATGTCCAGGGCATTCGTGGAAATACAATGTCCCATCCCAGAGGGTCCCGGAGTACCAAACCTTCTTAGCATGGTGCTCCCAACGAATACAACCAAATCTCGGAGCGTATGGTGGTGTGTCCCCAAGCTTCTTCCTCCCCTGCCGATTCAGAATTGTGTTGTTGTTCGAACACTCAGTGCTCAAACTCAACCCAATTACGAGTCATCTCTGCGATACGGCTTTACGCAGTAGGCCTGTCCGCTTTAATGCTTGTCATGTTTCAATGCATTTCGATGCAATGGCGCACTACAAATGTTAATAAATGACAAGAAGAGTGCTAGGCGTCATCTAACCTAAGGCACTCTCCAGGATCCCTTCGAAAGATTGGCTGCGCTAGGGTCTGATTAGATTAGATTAGATTATACACAGCAATTTCGATAAGGTTTGCTATTTCTAATTCAAGAGAATTCTTCTTAGTCTACAACTACCACCAACTCGACATGTAATTTTCCCAACCGGCACGCAGTGAGCACCGAGGTCCACCAAGTCCACTGTCTGTCCAACGCTATAAATATGATTGCCTGTTTGTCACACACACAATCCGGCGATTTGTGATGAACGAGCGAATCGATCAGAAAATTGATGGCCAACGACTGTCGACGGCCTCGTGCTGAAATCTGATCATCAACGGCGACAAGTGCGGTGTCCACGTGATAAAAAAGCACAAGAGTGTGAAAAATTTGGTATCAACATCACATAATTTTCGATTGGCGGCGGCGGCGGCAGGACAGCAAGTTTCATGTCCATCACACCAACGACCAACGACATAACCCGGGCAAGACTAAAAAAGAGCGTTGAAGTTTGCGCTCGCGTATCGCTTAATGTCGATCATCAAAATGCCAACGGTTGACGTCTTTGAGTCTTGTAGCGACGGGGGAACAAGGACTCCGCAACCTGTGCGGATCGTTCAGACAGGATCTCAACGCGAAAGCAACGACGGGGGGAAAAACCAAGTGAGATCAATAAAGAGAGTTAACAGGTTGAGTGGCGGTGGCGACGGCTGGCAAGAGTCGGGCCGACAGACGCCATTTTTCGGGCACACGATCGGCATATTAATTAGGAGTGGGGCCTGGGCCTGCAGGAGCAGATCGAACTGGGAAAAAGGGTTGAGGTGGAGTGACAGCGTATTTGGCGTTCGAAAGAAACGCCGGCGAGAAATGATCAATTTTGGCGAATGTCGCCTCAGGGGTACAGCCAAGTCTAGATTTGTTTTTCAAAATAACCATCAGTCTGAAAGTTATCCATAATTTCATGAAATACAAATATGGACTATAGATGTAAAAACGTGAAAGATGTAATTAATTTTGATCTCTGTCGCTTTCAGTTACACCCTCTGCTTTGCCAAATCGCCACCAAGTGCCATTAACGCTAACGAATTTATTACAACGGTTTCATCACTTCGGAACCTGATGAGCAGCCAGTTCCACTCTACCAATTCAGCTGCACCAAGGAATGGGGCTTTCGAACCAAAAGTAAAAAACCAACAGAGAACCAACGACTTACTTATCAGTGTTTACGATGCCGAGGACTCCGAAGAATTCGAGAGCAAATATTTCAACGTGCTGCCGCACTCCTCCAAAAGTCAAGTGTGCACGTCATACCGTAACAGGTTCCAAACCGGGGGGGTTCGCGCGGAGGAGCAGGGTATCATCATCGTGACTTATGATGACGATACATACCTGGACGTGTGCGGCGAAGCACCGTCTTTTTTGTGCTGAAGCTTTTTCAGGCAAAAACCTAAGACCAGAACAGGTTGCTCTTCCAAATCACAACCGTGTCGTACAGCGATCGAGGCTCCCCCTATCAAAGTGTCCAATCAAAAGCAATCTTGTTAAATTGATTCCCTCCGGACTCCGGACGTTCCGCACGAAAAAAGAGGGGGCTTACACGACTCTTGGCATTAGATAACAATTTGTGATTCTGTTTACATAGTTTTTAATTGATGTTGTGTCATCTCTTTATCACGGGGGCTTTGGGGGCAGCGCAGCGGTTGTTATCACTTTTGTTGGCCTGGATGGGGCCCCGGAAAAAAACACGTGTTAGCATACAGTTTTTCGGGGGCTACTGGTTTTCAGGAGTAGCTGTGTTGGCAGAGTGTGAATACAAACACTGGCGATAAGATGTTACACAAGAGGCAAAACGTTTGGAGATATCATTTTATGTGGCGCTGGGGCATTAGTTGAACTACTTGATATTGGTTGATGAATGAGGGCTCTGTGGCACTTTGATAGCAATATGAGGTTGTCAAAAGCACTATCTATGGCTTGTGAAACAAATTTGAATCGTTGCTGATTGAATGATTTTCATAGAAAAATCAAATAACTCCAAATTATTATAATTATTTCGAAATAAACCTCAACATTTTGTGCAGCTGTCCATAAACGAAGGCAATTTTTTTTCAATGTGCATTAAACACAGGTTTTTGATCGATTTTGGTGTCTTGGGCAACTTGCAGATATAGCTTAGGACTTCTCATAAAAAAGATAGTTATCAACTTTAACATTTTAAAAGGCACAAATGCACTCAAGTAAGGAATGATTTCAAAATTTTGAAAATATTGTTGATCGAAAACCAATAAAACTTCACGATAGTTTATCTTTTGTCATCGAAAATCGAGCTGCTGAGTTATCGTCGCTCAAACTATTGGTTCGCTCTTCAATGCATTTGATACAAATTCATAGGAAAATTTCTGATCTTTTCGAAAACAATAAGGAGATGGTCAAGCTTGGTCATGACTTTTACAGGTCACGTATTTAACAAAAGAAATGTTAGTAACTATTACTTTTATCTGAGAAGTCCTAACCACCTCCAACCTTGCCCAAGACACCAAATTCAGAAAATCCCTTCTTAAGACACAGATTTTGGACTATGTTGATAGCCTCTTTTGTTTGGACAGCTACCAAAATTGTATGGACGAACTAATGATGCAAAAAGTCTTCTTTGGGCATAGAAAAAGTACATACAAAGTATCAATCAAATAAAAAAGACAACAACAAAAAAATATATTTTTAAGTCTCACAGTCATTTAAGTTCCATAGTTTTTGTTTTTTTCTTTTATTTTTTTTTCTTGGTTAGCTTTTGCTGTTTTTTCCTTCCATGGAATATATTTTCAAATAATTTAAAGACAAAAAAAATAAGAATAAAAACATAGTTTTTGAAAACCAATTTTACGAATTGTGAATTTGATTTTATATTTTGAAAATAAAATCAGAAGTGTTTGGACTTTTTTATATTTTTTTTCTAAAATCACTATATTTTCTAAAAATGACAACAAACTTTTAAATGAATTTTGACCAACTTCCCAGTTTGAATTTGGCTCGAGCCTCGAGTCGATTTGGCTTTTTAATATTTAAATAACAACTCAAATGTCATTCTCGGCTCCATTTATAGAAAAAAAGGCTTATGTAAGCCAAGGTAAACATGTCTACAAAATTTCATTGATATCTGAGAGCGTCCAGTAAATAGTACCGTAATCTGGGGTGAATCGGGACTACAGTCTGAATAGGGACAGCAGTTTTTAGAGCACCTAATGCTTTTAAATTTGGAAATGGATGTACACATTTTGTTGGCCTGAGTCTGTTCTAACTGAAACCAACCAGAAAAATCAAAATATTGTGCTACATCATGGTTAAACTGCTGTCCCAATTCACCCTTAAGTGTCCCGATTGACCCCAGTTTACGGTACCTGAAAATTGATCTTTTGGGCTGGAATTGCTCTATGATTAATTTTTTCTAACAGAACATGGGTCATTCCAGTCCACCTGAGTACACTTTTAGACTCCTAGACCTTCACTGATTTAGACCAAACTTGGAACGTTCATCTATCGATAGTTAACAGAAATCCCAAGTTTGGTGCTGATTGGACCATCCCTCTATTTTTGGCACCGCCATCTTTTTTGACGATTTTCTAAAAAACTTTTTTTTCTTTTAATCATAACTTTGCAACTATTTGAGCAAAAAACTTTCTACAGGTTGCATTTTATAGAAAATTGTCCAAGGAATTCGATAAAAATAAAATTTCAACCCTTAAATGCCGACTCATATTATATTTTAACGTTTTAAGTGTTAAAATTCAGTTTTGACCAACTCCATATATTTTTATTTTTTCAATTTTATCACCATCGTGTTCCCCGGAAAATTTTACATAATAATCAATGTAGACCTCAAACTAAAATGAACTATTGGCGAGATACAGCGATTTAACTAAAAAACGTTACTTAATCCACCTTAACGTGGTTGGTGCCTTCCTTACATTCATGTTGTATTTTAGGTTGCATTTACAAATTAATAGTTTTTTTTTTAATTTTGAAATGTTTTTGTTCATTTAATTTTTTATAATTATTGTTTTTACCATAACAGCAATTTTTACCAACTCTCCAAAATAAAATAGAAAAAGGGGAGGCTGTAATTGAATTTAAAAGTGCTGATATGCCAACATAAGGATGATGGATGATGGATGATGGATTTGTATGCTGTCCCCCTAGTCTTAGTAAACAAAGTCTCATGAGTTGTATAGTTCAGTAAAAAGTTCGTGTAAATCTTTGTCGTAACAAAATAATGTATAATGTATTCAGCACATAATTAATACAGACTTTTTCCAGAAGAGACGCAGACACTGCTGAGGCAATGTGGCAACCGGGCGATACGCATGCTGCGCGACTTTCGCGCGTAGGCAAAAAGACCCGGCCTTTGAGGTTATGCAAAAATCACCCTTTTTTGTAGCTCCAAAAAACTTTTTCATGGCATAACTTTGAAAGTACTTCACTAAACTGAATAAAATTTAACAGGGTCTTAGGGGACCCCAAAACGAACAGAATAAGGTGGATCCGGCCAAAATCGGTTCAGCCAGTTCTGAGATAATCGTGTGAAAAAAAATCATGTCTACAAACATCCCCACAGACATTTGTTCAGAATTTGATTCTGAGTCGATAGATATATGTAAAGGTATATCTAGGAGGTGTATTTAAGAAGTTCATTTTTCGAGTGATTTTATAGCCTTGCCTCAGTGAGGTGAGGAAGGCAAAAATTTGATTTTGCGCTACGCTCTGTCCTATGAATTCAAATCCGAAATAAGTTTCTCACATATAAAAACCAAACTATGCGGGATTCATACTTCCGAGTGCTGGAAAAATCAATCTTTTTTCAGTAAAACCGCTGTATCTCGCCAATAGTTCATTTTAATTTGAGGTTTACATTGATAATTATGTAAAATTGTCTGGGGAACACGATGATGATAAAATAAAACAAATAAAACGTTACTTTATCCACCTTAAGGTGGTTGCTGCCTTCCTCGCATTCATGTTGTATTTTAGGTTGTTTTTACAAATTAATTTAAGAGTTTTATTTAATTTTTTTTTAGTTTTTTTCATTTTTTTTAATCGAGAAATTAAAAGTGAGAGTGTGTGCGTGCAACATGGAGTTAAACTTTTCAAAGTGCCATGGTAATCTTCACAGTAACTTCATAGAAAGTTTAACTCCATGTTGCACACACTCTCACTTTTAATTTCTCGATAATTATTGATTTTACTTGAACAGCAATTTTCAATTCTTTTTTTTACCAACTCTCCAAAATAAAGGAGAAAAGTCCCATGAGTTATATATTTCAGTAAAAAGTTCGTGTAAATCTTTGTCGAGACAAAATGATGCAGCAACATAATTAATACAGATTTTTTCCAGAAGAGACGCAGACACTGCTTAAGCAATGTGGCAACCGGGCGATGCGCATGCAAGGGGGTGTGGCTGCCAATCCCCCGCGTGGTCAGATCAAAATCCCTACGCATGCTGCGCGACTCTCGCGCGTAAGCAAAAAGATCCGGCCTTTGAGGTTATGCAAAAATCACCCTTTTTTGCAGCTACAAAAAAACTTTTTCTTGGCATAACTTTAAAAGTACTTCATTAAACAGAATAAAATTTAATAGGGTCTTAGGGGACCCCAAAACGAACAGAATAAGGCGGATCCGGCCAAAATCGGTTCAGCTAGTTCTGAGATAATCGTGTGAAAAAAAATCATGTCTACAAACATCCCCACAGACATTTGTTCAGAATTTGATTCTGAGTCGATAGATATATGTAAAGGTATATCTAGGAGGTGTATTTAAGAAGTTCATTTTTCGAGTGATTTTATAGCCTTGCCTCAGTGAGGTGAGGAAGGCAAAAATATATGGAATTGGTCAAAACTGAATTTTAACTCTTAAAACGTTAAAATATAATATGAGTGGGCATTTAAGGGTTGAAATTTTATTTTTATCGAATTCCTTGGACAATTTTCTATAAAATGCAACCTGTAGAAAGTCTTTTCATCAAATAGTTGCAAAGTTATGATGAAAAGAAAAAAAAAGTTTTTTAGAAAATCGTCAAAAAGAGGGCGGTGCCAAAAATAGAGGTCCAATCAGCACCAAACTTGAGATTTCTGTTAACTATCGATAGATGAACGTTCTCTCCAAGTTTGGTCCAAATCGGTGAAGGTCGAGTCCAAAAGTGTACTCAGTTTACCTGGAATGACCCACATACAATTTTGGTTCGTATACCCATAAGAATCAATTGGTTAAATTCAACTGATGTCAATTTTCAGTCAACTTGGCACACCGGTTACTGAGAAAGCAAACACCTTCGTCAACACATTATAAACGATAAGTCTCCCAGGCGGTAGTCGTCTTTTGTAATGTTAGTTTTTATCACTGTTCCAGACCGATTTCTCCCGCATATATTTTTATCGCTAAACCAGCGAGGGTTCGCAATTCACATGTTTTGTTCTAACCCTTAGTGGACCTTAGCTCATAAATTAATTTTTATCATGTTGCTTTTTGACCATTTTAAAGTTATGTTTTCAAAAATTAAAATTTTCTATAAGAAAAAATGAAAAAAGTTAGAAATTTCTCATCTTTTTAGTCAAAAGGCATCTGCGCTTAGTATAAGACATTTTTAAATGTTAAAAGTTAAAATAGTCATTAGTCAACTAAGGGTTAAAACTCATTCCCAGCACGACGCGGCGGCAGTTTTAGTCCCAGATTGAAACCCTCTCCTCGGCGTGTTTGAGCAGCGGTAGAATTTACGTTTATTACCTTTATTGATGGCAAACAGCGGTGCCGCGCTGCCGGGGTGGAAACTAGTTGCGGCTTACGTTTTTAGTAGACCTCTTGCAAGGTGACGGCGCCGAGATTGTGTTTGATGTTTTGCGACAGTTCATTACTTTGGAGCGCGATTCTCAATAAATCTTTCTCGGAAATATGTATACACTGCAAAGTAATCAAGAACACAAATTACGCTAAATTATCGAAAACCCTGGCCGCAAACCTCGCTCATCGTGTGCAATTGTTCCCAATTAGAGGCTTTTTTTATGCATGAGAATTTTCCCTCACAAAAGTCACAAAACGACACACCCCACGGGAGGTCGTTTTTCCACCACGTGGATCGAGTGAGAGTGCCATACCGTGCCGTGGAAAGTCACACAGAAAAACACAACAAATCGCAATAATAACACCGCGGGACGTCCCAATTGTGTGCGGGGCGCAACTGGAACTGGCTGGAACCGTTGAGCGTCGATTCCGATATGGCCTGTTCTAATTAAAATTATTCACAAGAGTTTCGCGGGAACCCGAGGGGGCTTTCGATTTTATCGACTGCATTAATTCGTTTCAAATCTGCTGCTGCCAAAATGGCGTCAAAGGGTCTCGGATTTTATTTTTTTATTTTCTTAGGGTACAAATCCGGAACAATGGCAAGAAGAGGTCAGAAGGTTATTTCAAGATTTGTTCAATTTGAACAATTGAAATCCTGAAATTTTCGTTCGACATATGTTCATCAACCAAACCGGCTGGCAACCCTAGAGGCTTCATCGAGTGCAACTTCAAGAGGGGATCAAATAACCGTTTGAGGCGGAATGTCCGCACACAGAAAAGTCGCGCTCGTCGATGGTACTTGATTCTGAACCTGGCGCGTAAATCAAAAACCGTTTGTAGTAGATTTTGTAACCGCCAAGAGCCTGTTGACCGGGAGACTTGGAAGCGACGAGTGGCCTGGATTAAGTTGTGCGCGGTACGGCGTCATTTCTGGGCGGAACGAAGAAGTGCTTTATTGAGAAGATGATTTTTTTTTGTTTTGTATGATTAATTATCTCGTAATTTTTTTGTAACTCCTCAAAATATCGACCCCGTTAAACAGAAATGAAAAAAGCCCCCCCAACTATCTGCCAATCTAAACCAGAGTAAATAACTTCATTTTAATTAAAACATTAAAGCATTAGGCCGGAACCCCCGTCCGATGCAAAACCCCCTTCCCATCGCCAAACGCCCGGTGACGATCCAATTTGTACTACATGACGCGCTGCAGCATTTCAGCGGCACCAAATTGCAGCAATAACGGGGGCTGCATCGTGATGAGATTCACAATGCAGCAACTACCGGTCAGCGCTCGTGTGCGAAATCGTGTGGCCACCTCATTATCATAAAAGCGGCATCTAAGGTTCTGTGCTGACCAATCACTCTCGGGCTGCTGTCGGTGCATGCTAGAAGTGATTCAGTAGTGCTTAGAGTTGCATAAAACGCGATTAATTAAAAGCGGCTGATTGACAAATAGTGCAGCAGCTACCGGTTGTACGCGGCACGCGGTTGCTGGCCACGAGGCATGTCTCACGATTTCCTGGAAAATGGGTTAAGGAAATTTGTTGTGTTTGGGATCAATCGCCGAACGATTCTAATCGTGGCGGTGCACTTGAACAAGTTGAGCAATTGCTTGGACATCACTTTAGAAAAGGAATTCTTTTTCATTAAAATATGATTCGCTTAGGAGTAGCTCACCTGACGCGCAATCAGTCGTGTTTTTCGGGACAAGCTCAATCCTCCACAGGAAACCACTAAATAACTCTCATAAATTAGCCGCTCGACCTGTAGCTCACCGATAGCTCTGCGTTACCGTCAATTGAACGTCTATCGCAATTGATTTATTGCCCCATGTCGTGTATCCTTCAGACGTGTGGACGCCGTCGAGGGATTTTCCCAGATGACAAATCGTACCAGCGCAAACACACGAGATGAAGAAAGAAATCGACCATAATTAATTCCGTCCGCGCGCCCGGTCGTCCGGATCTCATCAACCGGTAGCATCCATCGGAGAGGAAAAGGCCAGTAGCCGGGTTAGATTTCTGGTTTTGTCGAAGCTCTCATGTGGCAGCAAAAACTACAACTTTATAAACATTTCAACCTTGGTGTGTGGATCCTTCCGAGAAGGGACGCCAGTTTAGAATCTCAGCTCGTAACGGGAGGGGCGGTCGGGTACCGGTAGAGATATGGACTCTACGATATTTTTGTGTGGTTATCGCCTCCAGGGAAGATACTCGCGGGAAGATAAGTGACCACGGGTGTGTGTGAATCATGCGGTGGTTCAATCGCCGGTTGAATCAACAAACTGTTTGGGTGACCTGAGATGAGTCACATTTCTCTAAAAACATTACACAGTAGCAACAGATATTTTGAGTACACAGTACACCTCCAAAATGGTAAAAGTACACATTTTCAGAAATAAAATTGCTTATTTTTCTGACATAAAAAAATTATTACAATTTTTATTATTTTTTCATATTTTGTGTTTCTATGTAAATAAACCCAAAATATCGATAATTTGACACTTTGGCTCAAATCTGAGGGCAGATCCAGATTCAGCGGGCAAAATTACATGGAATAACAAATAGTGGACAATTATTGAATTTCGTTAGGGTGGTCCCATACACCTTTTCCTTGAAAATTAGACATTTTCAAATGAAGATATCTTGAATTTATAGAAAAATACCCCTGAGATTTTTTCAGTATTTGTAGTGCTAATATTTGGCCTGCGCTTTTTCGAGATACTGTAAACTGGGGTGACTTTGATAGGTTTTTCAAATGCCCGTCAAATTAATATCTAAACATTTTTGAGAATTTGGAGCATGTGAGCTTTAAGGGATAGCTTATTGTCGAACATATATGCAAAAATGTGACTGTGACATTGGATGTATCAAAATTAGTGGCCAAATCAAATTTCTATCAATGTCACCCTGGGCTATCAAAGTAACCCCAGTTTACGGTATACAAGTTTCAAATTTAGCTCTATTTTTTACCTTAAAGTGGCAGTAATTTTTTACCCATAAGTCCAAATTGACTTGTAAAAAAATGTTTGTGTTAGGCTGGAACAAATTTTATTTAATGTTTTTGTCTCCCCACCCCCCACCCTCAAAAAAAAAGGGGGAAAAAAATATTTTTTTTGGAAAAAAAAAAACTTCAAAATTTCAACGTCAATATAAGTGCAATCAGCTGAAATCAATTTAAAATGCATTCCCTTGCGTTCAGAATCATTTTTAGCATGATTGGGTTGATTTAAAAATATTTCGAATTTTTGAAAATTTTCGATCGTATCGCAAATTTTTTTGTTTTCGTCAAATCTTTCAATTTTGGAAGACTAATGATTGCAAAATAACTTAACTAGTGTAACATGCATTTTAAAACACTTTTTGCATTCAAATGTTGAGAGTATGGCTTGTTATTTCATTTTTTTTTATTTTTTTATTTCCCCTCCCCCCCTCGACCCAGGCAGGAGCCGAAGACAAAAACTTTGAAAAATGTTTGCATTGGCCTTATAGAGCTCTAAAAGTGCCCTGAACACAACCCAATCATCACTTTTCTCTAAAACTCCTGAATTGCTATTTACGTTAAAAAACTAATGTTTAAAGATCCTTGCTATAAATTTGGTCGTACAAGGCGTAGACTGCGATATAAACTGTTGGTGTCTTCGACAAAGTTGCTTGGATTGACAAGCCCAACAAATTTCTACCAGACAAAAAAAAATCTCAAGAAAGTTCCTGAAAAGTTAGATTTTCAAAATCACCCTAATCCTGAACCACCCTAATCTTCAACTAAACCAAAAGTTGCCCCTTTCCATTTCCAATAACTTCAATTATTGTGTAAATTTGGAAGGTTGAATATTACCTCATTTATGACGTAATTTTAACTCAATTTAGACTGAAAAAAGAGACAATACACCAGAAAAGTGGTAAAAATGTACATTTTCAGAGGATAAATTACACATTTTTTCTAAATGGGTATTCCCAGATGAAATATAACCATGATTTTTATTTACTGTGCAAGTGTAAACAAAGTCTAACTATTTACAGTTGATGTTTACATTAGGAACGAGCAGGATAGACTCTTTGTTTCCACTTTTACATTGGTCTTATACACAGCAAAATAAAATAGTAATCCAACTGCGTGTAACAGGCCTGGGTGTAAAATAAATTTTGCATTATTTTATGAAATTCTATGTAAAATTCTCGGATGAGTTTTCAAAAAGCCGTAAGAGCCACCTTGACCTCTGACTTTATTTCCGGGTTTTCTCCAAATTGAAACAAAATTGCATTTTTGTTTAGTTCAGGGGACTTGAAGGACGTGTAGATGAACAATCTCAAGCATTTTCGTAATTGCTTTTTCGTAAGTAGGTCGAATACCGATGAAAAAGAGCTTTATTTACCAATGGCTCTTACGTCCTTTTGAAAACTAATCCGAGAATTACACCTACTTGACCGAAATGTCAAGCTAATATACGCGTTTATCCTTTCTATTCTTCATCGGTCTGACGGCCGAGCGCGCTAAGGCGCCAGTCCTTACTGTTGGTGCTTGGTTTGAATCCCGTCGGTTGCAACTTTTTTTTGTGTTTGCAAAAATTGTACATGCAGTGTGTGATATTAAGTTTCTTTTTTGCAAGCGATTTTATAATCGGATTTTTTGCTGTGTAGGGTCACAGAGTAATCCAGAGAGAACAGTCCAAACAAAAGCAGTCAAATTTTGTGGCTCCGTTACTTGTATACCCTTTGGAAAGGTAGCGGCTTTCAGCGTTATGTTTTGAGCGTTACGGGTTTGATGAAGAAAAATTTTCATCATAGTAAACGCAGGATTTTTTAAATTTGTTTGTTTTGACAAGTGCCAGGTTTTGAAGACTTTGATTTGTAATTTTTTTCTATTCAAGTTCTATGATTTGAATTTGTAATTTGAAAGACCTTGGGAAGCAGTTAAAAGCCTGAAGTGTCCCTCAGTCGTGCCCTCAGGACTACCCAAATGATTAGATTTGGCGGTGGGACAAAAACTTTGCTTCCTTCCGGGTATTTGTTGCGCTATCTCAAATTGTCGCCCGTGGATCAGGCAAGATCTTATTGCCTTACCAAGACAGGTTGCCCAATGTCCAGGAGATCCATGAGCGCAATCTGACGAAGTTTGTCCCATTCGAAGTTTTATGGTTTTTTGAGCAGTTGGCGGTTGTCCGCACTACATACAAATAAATGTGTTTGTGAAGGAAAATTAATGTGTTAACAAGGCAAAAGGGGGGAGGTGGGGATTGGGGGGGGGCAGGTCTCTGAACCTTTCAGCAATTTATTTTAGGGATTCTTCACTCACAAACGCATGCCATGCATTCTTCGCAGTTTTGTATTAAACAGAGGAAAAAAGAGGAAAAACTGACGTAGCGACATCATTTTGTTATTTACTTGAGGTTAGTCGTAGTCCCAAGATTAAGACTATAAATGAAAATTAAACATAGAAGTAAAAAGATTCCATCTACTTAACAAATTTTTCTAGTGGTATGTTACGTAGTTCCCCCAAAAACTGTCCAGAGAAATTGTTCCGACCAAGCATTCAGCAACAAATGTTACAGCCACATTCACGCAATTTTTCACTTTAAAGAAAGCTTATTTTTCTGAAAATTCCACTGGAATTCTGTAGAAACTGGAATTTATTACGCGAAACCACAACTCCAGTGAGAACTTGGTCAGTTCGAGCCACAGCGTTGCCAGCATGAAACATCCAAAACAGATATTCTTTGGCAGAACTTGGCCTACCCGGTGAGAGTAGGTGGTTCTTAGACAGCTCAAAGTTGGTACTTTTCCGACACTTCCAGCTAACTTTGGACGTACCGGATGTGATCCGCGATAGTCGTCAGAAAATTCACATTGTTGATTAAGAGATTGTGAAAATTTTTGACAGCTAAATATAGCACCTGGTTGCTGCGAAAAAAATGTAACGCAGTACGCGTTATCTTTCTCGGAGACAATCAACAGTGTTGCTGAAGGGGGGATGTACCACGATGTACCGCGTAACGCAACCATAAATTAAATGCCAGTGCTCCCTCTGGGTTACTCTGTGGTAGGGTTCTAGCTCCTATGTCAAAATTGATGTACAACGGTTAAAAAAAAACGAAGTAAAACCATTTCTGATCACTTTTTTAATTTTAATGCAAAAAAATAAATGACAAGACAATATTTTACGATGGATCATGTATGGTCCCATGAAACAAGCTGTCGAGTAGCATGCTTTCTGTAAAGAAGGGCCGCGAATTTATTTTTTAAAAGTTGAATTAAAAATCCATTTAAAATCTGTTGCGGTCGTACAAGGGGTCATTACACTCTGAAAAAATAAGCTTCATCGTTGTGAACAATCATATCACTATTTTTAGCTTAATTTTAGGACCCAATCACATTATTTTGACAGATTTGTCAAAACTGGCAAATTATTCAAATAACCTGCTAGGTAGAAAGCTTGTCATCCCGTACATAAAGGAATGAAAACAGTAATTAAATTTAGATTTCAGCAGTTCACAGTTTTTCAAAAACATCTCAACTTTTCTCACCGCTCAGAACATAACCGTACCGATCCATCCCGAGAACCTCAACATTAGAAAAAGGAAGAACCATTGCTCGACGAGATACGTCCTCCGCGATACGGAATGCCACAAATCATTCCGGCGATCTTGCCCGGAATCGGCATCTTCAAGAATTGTAGATAGTGCTTAGAATCGTACGCCGCCGCCGCGCGATGCTCTCATTTGGAGGTTAAAATTTCTTAAATTTTCGGCGGCGCATCCCGAAAGCCGGTCCTTACCTTTCCCCCCGCAAGGACAATCGAAACATTAGCGGGTATATTACGGCGCTTTACGGCGCGGTCATTTCTCCCGGGCCCAAGATCACAGAAGGTGACCGCGGCGGCGGCGCACGGTCAGTCCGGTTTTTTGCCTTGTTTTTTTGCTCTTTTAGTTTTTGGGGCCGGGAACTTGTCTCTAGATAGTATCTAGCGAAAAATTACTTTCGGCTCTGGACGCATCCAGTGGACCGTGGCGAGGGCCAAACCGACCAAACGAAAAAAAAGGTTGTTTGCTCTGTGTTCTCCCCAGGTAAGGGTCATCCCCCATTCTCGGCAAAGTCGTGACCGGCGGCCACCGATGCTCATTTGTATTTTTTTATATTTTCATTTTAATTTTGGAGCTTTTAAAGGCCTGCAATCGTCGAAGAGACGGAGTTCTTTAGCGAAGCGGCACCGTTTTTGTGGATTTTTTGCCGGTTCTTGTATGGTCAATCTGGTGGATTTTATGGTTTGTTTGCTTATACGATCGTTCTAAATAAGCGTGCCATATGACCCTCGGAATGGGTTATGCGGCAGTAAAGTTGAACAATGTAGTTGAATTGTAGTTTACTGACATCGTATAAGAAGAAACATTTAGTTTGTAGAACAATTTCTAAATAAAAGTACGTTACTTGCATTGGATGAGAATGATAGAATAGTTAACGGGGAAAAAAGAGCTCCCAAAATCGATTTTGGGAACTCTTCTTTCTCCGTGTAATAAAACAATGTTTTCAGCTATTTTAAAAAGCATCAACGCATGATCCACTTCAAACAGTACTTGAATTCCCGCCAATCCAAACACGTGGCTTAAGTTTGAAGAGTGGCGCGTCGGATCTCTTTATAGTAGGGAATTCGGTGTTATTTTCACGGAAGTGTCTCAAGTGTTGTGTTGCGCATCTCGCAACCGTGAGGAATCTCTAACTGGTAGTCAAACTGCTTAGGACGTTTTACTCCCTGGTCATGTAATAACACAACAGCGAGATTTTAGTATATTTTTTATCAATTTCGTTTCAGATTCAGACTAAAATTTGAGGGACTCCAACGTCGGCTTTGGGAATTTAATAACTACAACTTCGATACTAACCAACTCCAGTCTCTAAAACATCATACTCGAGTAACAACTCCCATACAAAATTGCAGGAAGTAAGACGACTCCAACACCGACTTCTGAAGAAAGACTTTGCTACTCCAACTTTTAATTCTTAGAATTAGCTGACATTGTCCTCTCTATTCAAAAAGAAATTTGTTTGCTCTCAACCGTCTGAGACTCTTTTCAAGAGAGATTTGACATTTTAAGTACACAGTATTTTTTTTTTTTTGTAAATTTGGAAGATGTAATTTTGGAAGGTTGAATATAACCTCTTTTATGATGTAATTTTACCAGAATTTAGACTAAAAAAGTGACATTAAACCAGATAAGTGGTAAACTTACACATTTTCAGAGGTAAAAGTACACATTTTTTGACACAAAAGATATACTAGAGAGAAAGATAGATGTAATATTACCATGATTTTTTTACATTGTAGAACAAAAGCTTCACAACAACTTTGTTTTCGTTCTACGGCCTTGAACTTGGATGTCACCAGCCATTTCTCCCTGTTGTCATTCAATTCTGCAATCAATTAACTATAGTTCCTCCCTTGCTCCTCCCCCCCATCACAATGCACACAAACAACAATCGAGAGTCACTCTTGAACTTGAAACATTCCTCCACAAAGCTTCCAGTTGCACTTGGAACCCACTTTTCCATTGAGAAGTTTTGTATTTTTACTTTTTTTGCTTGTCGAAAACAATGGCCTCTGGGTCGGCTGATGCTCACATGACAATGAATGGACGACGCCATCCGACCTTCCCTCCCCTCCGAGGGGCTCGCAAAAGTGGTTCCGAGGACGCCTGCAACTTTCCTTGCTTCGATTGCTCATTTCCATTGAGAAGCCCCCTCTAACTGGGAGGCGGGAGGTGAAATTAATCTACATTTTATTTTGTTTGCAAAACAATTCAAACCACTATGCTCAAAACAAACCCGCCTCCTTACCCCTTCTCCCACGCATGGAGGCGATCCCACCAAGTGCAAGTTCATGGCGAGGGGACCCCTCGACGACGTTGGCGGGAACTTGGGCAGACAACAATGCCGATTCTTTTGGGGGGACTGTTGCAGTTAAGTGTGCAGTGAACTCCCCGATCGGGAGCGCTCTCAGCTGTGACATCAGCTGATTCCGGCGGCCCGGCTACCTGTAGCAGATTCTACGACGACCCTCTTGGAGAGTCTGAGAATTTCTCAGACAACAACAAAAAATTATCAGGAATTCTTTGTTTACGGTACATACACCAGGTAGTCTCTACAATCGCACAAAACAAAGCAAGTCCGGATCTTGATGACGACACCTGATTAAGACAAATATGGCGGCGGAACCTATTGTTAGATGCCCCCACTCCCATCCGACTTCCCCTCGGAGTATAGCATTTCGCACAAAATAAATCAAACACAAAACGGTAGTTTGCGTAGAATCCAACGAGTCACCCAGAGTGTTCCAGAGGAGAGGCCAATTCTTGACCCCTGGACGAGTACCGTGGGAGTTTTGCAAATGTTCACATAATCAAAGGTGGGATGCCTTTTCCCCCAATTTGTTCGCCCAGTCATGTGAATGGAATTCCACACACACATAAACAAGCAAGTTTTGTTGAATGGACGATTTTGTGAATGAAAAATGATAAAAAATAATCTGTTTGGGGGGCACGTGCTGCTCGTTTGTCCCTCTGTCCTAGAATTTCGCAGGGAGGCTTGGCCCGAGGGTACACAATACAACAATGGCACTGCTACACAACGTGTCTTGCTCACTCTTGTTTTGGCCCCGGGAAATTTTAATACAATCATCAATTGTTTCCCAAGGGACTCGTAGCAGTGGGCAGGTATTGCTCTAGTTTCTTTTTTGGAGGTGCTGCTTTGAAGCATCATCTAGGTCAAATTCCGCACCGATACGACCTTGTGAGTTTCAGAAAGGCAACACTAGAATCTAGCACAGTCCAGACTCCTAGGAATAGTTCTAGAGTTTTTTTTTTTGAAAAGGTCCTATAAACATATGAAACACAATAGCTTCTACGATCTTTTCAAAAAAGAACTCTAGAGTTTCACTCCAGGTAATCGAATCACGAAAAAAATGTTTTTTCTTTGTATTTGTCAGAGTTTTTAAAAACTATTTTCGGCTTTGTTTTCGATAAAAAATACGTTTTTGCCTTCCTCACCTCAATGAGGAAAGGCTATAAAATCACTCGAAAAATGAACATCTTTATTCGATCTCGTAGACCCACCTTCAGGTATACCTATCGACTCAGAATCAAATTCTGAACAAATGTCTGTGCGTGTGTTTGGATGCGAGTCCGTGCACCCAAAAAAATGCACTCGATTATCTCCGGACTTGCTGAACCGATTTGGACCGTTTTGGTCTCATTCGATCCGTCTTGGGGTCTCACAAGACCCTAGTTAATATTATGAAGTTTAGAAAAGTACTTCAAAAGTTATGCTAAAATAACGATATTAGCTAAACTTCGGAAGATTGTAAAAGGGTGATTTTTGTAAGAAAACACGTCATGCTATATATATTGTTAGAAAGGTATTTGAAAGACCTTTCCAACGCGTTCAAAAGATTAGAGATCTGACAACCCCATCAAAAGTTATGAGCACTTAATTGTTATTTATACACATTTTTGAGGCCGGATCTTAAATATTTTGATGAAAAATATGTCCGGATCTATTATGTGATCCATCGTTGTATAGTTAATCAAAAGACCTTTCCAGCAAGCCCAAAAGATTGGAGATCTGACAACCCTATTAAAAGTACTTTATTGTTTTTAATACGCTTTTTTTGAGGCCGGATCTCAGATATTTTGATACAAATAAGTGTTATTTACACACTTTTTTGAGGCTGTGTAGTGCATTCAATTTATGAATTTGAGGAAGGTTTTTTTCTAAATGTTGAGTACTAGTGCGTCCATCCCGGTAATTCCCGGGATTTTTCCAAAACCGGGAATTCCCGAATCCCCTGATTTTTTTTATAGTTTGTCCCGAGAATTCCCGAAATTGAAAACAAATCAAATTTTGGTCTAGAAATTTTGATTTCGTTTTGAAAATAGATTATCAGTTGGATACTTAGTAATCGATAAAAATTTCAAAGCATTAAAATTTGTATTCGGCATATCTCAGCATTAATTTCGCTTATTAGGGAAAATTGTTAAAGTTTTGGTTTACAGATCCGCAAAATTCTTTGCGCCTGAAATTTTTTCTATTAAATTTAATTTATTTGAAAAAAGACTTAGCATTATATTCATGTATATTTACGACTTTAACTTGAAAAAACATTATATTTAAAAAAAAATTATCAAAAACCGGCATCTGGAGCAAATCAGGACAAAAATTACGAATGAAGACAGCTGTTTAAGCTATTTTCTGCATAATATTCTGATTGTTTTGATAGTTTTCGTTTTTTTGTTTTTCTTAGACAGTTTCAATTAAATTGTTTAAGCTTTTGTAGTCATGTTATATAAATAAATAAATAAAAGAAATATATTAAAAATTGTGGTTCATCTAAATTCCATCAAAGCCGGGACCGTGGTGTAGGGGTAAGCGTGATTGCCTCTCACCCAGTCGGCCTGGGTTTGATCCCAGACGGTCCCGGTGGCAAATTTTGAGACGAGATTTGTCTGATCACGCCTTCCGTCGGACGGGAAGTAAATGTTGGCCCCGGACTAACCTAAAAAAAGGTTAGGTCGTTAGCTCAGTCCAGGTGCAGGAGTCGTCTCCCTGGGTCCCTGCCTCGGTGGAGTCGCTGGTAGGCAGTTGGACTAACAATCCAAAGGTCGTCAGTTCGAATCCCGGGGTGGATGGAAGCTAAGGTGTAAAAAGAGGTTTGCAATTGCCTCAACAATCAAGCCTTCGAACACCTAGTTTCGAGTAGGAATCTCGCAATCGAGAACGCCAAGGCAATGCTGTAGAGCGAATAATTTGATTTTTTGATTTTTTAAATTCCATCCTATCTAAACTGAACTATCTAAAGACTGCTGTCCTTGTTCAGATTGAAGTGTAGCTTATCACCAATTAATAGTCTTGAGCTAATTATGTGATTTAAGCTTGAAAAACATAACAAATATAATGAAAACATTGATTTTATGACTGCTTCAAAAATTTCGCGGGACTCGCGGGAAAAATATTTTTCCCGTTTCCTGGGAAATTCAAAACCCGGAAAAATGTGACGCCCTATTCAGTACGCCATAAAATTTTGTGACCTATTCTTAACACAAATCCCTTTGACTCTAAATTTCTAAAACATCACCATTTCAGGCTGCAAATGACTGAAAAACACGTCTTTTTTCAAATGTTCAAAAATGAAAGGGGCCGTACCGCTCCTCCGTCACAAGTTATCGAAAAATGGATTCGGATTAGATTCCTGATCAGGGACCAAAATTACCCCTTAGAACAAAGTTTCACGCGTATTGAAGAGAGGTCATGGCAACTTTTTCCGATTTCGCGTGAGTTGTTAAAGAATGATCCTCAGCGCTTAGCTCATCAGCAACTATTCACTAAATTATCTTCCTAGCAATTGCTGAACGCTGCTACTTCTCCACGCCGCAATAATTCCATAATTTATATAAATTAGGTGCTAACAAATTTACCATAAAACACGAACCCCCGCCAAGATAACAAAAAAGAGTAAATAAATAAACGCCACACACATGGCCCGCCATACGCAGGCAGTAGGGTAGAGTAGTCATCAATGAGACACGGGGAACAATGATAAAATGGCTCTCACAAGTCGTAGTTTCAACCAATCAGGCTCATATTTGAGGGAAAGGTGTGTCTACTGGATACACGTCTGCCATATTAGTGGCTTTGGTTATGGACGCTCCCTTGAAAAGTAAATCATAAATGTTTGATTCTGGGGTGTAAAAGTAAATAATGGACAGAAAAAACTTTTTCGCTCGTAGGCTGCCGTTTACACAAAAAAAAATATTTCTTCAAATTTCTTTCAACGTTCCAAAGGGATTAAGTCGGGCTACAATGTCCTTTCATTAGATTTGGCCAAAATTTAGAATATACCCAGAATCCAGGGCTGTCTCATTGTTCCCCACTCATTTCAGCCCATGGGTAACAATGAGACACTTTGATTATTCTTCAATAAACTTTTCAAAATCAATGGAAATCCTTCAAAACATGAATTGAAAGTGATTTTTGGCATATTTATAGAGCTTTAACTTCATTGAACCAAAAATACAAAGTTATTTGGTATTAATATATGGATTTTAAAAAAATTAAATACTTTTTAGTATAACTTTTGTTATTAAAAGTTTCATGTTGGCAAAATTGCTCTAAAATGTTCAAGGCAAGTCACCTGCAATGGAACAATACAAAAACATGATGTTTTGCTAGAAAAAATTTGATTTTCGTAGAGTGTCTCATTGTTTCCCAGCTGTCTCATTGTTCCTGCCAAGTGCGTCTACAATGAGACAGTTGAATAACTCTGGCTGTAGATGTCAGATCGATCTCATATTTTGGTCAATATTAGAACACATAAAAAAAAAGATAATGCAACTAAAAGCTCATTAAAACATGCTGATGAAAAAATTAGAAAAATCGTTGAAAGTTGAAAACCAAAAGTGTCTCATTGATGACTACCCTACCCTACATCAAGAGGAAAATTACCGTCGGGCCCGGCTGGTGGTAATCTGCTGCTAAATTGACCACATCGAGCAACGCGCCAAACGGCAGCAAATTACGGCGGACAATTTTTCCGACGGTGTCATATTTTTCATACCCGGTCTAGCACATCGCCAGGTCGTTGGACCAACAGCTCCTAGAGGTGGTGCCCCAATTCCATGCCATCAACTGGAGCATAAATCACCGGCTTTTGACCACAAGGCAGAGACGACTCAAGTGATAATAGGCAGGTTTTAGTAAACGGTTTATCGCCTTCCAGTTCAGCTGGAACCGAAGCCCTTTTTGCGCCACCCCGCGCTAACCTCAACCTGTCATGATGAGGTGATAAAGTGAAGATAAGGGGGGGGGGGATGGTCGCCAACGAACCGTGGCCTGTACTCTGGTATGGCACCACCACAGCTGGAACAACACTCTTCCTGAAGCGAGAGCGGGGGAACGGCGGGGTAAATCACTGTCATTAATTTTGTTTTCATATGTTATTACTACTGTTATTATGATGTTACCATTTATCATAAATTACGAGTGGAAAAGGGGGGAGAAAACGCCTCGTGAACACACTTTTTTCCAGTCAGTTGTCCGGTATTGCACACATCACATCACAGCAGGGGGGCCTACAATGTGTCGAAAGAAGAACCGCAGCTAAAACATGACGGAGCAAAACCTCCACAGTGGGGGGATTGTTCCGTACGAGTGCCCCAAACGGACTTTACTCTTTTTGGGAGGGGTCTGTCATGCGTGGAAATTCACTCCACATGTGAGTTATCTGTGGTGGGTGGAAACCCATAACGCACTTTTCACGCATCGCACCCATGAAGGAATTTTAGAGTGATGACTAGACAACACCCTACTTTCAAAAATTGTGGATTAATTAAGTTTTTCCATCCAGGTGAGCAAATAAACGATTTGTAATAATTACAGTTATTTAAATTTAAAATGAACGTGACAAGAAAACAAACAAGTAAAAAAATGATAACTTCAATATAAAGACTATATAAATAGTAAAACATAATCATTTAATTTTAGGCGAAATTTTTAGTACAAACTAGTGTTTGAACAAAACGTTTAAATGATTAACAATAGATTATTTATGCCAATGTTTTGTTTTATAATATTTCGTGCTATCTTGTTGCACGTGCATTTTGGGCCAAATTGAGTTAAGAAGGCGATTTTGTGCAGTTCTAAATTTGATTTCAGTCCTGACATATTCAATTAAAACCGAAAAAACTCCGTGCATTGTTGTCACTTTTCATATGAAAGAAGTTTCAATCTTGTCGTGCTATCTTGACACACCCTGAAAATTGCTGTAAGTGCGACAACTGGCCAAAGGGATTTCAGGTCAGAACGCGTTTGACACACGTACAAGCCCGACTACCGTAAACATTTGTAATTATAACTCGGGACTCCGGCAACCAAATTCAACCAAACTTCGAGAGAAAGCACAGAATGGTCATTGGTCAACCAAACAAAACGTATTTGTTATTGTTTACATTGCTTGCGCCAGTTTTTGTTTATTCATTAAATCGCGTTACTCTCCTTACGTCAAAAAGCGACGTCCGACAAGATAGCACGACAACGTCGATTTGAGCAAAACATTTGAAGGAAAAAAAAAGATTATTTATGTCAATATTTTTAAATTAAGGTTGATTATTATTATTTGTTTATTTATTCATGTAATATAAGGCACGTGCCTTTTAATTCATTACATTGTGGCGGGAATTCACTTAGTGATGGAGTTATTCAATTTCACTTAACTTAAATAAATTAATGATAATTTTCTCAAATTTACTACACATTTTCTCAAATGTATCACTGATTCGGGTTGTTGAGTTCGGCCAGGAGTTTGCGCTTGAAATAAGGTATAGACATACTTGTTTTGATATTTAAAGGTAAAAGATTCCAGGTTGAAATGCCTCTAACGAATAATGATTGACTATAATAAGTAGAATAATGTTGAGGTATTAGGAATTGTTTAGATCTGGATGATCTTAGAGGAATTATATTGGAACTAGATTAGTAGTACCGTCATCAGGGGTGACATTGGGTATGGGGAGTAAGATTGTGTTACACAAAAATGGGGAAATTTGTATGACCCAATCTCACCCCAAGACCCAATGTCACCCCTGATGACGGTATTTAAAATTGTAATTTGGTAAACACAAAAAAAACATGTCATAGAATAAAATTACGATCAACAACATGTTTTGTATATAAAACCGAAATTTTGCATTGAATCAATACTTGAGATTTTTTTATTTGAAAAATTTATTTGTTGCTTCAAAAGCGAGTAGAATAAGGCTTAAAGCATCACATTCTTAAATTGGACATTTTACTATTTACCTGTTCAAAGATTTTTTCATGTTTTTTAAATACCTCATAGATGAAAAGCCAAGTGAATCTTAACATATAGTTGGATATTTACCTGCAAGAAAATAAGAAAAACATTTTAGTTTAAGATATGATGGGCAATTTGTTATTTGGTATTTGACATTTAATAATTAAAAAGAACAGAACAATACAAGGAACAATATGATTAATTATAAGTGAAGCTAAATTTATTCAAAATTTTAACATTTAACCTAACGTTTGAATATAATCATATTCATCACCCAATGCTTGCAAAATACATGATTTAATTTACCAAAACATACATCACAGTTACACACGTAAGATCAACTGTATCCGCTCGGCCAACAACAACAACAACATCCTCAACTCCAACCCGGTAGCCGTTGTCGTTGTTGTTGTCGTTCCCCTCCGGTGTCACATGCGCATCACCGACCGCTCTGACGGTTATGACTTCCCGGAAAAGAAGCCGGAGATCAAACCCATCAAGTTCTGACGGCCAAGTCGTCGTCGGCGCCGCCGACTTCAACGGTGCTGTGCAAAGTTTATTAGTCCAGTTTTCGCTTTTTTCTTAATACCTGCCGTTTTTTTTTTGTTCGGGTAAGTTTACTGTACGATTCGGGGAAAACCTCTCCGCCACCGTCTGAACCCGTGGCGAGCTCGTGGCAGAACGAACGACACCTCACAGCCCAAGTCCAAGTTCAAAACACTTGGAGTTACTTGCCACTCGACTCGGTTGAAGATGATAACCGTGGTTGGTGGTGTGCTAACTTGTCTCATTTGAAGTCAGGAATGGGATGGTCAACAACTGGCACATTGCCACATACCATACATAATTTTCAGATTAAGAATGTTGTTTACTTTTGAAGACAAATCAAACTGTAGAATGCGACAAGATACCACAATCTCAACCTCGATAACTCCCGGCTTTATCAGAGAGCTCGACAAAAATAAAACAAACAAACAAACAAAGTCGCGACGCGTACGGCCGTTCTTCATCGCGGTGCGCGCAGATACAGATCTTCGTGCGCTACGCGTCTGGTCGTCGTCCAGGAGTCTATGAATGGAGCGTTACGTTACGACCGTTTAGATAGACTAGACAAGATTGAGCCGCGGCTACTGCCGCCGAGTATGCTAATCTGGCGATCTTGCTGAACCCGGCGGGTCCAGAGGTCTCACGATGGACACGTGCCCGAGTGAGAGTCAATCGGACCTTTCTGCCGACTACTGACCGCACGTGCCGAACGCTTTTATGACCTACCCAGGGAGGTCTTGTGCAGCGGTTATTGTTTAGTTTTTACGAGCGCTGCCGACGCTGACTTTCCCCACTATGACACGATTTTTTTTGGATTGGGTTGCCTTAGATTCAGCACACGTTCCGGAGATCTTCCGCTGGTAGCGCGGTGACAAATCAACCTGGAAACGGTACCTCCAGATCTACGGCGTTTGCTTAGCTTACCGACTCACTACCCGTGCTCAAATGCTAGTCGCGTGACGTCACGGTTGATTGGTTCGAAACTCCAATTTGTCACAGCGCGAGCGCGGACTACAGGCCTGATAGCAACTACTAAATCAAACTCTGCTACCCGGGAGAACCCCGATTAAAGCTTAATCTGTTTCCCGTGGCTGCACCCAGACCCGGGTCGGTTTAATCGTCGTGATATCGTGCCACCACCCCCTCCATGATTAGCTTTAGTAGCCTCAATGTTCATCAATCTAGTATAGGACGTTCGAAACTGGTTGCCACTGGTCGTACAAACTACGATCAATGACCACCTGAGCGACAGAATCAGGTCAGCCGGTTGACCAACCGGTAGATCCGCTCTGGCCATCGGTGTGACCATCGGAGGTTTTGCAACCTCACTCTCTGATGACGGTCGGACTGCCGTATAGAGTTTTGTGTACTAGCGCGCCGTCCCAATCCAATATATATGGGTACATCCGATTCCGTTCATGGGCAACGGCGCGGCTCGGCAAAGTAGAATAAAGCCATGCTAAAAGTGCATTTTTATGCAAATCAATCACAATGCATCGGCAGAACCTGGTAACCAGGGGAAGATTTGGGGATGAAACGGTGGAGGAACTGATGGGTGCGACGACGGTGGTGACGGTTCGGAAGGTTCGTCATCGTCTGATGAAGGGGAGAGGTTTACAATTTTTGAAGGTTTTTGCCTGAGAAAAAATGTACCTTAGCTTAGATTAGATCATGTTTCATAAATAATTAAATGTTAATTTATATAAAATTACTGATATCTCAGCAACCAAATACCAACTTTTCAGAAATGTTTAGGCTGTGCAAAAAATCTTTGACCAAGTTATGATTTTTTTAATCAATACTGATTTTTTCAAAAAATCGAAATATTGGTCGCAAAAATTTGTGAAATGTTAATAAAGTGCACTGTATTCAAGTTAAAGCCATTTTTAGGTAACTTTTTTGAAAATGGTCGCAGTTTTTCATTTTTTTAAATGAGTGCATATGTTTGCTCACTTTAAAACAAAAACTTAATTGATGCGACCTCTAGTTGCTGAGGTATTGCCATGCAAAGGTTTAAAAATAGGAAAGTCACTCAAACAACCCACCATTTTCTAATGTCGATATCTCAGCAACTAATGGTCCGATTTACAATGCTAAAATATGAAACATTCGTGAAATTTTTCGATCTTTTCGAATTTTTTGTTCGTGGTTGTTGAAAAATGAAACTGGTGAAAACAAATTAAAAATAGATCTTTTCAGGCGAAAAACCTAAAGGTGACTAGAACTTAAAAACGAAAATGTTGCAAAAATTCTAAGGTTATTTTCAATTGTAACTTCGATTTAACATGATAATTTAAAAGAAAATTCTGGCATAATTTTTAGACTTTGGACGCAAAACTGTTTAAAAATTGTATCACTTGAGCAAACAAAATATTCATCACCCTGTAGCAAGGTTTAAACATGGCATTTTTGTTACTAAAAATCAAGGGTCCTGATTTTCGGTTCAAAGATCAGAAATCACTCACTCATCGCCGAGCGAATCTTTGCCGACTGGAGCTCGCAACCATTCGCAAGTGAACACTATACTCAGGCTGCCTGCGATTTGCTCAGTCGCTTCTCCCAGCGACACAAATACTTCGTGAATTTCTTTGCCCACTCCGTCCGTCGACCCGAGTCACACACGAATACGTTCAGAGAGGAAAGAATCTAACAACATATAAGCTCGGCGCTCTTTTGGCCTGCACTACCACAGTTTGCCGTAAATTTGTATTTGGTATGATGGAAATTGCTTGTAAATGTGTCTTTGATGTCGTGTTATCAACAAAATTACAAACCACTTTCGATAACATATATTTTAACCAGTTTTATAAATGAGTAAAACAAAGCCGATCGCAAAAGATTTCGACTCAGCGACTGAGCGACATAACGCAATCGGTCTCTCTGAGCCGTTCGCTGTACTACTCGATTGAAGTGAGAGGGAGAGCAAAAAGAGAGTATTCTGTAGCGATTGGTTTGGAAGCGACAAACGGTAGGAAACGTCAGAGCAGGCTTTTGTCGCTTTCGATTGGTGGTAGGGAGTGAATGAGTCGTTTTGAAGCAATCAGGACCCTTGCTAAAAATATCTATTCTTTTCAAAATTCAAGCCATTTTAGCTACAGGTTTTTGATCATCTACAAAGCATTTTTTTATGACCATTTGTTAGTTTTCTTAATAAAGCATTATACAATGTTGATGCAAGTCATGCCAAATGGTCATGTCAATATTCAAAAATCTGTATCTTGAGAAGGAATCATCTGATTGTTTTGGTGTCTTGGGCAAAGTTGTAGATTATGATGAGGACTTTTCAGGAAAAAATAGTTACACAGGAAAAAAATATGCGGTCTACTTATGTTTCTTTTTATCACCAAAAGTTGAATTCCCACGATACGAATTTTGTAGACATGTTTTAAGGAATTAAAAAAGGCATCTTTTGTGCTAAAATTTAGGATGCTGCAAAATGTTGTACCAGAGATATTCATTTATGAAAAAATGTGATTTAAGGATAAAAATCAGATAAAATTTCAAAAAAGAATGAAACGTTTTTGACTAATGGCATTTTATGGTATTTTTCCGAAAAATCATCAGTTTTTTGCAATTCAAAAATACTTTATGATTCAAAAAATCCACCAAAATAACATTTTGATAAATTGTGAAAATTCTCTACAATTTGTTTGTTTTTACTTTGTTTATCGGGCTGCTTGTTGCTGAGATTCAGCCTCCTAAATTTTTAATTTTGTGAAAATTAGTTTTACTGTGTCATCTATTTATCCCTAATTTTTCAACTCACGAAAAATCGGAAACTAATGGTAAAATTTTCAATGCTAAAAAAATAAATTTTGTGAAATTTTCTGCTCTTTTTAATAAAAACATCAAATATGTCTTTTATTATTTGAATCTTGAAAAAGCTAAATATGTACTTTAATTTGAACATTTAAAAGGGTGGGCTAAATTTTCAAGTATCAACATTATTTTTAATCAAAAAGAGCAGGCAATTTTCCCTAAGTTTAATTTTTCAACATAGAATCAATAGTCTCCGCGATATCGCGAGTTGAAAAATGAGGGCTGATTTGATAACACTGAGAAAAAATCATTTTTACCAAATGCAAACTTTAAGAGGCTGTACTTCAGCCACAAGCGATCTCGATCAATAATCTTTAAAAAACGCAACATTGTTTAAAGTCATGTACGGAAAAACTAATCATGCATAATGGCTTTTATTGACACAGGGAATGGATGGACAAAGTTGTATTCAAATAAAAAAATTGAAAGAAAAGCCGATTTGCAAAAACGTAGAGAATCTCTATAAGGGTAATTCTCCGCCAACTCACACAGCAGTTGCCCCGACCCCTCTTCGATTTGCGTGAAACTTTGTCCTAAGGGGTAAATTTTGTCCCTGATCACGAATCCGAGGTCCGTTTTTTATATCTCGTGACGGAGGGGCGGTACGACCCCTTCCATTTTTGAACATGCGAAAAAAGAGGTGTTTTTCAATAATTTGCAGCCTGAAACGGTGATGAGATAAAAATTTGGTGTCAAATGTTTTATGTAAAATTAGACGCCCGATTTTATGGCGTACTCAGAATTCCGAAAAAAACGTATTTTTCATAAAAAAAAACATTTTTTTTTAAATTCTCTCATTTTCCGTTACTCGATTGTAAAAATGTTTGGAACATGTCATTTTATGGGAAATTTAATGTACTTTTCGAATCTACATTGACCCAGAAGGGTCATTTTTTTCATTTAGAACAAAATTTTTCGTTTTAAAATTTCGTGTTTTTTCTAACTTTGCAGGGTTATTTTTTAGAGTGTAATAAAGTTGTACAAAGTTGTAGAGCAGACAAATAAAAATTTAAATATATAGACATAAGGGGTTTGCTCATAAACATCACGAGTTATCGCGATTTTACGAAAAAAAAAGTTTTGAAAATGTTGGTCGTCGTTGATCATGGCCGTTCATGGTCACCCGCGACAGACACGGACGACGAAACAAAGAGAAACGCAAAAAGTAACTTTTTCAAAACTTTTTTTTTCGTAAAATCGCGATAACTCGTGATGTTTATAAGCAAACCCTTTATGTCTATATATCATATTTTTGTAATTGTCTGCTCTACAACTTTGTAGAACATTATTACACTCTAAAAAATAACCCTGCAAAGTTAGAAAAAACACGAAATTTTAAAATGAAAAATTTTGTTCTAAATGAAAAAATGACCCTTTTGGGTCAATGTAGATTCGAAAAGTACATTAAATTTCCCTTAAAATGAAATATTCCAACATTTTTTACAGTTGAGTAACGGAAAATGGGAGAATTTTTAAAACTTTTTTAGTGTTTTCGTTTTTTTCGATGAAAAATTCTTTTTTAGGAATTTTACATAAAGTCCCTTTAACACCACATTTCTATCTCATCACCGTTTCAGGCTGAAAATTATTGAAAAGCACATCTTTTTCGCATGTTCAAAAATGGAAGGGGTCGTACCGCCCCTCCGTCACGAGATATCAAAAAAACGGACCTCGGATTCGTGATCAGGGACAAAAGTTACCCCTTAGGACAAAGTTTCACGCAAATCGAAGAGGGGTCGGGGCAACTTTTCACGATTTCGTGTGAGTTGCTGGAGAATTACCCATAACAGAAATGCAATAGTAAAAAAATCCAATTATGTAAATATAATCCGCGTAAATATTTGTTACTAAATAACTTGTAACTGTACTTAAATAACTTCAAAATAACTTCAAATGTCAACCTTAATGTGATAGAAAAATCTCCAGCAGAATATTATAAGGAATCTTCACACTGGAATTATAGTATCTTTTCATAACGAAGAATAAAAATTAAATTTCTTCTATTTTAGTTGAGGAATCTTTTTATATGTTATAATTTTATAGATCTGAAAAAAAAATCATTTTTCTCAACTCCATTACTCTAGAATGCATCCAAAACTTCTCAACAACTCCAACAAACCGCAAACCAACCAAACTAGTTTCCACACCCACATGATCTTGACATCGAATGCCGAGCGGAGAAGCAGAAGAAGTTGTTGAAATCTGTTTCAACGCAATGCCCTGCGTGCCAGCAAAGCTTTGGCTTTAGCTTGGCTTATGTAAAACTGTCTCTCATAAATAATACCTCTCAAGACAGCAGCCAGCCTCCATGGCGCGCGCGCGCGTCTCGAGATGATTTCAACAGCACACGCAGTGCTTTTAGGGCGCTTTTTATGTTTATTTTTTTTAAATTTATTTTTTTGCTTCTTGGCGCTCCGGACTGGACTTTGGTTGGACCTCGCAGCAAAACCACAGATACCTTGCCTTGCATGCTGTCTTTTGGCGTTGAGCTACGCCATTTTGTTCGTGGTGCTCTTGGGTGTTTCAACGGTAGAGATTGCGTTTTTTGACAAAGAACTTTGTCCTAAGGTTTCTATACGTGGTGTCAATCCAAAATTTTCGCGAAGCGAAAACGTTACGTGACGAATTCCCCTCTCGGCAAATTTCCCCTCTTTTTGGTGCACGCTGGTTGGATGAACGAACGTTTCCCAATCAGTCAATCGAGAGACGTGAGATTGATGTATCTAAAATCACCCCCACTCTACCTCATAATTTTCGGATCGTCGACGAGGCAAAAAGCGAATAAGGAGATGTAGGAGAATGGGTGCAAAAAGGCGGGGCATACGTCCCCGATCTAAATTAACAAAACTCGGCTCGTTCGGTCCCAGAAATTCAGTCTGTTGCTGGCCGTCGACGAGAACACATCAGGAGCAGATGGCCTGGTGGCCCGTTTGCAGACGGCCTGGAGGCCCGGGAGCAGATAGCCTGGAGGCATGGACACGCCAAGACATGCCAGCCGGCATGAGCGGGAATTGGAATTGGCCACCACTTGGAGTGGCCGGAGGCCCCGGGGATGTTCCGATGGGGGGACATTTGCCGAACCATAAGAGTTGGGGCAATATGGGTATCAAACTTTAGGGTTTTTGATACTGGATATGAAATTTGACATTTCGGCAGTAGTGGCCACAATCCGGAGTGGCCGGAGGCCCCGGGGATGTTCCGAAGGGGGGACATTTGCCGAACCATAAGAGTTGGGGCAATATGGGTATCAAACTTTAAGGTTTTTGATACTGAACATGAAATTTGACATTTCAGCAGTAGTGGCCACAATCCGGAGGGCCCCGCGGATGTTCCGATGGGGGGACATTTGCTGAACCATAAGAGTTGGGGCAATATGGGTATCAAACTTTAAGGATTTTGATACTGAACATGAAATTTGACATTTCGGCAGTAGTGGCCACAATCCGGAGGGCCCAGCGGATGTTCCGATGGGGGGACATTTGCTGAACCATAAGAGTTGGGGCAATATGGGTATCAAACTTTAGGGTTTTTGATATTGGACATGAAATTTGACATTTCGGCAGTAGTGGCCACCACCTGGAGTGGCCGGAGGCCCCGGGGATGTTCCGATGGGGGGACATTTGCCGAACCATAACAGTTGGGGCAATATGGGTATCAAACTTTAGGGTTTTTGATACTGGATATGAAATTTGACATTTCGGCAGTAGTGGCCACAATCCGGAGTGGCCGGAGGCCCCGGGGATGTTCCGAAGGGGGGACATTTGCCGAACCATAAGAGTTGGGGCAATATTTTGATACTGAACATGAAATTTGACATTTCAGCAGTAGTGGCCACAATCCGGAGGGCCCCGCGGATGTTCCGATGGGGGGACATTTGCTGAACCATAAGAGTTGGGGCAATATGGGTATCAAACTTTAGGGTTTTTGATATTGGACATGAAATTTGACATTTCGGCAGTAGTGGCCACCACCTGGAGTGGCCGGAGGCCCCGGGGATGTTCCGATGGGGGGACATTTGCCGAACCATAACAGTTGGGGCAATATGGGTATCAAACTTTAGGGTTTTTGATACTGGATATGAAATTTGACATTTCGGCAGCAGTGGCCACAATCCGGAGTGACCGGAGGCCCCGGGGATGTTCCGAAGGGGGGACATTTGCCGAACCATAAGAGTTGGGGCAATATGGGTATCAAACTTTAAGGTTTTTGATACTGAACATGAAATTTGACATTTCTGCAGTAGTGGCCACAATCCGGAGGGCCCCGCGGATGTTCCGATGGAGGGACATTTGCTGAACCATAAGAGTTGGGGCAATATGGGTATCAAACTTTAGGGTTTTTGATATTGGACATGAAATTTGACATTTCGGCAGTAGTGGCCACCACCTGGAGTGGCCGGAGGCCCCGGGGATGTTCCGATGGGGGGACATTTGCCGAACCATAAGAGTTGGGGCAATATGGGTATCAAACTGTAGGGTTTTTGATACTGGACATGAAATTTGACATTTTTGCAGTAGTGGCCACCACCTGGAGTGGCCGGAGGCCCCGGGGATATTCCGATGGAGGGACATTTGCCGAACCATAAGAGTTGGTACAATATGGGTATCAAACTTTATGGATTTTGATACTGGACATGAAATTTGATATTTCAGCAGTAGTGGCCACAATCCGGAGGGCCCCGGGGATGTTCCAATGGGGGGACATTTGCCGAATCATAAGAGTTGTTGCAATATGGGTATTAAACTTTATGGATTTTGATACTGGACATGAAATTTGAAATTTCGGCAGTAGTGGCCATACTCCGAAGTGTACTTCTGAAATCTGTTTCTGGAAATTTAGAATAACTATTTCGTAATCAATTAGAGCCCTGAATTGGGCAGTTCAGCTCCACTTGCAATTTTCATCCCCTTAGTTCGATAGGACGTTGATATTATGTCTTAAAACTTTACAAATCAAACAGCCTGTTTCAGAGCCACGAAATAGACCACAAAAGAGTTGTCTTGTGTAATTATAAGGGAATTTGGATCGGACGTTCTAATCGAAAATTTCAACAATCATCTAGCAAAGTTCTTTGTCATACTGGTCATGTGTAACATAACCACCTGCACCTTTTTGTTTGCGGTCTACCCCTGTTGTTTTATTTATATATTTTGGGGCCACCATTTTTGTGCTGTCGACAACTTCAACCTTCAGCAGTGGGTTGTGGTTGTTTTTTGGCTGCGTCCGTTTTTGGTATCGGAGCGCGTGGCACGTGGAGAACCGGTGCGGAGGAAACCCGCTGTAGGTCACATGAGACGCTGGGGTTTTGCAACGTGCCGTCGGGTGGCGACGAGTAGATCTGGCAAGTGTGAAACCTTATTGTTGGCCCATAACGGATGTGCGCCGTGAAACGTTACCGGACTGTCAACGGGGGTTTTAGGTGGCAGTGGAAAAGGTCGTACGAAGTTCTGGAGGGTTGAGCAACGTTTTTGGATGTGGTGTTAAGTTCTACTAAGTTGTAACTTATGTTGAGATGTTTTCACTCATGACCGCCTACTGTGGGTGTAACTCGTAACACTTCCATTAGCCCGATCAACTTCCCGGACCCGAACCGCTTATCTCCGCTGGGTCCCGGTACAAACCAATTAAAATCGCAACTTTCGCGTCGCAAGGCGACAGAGTCACGGGAAACGCGTGAAGTCTGCATGGCTTCGATCACACCCTGAAAGGAGTGGAACCCGATAGTTACACTCCCATCGCAAACGGTTAGATGATCTCCGCTATAAGTGGTCCACTTTTCGCTCTGTACACACTAGCTTTGATTAACTCCGTACCCGGTTAAGCTATGCAGGAGTCGTGTTTGAAGAAATATTGCAAAAACTCGTCAACCAATTAGCATTCCCAAAGGTACAACTTTAAGGAATCGGTGCGACCGATTTTCGCCGTTTAAGGCCGCGCCGCGGCGAGTCCGCGACGACCACGTACCAACCTCGCAAAATTCCCGGTAACGAGAGGTTATTAATTATTTTATTTATCGACATTTTTATTAGCGATTGGAATCGCGCGTATAAATCGTGGCCATAATCCCGTCTCCCTGCTCCGTAGATTCCCCGCGCGGCGGTATTTTAAAGGCAAGAGTTGTTACCCTCACTCTCATCTAAACCGGCTTCGAAATCTACTCTCGGCCAAACCGGTAGCACCAACGCTCTAGCCAATCCGGTCCAAGCTCCTCCAAACCTGGCCGAGGCGGCCCCAGCTCAGAATGGGGGGCGCGCGACAAAACGCCAGATATAGCTGGACGCGCGGACTCCAGCGCGGATCTTGATGAACGTTTATCACATTCGTAATTATGTGTTGGGGAGGAATTTCTTCCTGCGATCGGCCGAGTCGGCGACTTTGGTCGGGCTATGGTCATTGGAGCTGGCGAAAGGGTGTTAGGACTAAATTTGTGGGATCCAACAGAGCTGCCGATTTTGGTATGAGAAACGTGGTGCGAAGTGTGAATTTTGCTTTGGATTTACCAAATGGTTGATATCCATCGACTTTTGAAGTTTTAAGGGACGCGGTTATAGCAACTATAACATTCTTCAGAGAGGACGAATCTCTTAGCACTCTTCGGCAAAGTTTATTTTGACTACAACCTAGTCAGTAATCCCATGTTTGGGTGGTTCGTTACTCATCCATCCAACTTCAGTTACAGCACAACCTAAACTTTCTCGTACTTTTACTATTACCTTACTTCGCCCCGGGGTATAACATCCAAGTTCGATGACAACCGCCAGACATAACCACTTTTGCCACATTAGTCTCACCTCGTCGGTTCTGTCACAGCTGGTGGATACTTCGAGCCCAAAATCACGTCTAGTTGCGATGACGGCGGCAGCCCCCCCAAAACGCACCCCTTTAGCCAGATTTGCTCCCCAAGTGTCCCACCACCGCCGTGTTGTCTACCTTCACTTCCATCATCGCAGCGATAAATTAACGTTGTACTCCAAGGACGTGCTTGGTCTAGCACGATAACGCGCCCAGCAGCAATGTCAGTAAATGCGCGTTCAAGGCTCGGTAACCTGAGAGTTGTCGGGTACGATTTACTTTACGAGTAATTTACCAGTCACTAGCTGATTTCAAAACTGAAAGTGTCTCGGTCAATTTAGCCCCTGGCGTCGTTTGAAAGTTTTTTTTTATTCCTACTCTAAGGTTAGTCACTTGAACCACTAATATATAAAAACATATTAGACCCCGAAAAAAAAAAGAGCGCCATCTGCTAATGGAGCAATTTTAGGGTATAAGCAAGGTGATAAAAAGGCACCCTTTTTGAGTGGGATGATGAGCAGCTTTTTAGAAGAGACCAAAAACCAGAACGTCGAGACGCGTAAATTATTAAAGCCGGCTGGAAGGTTGGTGGCAATAACATCCGCCGCCATGACACCGAGTTGATAAATAACGCGTCACGGAACGTGATTCCCGCGGTTTCGACATCGATGTGACCGAGGCGGACGACGACGAATTGATGATCGTCAGCCGTGGTTTTCGGGTTCGTCACCTGCTTTATTATTGTGTTGTTGGTCAGTGAGGAGCAATTTGTTAAAAATTGGGACTTAAAGTGAACTTTCAGACAGTGCGCGTATTTTATCGTATTCTACAAAATAATAATATAATTTGAAATTCAATCTTCAAATATTTTGTTCAATTGTGTGTCAATCTAATAACGAAACATTAGTCATTAACTTTTAAGTTGCAACAAAACGCATAAAAACATGAATACGAGCAGTGCTAAAACAATCTTCCTTTTGCAACTCGTTGCATGAACTGCTATTTTCGCATTTTTCAGTTTAGTTTCGCAATGTCAAACAAATTATCTTCAGAACATTGATCTCTAAACAGATCTAAGAAATTCTGTTTTATTTTAATTTATGCCAATAGAATCAAATCAATTTACAATAATCCATTCTGTCAAATAAATAATGAAATCAAATTTTATGTAATTTTGTTGTTCTTTCAAAAATTCATCTGCAAAACGATTGCAAACGAGCTTAAAAAAACTGAGTCTCTTGCACAGAAAACTTGTTATATTAGAAAATACATAGAAGCATAGAAGTGGTATATCAAAGATATCAACTAAAATTTTACCTGTCAAAACATCAAAAAAGCACAAATCACGGTGCTCAAAATACAGCTATAATGAAAAAAAAAATGCAATCACAGATTTTTGTGTCTATCGATTCCTTACACCATAACGCATTTCTGAGCTAAAAATGAAAACATTCGCTGATGTAGTTTTCGAGATATACCGTAAACCGGGGTGACTTTGATAGGATTTAAATTGGTTTTTAGAATATTTTCCAACAGGTAAGGTTTTTCTCAAGATTATTATTTTTAAAACATGTACTGGGGTAGACTACACAAAGTCCATGCACTATTTCGGAAAAAAAGTTTTTTCAATAATGTTTAGAAAAATAGTTACGTTAAAAATTCTTAGTTTTTATTCCGGGGTGACTTTGAAAGTCATAGTTTTTCTTGTTAAAATCATATTTAAGTTGTTCAAACTTTATTTGTACGCTAAATGTACCATCACTAAAGTAGCTGATATAGTTTTTAAGAAAAAAAAATCAATGTTAATATTTAGTTAACTAAGTTTATAAGCTTTTAAACTAAACACATATAAATTTTAGGTAAAATTGTTAAAAAGTCGGAATTTTGCCTGAAATTTGTTAAAACTAGTTTTGTTTTTAAAATTATCGATTTGTATTGCATTTTATACTGAATTCGAAGCACGAATCACAAGTTTTCACATTTTACATGAAATTTGTTCAACTGAAATCGCGTATAAATTTGGAGATTTTTTTTAATTGTGTTTCATAAACACATATTATTTATTATTTACAAACTTTTTTAACCTTCTCCTTGTAGAAAATTGTCCAAATAATCCGAAAATGCATTCCGTTTTCCAATTAAAAATCATGTTCATTGAGAAAATCATGACACTTTGAGAAGTTTAAAATAATGACTTTCATCAACATTTTCTTAACTATAGTTAACTAACTTTTTAAACTTGCCAAGTTGTTTCTAAACCATTCCTTACGTATTTTAATTGTACTCTTCTTTTTTCAGAAAAATTGCAAACCTATCAAAGTCACCCCGGCTATCAAAGTCACCCCGTTTTACGGTAGCCCTTTTAAGATGATACATCCTATTTTCAATGAGAAACCCAAAACAATCTAAACAATTTAAGCATTTCAAAGAATATGCATTCCGAGATAATGATGTATTTTGCTTCATACGACTGTCAAGAATATCTGGGCAAAGTTTCAGAAAATTTGCTGATGTGGTTCTCGAGACACAACCATTTTAAAATGTTATTTGCGACTTTTTCCAAGAAAATCTATAGAATCAATACAATTTCAGCATTTCAAAGAATATTTAGTTCAAGATAATGACTGATTTTACATTATATGACTGTCAAGTATCTCTGGGCCAAGTTTCAGAAGGTTTGCTGATGTTGTTTTTGAGAAACATTCATTTTAAAATGTTATTTCCGATTTATTCTTAGAAAATCTATAAAACCAATACAATTCCAACACTTTAAAGAATATGCATTTTGAGATAATGATGGACTTTGCTTCATATGACTGTCTAGTAACTCTGGGTCAAGTTTATGATGGTTTGCTGATGTAGTTCTCGATTTTCTTAGAAAAAGTCGGAAATAACATTTTAAAATGGCTGTATGCATATTTTTTGAAATGCTGAAATTGTATACATTGTTTTGGTTTTCTTATTGAAAATCTGATGTATCATCTTAGAAGGGCTATATCTCGAAAACTACACCATCGAATGTTTTCATTTTCAGCTCAGAGGTGCGTTATGGTGGTTGGGGTTGCGTTTTAATAACTTAATATGCACGGGTGGCAGATGGGGGGTGATGAGGTTCGGGGGGGGGGGTGCTCCGGGGATCATTTTTAGAGCGTTTTCTACGGGGTTGCCTAGTAGGACGCCTTTTTGGGGGGTTTTGATGGGGGGGGGATTTGGGTTGATGGGGGGGGGGGGAGTTGGGAGATGGGATTTTATGTTTAAGATTTGGGGGTGTCACTTCTTAGGGGGGGGTATGAGGTGTACTGTGTGGAGTATTGTTTGGGCGGTGGTTTTTTGTGGTGGGGGGCGCATAGGGGCCGTGGTGCGCATTTGGGGTGAGACTTTTGATTTTTGTGGTTATTTTGTGAGGTTGTGTAGTGTGGGGCAGTTTGGTGGTTCATAGATGGGGGGGGTCTTGTTATTATTGTATTTTTCATATTGTTGTATTGGTTGCAACCTAGGGTGTTGGGGATTATGTTAGTAAATTATAGGACGACATTCATCTTGGTTTATTATGGGTGTTGGGCCGCACAGTTGGTATCGAAGATTGGGGGGAGGTGGGAATATATCTGAATTTATAATGATTATGTGTTTCTACAAACGACTTGGTTGGGGGTTGGCGGCGTGGACTGGTTTTACAGCGAGTCTGGGGCGGACTTGGGTTGAGTCTGGTGGGCGACAGGGTTCTCAGACGGAGTTGGGGTCGGGTTGGCCCGGCATAGTGTGTTTTGGGTTTTTTGGGGTTGTCTTTGGGTATATTTATTGGCATCCTCACGAGGGTACACATGGTTGCTTTAGATGATACCATACAATGTATTCCTGAAATTTAAAACTTTATTTATTGGCAGGGAATTCACTTGAATTCAATTCTGACGATTGGAGCGTGTTCAGATGATTCAAAAATATCCTAGAGTTATAACCCGCTATCGAATATTTTAATTTGAAAATAAGATAAATTCTATCTAAACAGAAAACTAAAAACACGTAGGTATAGTATAAAAGAAGTCTAAATTAAGCTTTGACTTGTCGTCGAGACTCGTCGGTGTTGACCAGAAATAAATGAATAGAAAGATTGTGCTCATCGAGAATCGCAAGAAATCACAGTCAGAGAGAGAATTATTTCCAGCTTGCATGAAATTGCTTCTTGAATTTTCCCTTCAACCCTAACCATAAATAACCGCGTGAAAAGGCATTTCTTCGCCCAGCTCAGCATTCTTGGCCAACCTATAATTCTATCAAAATGTTACCAAGAACTTCTCCCACCGTTCGCCATTTCCAGCCGTCCCAACATAGAATACATAAACCACATTATCGCTGCTTACGAACCAACCACAGCAGCAGCAGTCAAACCGGTGCAAAAGTCAAAGCCACGTTTATAATGAAACGCATCGCGCGCGCGAGAACCCCACAAACAAGACCATATCGGGCTGCGGACTCAAAAGAGCAACTCTGCGGCGAAAAGAAGTAGCATATCTGCTCTGACATCCGAAGGATATATGTCACACGGCATTGATTTATGCTATCGATTTGATATGTATATGCATGCGCGCATCTACATACATGCCCCGCGACCTCCTCCTCCTCCTCCGAGGAAGAAACCACCAAGTCCGATGTCCGAACCAATAATAATAAACGGCAGCCGGCAGTTGACTGTACCGGCGCGGCCTAAAGGGCATTCGCGACGACGGACTGGCTGACCGTTTCTCGGACGACGACGTTCAACAACTACAACAAGTTCCAAGATCATCCCAGGATCCGCTGCTGCTGCTGAAAGGGCAGATTATAGACGTGGAAGCCGCTTCTTGATTTCAATTCTCGTTCCTTCCTCCTCTTGCTGCGCACAACCCCAAAGGGTTCTGCGAAGAAAAGTGGTCAACTCGTTCGCGATCGATACGCGGCTTTTCACCGGCTCTTTATGAACTCACCGTGTTCAGCCTCTCGGGCGGACGCGTGTAGACGCGCAGAAGACCGTGGACAATTCTGAGGGGGACCCCAAGGAGGGGAGGAGGGGAGAGGGAAAATAATAAGAAGGCAATAAGCATATACCCCCGCTGCTACACACACTCAAAACAAGTCACCAAGATGTGAAGAGAGTGGTGCTACGCGCACGATTATTTGAAATGCCAATAAGCGAAATGGTTCTGGTTCTGCGACAACGACGACGGCCGGCCGGCTTTTCCCTTTGGCCGGTGTCGGAGATAACCCGCAACCAAGACCATCGGGAATTTGCCGAGATCAACCCGCGAGAGCGGGAAAGTGTTGCCAGATAGTTCTTGGAGAGATTATTATTTTGCGCACTGAGTTCTAGTTAAAAAAAATTATTGGTTTTTTGACACAATTTCCAGTGAACAATACATTACGAAATCGATTGATTTTATATATTTCTGCTTGCCAAAAATCAACGTCAATTTTTAAATTGTTTATTATTGTGTGAAGTTTAAGATTGGATTGATCAACAATTTAGAAGAATAATGAACTTAGTGTCATGTGAGAAAATTTGTCGAAAGGTCGAGTTTCCAAAAACGGGATGGCACTGTATTCCAAAACTTGTATCTCGAGAAGACATTTTCTGATCGATTTTGTTCCTTTGACGAAGTCTCAAAAAAAATATTTTATTACTAAAAGCCTAATTTCCAAAATTCGTATTTAAAGATTTTCGAATTATTTGATATGACCAAAAATACATCTTTTAAGCCGTAGAAATATAATAGCAAAAAATTTGCCAATGATCAATACATTTTTGAAGAAATAGTAATTAATTTTCAAATGATGATGTCTCATTTTTGAAGAAATAGTAATTAATTTTCAAATGATGGTTTCGCATTTCTCACATTTTTTCAAAGAAAGTATTTTTTGAGTTTAAAAATCATAACAATCATTTGAAAAGTTTTGAATTTTTCAATTTTTAATAAAACTTTTAATTGAAAAGAAACAAACAAAAACCAAAAAACGACAACAGTTCCAATTCTAAGCGAAAATTTTTTTGTATTGATTTTTTAAGCGGAAATATATTTTTTTTGCGGCAAAAAAAGATACCGTAATCTGGGGCGAATCGGGACTACAGTCTGAATAGGGACAGCCGTTTTTAGAGCACTTAAAGCTTTTAAATTTGGAAATGGATGTACACATTTTGTTGGTCTGAGTCTGTTCTATCCGAAACCAACCAGAAAAATCAAAATATTGTGCTCCAACATGGTTAAAACTGCTGTCCCAATTCGCCCCATGTGTCCCGATTGACCCCAGTTTACGGTACTTGAAAGTTTTGTACGATTTGAAAGTGGTGAAAAATACAGTCAAACAGAAAAACCTAAATGTAAACATAAAAACGTTTACCTGTATCGATATGTACTTAATCCACCTATAGATGGTTGGTGCCTTCCTCACATTTAGCGTGTAATGCTTTCCGAAATAGACACAAAAGGGCGGACCTTTCAGTGTTCAATCAATTCAGGGCATTTCAGGGCACTTATGTGCTTACAACTAATGATAGGGTTGTCAAATCTTCAATCTATTGTACTCGTTGGAAAGGTCTTTTGATTACCTATCCAAGCATGATAGATCCGAACAACGTTTTCATCAAAATATCTAAGATCTGGGCTCCAAAAAGTGCATAAATAACACTAAAGTGCTAATAACTTTTGACAGGGTTGTCAGATCTTCAATATTTTGGACTCGTTGGAAATACCTTTCTAAAAATGTATGACCCAACATTTCTTACAAAAACCACCCTTTTTACAATCTTCCGAACTTTTGCTAAAATCGTTTTTTCAGCATGACTTTTGAAGAACTTAACTAAATTTTATAATTTTCAATAGCGACTTATGGGACCCCAAGACGGATCGAATGAGACCAAAACAAACAAAATCGGAGCCAGTGTCGAGATAACCCAGTGCAAATTTTTGATTAACATCCCACCACACACAGACAAAAAAATCATGGTAATATTACATCTGGAAAGGGGTACATCTTTCATGTCAGAAAAAGGTGTAATTTTACCTCTGGAAATGTGTAATTTTACCACTTTTATGGTGTAATGTCACTTTTTCAGTCTTAATTGAGATAAAATTACATCATAAAAGAGGTAATATTCAACCTTCCAAAATAACAGCTTCCACATCAACATTATTTTTTACAGTGCACACACAGACATTTGCTTAGAATTTTATTCTGAGTCGATATGTATACGTGAAGGTGTGTCCAGGAGTTCAAATTAAGAATTTCATTTTTCAAGTGATTTTATAGCCTTTCCTTTATGAGGTGAGGAAGGCAAAACAATAGGAGAAAGGCAAAATTGTCACAATTAGCTTGATAATAAAAACCAATGTATTCTTCATAATCTACAGTCAAAACATAAGGGTTTTAAATACCAAATTAAAACAATATAAACAGAATTTTGGGAAAATTTTGAAGTCCATTATGGTAAAAACCAGTTTGTTTTGCCATTCAACACTTATAAAAATTATCATATCTCGAGCATGGGTAAAAAACAAGGAAAATGCGTAATAATACCTTTCTCTCGTATAAATACCAAATTTTGGTATTCCCTGACCCTTTGAAATTTGTCTTAAGGATTATGCAAGAGCAAAATGTGGTATCATACCAATTTAAGGTATTGTTTTGATATTGCAAATTTGCAGAATTTGTCAATGGTCGAACACCACATTTTGGTATTCTTTTGGTATTACTGTATTTAATCAAATTCCTCTGAAACTATAAGAAAATTTTGACCAATTTTGACAAAAAAAAAAAAAATTTGCGCTAAAATGATTGAAAACTGGAAATTTAAGCTTGCTTTTAAACATTTTTGATATACCCCTAAAAAATGACTTGAAATTGTGGAATTTTTTTTAAGTCAGGATGGCACATATTGGTATTATTTTGGTATTGAAAGGTTTCATCAAATTCCTCTGAAATTATGGGAATTTTTTTTATATACCCACTAAGATTTTTTTTAAAACATTGAAAATTCTCTAAGTCGGGATAACCAAATACTTTGAAAAACGAGTTAATCGACAGATTATTGAATTTTGGTGAATTTCAATCCAGTTTCATTTTAATGAAACTTATTTTTCAATCTTGTTATTTTTCAGAATCTTCAAGAACTTCAAGCACAGGCCGTTCATCAATGACAATTGCAATCGATGTGGTGAAGAATATCACTAAGAACAACATGGAATCATCAGGTGAGTAGATTTGGCTGTTGCATATGGATCATTTCCGTTTTTTCACTAACTGCAACTGCTGCACTAAAAATGGTATGAAAATATCAAATTTTGGTATTACTTGTGCAAATACCAGCGACCAAAATGTGCTCTTGGTTGCCCAGTAATAGATGGTAAAATACCATGAAATCATACCAAAATCATGTATGTGGAAGACTACTAGAATATCAAAACCTGATTTTCCAAGGGCGCGGGAATACCTAAATAAAACATGGTAATACCAAGTTTTGGTATTCAAGCAATGTTCAAAAATCCAGAAGACCTCAACTTGGTATTGAAATGGTTTTATTTTGAGGTATTATTTCACCCTTGGAATAACATGGTTTGGTATTGTTGTGCCCTTCCACATACAAGACTTTGGTATGATTTCATGGTATTTTACCATCTATTACCGGGCAACCAAGGGTACATTTTGGACCCTGTTATTTGCCCAAGTAATACCAAAATTTGGTATTCCGGTGTTATTTACCCCTGCTCGGGATAAAAAAACGAATTTTATAAAGAAAAACTGCTTATATTTTATTTTAAGAGAGTTTTTTCTCATTTTTCAAATGTTATCTTTTTCTAGAAACAGATTGCAAAATTGCAATGTATAAAAATTATGGATGAAATAATCGCATAATGTGGAAACATGTTGTGTCAGAGAACAGTGTAGTTTTGCCGCAAATTACATCGAAAAGATGAAAATGAACACCTTCAATTTTAACTGTTTCTTAATATACACAATTAAGACGATCCATTTTGGAAAAAATAGCATCGTTGGACATAGAAAGTCAATGGATAAATTTTTATCCAAATAACAATGAAAATTCAACGAAATATCGATTAATGTAGATAATCGCTCTATACAAGCTTTAATTATTTCACAATAGAATCACTTTGAAGCTTTCAGATTTCAAGATTTATAACAAAATGTTTTGAAAGATTTTTCAGTTTGCTAAATTTGTTTCATTAATCTCCCTATTTTTGTTTGTCTTATCCTTTAAGAATGTTGACTAAATCCATTTTGGTCTGAAACAAATGTATGCACTTATTCTTAGTCTTGTTTTGTTAACTTTTAAATTGTTATATAAATAAAACAATATTAAATGAAAATCAAAAACTTTAGCGATTTCAAAATGTGACTTTTTTGAAAGAGGTTGTGCTAATTTTAATGAATTTTTGTTGCGTGTTTTTTAACTAAAAGTCAACAAATATGCCCATAAATTTCGTTTGGCAACCTTTTTCCAAGGGCACAGGACACCAAGAGTAACAAAATCATGCATAAACGTTTCCGATCAACCAAGATCACCGCGGCCTTCTTGCCTGCTTCGCCGCCCTAAACCCTTCCAGAGTTGACCAAGACCAGCAAGACCAAGTGTCGTGGTGATCCCTTTAGGAAAAACTGTCCCCTCACACAAACATTCTGCCGTATTTTGCTACAGTTTTTTCTTTCAACTCAGCTTTTTCTTATTCCCTTTCGCAAAACGCGCCTTATTTGATATTCGTTCTGCTTATTTTTATGCTGATTTTATGGGCAGCATAAGGCTACCCGGGGACCTTCCGCGCACACGCGCTCGGATCTTTCGGGAGGAGACCAGCAGAAAAAAAAACGCATTGGCCGACTGACGAATGCATAAAAAAAATCTTTTGCAATTCGACAGGAGTGAGGTTTTTCGCTTTCGATTGCTTTGAAGGGACACTTTTTTTTTTGCTGCCACTGTCTCCGATCATCCAATGGAATGACACTCGACTGGTTTCGAAAATCCCGAAATTCAAACGAGATTTATGGTGATACAAATTTGAAATGCTGAATTCAACCGACAGTCACCGCAGACGACAACGGTTGGGTTCTGTTGGAAGTTTTGGTTGACTGTCTTTTTATTATTCAAAACTTCTTCAAATTTTGTTCCGTTCTACAAAACGGTCTGGAATCTTCGGGGTCACACCACCTTCAGGCGTTTCCCCCTCTCTAAACTAACTACTCCTTAACGCTTCGGCAAACACCGTTCAAAAAACCAACTCATTCAGAATTACCTCTTCTTTAATGAACAGCTAAAGGCGCGCGTTACGACCCTCGCTTTTGATAGCGCAACCCTGCAGGTCGTGAACGCCTTTGAACCTGTTGCGCTGATGATGGTTTTCGGGGGGTTTCCTCGCGCGGTAATTGCCGACAGGACAGGCGGATACACACTTGTTGCGTTGCTGGGACCAACGCAGGTTAACGCAATGACGGCGGACGAGTCCGGAAGAGCGGTCGGGAATCGTAAACAAAGAATTTGAACACGTCGTCGTGTGTATGTAACGCGGTGAATCACCTGTTTCCGATCGCTAGATAAATTTAATTTGCGTACGAGCTTAGCCACATCCATACGGGAGCTTGACCTGTCTGAAAAACTTTGGTAGAGGATATTCCAAACATTCTTTACAGAAATTCTTAAATTTATGAACACTCGACGCTGGTTCAAGCCAATTCTTCAGCGCCAATGATTGATCCGTCAACGTTTTGACATACAACGAGCGAGAATGCTCGCCTCCGCAAGTCTCCTCCAGGAACTTCAACACTTTGACGATACAAACAAAGTAAAGCCCGCGCTCAGTACTGCGCAAAGACTGTGGCCAACCAACGCCAGCCGTCGGCCGGCGCGCGTTGTTCAACACCACGTCGTACAAGATCATCATCTGATCATCACGACACGACACCGTCTGAGGAGGTTCAAACTCGGGAGGGACAAGACAAGAGGAAGCGCGCACACACATGACTCGACAGCATCAACCCACGTCGTCGTCTTGTAGAACGTCGCGCTGTCCAAAAAGGCTCCAGAACTCGAGCACGTGCGCGTGGGTGTAAATTTGCTCACACGTACGACCTCACCCAAATCTTGGTACCCGCGGTGACCCAAAATTGGAAGGTTTTTTGAGGAATGCTCGTAGCGGTCTTTTGGGAATCCACCACAGGAAGTGCCGTGTCGCCGCGCGTTCCAAATCGGCGCAAATTCTAGCCACGGGCAATGCCTGTAATCAGCGCGTGTGACGACCGTCTCTGCGTACAAATCACCCGTCGAATCTCCTGTACGGCATCTCGGCCAGGCTTGCCGAGGATCTGGACGCGCCGTCGACGATCATGTCTCGTTTCGTTTTATGCTAAAATTATACAAATTATCCCCGGCGCTGATCGCCGAATGTTTGTTTTTCCGCGGCAATCTTCGCAGGGGGGAAGATCGATGAAGACCTCCTAACGCACCGTGCGGCCCTTTGGCCGGAAGATCGCGGCGCGCGTTGGTGCCAAGCGAAGTTTTGACGTGACATGATTAGAGAGGTGCGCGTCGTCCCTTGGGCGACCAGATCGCGGGACACGTCGTCGAAGATCTGACGGAGTTTTTTTTTGTTGCGTCAAAGTTGTTGGGAAAAATTATACGTTACGGATCATGAGTATAATTTGGGCCTTTTTGATGGCTCGCTGCAAGCTGTAATCACAATCAATCGGAATTGAGTGATTTTATTTCGAAATTGGAGGTGACGGAACGTCACCCCGAAGAGAGTACTTCAAGAAGAAGAAACTGACACGAATCAACGGTGTGAGCGAACGCTTCCATCTGTACCGGATGCACCGGTTTCTGAGCGATAAGAGAGCATCCGTGCGGGCATTATCGGTCAGGTGACCAGTAGCAAATCGATCAACAGCCATCAAACAGAGGTATTAATCAAATCGTTTTGCGCTGTCAGTTGAAGTGACGCGTAATAGTCAACAGGCGGGCGTCGACGATTTGTCCCGATAGCGAAAAGTGAGACGGATTTTCGTTGCATGACCAATGGGAAAATGAACTTCTAATAGGTGAAATTTAAAAATGAATTCTTGCATGACTTAGTTGTTTTTAACGTTAAAGTTGGTGCCTTCCTCATTCTTGACTTAAAATGGATCATAAAAAACATCTGGAAACTATATTCATCTGAATAATTCATTCTATGGAAACCAAAAATGCAGCAAACTAGGAGTTCGATATGGAAACAACTTAGATTACCTAAGATACTGCATCAATAATAAATATCATTTATGAAGTTATGAATTGAGAAAGGGTTGCCAGACCTTTAAACTTTTAGACTCGTTGGAAAGGTTTTTTGAACACTTATCCAAAAAAAAAGGTTGGAAGATGAATCCGGAAGTATTTTTATTTCAGGTTAATGAGATCCGGATTCAAAAAGTACAGAACTATCACATAAGAGGCAGTTTTTGTAAATATTGCTCGGTTTGTTCTAGAGGTCGTATCGAGGTGCTCCGATTTGGATGAAACTTTCAGCGTTTGTTTGTCTATACATGAAATGAACTCACGCCAAATATGAGCCCTCTACGACAAAGGGAAGTGGGGTAAACGGGTTTGGGGTCCAAAAAACCTAAGAAATCTTAAAATTGCTCGCATTTCCGTAAAACTGCATTAATTCCAAAATTTCACGTAAGTTCGAAGTATTGGAGTTGTAAAATTGATTTAAAAATAATTAAATAAATCATTTTTGAAAAAAAGATGTAGATCTTATTTACTCTGTGATCAATACGTCAAATGCTGTATCAAGTAGGCGAATACTCGTTTCACCACTTATCCAACAAATTCTTAAAAAATATTTTAATTCATTCTAAATGGCATTTTTTCCAATCAAATTTACATTTCCAATGCTTCAAACTTACGTGAAATTTTCCGAAAATTCCGAATATGACAAAATTGAGATCAAAAAGTGCCACAGGGCAAAAACTAACGTTGTAAAAAGTTTGTTATAGAAAAATCGACAAACTATGAGAAAATCTGCGATTGGCCAAAAAGTTAATACCGTAGGCTTATAGTCCATGAAATTCCCTAACTTTTGACCTAAGGGAGCATGGCTGTTGGAGGCTGTTGCAAAAAGATATTAAGGTTTTTAAAAAAATCCATTTTTAACAGTAATTGGCAAAAGCTAGCATCTAAAAGAGTTGGAAATGATGCAGTTTTACGGAAATGCGAGCAATTTTAAGATTTTTTAGGTTTTGTGGACCACAAACTTCAAAACCCGTTTGAGACAGCATATTTGGCGTGAGTTCTTTCATGTATAGACAAACAAACGCTGAAAGTTTCATCCAAATCGAAGCACCTCGATACGACCTGTTACACATTGGTGAAAAACTCGCTCTTAAGTTTTCATAACATGAGACAGAGTTGCCAGATCTTCAAATTTCTAGACTCGGTGGGAAGATCTTTTGAGTACATATCTAACGGTAGTTTGAAAGATGGATTTGGACCTAGTTTTCATACGAATATGTGAGATTCAGCTTAAAAAAATCTGAAATATCACTTAAAGCAGGTATTAGACTATGACAAACAAACTCGCATTTTTGTGTTCGACAGTTTGCCAAACTCGCAAATTTGCAAGCAAAGCAAAATGTATGCAGGTTGACATTTCTGCAAACAAATTGTAAAACTGTCAAAAAGTGCGAGTTTGTTTGTTTAAGTGGTCGTAACTTGAGACAGGGTTGCCAGATCTTCAAACTTTTGGACTCATTAAAAATGATTTATTATCAACTAACCAGAAAAGGGTCGAATTAAGGATTCGGACCTTAGTTTCGTTGCAATAGCTGAGATCCGGTATCAAAATTCTAGCATTCAATTTTCAACTCTGACATTTTTTTATTTATAACTTTTTACCTACTAATCTTATTTCTCAAAAATTTAATAGCGCAGTATAGGGCACCAAACCGGATCAAATCGGATCAGCCAATGTCGAGAAATTTTAGCAAAAATAGTCTATCCTCAGTAGACGGAGGAGTCAACGTAAAATTGTTTCGATTTTACCGAGAGCATAATGCTCTTAAATAACTGATCTGCGCTCACCCGCACCAGATTAAAATCAAAAAATCTGGCTAAGCGCCGATAAAAAATCTGGAGAAATCTGGCAAACAAAAATGACCCCAGAAGGAGTTTGAAAATGCTAATTCCGTCTGAAAAAAATTAATTCGTCAACTAAAATGCAATCCAATGTTATCAAATGGCATAATTCGCACCTTAACACCCTTTTTTTAAGAAACGTAAGGCCGTTGCAAATATTTTTCAAAGTTTATGTCACCCCCCCCCCCTTCAAAATTGGTCCGAAAAATCAGGGGGCAAAAAAATATTTTTTCAAAAAAATATCAAAATTTCAATGGAAATAGAAGTCTAATCAACTGAGAACAATCTAAAATGCCTTTTTCTGCATTGATATTCATATTTAACATGTTTGGACTCGTTTGAAAATATTTTTAACTTTAATGAAATTACAATGTACAACACTCCAAAAACTTTTTTTTCACGCAAAAATAAAATTTTCGTCAGTACTTAGAAATTTTGGAAATCAATGATTGCAAAACAACTGGACAGGTGTATGATGCATTTTAAAACACTTTTTTCATTCAAATGTTGAAACCGTGGCCTGTAATTTCAATTTTTAACTTTTTTTATTTTTTTGCCCCCCCCCCCCTCGACTTTGACCAGAGTCGAGGGACATAAACTTCAAAAAATATTTGCAACGGCCTAACATAAACTAAAAAAATATTGTAATTGGCACGGTTCTAAATAATCTAAAAACTAAAAATCTTTCAAAATCTGTCGGAATCATAAGTAGAGCGTGGATTATCTTTATTCTGTCGAGATCTTGAAAATCTCGCATGTCCAGATTTATTAGGCAATCTGGCAACCCTACCCTCATTTTTCAAACTAAGAGAGAAATGTTGCCACTCTCAGTCTGTACCTTTTTTACCAGTTTTAGAGCTTTTTCCTCTCAGTTTGGTGCTGCTTTGGATGTTACATATTTTAAATAAAGCAAAAACAATTGCACAATTTTTAAATGTTTTAAACAAACTCCCGATCAAAAAAATGATGGAATATATTTTGAACACGTATTTATAGAAGCAAATAAATTTAAACCGTCGTTCCATACACAAATGATCAATCATTCCTAATTTTGACCATCTGCGCAAAGTTCGACGAAATCTTCAACAGTTTTCAAAAATCAATCCTCGTCTCGCCAATAATCCATCCAAATTATTCACGCGTGTAGTTCGATTTCAATAATTTAATCATTAATATGTCAACATTTCCAAAACCATCCACGACACAAATTTCCTAACAACGATCGTCGTCGCAGAACCTGGGCTCGTGTCGTCGTGCTGATGATGATAATGCAAGAATTTTTAAACTTTGAAGAACTTTTCACCCAACTCCACCCACACCTTACTTCCCAGAGGTCTGCCCCAACCCATCGTCGTGGATGTTTGTTTTACTTTTCCTTGTGGCTGAAACCTTCAAAGCACAAAACAAGAACTTTGCGCCAAGCGTTTGACGGTTTGTTCCCGTCCCTTCCCTTGCAAAGCACCGATGCATCATGATAGTTTGGATTTGGACGATGGATTCGACAGTGATTGAACAGCGTGAAATTAACCCTCGATCAACGTTGAAAGAATCTTGGTCAAAAGTGTGAGCACTCTTTGAGAGAGTCGCTGAGAGATAGAGGAAATCAAAAGTGATCGAAACTCTCTTTTCTCTTTCATAAGATTCTGGTGAAATGAAAGATCAACAAAACAGTTTTTAGATTTTCGGTATAGATTTCAATCTTGTTGCTTAGTCACTCTTTGTAGACTACTCGTATAAAGTCAAATTAGGAGTTTTGGATATTGGATATAAAAAAAAGTTCCAAAATTTGTCAATGATTTCAGTTTGATAGTTTAGTGAAGATTTTTTTTGCAAAAAAAAAACAGTTTAAACAATGAAAAAAAAAGCCATTGAAGGTTAACAAAAACTTCAAACCGATCTTTGGTCGATCGCAAACGACTGCCGCTGCAGCGCTGCAAGAGTTGGGTGTGGGTGATGGTTACCTGGCCAGAAGTGTAATCACCTTAATTCCACCCGAGGGGGGAGGGCTCGCACGTACACGTACTCTTCAGCGAGCATGAATGAAATGATGACTTTGAACATACACACGCTAGAACGCTTTCTGGGTGTGTTCCAAATTGAGCGTTTTCGATCGAAGTTTTTTTCTTCTTCTTTTTTAATTTTATTTTATTTTTTTCTCTCGTCTATAACGAACATAATTTCCGGTCTGTTGCGACTAGTTTAACGACAAATTACCGTGGCCTGTGCAGGGTGGGGGACATGCTTTTTTTCGTCTTCTCCGGGCCTGGCGCGCCCCGAGAATGACAAGTGAATTTGAATGTGTGGTTTTGGGACCGAAGTCAAAGTGAGCTTGTTATGGGCCTTTTTAGAGGTGGGAGTATAGCTATTTTGGGGGAGCTTCGATCGGTGGAAAAAAAATCGATTAGTCAATTGGTAATCCAAATCTATCGTTCCGGGATCGAATTTGGTAATCTAGACATTAGAGAGATCATAAAGCATTCTGTCAGCGGATGTGATTAGTCATTTTTGGGACAAATGACTTTTTATTTGGCAAAAGTAAATTCAATATAATAAAACAAAAAAAAAATGAATATATAAATGAATATAAATTTTAAACAAATCTGAATTTAAATCAATTTATTAGAAAACTGGATGTTCGTACGATTTGACTACATTTTACATAGGTTCAATTTCTTAATTTCGAAATGAAGTCAAAATTTAATCTTATAAGTTTATTCTACCACCTATCTGTAAACTGAAGAAAAACGTTGAGTTTCACCGCACTGAATGATAATATTTGGAATATTCTCTCGTTGAAAATTAAGGAGGAACATGATTATAACAAAATATTTATTAAATATTCAAATTTTGAACATAATTTGGTCAAATTTTAATAAATTCAACGAAATATAAATAAGTTACCCCGACCCCGAGGCACTGATGTTTGTCAAAATTTCGTGATTCAGCTTTCCAAAAAATAAATATTTTTCAGTAAATTGTAATGATTTGATACAGTTGGGCATCGAAAAACGGCAGTGTTGTTTAACACTTTTTTGTGTAACTCTTTTAAATGAAATTTCGTACACTCGGAAATTTTAGTACGCCATCAAATCGGGCCTCCAATTATACATAATTGTCACTCTGACGCCAAATTTCAATTTCATCAAATTTTGTTTGGTTTTTGATTTAAAAAAAAATCCACGGCGTCTTACACATGTTTTAACATTTAATATAACTATTCAACTGTGTCTTGTTGTTCATTTCCGATCTTTATTTCAAATCACACAAAAATAAGTAAGTTCAAAACAAAATCATTAATTTTTTTGATTTGATTTGATTTTCTTTCAACCCTGAATGTGATAGAAATATCGTAAAAAAAAAATTATTGAAAAATCAAATGTATTGCCTTAAAAATTTGAAAATTTTATAGGAAAATATCATAAGCTGTAATCTCATTTCCTACGTTTCTTTTTCTGATGTCAATCTCATGTTTCCAAGTTGGATTATCATTACTAATTTAAATTTATTCCACCGTACACAAAAGACGAAAACTTAACTCAAAAATCTATTATTATGAATTTTTCAGAACTTGGATAATTTTTGGCAACAATTTCTTAAGTAATAAGTGACACATTTTCCTAAAATGGATGAAAACCAGGTTATAAATTTGAAATTATTATCTATTTTTTATTTGTTTTATTCCAATGGGTTACGTACATGTAAATCAGGGGTGACCAAAGTATGGCCCGCGGGCCAAACGTGGCCCACTAGGTGTTTTTTTTTGGCCCGAGGGCCCATTTTGAATAATCATGTAAAATGGCCTGTTGTTCACTCGTAAAGTGATTTTATATTTTTTCAACTTTAAGGTTTATTTTAATCTTTTTGATGCTAATCTTTTTTATTGTTTGTTGATAAAAAACTAATGATTTATTAATGTTTTGATCCCCATTTTAGGACACAGTTTTAATGTGAATGAAACTAGTAATATTCACCAAACATTTTTGAAAATCCAGGCTTTCAGGATTAAGGCAGACTCTATGTTGAAATCGAAGGACTAAGGCTGTTGCAAGTATTTTACAAAGCTTTTTAGACAACCCTCCCCTCCCCCCATTAATAAAAATTGGCTCGAAAAATTATGCGCAAAAATATTGTTTCAAAAACTTCAAAATATCCATAAAAATTTAAGTGTAATAAGCTGCAATCAATCAAAAATGCATAAAAAATTTATTTTTAGTGAATTTTCGATGAATAAATTTTTCTTCGCTAAAAAGTTTTTTTTGTCATCTATTGAAAATAATGTTTGCAAATCAACTTTACGGGTGCTTAAATTAAATTTGCCTTCTTAATTTTTTTTTCGTTGAAAGGTTGAAATTGTGGCTCTCAAGTCAGATTACAAGTCAAATATTTTTGAAATATAAAAAAACTTTAAAATTTTATTGAAAACACAAGTACATTCAGCTTAAAACATTTTTTTCATATACCTAAAACAATAAAATCAACAATACCTATTGAAAACTGCCATTTTGTGTTTTCTATTATTTTTAATTAACGTTGTTGTAATTGTTGAAAAAATACCAGAAAATTTCAAAAAATCTTTAGCTGATAGATGTATTTTCTAGTCTTATAAATTAAAATAACGTAATTTATTTTTTAGAAATATCTAAATTGGCCCGCAAGCTCATTTGATCTTCAAATTTGGCCCGGCTTCCAAAAACTTTGAGCACCCCTGATGTAAATCGATCAAAAATATATGTGTTTGTATGTGCTTACGTTTTGAGCGCATGTTATTAAAATCTCTTTTGAAGGTATGAAAAAGTACATTTACAACTGCCAAAAATTTAAAATGTGTGGCATTATGTAAAAAACTGACTGATATATCTCACCAACGCAGAGACCAAATTGGTTTAAATTAAGGGTAAACCCTCGTCTAACAAAATGTTTTGTTTCAAAAATCTAAAAAATAATTCCATAGTTTTACATAATAAGAACCAAGTATTTGATATTTTTTATCAGTTTTACGTGTCAATTATCTGTTATTCAAATCCTACTTTACAATCGGTAATCCAACAATAATTTTTAAACGTTAAATAAACGTTTGGAAATGTATTCTTACCAGTTTACATTAGGATGCAACAAAATGAGTCAATTTTGCGAGCAATTCAGGGAATGACTTCCTAGGTGTACTGAGCCCGAATGCCAAACATGAGCTTGATTGGTTGATAATTGATAATTGATTATAAAGAAAGGAAATTGCTATAAAAATGTATCTCAATTAATTTTAGATACAATACTATTTTTTTTAACATTAAATTAATACATTACAATTTGAAACGACCATCGTTTTGATCTTAACACTTTTAAGCAGCATTTTTGTTTGGTAAAACATGGATTTTTCAGATAATATTTGATTTTGAATAAAAAACCTCAATTTTACTCATGTATTGCAACCCAAACCGTTCCCCCTGAACGCTACGCCAAACCAAAAATCAGCACACTTCACTAGGTCACTTTCAAAAACCCCGAATAAAATAACGGAGTCTTCTCCCCGGGTGTTCCCCTCCTCTCTGGTCAGGTGTCTGTTCCGTCCTCTCCAACCTTCACCTCTACGTTCAATTACGCCTCTCTTGCTTGGTGTGCCCGCCAGCAATTTACATATTTAAAAAGCCTGCAGCACTGAATTTAATAATCATAAATTAAGACCCAGCCAGCCGAAAATCCCCCCCGCACTCAAGAACCCCACCGACCAACTTTCTTTCCCACACACGAACTCCGTTAGTCCGGGCGGATGTACGTTCCCGATCGGATCATCCAAACCGACGGTCGGATCTTAACTCTAAATCTGGGCAACACTCACTTGTAATGACCGTAGCCGTTGTCACGTTCTCCGTCTGACTCCATGGTTCTGCTTCAACTTTCCAAGGATTCTTCGATAGGATTCTCTTCGACGAAGATGCTTTGTCCACTTCACTTGATGTCGACCTGCAGGTCTTTGTTCTGATTTGTTGATACTTTTCTAACTAGCTGAATCCAGCTTGCACGTTCTCATCACTTCACGATTGCTGTTTATTGCCACTAGTTGATCGCTCTTCCTTCAACACAACTCCGATCACATTGCTCCGTTGAATCCAGGTGTTTACTCACTGAGTAATACGTCTTCCGCGCTGAACACGATTAAGCCGCTTAACTTTTTGTCACATTACCAATTAGTACACCTTGACGCTATACACCTTGCTACCCTTTGTTGTTTTTCCCCTCACTTCGCGTAATCCACTGCGAATCCTTCCTCTCTTCTTCTACGTTCCGTGAAGTCGTCGACGTTCCAAGTCTGCTTCAACTGCTTGACTTCACATCACCCGTAATTATCCAATTAAAACACACACTTGATTGTTCTTCAAGAAGACACAACACCCCACAAGAAACTCTAACACCACGATCCGATCCGATCTGCGCCACGATCCTTGCGCAGGATCAACCGGTCGATCTACGAACTCCTCGATGTTCAATCAACGGAACCACTCGAACACTCGCTGAACAAAACTGAACAACCCGACAACCTCCTGGAACGTGTGCGGTACGTGCGCGCGTTACTCCTCGAGTGAGAGACCTCGGAAAGTGCCGTACGGTTCGGAGCTCGCGACGAGCGCTCTCGTAGACCGGTTTGACGGTGGGGTTCGAGCGGGACAGCTATAGGAGGTTCGCAAGCTGCGCGCGCCCGCTCACCAGGTGAGAGAAGATTGATTCGTTCAGGTGAGAGAACGGAGCAAAAGAGATCGCTAGGCTTGCGCTGAACAAAGACGACTAGCTGCGTGCGCAGCTCTCGGCTTGTCCTTGTCCGGCTCGCTCAGCAGTTTTTCCGAGAGTTGTTTCAGCGCTTCCTCTCTCCGCAAAACTTGTCAGTTTTTCATCATTCATCTGAGGTGAGGTGCATATCTACTTGGGGACTACAGCTTGGGCGCAGCTGCGCTGAGATTGCCGTTTCCATCGGTTATGTACTGGAGCTGGCACCTTTGGGGTACATATTTACTGTTATTAGGAACAGCCGTTTGAGCTGTGGCTGGCTGGCCGTATCCGATGCATCTTAACGTTATGTAGTCCAACGGAATTAATTAGACGAGGAAAAACAGCAACTGCTACGCGTGAGTTGGCGTTGGAGGGCACTGGTTTTTCATTCAAGAACGTGGTGAAGTGGCAGTTGAAAATATGAGGAACTGTAACGTAAATATTTTGGTTTGATTCAAATCTCTAAAATCCCGTAAAACAAAAAACGAAGTTGACTTAATAGCTGTCGGCCGCAATTGCTCTTACAGTACAGATAGTACAGATTACCAAAATTCGATTTCAATCTTGAAATATTCATTAAAAACCGAAAAAAACTCCGTGCATTGTTGTAACTGTTCATATCAAAGAAGTTTCAATTCTGTCGTGCTATCTTAACACACCTTGAAAATTGCTGTAAGTGTGACAACTGGCCAAAGGGATTTTAGTCTTAACGCGTTTGACACACGTATATGCCTGACTACCAATGACCAAGAAGGTTAAAGCTGCCAGAAAAAAAATAATTAACAACAACAACCATAAAAATTTGTAATTATAACTCGGAACTCCAGCTACTAATTTCAACCATACTTCATAATGGTCAGCCAAACAAAACGTGTTTGTTAGTGTTTCTAACGCGTGCTCTATTTTTGTTTATTCAAGGTCAAACATAAAAAAGCGTTTTTCTAGGAACTCGATAACTTTTTCAAAAGGTGCTTTGTACATTGAAAACCCATGGCGCACTGGTTGTTTTGAAGAAAAAAATAATACTCTAGAATTGTTCTGGTTGAGAATGGCTGTAGGAAATAGAATTTATATCTTAGTATTATGTATAAATTTTGATTGGATCACCAATCAAACTAAATATAAAATTCGGCCAAAAAATAATTTTCCTACCACCACTTAAAAAGTGTTGAAAAAAACAGGCCGTAAGTGACATTTTTTAGTTTCTAGAAAAATAAGATTTCCAGATATAGAAAAAAAACTAATTTAATAAAAATTACATTGACATCACCTCAATTTTGTTTGAGGCTTTTATAGTCAAAACCCAAAACAATAAAAATATAAAATAAAATGAGTGTGCTGAAAATGTAAAACAGTAACGAGAAATCAAATGCTGAATTCTTCAAATCCTAGCAAATTGCTACACAAAATATCGATTGCGTTACTGTTAAAAATTGCTTGAGACCTACAGAATGCCATTGACTGAAATTGAGGTCCAAATTCAAGCGATTCATAAGCTAAAACGAGATTCTGGAATTCGAAACAAATGTGTCCGGATTTCAAGTCTGCCGCACTGGCAGTCATGTTATTTTAAAAAATTCTGATTAAAAATTGATAGAAACGAAATATTTTGCATGCATTTTCTTAAAATTGACTTTTTGTGCATTTCCAGCTTACGACAAGATATTTTGCCAGCTATATCAAAAATTATATGCTACTAAGTGTCTAGATTTCAAATCAGGACGGTAAATGTCACTTAAGTGCTTTGATGGAACTGGAAAAGTTCTAGTTCTGTTATTGTCAGGATGTCAGAACTGGTTATTAAAAAACCCCTATTAGCTGTTATAATAACATACAATAGTAACAGAGATTTTTTCGAAAAATAACTGAATCTGTTAAATAAAATTATTACAAGAAAATTCGATAGTAGTGAAAAAAATTTCCCGATAACTTAATTTGGTACTGGTGAGATATGTTTTTTGCGCTAGTAAATACTTGATTTTGATATTGATTTCTTATTATTAGCTAATTATAAAATTTTAATATTGTTTGCTGAATCTCACATATTTTCAAATGCTGAATAATATCAGTAAACATCGGCACAATGTTTTAAAGTTCTAGCGATAAAAATTAATAAAATATTACATTATGCACAACATTTTAGATCAAGCTGTTGGATGCCTTTAAAAATTGATATACCAGTAATTAAATAATATACCAACATTTATGATTAAAAGAATCAACATTCAAATTTTGAACTATTAAAAAAAGTGTTGGTACAAAGACCACACTTCATTGCCAAAATAATGTCCTTGACAAAATTGATCCATAAAAAACCCATAGTTCTGGCCATATTTAGTAAAATAAAACACAATCACAAATTGGGTTATGGACACTTAGAAAATTTTCGAACAAATTGTAGTTCCCTTAGAGATACTAATTCAAAAATCAACTTTATTATTTTTTACTTTATGCCGGGACCGTGGTGTAGGGGTAAGCGGAATTACCTCTCACCCAGTCGGCCTGGGTTCGATCCCAGAAGGTTCCGGTGGCAAATTTTGAGACGAGATTTGTCTGATCACGCCTTCCGTCGGACGGGAAGTAAATGTTGGCCCCGGACTAACCTAATGGTTAGGTCGTTAGCTCAGTCCAGGTGTAGGAGTCGTCTCCCTGGGTCCTGCCTCGGTGGAGTCGCTGGTAGGCAGTTGGACTAACAATCCAAAGGTCGTCAGTTCGAATCCCGGGGTGGATGGAAACTAAGGTGTAAAAAGAGGTTTGCAATTGCCTCAACAATCAAGCCTTCGGACACTTAGTTTCGATTAGGAATCTCGCAATCGAGAACGCCAAGGCAATGCTGTAGAGCGAATAGTTTTTGATTTAATTTGATTATTTTTTACTTAAAAAAAAAAGTTTTGGTATAAAGTCCATTTTGAATGAACTGTATCAATTTTTTTCCATATTGAGCAAAGTAAAAAAAATAACAAATTTGGTTATGACTGCCCCAAATAACCACAAGCACTTAATTGAAGTATTAATTCAGTACTAAAACAGCATTGGAATGTTTTGAAGTAGTAAATAAGCTTTGCGAATGCCTCAAAGTACCAAGACTTTGCAGCATTACAACTGGCATTCAATCACCATTTACGACCATGAAAATGTGCTTCAAAGCATTTGATGTTTATCAACAAAGTAACCCATCGATACGGGAAACATTTCACCCTGGCACGCTCTTATTGACTTTTATCCTTCTCCCGTCATACCGTTCCAGTAAGCGTGCGGGCTAAGGCGCAATTCCCCCAGTGTGCATCAGTTTTATTTTTGCGTGAACTGGGTTCAATTCCCGCTGATTGAAGTGTTTTTTTTTTGTTTTTTTTTTTTTTGTGGAAAACTGCAGCCTGTAATGAAGCCAAATTTTTTTATACATATGCCCATAGCACAAAGGACATTTTCAAAAGTTCTCTGGTAAATTGAATGACTTTTCTCGCAAGCAAAAAGCTGCTTTCCGGAAGTCTGATACACCAAGCACCAAGCACTCCTCGGAAAAACAGTTCCCGTTAGCCGTTAGCCAGTACTTGTCCCTAATAACCTTAAGCTTTCCGTAATTTTTTGCACTGCACTTACTGGCTGGCCGCAATTTGCTGAGTGACTCGTAAACAATTTCCGTCCAACGAAATGACAACGGGAACCATGAACCAGAATCTCTAAACAGCAGAATAAAAGTCTTCATTAATGTTCGATGCATTAACCACATCGATTAAAACATTCAAAACAAACACTCATTTCAGAATACATCAGTTGGCTGGCGCGCATCATGGAGATCGACGAGAAAAAAGCTAAAATAGCATCAAAGTGTCACACTCACACATGAAACGCAACAGGAGAAAAAAAAACAAAGGAGGCCCACCACCAAGTGTATGGAGCAGCTAGCTGTCCTTTTTTTTCCCCCAGCCTTGACGTCGATAAAGCAGTTTTTTTTTGTTCGAGCTTTCGGTGAGGCATTAAATCGGCATCACTGTGCGCCACTTGAAATATTTCTCAAGGGAAAAGTGCTGATTTAATGTTTTGAAGCATTATTTGCTGGTATTAAATGCCAATATAATGCTGATTTAATGCCGCTATTTAGTGCCTCGCGGTTACTTGGGAAGCGGCCATATCTCGAGACAGGGTTACCAGATCTTCAATGTTTTGGAATCATTGAAATGGTCTTTGGATTATCTAACCAACGATGGGTTGGATGATGGATCCGGACATAGTTTTCATGCATATAAGTGAGATCCGGATATATGTGAAAACACATTTTTATATATAACTTTTGAACTACTTATCGAAACTTCAAACAATTCTTTAGCGATGTATGGGACCCTAAACCAAGTCGAATGCAACCGGTTTGATCAAAATTGGTCCAACCAGTGCTGAGAAAACTTGGCAAGAATTTTGGGCACATACATACACACACACACACACACACACACACACACACACAGAAATTTGTTCAGTTTTCAATTGTGAGTCGATAGGTATATATGAATATAGGTCTAAGAGCTGTTTTTTTAAAGTTCATTTTTCGAGCAGGATTAAAGCCTTACCTCAGTGAGGAAGGCAAAAAGCGTTTTTCTCGGAACTCGCTAACTTTTTCAAATGGTCCTTTGTATATAGAAAACCCATGACGCACTGGTTGTTTTGAAAAAAAATATCAATCAAACTAAATATACAGCAATTCCATTTGTAAAGAGCCTAAACCGAAAAAAAAAGTTCTCCGATCGGGATCCAAATTTTTCTTGGGATTCCTTGGCCAAAATAGTTAGACCCGTATTTTTATGTTTGGCCATTAGAGTGACCTACATCGTGCTAGGGTGGTTCAAAAAATGGCAATTTTCGTCATTTTTCGCAAAAACCGCTTTCTAAAAAAATCATATCTCCGCGTCATTTCATCCGATTTTAGCTGTCTTAGACGCAAAAGAAAGGTGATTAGTTTGGCTATTTGAGAAAAATAGTAAGAAGCTTAAAAAATCTAGCTTAACACTTGAAAAAGTCGTAGGAAAACTTAAAATGGCGTTTTGACCGTGTCTGGACCAAAGAGCTTAAGTCTGAAAATATTTTATCGGATTCCTCGGAAAATTTCACACATCTTATCAAAAAATTGGCGATGTCGAACCGTACGTTTCCGAGATATGATTTTTTGAAAATAAAAACTGAGCTTTTCGACGCGCCACGCGCAAAAACAGGAAAATGACGAAATCGGCAAAAAAAATCAACTTTTATCACTTAAACTGCGATAACTTAAAAATTTCAGCGATGACCTATACATGCTTGGTTTTTTTTTAATAAAAAAAAACCCCTTAGAGGGGGTGACATATGGTACGATATGGTAAAAACAAGTCATCCAACAGTGTTTCTTGTTCGAGGGAATCGTATTGACATGCTACAATGTTTGAAGTGGAGATTTTCAAACATCTGGGTAGTTTTCAAGCAAAAAAAAAATGATTTTTCGAGAGGTCATTTTTGGCCAAAAACGTACCCCAACTTTAGACATCATCCAAAATAACAGGATTTGTTCTAGGAACTAGATTTTTTCAGCGAAGTCATCTTAAGATGTCCCCTACACAACCCTTTTAACAGAATTCAGTTTCATTGAGAATAACCTGATAAATGGTAAAATCCGTAAAAAATCACTTTGGCCCAATCTCACCCCCCAGACCCAATGTCACCCCCACTGACGTTACTAAGTGTCCAAATTTCAAACCAGGACGTTAAATGTCACTTTGACGTATTTTTGAGATCAGATCTTAATTGGACTAAGTTGGTTCCACATAATAAAAAAAACAAACTGTTCAGTTCTCGGGTGAGTTTTCAAAAAGCCTTAAGAGCCACCATGACCTCCGACACTAATTTTCGTTTTTCTTCAAATTGTATCAAAATTTCATTTATTTTTAGTTTGGGGCACTTGAAAGACGTATACTGCCCCTGATCGCATAAATGTCCCATATGCATTTTCATCGATTTCGAGTTATTGATGCAGTTTGGTTCAAAATTGTGTGCTCTTTCGAAAGAGCCTATAACATCCAGTACTTTGTTCTAGATATCAGGAGGAAATCCAGTTTTTTCGCAAAAATTTAACACGTAGCCTTATGTATGGGACAAACTTCAAATGCATTTTTCTCAGCTTTCTGTTTTTGCATATGGGACATTTATGCGAACATGGGCAGTATAGATGACACGGCGTGTTTTCTGGGCAACCTTAAGGAGAAAAAATAGTCATCACTACTTTCAAAAGTGTCTTATAGGAAATTTTCTCAGCTTTCCAATGCTTCTAAGAGCGAAATGTTTCATCGGGAAATTTCTGAGATATCTCTATTTTAAGTTTTTTCTTTTAAAATCCTTAATCATTTATTGGACACTTTTAAATAATAGTCCAGGAAACTTGTAAAATGATGTGTTTCATGTGTCTTTTACTCATCAAAATGTGCAAAATGAGACAAGAAACAACTTTGTAGAAGGTTGCAAACCGCTAAACATTTTGAAAATTAAGTTTTAACCGAATTTTTGAATATGTGAGATTTATTTAAATATTAAAATAATAAAACCGTATTGAAATATTACTTTTACAAGAACAAATAGATTATTACATAATTGTTGTGTACAAATAACACCGGTCTGCTCTGATTCAGCTTGGAATTAGATGATACAACCGAAATTTCTACAGGTTTGAGATTGATAGGGTATTACAAGATTTTTATGAATAAATAGCATATTTCCTTAATCAAACACTAACTAGTTGCATGGATACAAAACATGTTCAATACTCGAAATTAAACTGCAAATTACTGTTGCTAGCTTTAGGAGAAATACTTTTCATTAGTATGAAATGATTGTTTTAGTTTTTTTTTTTTTGTATAAAATGATCAAGGAATTTGCAATATTTTAGAAGTATATATTTAAGACTCTCATCTTCAATCTCATCTTTAAAAAAATATATATGTCTTGATTTTTGTTCAAATAGTTTGGAAAGAAAGATTCTGTTTGGTTTTTTTTTGTTAAAATATTATTTAATTTTTGTTCAAACAAAAAAAAAAAGGTTTGTGACAGTGTTTTCAGCATTCTGAATTGGAAAACTCGAGTTTTATTGTTACTTTTAAGTGCATTTTCAACAGAAAACATTTTATCTTTATTCTATACTCATGAAAATATGACTTTTGAAGCTTGCTACTGTAATATTCAGTACAATTTCGATTTGAAATCATATTTGTATTTATGTTCCTGGTTAATGTTTGCTTAAGAAAATATCAAATTTATTCAGTAAAATTCAATAATACCATTAACAATCACAAACCTGCTAAAGTTTCGGTTGAACAAGCTAAATCAGAGTAGACACGTGATATTTGTACACAAAAAATATGTAATTATCAAATAATTCTTGTAAAAAATATATTTTTAAACTGTTTTATGATTTTAATTTCTGAATAAATACCATATATTCAAAAACTTAAACAAAACATAATTTTCAAAATGTTTAGCGGTTTGCAACCTTCTAAAAAATTGTTTCTTGTCTTACTCATCAAAATGTGCAAATATTTTGATGAGTACATGACTTATGAAAAACATCATTTGATAAGTTTTCTGAACTGTTAGTATAAAGTTTCCAAAAATAATAAAGGAATTTAAAACCAAAATTCTTAAAATAGAGATATCTCAGAAATTTCCCGATGAAACATTTCGCTCTTAGAAGCATTGGAAAGCTGAGAAAATTTCCTTTAAGACACATTTGAAAGTAGCGATGACTATTTTTTCCTGATAAGGTTGTTCTAGAAAACACGCCGTGATGAACAACCTTAAGCATTTTTGAAATTGGTTTTTCGTAAGTTGGTCGAATACCGACCCAATAAAGGCTTTGTTTACCATTGGCTCTTACGGCTTTTTGAAAACTAATCCGAGAGTTGGACATTAATTTATGATCTTTTGTGTGTTTTATATTTGGTAAGAATTGAGGAAGGCACCAAAAAGGTGGATGAAGTTAGTTTTGTTTTTCATATAAACTTCAGACCTACAATTTTTTTTTGTATGCACTCATTTCCAAAATATGTTTAGTTATTGGATTTTTTTTTTATTCAAATGCAATACTTTACAGTACTCCGTTCTTGGGGAATATGAGCAATCAAAAATACATTATTCTTCTTTTAAAAAAACTATCTTTGTGCTGACCCTTTGCAAAACTGCTTTACAAAAACTGACTGAAAAAGATGATTTGAATAATGAGTGTCGTAAAACATTTTTTGATATTCAAGCCTGCATTTGCTACATCAGCTTGATTCTTTCTGCATCAAAGATCACAAGATCAAATTGAAAACGAAATATTAGTTTCCGTAGAAGGTTTTATTATTACTTTGAGTTACACTGATTAACCAGGAGTCTTCAATTTACCAAATTTTCTTTGATCCAGCTCATGTGACTGGTCACCCTGGTGTAAACACCCGGCAGAGTTGATTTTCCGCACGGTGGTCCCAAGCTTACAACCCCAATCAAGTACCAATTGCCGTTCACCGAAGTCATCAAAGGTCCTCCGGAATCTCCTCCGCACGTGCCCTGTTTCAATTCGGTGGCCGACTTAGCGCAGATATGATTTGGGTGCACTTTTTGGGCGACTAATGCTAGTTGGAAATCGTTTTGGCACTCCTCCACACTGGTCGTTACCAGATCGGTTTGCATTTTGAAGCGACTTCGGGTTTCTATAAGAAATGTAGGTTTTTGATCAGAATTTCTTGGTTTTTTTTATATGAAACAGTTACCATTTCCGGTACTACCCCATCCTACCACAGTTACATTTCGATCAATGAACAAATTTTCCTCGAGTTCAGCAGATTGCGGAAGACAAATAGGTAGGAAATAATCGTAATAATCTTCAGGAAGAGCATTTTGTAATTTTAACAAAGCAATATCGTTCTGCTTGTATCGGAATTTGAAATGAATTTTAATTTCTGCAATCTTTGCGTAAATTACTTCCAGATTACAGTTATCTGGCCCGTCGCAATCCAGGTCAGATTCTAGATCATATTCACCAAGTCGTGCAATTAAACTGTAAGAAAATATTATAAGTTGTCAGTATTTTTCCCATCAATTTGGAATTACTCTTCTTTTCGAACATGTTGCACGCAATGAGCAGCGGTAATGACATAACGTGTGTTGATTAGCGAACCTCCACAATCAACGCTCGGAGGATTCTTATTTCTGTACTCGAGAGCAACTGTCCATGGGAACTGATCTATTTCGGTTTTATTGCCACCGAAGATCCTGTCGCCTAGATTATCAGGTCCACAGACAGTCGTATCAGGTAGAGTCATTTTCTTGCTAATAGCAGTCCTAGCTGCGACGATCGGTACTCTTATCTCACTGGCTGGAGTACTCGAAGTTGGTAGATTTAAAGTAACGCCGGAGGGTTCTTCACAGCAAACCTGGCGAATGAAGTTGAAAGTTGTATCTTGATAAAGAAAATTTCCTGAAATAGAAAACTTGTCGACTAGATCACCTTTCGCGGGCCACACACTCGTCTATTCAATAACGCCCGTTCTTGGGTGGACAGTATTGTAGCTTGAGCCAACTCTCGTAAAAATGGACAATGATCGATATCAACGCAACTTCCGGGTTTAGCTTCATCCGTCAAACATGGCACTGAAATATTTTGTAAGTTTAATGCTAATCAGTTATTCGCAGTTAAGTTTTGAAACTTACCGGATTCTTGCGATGAAATTATTTGATGGCCAAGTAATACACAAGTAATCACTAGTTTCTTCAGTAGATTTGCCATTCTCGCGACTAATCTTCGTTCCTAGTACGAGTGTACTGACGAGTCCAATGATTGAGTGAACTTCACCTCTCTCAGTTCATGATTATCTCATTTTTTGACAGTGTCGTATCAAGCTGATTCTTGAAAAGAAATCAGATGATTCAAAATGATCGTTAATCCATTGAAATAAAATGTGTCAATACTAACAAGTTGAACCATTTCTCTTTGATATCCGCAAGAAACTCCTACATGTCACTTTATGTCTAATTTATTCCGACAAGTTACAAGTGCAGTAGAGCAAATCACTTAACTCCTGCAGCCACTGCATGGACCCTAGAGCTGACGTTCTGACCCACTTATAGAGCACCACACATCATAAATGAGCGACGAAAAATCAGTGTTTCCACTTTGCACTTTAACAGAGCCTGAAAGACATCAGCAACTAGTGCATCAAAGTTTTTATTCAAATTAGTTTGCATACTAAAGTAATCACCTGGTTGGAAACGGCCACATTATTCATCTCGTAAAAGATGGCACACTAAAACGCCCTTTTTCGCAGGAGAAAAAGAAAATGTGGCGTTTCACCATTCGGTCGATATGGTTTACTGGAGCTGCTCGTTAATCATTTATTTAAATGAAGGAAAAATCTTGGGTTTCTACACTAAGATACTGGCCCAGGCAAATCCAAAAATTAGCTTAGAGAGAGGTGATCTCAATCAAGGATCTACAATACCTTACAAAAAGTAACTTCAAAACGTAACATATATTGGACACTTTGTTCCAACAAAGATCAAGCAAAAAGTTTAAAATGCATTCGGGTAATTCTCTACCAAATCACACGAAATCGGGAAAAGTTGCCCCGACCCCTCTTCAATTTGCGTGAAACTTTTGCCCTGATCACGAATCTGAGGTCCGTTTTTTGATATCTCGTGACGGAGGGGCGGTACGACCACCTTCATTTTGAGCATGCGAAAAAGAGGTGTTTTTCAATAATTTGCAGCTTGTAACGGTGAAGAGAAAGAAAATTAGTGTCAAAGGGACTTTAATTTGATAGCGTACTCAAAATTCCGAAAAAAAAACATATTTTTTATCGAAAAAAAAAGTTTTAAAAGCTCTGCTTTTTACGTTACTCAACTGTTAAAAAAATGGAACATGTCATTTTAAGGGAAATTTAGTGTACTTTTCGAATCTACATTGACCCAGAAGGGTCATTTTTTTTATTTAGAACAAAACTTTTCATTTTAAAATTTCGTGTTTTTGTCTAACATTGCAGGGTTTTTTAGAGTGTAATAAATTTCTACAAAGTTGTAGAGCAGACAATTAAAAAAAAATGATTCATATAAACATAAGGGGTTCGCTTATAAACATCACGAGTTATCGAGATTTTACGAAAAAAAAGTTTTGAAAATGTTACTTTTTGCGTTTCTCTTTGTTTCGTCGTCCGTGTTTGTCGCGGATGTCGATGAATGGCCATTATCGACGACGACCAACTTTTCAAAAAAAAAATTTCGTAAAACCGCGATAACTCGTGATGTTTATAAGCAAACCCCTTATGTTTATATGAATCATTTTTTTTGTAATTGTCTGATCTACAACTTTGTAGAACATTATTACACTCTAAAAAATATAAAGAAAAAACACGAAATTTTAATTTGAAAAGTTTTGTACTAAATGAAAAAATTACCCTTCCAGGTTAATGTAGATTTGAAAAGTACATTAAATTTCCCATAAAATGACATGTTCCAAATTTTATAACAGTTGAGTAACTTAAAATGGCAGAGTTTTTAAAACTTTTTTAAGTGTTTTTTTTTTCGATGAAAAATACGTTTTTTCGGAATTCTGAGTACGCCATCAAATCGGGCGAGTACGCCATCAATTTTACATTAAAGTCCCTTTGACACCAATTTTCTATTTCATCACCGTTTCAGGCTGCAAATTATTAAAAAAAACACCTCTTTTTTCGCATGTTCAAAAATTAAAAGGGTCGTACCGCCCCTCCGTCACGAGATATCAAAAAACGGACCTCAGATTCGAGATCAAGGACAAAAGTTACCCATTAAGACAACGTTTCACGTAAATCGAAGAGGGGTCGGGGTAACTTTTCCCGATTTCATGTGAGTTGGTAGAGAATTACCCATTTGATAAATTGTCTGTAATATGAGAATTTGTGATTTTCTACATGTACGTAACCCCATAGAGCGTAACCATAGAGCTCACAGCTGCAAATATTGTTCTATGATTTTTCGGGATGTTTAACACATCCAAAAATGGTGAGTATCTATAACATGATTCGGAAATAAAATAAAATAAATAAAATCGAAATTCGAATCATTAATTGAACATAAAGTACCATGCGTCTCCAGCAAAATTATCTAGAAAATTATTTCGATGGAGAAGCACCAACCTTATGCTTATAAAGAAAAATAATGTTGTGGAACAATGTATAAATGCGAGGGTTTTGGTCCAACACTGTCCGACTCTGTCTGAGCGATAATCGTGAACCGCGACCACAATCTAAAGTTCTGTCAAAAAAATGCCCTCTTCATCAGTGAAAGCTTCAGTACCTCCGTAATAGGACTTGAGATCGGATGCAGGAATGGCAAATTTGCAAAAAACGCTAGCGATTCTCTGTTTATTATTTGACCTGAAAACAGTTTCTTCGCAACAGTCTGGTATGTTTAAAAAAAACTTGCATCATGTTAAATAATTTCTAAGATTTTTCAATCAAATTTGTAGACGCATGTTTGACGGAGGAACTTACGCCTGCGAGATGCGTTGGCATCGAGTTCTGTCCCCTGTTATTGCCTTTGGCCCAGGCATCGGTACTTTCGCATCGAGAAAAAGCGTTACTGACTAAACGCGTGTGTGGAAAGCAGATGGTAATCAATGGTTTATTGAACATTACGAAATGAAATGACTAACATCCAATTAAAGCTAACAGCACAGCACAATTCTTAATCTCGGGGTTTTCCTGGAAGTTTCCCTAACGAGTTCGTTTACCGTTAACAGGTTTGCTGTGAGAAACCTTCCGGAATGACTGATAAACAACCAACAACAAGGGCCCCTGCACTAATCAGGACCAAAACTCCGACTTCCGGGAAGAAAATGACCTTGCCTGGAACAAAAATGTGTGGACTTGACAACCTAGGGGATAGAATCTATGAAGGCTCAAAACCCGAAATAAATCAGTACCCGTGGGCAGTTGCCTTGGAGTATCGGAATCAGGAACCTCCGGTTGTACAGTGCGGAGGGTCCCTGATCAACACACGTTACGTCGTAACGGCTGCTCATTGCGTAAATCGAAATATTCTAAAAGAAGAGTAATGCCGGGTTTGCCAGATAGTTTTCATAAGACATTGACGAACCTTACTTTCAGCCTAATTGCCCGACTTGGCGAATATGATCTGGAAAAGGACCCGGATTGTGAACGTGACGATCGCCATGGCAAACATTGTAATCCAAACGTGATTTTTGCCGCAATCGCCGAAATTAAAATACATCCCCTGTTTAGACGACAACGGAACGACATTGCTCTCTTAAAAATGCAAAATGCTCTTCCTGAGAATTATTATGATCATGTACAACCTATTTGTCTTCCTAGATCGGCAAAGCTTCAGCAGAACTTGTTCGACCACCATAATGTGACTGTTGTCGGGTGGGGTACAACAGAAACAGGTAATTATCTTTTTTAATGTAATGTTACTCCGATTACAATCAATACGTTTTACACAGGATCGCTTAGTCGTTACAAAATGTGCGCTAATCTGGTGACAATCAGCGTGCAAAAGTGCAAAACCGAGCTGCGACGTACAAGGTCTAAGGTGAACGAAAATCACATTTGTGCCAAATCGTTCGACTCATCGAAACAAGACGCATGCAGAGGCGATTCCGGAGGTCCCATGATGGTTTCGTTAGACGGAAACTGGTACTTGATAGGGGTTGTTGACTTTGGATATGTGTGTGGAAGAACAACGCTGCCCGGTGTGTACGCCAGGGTGACCAGCTACATGGATTGGATCGAGGATAACCTCGAAGAATGAAATAATCAATAATATTGAGTTTTTATTAAATTAGGATCTTAACTGCATTGTTGAGTCGCGGGGTGATGTCGAACCGGGCACCGGTTCTGTGAGCGGAGTGGCGGAATAAAAACATTTATTTTTCACTCGCTACAAAACTTAATCATTTTATTTAGTCAATCAATCACACAAATATTCACAAATAACAGTTTACTAACAAGTTCGGTGTTTTTTCACAGCTACTCTTCATTGCTGCGCCCGTGCTCCCGCTAACCCAGAATGTTTTCAACTTTTCTTCTCTTGATTAGCGACAGCACGGGCACCATATAAACAATAACAAACACTGACACTACGCAAAACAGGGGGCTGCTTCGGCGCCGTACGAGGGACGCGCTCCATCGCAACATGCATTATTTGGAAAAAAAAAATGATTTACGAGAACTTCTACTCTGCGCGTTACACTCAATGAAATCGTTTTGAGAAATATCCAAAAAATAACCTCAAAAGTAAATCAACTAACGATCATTTCAAATCAACTCGCCTCGTCTCAAGAACTAGCTTACTGTCCGACAAAGAGTCATGACGAACGGTCGCGAAACGAAGCGATCTCGCGTTCTGTCAAGGTGAAGTCCACTTAATCAGCGGTGGTCTCCTCGCGTCAGTACATCCGTACTGGGAGTGAAGATCGGACGCAAAAATGGCAAATCTGCTGCTGAAGCTGCCGATTCTTTGTGTGCTACTTGGCTTAAATACGATTTCGTCTCAAGAAACGAGTTAGTTTTTCAGGGAGATTTGCTGGTGTTACAAGCTGAAACCATCTTTTTAACATTTTTAGGTCCATGTTTGACGGCTGGTGCCAAACCCGGAAGATGCGTCGATATCGATCTTTGTCCATTTTTACGAGATTTGGCCCAAGCTGCAGTGCTCTCGAAACAGGAACAGCTGTTACTGAAGAAAAGAATTTGTGGAGAACGAAAGGTGATCATTGTTCCCCACTGATACTCATAATCTTGATGAAACTAACAAGTTTGTTCAACCTTCACAAGGTTTGCTGTGAGGAACCTTCCAGCGTAACTTCCGAACCACCAATAGCTCCTGCCAGTATGACTAGAAAGCCAATCGTTACAAGTCCTCCAACTAGGACTCCCACTCCTACTCCTGGCAGGAAAATGGCCCTCCCCGGAACGAGCATTTGTGGACTTGATACCGTGGGTGAGAAAATTTTCGCTGGTGAAAGAACCGAACTGGATCAGTTCCCATGGGCAGTTGCCCTTGAGTACCGAACTGAGGATCCACCTGCTGTAAAATGTGGAGGTTCCCTGATCAACACGCGTTACGTCATTACCGCTGCTCACTGCGTGAAACATGTTCAAAAAGAAGAGTAAAACTCTACTTGAAATTTAAAAACCATACTTCATCTGAAACTGATTAAAACTACTTTCAGCATAATCGCTCGCCTTGGTGAATGGAACTTGGAAGCTAACCCGGATTGTGACGATTACAATAATTGTAATCCGGAAGTTATTTACGCAGAGATTGCAGCAATCAAAGTACACCCACAATACCGGCAAAGGCAGAACGATATTGCATTGTTGAAATTGAAAAAAGCTCTCAACAAGGATTACTATGTCCACATCCGACCTATCTGTCTTCCCGAATCGGCAGATCTCATGCAGAATTTGTTCATCCATCAAAATGTGTCCGTTGTTGGGTGGGGCGGCACAGAAATAGGCAATTTAACCTAAATCACCATATTAATGTAGCTTTGATCAATAACAAAAACAAATCCCTTGTTCTAGAGCCCCGCAGCCAGTTCAAGATGTACACCAGTCTGGTGACGATCAGCGTGAACGAATGCCAGGCCGAGCTGCAGCAAACTTTGACCAAGCCAAAGCTGTACGCAAATCACATCTGTGCCAAATCGGCGACCGGATTTGCACGGGACGCTTGCGGAGGAGATTCCGGAGGACCCATGATGGCTTCGGTGCAAGGATCCTGGTACCTGATTGGGGTCGTTGGCTTTGGACCTCCGTGCGGGAAAACGCTGCTGCCGGGTGTGTACGCCAGGGTGACCAGCTATATGGATTGGATCGAGGATAATCTAGTGGATTGAAGAAGTTGTTGGGTGGTTGTTCATGTTATTGCGCTACTAACAGCAAGTAGTAGTTACTTGGTCCATTTTATATCTATTACTCACTAAACAAATCAATTCCTGTGTTAGAAATAAATTGATAACTCCAACCAACCTGATTTGTGTGCATTTTCAATGTAATGTTTATTCTGTGATCCTAAATCATAGGGGAGGGGGAGAAGACGTGGACATACCGTACCAAACGCTTCGAGTTAAATTGTTAAAACTCAAAATCTTAAAAACAAATTATTTTGTTTTACTTAAAATCAGTATCAAGTTGCAGCAAATCATTCCTCCAACAAAATTGCCGATATCTTTCCGGCATCGACCTAAGCCTCAGACCACCGAGTGTGTGGGTGGCTTTTACCTTCTTGCAGCCACGTCGTCGCCAGCCAGTCGCTATTAGCCGGGCCCATCTAGATCTAGCCAGAACCCGCGCGATGAGTTCGACGTTCAACTCTTCAGGTCGATCCAGGAACTCTCCTTCGCTGCATATATGCAGTACCAGTACCACGATGATTCCCCCCCGGGCAGGGAGATTATCAGCTCGCGGGAATCGGATATAAAATAATTACTTTGTTTGCTCTTCCACGGGTAACGACTTTATTGGAGATTTTGATTTCTCGAGGCGCTTTCGGGGTACGCACCGTCATGAGCTTGGGCGCACACTGGAGAAAGGTACGGAGTTCTGCACCCAGGAAAAACAAATAATCCCAAATCAATGAACTGATCGGAGCTTCGTTGCTTGCTTCAAACTTGCTCGAGCATACCCAGAGTGCCTTCGAGGGCAATTAAGCAGACCTGAGCTGCTCGAGAAATTCGCGGATTAGCGAACGCGAACGCAACTCGCGCGAGAGTGATCGAATGGTGATAAGCGCGAGCCCAACTTTCGAGGCGTACGCGCCCCTGACAAGCGGTTCATGCTTGGCCAAACTGTTGAGAAGGCGGAGAGCGACCGGCCGGTCTCGCAAATCAAGATAAATCAATTTCTGCAATATTAAAAGTATAATTTAATAATAACCGTGCGGATAGAGGAAAAGCGATGGGAAATCAAACGGCGATAGCCAAAGGGGTCTCGCGGGACCAGTTGAGCAGATTCTGGCTAAACTTGGTACTTGAACTTTACTCCCATTTGATGATAGGGTGAAGAGTTCAAAGACTCGAGCCTTGCCATCAGCGAGAGGTTGAAGTTTGGATACGATAAACATACTTGTTAAAAAAGGAAATCGTGGTGGAATAATTTTGTGTAAAAGTGTTTATCAATAGTTTTCTGCAAACATAAACTGAAACAGACTATTTGGTGCCCAAACATCAAACTCGTCTAAAAATCGTCATCCATAAAGTATGTCACGCTAAAATCAGCCAAAATTAACCCCACCCCCCTCCCCCTATGTCACACTTTGTCACGCTGGCTCTGACCCCCTCTCGAAAAGTATGTCACGTTTTGTCGAAACCCTTCAATGTTGTCAAATTCGACGACACAAAGTTACCGGATTTGCTCACAAGATCTCTATCCGTGTAGTTTTTATGCTTCATTATATACTATTCTTCAATAAACTAAAAAAATCTTCACTAAATTGTAATGTGTCACAAAAAACAATATACTAATTTTCAAAAAAAAATTACTAGGCGTCATTCATAAAGTACGTCACGCTCTATGGGGAGAGGGGAGGGGGGGGTATTCGCAAGAGTGACAAAGTGTGACAAGGGGGAGAGAGGGGGGGTGTACGTGAGACTGTGACGTCACGCTAGACTATTTCTTGAATACTGAAAATTCAGTCTTAAAATATAGCTAAAACAAGTTTAATATTTGATAAACTTTACTCATAAATCAAACACGATTGAAGGCTTTAAGAAACAGAGTTTTTGATTATAGATTTAATATGCCTAACATCAGATTTAAAACAAATAAGGAGATTTCTGTCACAACAACAAAAAAAAATCCGATCAAACTCCGAATTTTAAAATAATACTTTTTAAAAATCATGCTAAAACTGCACAAAAAAACAAGATGGTGGGGAGGGGGAGGAGTCCAGCAAAATGTGACGTACTTTTCGAGGGGGGTCAGAGCCAGCGGGACAAAGTATGACTTAAGGGGGAGAGAGGTGTTAGTTTTGGCCGATTTTAGCGTGACATACTTTATGGATGACGCCCTAGTTTATGAATGGGCTCTATTTATATTTTGAAACAAAATGTAGGGTGAGAGTATTCTTATCTATTGAACTGCTAATTTAATATTCTACTAATAAAACAGAAAAAAATCTGAAATGTTTTTCAAATTTGATTTCAAAGTAAAAAATACTCTTCATTATATTTTGATTAAAAAAAAGCTTGATTTTTAAATTTCTTTTGAAAATATACCTTTCAAATAAAATAGTAGTAAATTTTTATTACAGCGAATAAATTCACTAACTTTAGATAGTTTCTGAAAAAACTGAAAAATTTAAACAATTCTTCAAATTGTTCATATCAAACTTTTCAATTGAAAACTAATAAAATTTACTTAAATAGTCTCTTTGGTTATTATGCTGTTATTTAAAAAAAAATATTTGAGAAAATTGATCAATTTCATGAATTTTACGCCGTCTGCGATATCGTCGAATTCACTAAGCCTATATTAGTAATTTAACAAGGGTATTCACTCGCTTGTTTTATCAGTAGTTGATAAGATTATTTTTTTTCCTATTTGAGTTTGATAAATTATTTTGAGAAAAAACGATACCGTTTCACACAAACATAAAATTTCACGGGATTTTGCGGAAAAAGATAAATTTCGCGGATTTCACGCTGTCCACGAAATCGTGGAATTTCACTAACCCTAGAAATCACCATCAAAGTTTCTTGAAGCATATTAAATCTATCATCAAAAACTCTGTTTCTTAAAGCCTTGAATCGTGTTTGATTTATGAGTTATGTTAATCAAACATTAAACTTTTGAAACTATATTTAAAAAATGAATTTTCAGTTTTAACACCTAAACTCCCAAGCTCGAGAAAAAGGGGGAATTTGTATGGAAATTCCCCCTTTTTCTCGAGCTTGGGAGTTAAAGTATTAAAGAAATAGTCTAGCGTGACGTCACAGTCTCACGTGACGAGCGTGACGTACTTTATGGATGTCGCCTTAACATTCCTGACTAATACTTCCAAGAACGGGGTGCCATTGAAAAATTGGCCAATGTAACCGTTCAAATACTTGTATGTGTAAACTTAAATTATGAAACAATAAAAAATCCGAATCTTCCCTATCAAGTCCTAAACATATGATCATTAGAAATAAATCATGGTACAGGTAAAAATAACGAGCGCAATGTGTCAACATTACATTTTCACAGGTATTAAAGATTTTTTGAAAAAATATTATTTCTCGTTTTGAAACCAAATCTAATTAAAATTTATAAATAATAAGTTATTATGGGTAAGTTTGCAGAAAACCTAAGCCTGCTCTCTCCATCATCCGATTTCACTTTCGAGAGCAAACACCCTCTCGGTTGTCATTCGTTTAAATGTTCACATTAACGGTTGTGTAATAGAAATTACCCGAAAAGCCACGACGTCAACGACACAAGTTCAAAACAACAAACCTGTGCGGGGCACTCAAGCAGAATACTACTGCCATCAGCCACCAGCCCCTGCTCGTAAACTTGCACTTTCAAGCTTATCATGCAAAATTCATCGTAAATGATGACAATTTTCTGCTCCGCAGCCTTAATCTACGTCTTTTTACTCTAGTCGCACCACTTTCGCTCAGCGTGCAACGCGATTTGGTTGACGGTTTCAAGTGCACCCACGTTTTCTGCAGTCGTAATCGCTTGTCCATTCGAAGGAGATAAATACTAAGCTCAACACTTATCACAGCTAATTATTCCTACCAATCAGTCATGATTGAATGACCTCGTTCGCCTTAGCGTCAAAATCGGAGACAAATGCAATTAATTCGAAAAGTGAAACCAATTTATTCCTCACACGAAACGGTGTCATCAGTCACAGACAGACACAGATCGTTCACAGAGCTTCACCTGAGCCAAAGATTAACTTCTCTTTGTGCTATCACGTATGCACTGACAGACACACACACGTGCTTCGAGATATGCACTTCCTAATATGAACGGGTGTAAATTACTCACGCCTTACTCGATGATTAATCGATTTTAAATTCCGATCCAAGAGGCAACGGAATATAGGAAATTCCATATCGGTGCGGTGATGAGTAAGCGTAATATGCGTTTTGGGAGATTGGTTTGAGTATGTTTTTAGTACTTTAAGTTACATATCATTTGGTTCATTTTATCTTGCCATACAACACAATTTGAATCGAAGAGCCATTACATTATTTAAATATGTACTTTGGCGAATGAAAAGATTACAAAATATAAATTTTCGTCAACACAATCTCTACTATCAAAAAATTAAGCAAAACATATTACATCTAGTGTTTTCTCGCAAAATTATTATCCCCACTCAGCTAACAAAATCAAAACTTAGAAATATGTACCCTCCCTTCTAAGACTTATCACAGTTGAAAGGGTCTCCAAATCTCTGAATTGTAAAATCCTGGAACAAAACTGTTAAATTCTAATAAAACGCCAAATGAAATTGAATTGGATCCATCAAAACTATAGGAAATGCATTCAAATTTACTGGAAAAACTTAGCAATTAAGATAACAATGTTTTCATCAAAGATGAAAACGAATTACGCAAAAAAATCACGAATTTCCTTGTTAGCATGACTTGAAATTATTTATTTCGCTTTATTTACACACATTGCCCATCTACACAAAGTGACAGGTCATTTTTCGACGTGTAACGTTACACCTTCAGTAGTGAGATAGATGCTCGGCTGAATAATCAAGATGATCACTTTTTGAGATTTCTATTACCGTCAACTGGGGCGAATTGGGGCACATGGGGCGAATTGGGACAGCAGTTTTAACCATGTTAGAGCACAATATTTTGATTTTTCTGGTTGGTTTCGGATAGAACAGACTCACACCAACAAAATGTATACATCCATTTCCAAATTTAAAACCTTCAAGTGCTCTAAACACTGCTGTCCCTATTCAGACTGTAGTCCCGATTCGCCCCAGATGACGGTACCGATCTTTCGTGCACGCGAGGAGAGCCATGTTCTCTTCCGATTTTTTCTCTTGATGAGCGTCAAAAGATTTTGTTTTGATGATGATTCTTCCATAACTACATAATATTATTATGCTATTATAATAATTATTGTTGAAAGAGAGAATCGAGAAACCTTATAATGCAAACAAAATTTTTTTGAGAATTTTTATTTTTTCGGTGAATTCCTGATTTTGAGAAACTTTTGTTCCATAAAAAAAACTTTTTAAAAATACTTGTTTTAAGTTTTTCTTACCTCATTTTAATTTTTTTAATTTGCATTTATCTTGTTAAATTTATGTTTGTTTCTGATAATATTTGGCTTATCCTACCGCCTCCTATCATTACCTTTTTGTTTTTTTTGTTTTTTAGTTTTTTTCATGTTTTTACAGCCTTTTTTTATGTTGTTACTTGTTTTTTCATATAGTTTTTCCATACAAAAAGATACCATTAGCATTAAAATTATGAAAAAATGCGTATAGACAAAAATTACTGCAATCATATTTTTATATAAAACACGGAAAATGTTAGTGAAAAATAAAGTCATAGTTGACCCAAGAATTTTTTTTTAAAACATTGGCAAAGTCACATAAAGCAAGTCACACTTGGAACCCCTAAAATCTTCTCAAATTTCAAGAGCTCTTCTTTCCAATGCTTTACCAATTTTTTAATGTTGAAAAATTTGTAGAAAAATAGTTGAAAACACATATTTTTCATTTGAAAAAAGTCACATTTAAATGTATATAACTTGAAAACGCGGAACTTTATCACCAATCTTTGTAATTTTTGTTTTTTTTTTATCGAATAATGGAAAAAACGCATATCAAAGAGAGGTTGGGGCAACAGCTGTGTAAGCTGGCGGAGAATGCCATATATTTTTTTTTTGTAATCTCTTGCAAATTTTGAATTGAGGCACCACAGCACTATGAGGTATTTCCATAGAAGCGAGCGGCCAAAAATATTTTTTCAAAAAACAAGATAATTTTTTTTAATATATTTGAGCCCACATGCATTAAAGTGGTTAATTTTAATATCTTTGCTCTGTCTATTTGACGCACGGAATGGTGGCTTATGCTATGTTATAGTTTTTGGTTTACTTTCAACCCCCCTCCCCTTCCTCTTGAGTTAAAAATCCACCTCTCTTTGAAGACCTTAGAGTGTGTCGGTTTTTTGATTTACCTGATACCCCATAGTGCACAGATACAAAACGAAACAGTCCTGGAAAAAATATTTTATTAAATACATTGATATTTTGCATTTTTGCAGTACCATCATCAGGGGTGATATTGGGTCTGGGGTTGTCCATAAATGACGAAATTTTCAAAACGCTTATATTGTTGCCCCACCTTCCTCGAGGTTCTGGGCACATTATAGTGATCATAAATGTAACGATGAATAAACTTGAAATTTATTATAAGAATAAAAATCATTTCCAAATCATCCAAATTGGTGAAATTGTATTGTTGGGTGAGAGTTGAAAAATTTCAGTTTATACCTGATTGGGTCAAGGATCCAATTAATTCCATCTAAAGTATCCTATTGCCACCAAGCAGCGAGTTCAATGACACTTGATTGCAACACGCTGCACGCGTGAAAGTGCACTAGTCCGAGACAAGCCACATGAAAAGAAGAGGAGGCATACACACACACACAGGACAGACAGAACACCGAAACGGAAGCGAAACTCGCAAGGGAATGCACGACGACCCTCGCACAGGTGAAACAGGTGTTATCACCTACAACACCCGCATGATGAGCATGATAGTTTGACCTGTTAAACTAAAAGAAATACTTGAATGTTGGAATTGAAAGATGTTTCAAAGTTGTTGGTGTTTGATTTTTTCTTGTGTACTCAAGTTATACATTTAGTGAAATTATTATCACAACAAGTTTTAATGAATTTAAATTAAATGTACAACAAATTTGTAAATGCCCAAAACACAACTAGAACCTACAACAGGTGGTGTCCGCCCGGGAGGAACATAATTACTATGCATTTCGCTCGCGGCTCCGAGACGCAGGGGGTCAATTAATTTACTTTTAAACGTTTTCCCACGTCTTCGTCCTCCTTTTTTTTCCTTTAAATAATTTCCGAATCGGATGTCCGCTGTGGGTTGTCGTCGACGTTCCTTTGCGCGCCACTCTTTTGTATAGCGGATATCGACTTCGACATCTATCGCGAAGAGACGAGAGAGAGAGACCTCAACGATGACGATAGAGGCACGAGAGTTCGAGGTCAGGCAGGAGGTCCCGCAGGATACCATAAGAAACGAAGCGAAGAAACGAAACAGCAGAAAACAGTTCGACAGTTTGTTTTTGCGTACGCGTTCGGGTTTGGCCCCTATTTTGATGAGGAGAGGTCGTCCTCAGACCCGTGAATGAGCCCCGTCACGTCCCGTGGTTCTTTCTTTCAGTTTATAGTTAGGAGGGAATGTGATATTACAATTTCGCACATTGTGATCGAATTGAGCGTGGCTGGGAAAGGGAAATGAGCGAGAAGCGATAAGCGTTATTTGGAAATATTGAATGTTGTGGCACAATTAGGACTTTTGGGATTTTGGTCATATGAATCATAATGAGTGAGAAAAGTAATTGCGGAGAATGTGATTTTAATTTGATGAATGTATTTTTTTTATCTGCTTGAAAATATTTCATTTGAATTCTTTAATTATTCACTTTGAAAATTAGTTTATTTTTTAACATTTTAAAAATTTAACGGGAGTTTCATTGCTTTTAATGGTATTATCCTTAAGATTTTTTCAGATGTTTATGAATTTTATTACAATTTACAAAAGCCTCTTATTAATAACATCATGATAATTGTGTTGTAATGAGTTTAATTTGTGGTTGATGGTCAAAAAAAATAAGTTTATTAGTAATTTTTTAAATTCAATTTTGTTATTTAGTAAATCTATTTAGGGACCATCCATTAACCACGTGGACACTTTATGAGGGGGGGGGGGTGTATGGCAATTGTCCACGCTTCATACAAAAAAGTTTTGTTTTGTATGGACAATTGTCAATTATGAAATAATATTAAAATGCACAGAAATAACACTTTTCTTTTTTTTATAACAAAAAACTGCAAAATTAATACGATTTGAAACAAACAAAAAAAAAATTCCTTTGTCCTCTTAAAAAAGTGGAGCATCAAAACTTCCTGTCTTCCGAAATGCGCTTTGCATTTAACGAAACTGTAAACTAAAATTTTAACGTGTTTCCCTAATAGCTAAGCCAAATTAATGCTGATATCAGCCAAATACAAATTTTAATGCTTTAAAGTCTTATCGATTACTATATATTCAACTGTTCTTTTATTTCCACAATCAAAACTGAATATCCAAACCAAAATTATATTTTTTTTTGGTTTCGGGAATTCCCGGGACAAAATATAAAAAAAAAACGGGATTCGAGAATTTCCGGGCTAGACGCACTCGTCAGTCCAGTTGTTGTGCAATCATTAGTTTCCAAAGTATCTTTTTATCAGTTTATTATAAAGACTTTAAATTTTCATGCATTCGTAAAAAAATGCAAACAAAAATAAATAAATATGGTAGGAAATCTGACAAAAAAAATCAACCATCCCAAAACTTGCATTGTTTCTGTAAAATTACGATAAATTGTAAACGATAAAGAGGTTTAACGAAGTCACCAAAAAAAATATTTTAAAGACCTTAAAAGATCATTATTACAAATAAGCTATTGATGAAAAAAATTAAGTAAAATTTTAAAGAAAAGATAAAACAAATATTTGAAGTTCATGAGGAAAGATGACAAGAATTGCATTGTCATGATTTTAAAACCAGAACACCTAAAAAAATAAATTTATCGGCATAATCTCCAACCTTGAGCAAATATTCAGGACAACTAAATTGCAGTTTCGTGCATTCGAAAATTCTGCCTAGTCCATTTGAGTCAGGTATCTCTAGACGCTGCAGTGTATAGAAAAGTGATTCTTGAAACATTTTAATTCAACGTCTTAAATGGTTGCCAGAATACTAACAGAATCCTGTCAGGAATAACATATAATTATGTATTTTCAGCAGCATCCATAAAATAATTCAATTCAAGTTAAAAAAAAAACAAATGATCAAAATTCAAACTTCCCATAGTTAAACACAAAAATTCAATCCACCAGCTGTGTGCCCTCGAGTATCCTGCTAGGACGATTCATCCAACCTTTCAGCATTTCTTCCAATAATGACTTCTAGTCTTCGGATTCCGCTGCGATTCTGTGCGGACTCCCCACGGACTATGTTTGCCGGTTCCGTGACTCTCAAGTCACTGCCGTCCGTGTGCATCGGTAGCCGGTTCGAACGACGGGAAATCAATATAGTTCCTACGACCAGCAGCAGCAGCTTGTCTTGCCAGAAAGGGGGCAAATCTCGCGTCTTGGTCTAGGGGTCGCACACAGAAGAAGGTTCTGCTCACGCCCCGCGGCAGGGGTCACACAATCGATGAAGTAATTTGCTGGGAAAATTTTGACGAGACTTTGTGCGCCGTGATTGCGATCGAACTTGTATCCTGTTGTGGTCGCCAGGATCAGATTCTGCAGCGATGTAGGCATGTCGAAGGTTCTCGCTCTCTCTCTCTGGGAAGGTCTTCTCGGGATTCAACAATGGCACTATTTTGACAGCCCATCAAATGGAGATTTTGGAGGAAGAAAGAAGAAGGAATATGATCCGAGGTCGGTTGACGGTTGACTTCGGAGGCTGACCTCCGGCTGGCTATTCTTCACGGTCCAATTCTTGCTGTGCGATGTAATCGGTGACTTTCGCCTTAGAAATGACTTAATTCACGGTCGATGCGTGGCCACGATTAAGAACAGGAGGTGGAGATTGGACGCCCGCAGACGATTTGTACCAGATTTCCCTTCAACATGCCCACTCAACAGCAAATCTCACCTCACAGTCTTAAAAAGTGTCTGAGCTGTAGAAAGTGGCGATGAAAAGCTTCCGGTTCCCACGGTTTATTTAATTACATTTTATGCTTATCTGCAAGTCGAGCAAGCGACTCTTGGCACGCGGCCCTCGGTCGAACCCAACATCCCGAACAGGGTCTGAAGCTGATAGCTGATGCATATATTCACTGAATCATCATCACCCACACTGCCTACTCAAAGTGTGGCGCGCTTTTCTCCAGACAAGACATTGCGTTGGTTGCTGGAGGAGAGGGCGTGAAAGAAAACATGATTTTCATTTTCATAACTAAACATTGCTGCGTTTTTTTATCGTTGGAGAGAGAGGTGGCACTTTCACACCTTCAAGGGAAAACTGGGTCAAAGAGCAGAATTAACTCCAAAGAGTGGAAGACAGGAAATTAAAAGAGTAGTTTAATTATTTAAAAGAAAAAGAAAAAATGATGGTTCTAGTTGAAAAATCTTACTTAATTTTTTTTGGCAAAGTTGTAGATTATAATTAGGACTAAAAGTTATACTCTTATTTACTACTCTATTTGGGTAATTCTCTACCAACTCACACTAAATCGGGAAAAGTTGCCCCGACCCCTCTTCGATTTGCGTGAAACTTTGTCCTAAGGGGTAACTTTTGTCCCTGATCACTAATAATAATAATAATTTGCAGCCTGAAACGGTAATGATATAGAAATTTGGTGTCAAAGGGACTTTTATGTAAAATTAGACGCCCGATTTGAAGATCAGAATTTCGAAAAAACCTATTTTTCATCGAAAACCTATTTTTCATCGAAAAAAACACTAAAAATGTTTTTAAAAATCTCCCATTTTCCGTTACTTGACTGTAACATTTTTTGGAACATGTAATTTTAAGGGAAATTTAATGTACTTTTCGAATCTACATTGACCCAGAAGGGTAATTATTTCATTAGGACAACATTTTTAATTTTAGAATTTTGTGTTTTTTTCTAACTTTGCAGAGGTTTTTTTAGAGTGTGACAATGTTCTACAAATTTGTTGAGCAGACAATAACAAAAAAAATGATATATAAACATAAGGGTTTGCTAGTAAACATCACGAGTTACCGCGATTCTACGAATTTTTTTTTTGAAAAAGTTACTTTTTGCGTTTCTCTTTGTTTCATCATCCGTGTCTGTCGCGGGTGACGATGAACGGCTATGATCGACGACAACCAATTTTTTCAAATTTTTTTTTGGTAAAATCGTGATAACTCGTGATGTTTATAAGCAAAACTCTTATGTTTATATATCAAAATTGTTACACTCTAAAAAATAACCCTGCAAGAAAAAACACAAAATTTTAAAATAAAAAATTTTGTTCTAAATGAAAAAATGACCCTTCTGGGTCAATGTAGATTCGAAAAGTACATTAAATTTCCGTTAAAATGAAATGTTCCAAAATATTTTACAGTCGAGTAACGGAAAATGGGAGAGTTTTTAAAACTTTTTTAGTGTTTTTTTCGATGAAAAATACGTTTCTTCGAAATTCTGAGTACGCCATCAAATCGGGCGTCTAATTTTACATAAAAGTCCCTTTGACACCAAATTTCTATCTCATTACCGTTTCAGGCTGCAAATTATTGAAAAACTCCTCTTTTTTCGCATGTTCAAAAATGAAAGGGGTCGTACCACCCCTCCGGCACGAAATATTTAAAAAACGGACCTCGGATTCGTGATCAGGGACAAAAGTTCCCCTTAGGACAAAGTTTCACGCAAATCGAATAGGGGTCGGGGCAACTGCTGTGTGAGTTGGCAGAGAATTACCCATTTCACTTTTTTACTAAAAGATGAATTCCCAAAATAAGTATTTTTTTCATTTTCGATCTTTTTCATGACGACAATTTTGAGCCTCAGCGCATAATGGGGCAAAATTTGGTTCCAGAGATTTGGATTTCTAATTTTTAGAAAATATTGAATAATACTGTTAAAAACGTTACTTAATTCACCTATAGGTGGTTGGTGCCTTCCTCGCATATTTTTATCAAAATATCTGAGATCCGGCCTCAAAAAAAGGTTTATTAAAAACACTTAAGTCCTTATAGCTATTGATAGGGTTGTCAGATCTTCAATCTTTTGGGCTTGTCGGAAAGGTCTTTTGATTACCTACCCAACGATGGGTCGCATGACACATCCATGACTTTTTCATCAAAATATGTGAGATCCGGCCTCTAGATAAGTGCAGTTCTTCTGGGGACGCGCAGTCTTGTTTTTTCACGATAATTTTCGTCTCTTTTGTGTCGCTGTTTGTGTGCATGGGGTGATTGGTCATAATAATTGAATAATGCCTTCATAAGTGCAGTGCTTCTGGGGACGCGCAGTCTTGTTTTTTCGCGATAATTTTCGTCTCTTTTGTGTCGCTGTTTGTGTGCATGGGGTGATTGGTCATAATAATTGAATAATGTCTTCAAGTGCAGTGCTTCTTGGGACGCACAGTCCGGATTTTTTGCGATAATTTTCGTCGTGAATGATCGTTAAAATTTATTCCAACTTTCAGTTTTAGTAATTACTCATCAAACTATCGATTATATGAAGAGTAAAGCGTCATTTATTTACTATTTTTGAAATTTGCTCGCGTTATCTAAATTGTAAAAACAGTAAAATTATACTGACAAGTCCAGCCTATAGCACTAATGCTTGGCTGGCACGCGTTCGATAAAAATAAACCATTTTAAATAATCAATTATCTATCTTTCCGCAGCCGGCTGCCTAAGATTTAAAAATTTCAACCGATAAACAAAATGCTCATGGTCACATCACTGCCACTCGTGAATCCTGACCTCATACCCATCTACTAACCCCCTCAACACTCATGTGATACTTTGTCGGAGAAGCAGTCGATTGGGCGGTCTCTATCACTCAAGTATCGGACTAACATTCCCATCCACTTCCCCGTGACCCTACCACTGGTCGTGGCCGGCGCCGGTATTGATCAGCATGATAGGGGCCTTTGAGAAGTTGCGAAGCGAGGAAAGATAGCACCCACTTATCTTCCACGGCTCGTGGATGTAACTTCTGGAGGTCCTGGTCAATAACGGAGTAGCAACTGCGGGTGGGCACCTATGCTTATGCTTAAAATATGTGAGATCCGGCCTCTAAAAAGTGTATAAATAACAAACATGCTCATAACTTTTGATGGGGTTGTCAGATCTTCAATCTTTTGAACGCGTTGGAAAGGTCGTTCAAATACCTTTCTAACAATATATAGCATGACGGGTTTTCTTACAAAAACCACCCTTTTTTACAATATTTCAAACTATAGCCAAATATTTTTTTAACATAACTTTTGAAGTACGTTTCTAAACTTCATAATATTAACTAGGATCTTGTGTGACCCCAAGACGGATCGAATGAGACCATAACGGTCCAAATCGGTTCAGCCAGTCCGGAGATAATCGTGTGCATTTTTTTCGGTGCACGGACTCACATTCAGACACATGCAGAGACATTTGTTCAGAATTTGATTCTGAGTCGATAGGTATACGTGTAGGTGGGTCTACGAGGTCAAATAAAAAAGTTCATTTTTCGAGTGATTTTATAGCCTTTCCTCATTGAGGTGAGGAAAGCAAAAACGTTACTTAATCCACCTTAAGCCTTCCTCACATTTAAAGAGTGCTATCCAAAATAGACACAAAAGGGAGGTGTTTTTCAGTGTTTTATCAATTTGACTCATTATTCATACCACTAGATTGGGTAGTCAAATCTTCATAATGCACTTATGTGCTTACAACTTATGATAGGGATTACCAATCCAATTCGTGCTCAACATATCTTAAATCCGGCCTCCGAAAAGTGCATAAATAACACTTAAGTGCTTATAACTTTTGATAGGGTTGTCAGATCTTCAATGTTTTGGACGCGTTAGAAAGGTTTTTCAAATACCTTTTTGAATATGTATAACATGACGGGTTTTCTTAGAAAAACCACCCTTTTTACAATCTTCCGAACTTTAATCAGAATCGTTTTTTAGCATAACTTTTGAAGTAGTCAACTAAACTGCCTAATTTTTAATAGCGACTTATGGGACCCCAAGACGGATCGAATGAGGCCAAAACGGACAAAATCGGTTCAGCCAATGCCAAGATAATCGAGTGACAATTTTTTTATCAACATCCCACCACACACACAGACATTTGCTCAGAATTTGATTCTGAGTCTATAGGTATACATGAAGGGTGGTCTAGGAGGTCTTATTGAGAAGTTCATTTTTCGAGTGTTTTTATAGCCTTTACTCAGTAAGGTGAGGAAGGCAAAAATAAGTCAAAACTTAATTTTAATCAAAACAAATTTTAATCACATTGTGCAGTAGCTTTAAAGACGGAATTTTGAGTCACCCAAATCATATCCAAAAGCGAGAATTTTCAAAAAAAAGTTATTTTGAGCAATTTATTTTTATGTGTTTAAAAGTGAAATAATAAGTTGAATATTTTTTTAATATTATTGCGAGTTTCTCCTGGATTGTCCTTACTTACACCTACAACTTTGCCGAAGACACTTAATCAATCAAAAAAAAATCTTCTCGGATTTTTTTCATTCTTTAATAACACCTTATACAAGCTGTACATTTTAGTGTATACAATGTTTGAAAATCTGAGAACCACCGAATACCCTTTTTCATAATTTTGGAAATGATTCTGTCGTTTTGAGTTTACCAACGCTTCTCGACCCGTTGATACCTTTTTTCTAGGTAGTCACCATGAACCTAGCAGAGATCTCGACATTGTCTACAGTTATTTAATTTGAAGATTAACTATTCTTGTAAGATTTAATATCATAATGTACATTCCCAGTCCTAATCTGATCTCGGCATCTAAAAGAACCTATTAAAAAAAAGTTCGTGAAAACAATTAATGATAGCATGTTAAAAAATTGTGCAAAAGCAAGCGCGCCTAATTAGACATCCCTACAAATCTAATTAAATTAAATTTATTGATTATTGATTGATTATGAATTGATAAAAAAGAAGAATAATTTCATAAAAAAAATCGCAATATTTGCAATTCTGTGAATAAATTTGACCTAATAAATAAACAAGTTTGACCTAATAAATAAACAAGTTGAGTTGGTAAATTTTAGAGACAATTTCCAGCTGAAAGATACTTAGCTCAATTTTAACTGGCTTAGAAATGGTACGAATCGTTCCACTCTAAGCGTCTAGACCGAAAACTAAGCCACCCACTCGTATGTGCTACAGCTTCGAAGGTCGTTCTCATGCTTAAAAACGACACACGTCTCTAGTATGATAATTTAGTGCACCGATCACGAACGGCCGAGACAACGAGTGATGGTAATTAATACTAATTACAGCTCTATTAAAAATCCGCTCAAAATCATCGCGTGCTGGTTTTGCAAAACACGCACCCATTTAACGAACCCTTTTTATTTTCGACGCCGTTGGTTTGAGAAGTTCGAATAGACTTTCCCAATAGTTTGTTGGTTTTTATCTTCCTTTGCTTTGGTTGAATGGCTACACCAGTTTTGAATATACTTGTCCACATAGTTTATGATTTTCTATGGTACTTTGAGGTGCATTCTTTCGGGAATCTCCCCCTTTACTGAGATATCAATCAGCGATAGATCAATGGATGTCGGTACTATTCGGTATCGATCAATCACCCTTTGGCAAGCACGATTGCGCCAACGGTCGTGGTTCTATTGAAATTTGCAGATTGTGTAGGTGTCCCTATTTTCGACCTAACCCAAATTTAATTTAATTTTCATAAGATTCCCCTTAGTAAAACAGTGGAAAGTTCGCAAGTTTGATAACTTGTACAAGAAAACCAATATCAGCGCCCTTTACCCTACATCGGAACAGACCACCGATGCACCTTCCCCCCGAACCAGAACCTGCGCAGGACGAAATTGAATGAAGTATGAACTCGCGAGTTCACGTATCGTACCTTTCAGTTTTTGTTTCTGATTTGTTTGATCTGCCAATGGGTTTCGACATTGTACGGCGAGTGTATAACATGCCGGGAACACGGGTCGGCTGTCGTGGTGAGGTTGCCAAAGATCTTCCTCGGGGAGGTCCTCCGAAGTAGATTCCGTTCGTAGATTTACCTTGCATGCACAGAAAAAAATAATGTAAATTTGGAAGCTGTAATTTTTGAAGGTTGAATATTACCTCTAATATGATGTAATTTTACCTCAATTTAGACTGAAAAAGTGACATTACACCAGAAAAGTGGTAAAATTACACATTTCCAGAGGTAAAATTACACCTTTTTTCTGGCATAAAAGATGTACCCCTTCCCAGATGTAATATTACCATGATTTTTTTTTCTGTGTGGTACGATGGTGAAGATGGATGGGGATGGTGGTCAGATTTGCGCTGGACAATGGATTGTATAGAAATTTAAACGTTCATATTAAACTTTCTTAAGGTTTTCCAATTAGGCTAAAAAAACCTATGCCTTTATAAAAAAAAACTTTTAAAAATATCAGTTGTGGAATACTTTAGATATAAAACAAAATCTGGAATCATAATCTTTAATCTATGATTTTTAATGACAAAAGTGCTGCCCATGAATATATAGTTTTTTTTTCAAGCGAAATTTAGTATATTTTAGTTATTTGCACCAAAATACTTCTTCTATTACAAAGTTTCGATAAAATAACAGAATCTAACTTTTGTTCTGCACATTCCAAAATAAAAATTTGAGATGAACAAGCCAAATCATCGTTCACTCATTTTCTGCAAAATGTTTAAAGGTATTCAAAGGTTGCCACCACGTTTTTTCTTCTTCGAATTCGCTAAAAATCGACTTATCATTTTGTTATTACCAGATAGCCTATGTGCCATTCCGTGTCAATTGGATACACTTTTGGACTCGACCTTCACCGATTTGGACTAAACTTGGAGGGAACGTTCATCTATCGATAGTTAACAGGAATCCCAAGTTTGGTGCCGATTGCACCATCCCTCTTTCTTAGGCACCGTTCTCTTTTTGACGATTTTCTAAAAAGCTTTTTTATTATTTTACTCCTAAATTTCCAACTATTAGACCGAAAGACTTTGTTCTGGATGCATTTTATAGGAAATTGTCCAAGGGTTTAATTAAAAATAAAATATCAACCCACAAATTGCTTCCAATATTGTTTCTTTGCAATTGATGATTTAAAACGTGATTTTCACCCATTCCTTATATTTATATTTATTTTATTTGATCACCATCGTGTTCTCCGGACAATTGGGTACTAAAGCCCTATGTAAATTTTTATGTACAACGGTAAAAAACACGTTTAAAAACCATTTCTGATCACTATTTTTTTCATTTTAATGCAAAAAAAATATTGACAAGACAACATTTTTTCGATGGATCAACTATGGTCCCCTTGGAACGAGCTGTCAAGTAGGAACTTTACTGTCAAGAAGGACCGCGAGGTCAATTTTTCAAAATTGATTTAAAAATCCATTTTAAACTCGTTGTGGTCGTACAAAGGGTCATTGTACTCAGAAAAATAAGCTTTATCGCTGTAAACAATAATATCAGCAATCTAAGCTTAATTTTAGGACCCAATTTTACAAAAGAATCAATGCATAACTCAAACGAAACCAAACCATTGCCGAGAAACTGCCCTTCAAAAATAAAAACTCCAATTTCCTATGCAAAACTTTTTGCGCCATGAACCAGTGTATTGAATTGAAAACCCCTGAAAGTAGGCCTTGAGCGCAAGCGTAGGCTTCGCCCTTATTTTTATAAAGGAAATTCATAGTTTTTATTTTTGAAGGGCAGTTTCTCGGCAATGGTTTGGTTTAGTTTGAGATATGCATCGATTTTTATGTAAAATTGTTCGGAGAACACGATGGTGATCAAATAAAATAAATATAAATATAAGGAATGAGAGAAAATCAAGTTTTGAAGCATAAACTTTGGCATTTGATATTTTATTTTTAAAGAATTCCTTGGACAATTTCCTATAAAATGCAACCAGAACAAAGTCTTTCGGTGTGACAGTTAGAAAGTTACGAGTAAAAGAAAAAAATACTTTTTAGAAAATTGTCAAAAAAGAGGGAACGTTCCCTCCAAATTTGGTCCAAATCGGTGAAGGTCAAGTCCAAAAGTATACCCAGTTGACTCGGAATGACCCCTATACTATTTCCCAGAATGTACCATTTTCCGAAAAACATTTTTCAGAAATGCATTAATGCACTAAAATTTAAAAAAAATATCACATTTTTTACAGCTTACTTAACAGTTCGTTACTTATGAACAATTTGAATTTCAACGGAAGTCAGTTTTCACCTGAAAGTTCTACTTCACATTTTTCATCGTTCACCCTTCTTAAACAATTAAATAGTGTAATTTTGAAGAATATCTGTAACTCCGTTTTACTATTTTTTCAATGATAAATCCTTCTTTTTATGAATAGTAATTTAATTAGAAAGATGGTTTCTTTAAAGAATATATCTTAAAAATTGTATTCCACTGATAGCTTGTCAAATGAAACAACATTAGTTATAAGAGAAACTTCTTATCATCATTCTACTAACTGTAGCCTGTAATCCATATTAAATTAAATTTTTCTCAATGATTTTACATGCAATGTAAAAAAAAAGTTACAGTAACGGGAAAATTACTGTTAGTTTTTTTACATTGCATTGCAACAAAATCAAATATAAAGGATTGAATTTTCTGAAAAAGGAAAAAGTTACTTGATCAAAAAATGTTGAGCAAAATGTGAATAAAAGTAAAAAAAAATATATATATAAATTCAAAAACATTTTTGAAGTGTCAAATAATAAGCAAAACAAGAACTCTCCAATTTGCTATTAGGAGAGTTAAACATACCTGCTAAATAATAAATCAGAATAACTTTATTTTAATCATACTTCTATGTAAAATTGCTGATATGTGATAAATTTTAAAATTCTGATCGTCTTTAAATTAAATTTTCCCTTTATCAATGAGCAAACTTCTCAATTCAATTCACACTTTTTTCTGCGATGTGGCACAAGGCATACCTCAACATTTCTTTCCATCAAGCGGTGAAAATCTACAAACCATCGAAACATGTTCATATTAACTTCCCTCCAAGCAGCAAAAACACCTTCAGATTCTATTCTATGCCTTACCTCTTCAAAGTATCAGGTTGGGACTGCAACGCGCTCGCAATGAGTTATTGGCTATTTTGAATAATGTTGTTGGAGCTGCGTGCGCGCGCGAAGATTCACATGTTCCTCGATTGGATAGCAGAGGGCGTGTTCCGAGGGGGGCGATACGATACCGATGGCCCCAATGATCACCATCGACGTCCGTAAGGATTAAAGATCCGAAACAAAATGGGGGAGGAGAATGACCCCGCGGGAACGGTTATGTGATGGGTTTGGGCTTTTTTCTCTATAGATGTTAATGCGCTCTCCGATGAGGAATCGCTGGATAATCCCAACCTAAAATATGCATCGATCGTTAGGGTGGTCCAATTTTAGTTGATTTTTAATGAGAGTTCTGAACAACCACAATAGATAGATCCTTTCATCAAATAGTCTGCCAAGAGGAATACTGAGTGTCTCCGATAATGTATGTTTATGGTCTCATCGTATACCAAAATCCCAAGTAAACACAAAAAAGTCCTCATCATCATTAAAGAGAATCTTGAGCAATCCCAAGAAAGAAGAATCTTCAAAAGCACCGTAAAGTGTCCCCATTATCATATTATCTACCATAAGAAATCCTACACCCAAAATTCCGAGTCGAGAGAATAGTTCCCTCAAAATTTATTGAAGACTTAGCGCCAAAATCGAGAGAATAATGCTACCAACTCACACCACCATAACAAATGAGTTCATTCATTAATTGAAACAATAAATCTCCAACAAGTGTCATACATCGACATCTGATCTTTCCTTAGTCACCAAGCTGTGGTGGCCGAGGCAGTTAAGTCATTTGGTTAGTATGTCAAAGGTCTCTGGTTCGATTCCCGATGTTGACACTTTTGGTTTTTTGTTATGACGGATGAACGTTTTTTTGGAAATGAACCTCGAGAGAATAATTCTTTCGCCCATGTCAAGCTGTGTTCTCTGTGTCCGTAAATGGTACCACTATTCTCTCGTCTCGAGGGCATTATTCTCTCGGACCAGCGCTGCCCAGTTTTGGGTGTATAAGCAATCCCATTGAAGAGTCCTTATAATCATATCATCTAATGAAAAGGAATCCTAAGTAAAAAAGTAAGTAAATCCTTCCCAGTTCCTGAGGGGAACACCCTTAAAGAGTATCGGGGCCGGCATTTACAAAGCGGATTCAGTGGCAATTTCATTCTCAACTTAATGTTAACATGTTAAGGTTAATGTTAACATTCCATAGGTCGCCTCCCTAAGGTGTTGTGATAAGGTCCAGTTTGTGACGATACACTACCTTCCCTTTACTAAGCAATCGAAACCAGAAGAGAAACGATTACCAGTTGTGTTGGTCCGAGCCGGGATTAGAACCCCGATCTGCCGCTTACTAGGCGGGAGCGTTACCACTAGGCTACGTGGCTCGGTCCTAAGTAACCTCAAAAAGAGTCCCCAAGAGTAATCTACCAAGATTTTTCTTTAGCATGAGCAATCATCTACCAATAGGATGTTTGAGCAATTCCAATGAAGAGTCGCCATGCCAAGAAAGAAGATCGCCCTAACAGGATCATCTTGATCTGATCACCCATAGAGTAAGGGATGTTACGGAGGGAGTGGATCGGGCTCCAATCGGATAATTTATTGTTCGCAGTGCGTTCGTCGACGTTGATTATTTCTTCAGTACCGCCCTTGGGTGGTTTTATGACCGTTCGTCCATCCGTACGGAGAGGTTTGTGGGGCGTGGGCCCAGTGTGCTTGCACATGCTGCATCGGTACTGATCCCATTAGATACTCCACGTACTCTCCGTGAACTCCCCCACCCTTGGTTCGGGCGGAACCTTAAACAAACGAACGCACAGACCGAGTCCATTACGGGCTCTAATGCAACGCTACAGGTGATTTGATATCGCTGGCGCTAGTTGGCGTCTTAAGGGTAGACCCAAGTCTAGGCACTTTAAAGGTGGAAATCTCGTATAGTAGTAGCTCATGCGTGCCGCAATGCTTTCAAAAGTGCTATTACCCGTGAATAATTGCGTGCTACTTGCGTAACTTTGTTGCACGCACCACTTGTACCGACCGACAACCTGTTGTTGGCTTGGTTGTACTAAAGCCCCACCTGATGAGATTGTAACGACATCAACTCAACGCTACGGATAGTAGTGGTGGGCCACCATTTTGAACAGCGCTCTCGTCTGGGCATGTTCCAGACTTTGTAAGTGCAGCCTGTAATTAAATTATCTTAGTTCAATTACCCTCGTGCACCTTGTTAACGTCAAATTCTGGAAGTTTAGTTGATAGTTGAAACGTCTTAATGAAAAGCAGTTTAATGCTCTCCGTCAACTCACACAGCAGTTGCCTCGATCACGCTTCGATTTGCGCGAAACTTTGTCCTAGGGTAAATTTTGTCCCTGATCACGAGTCTGAGGTCCATTTTTGGATATCTCGTGACGGAAGGCGGTACGACCTCTTTCATTTTTGAACAACAAACATGAGTTTTTCAATAATTTTCAGCCTGAAATAGTGATGATATTGAAAGTTGGACGTCCAATTTTATGGCGTTCTCAAAATTCCGAAAAAACGTATTTTTCATTTTTCGTCACTCGACTGTAAAAAAATTGGGACATGTCATTTTATGGGAAATTTAATGTACTTTTCGAATCAGCAATAACCCAGACGAGATTTTTTTTTCATGTAGAAATTTTTGTATCATTTAATTGTTTTTTTGTAAACTTTACAGTGATATTTTTTAAAGTGTATCAATGGACTACAAAGATGTAGAGCAGACAATTTCAAAAAAATTGATTGATGGACATAAAGGGTTGCTTTCAACCATCACGAGTTTACGAAAAAAAAGTTGATCGTTGGCGTTCACACGTGATGGTTGATTTTTTTTTACTGTAATAAAAGTTGTTTCGTGATAGGAGAATAAATTTAATAAATACAGAGCAACTCTCTACGAAATCTGCCGATTTCGAAAATTATTTTTTTTGTATTTTTTAATTTGACTCAAACTTTGTGGGGTCCCTATGACCAAATAAGCTATTTTGTGTCATTGGTTCACCCATACAAGTCTCCATACAAGTTTGGCTGCTGTCCATACAAAAATGGTATGTAAATATTCAAACACCTGTAACTTTTGAGTGAATTTTCTGATCAATTTGGTGTCTTCGGCAAAGTTGTAGGTATTGTTGAGGACTATTGAGAAAAAAATAGGTACACGGAAAAAAAATTGCAGATTTTTTAATCAACATTTTTTTCACTAAACCTCTATTTCCCAAAATATGTATTTTTTGATTTTCGAGATTTTTTGGTATGTTTTAGGGGACAAAAATCCGCAACTTTTGAGCCATAGTCAAAAAATCTGCCTCCGAGTTATGAATTTTTGAAAAATAGTGATTTTTGGAAAAAAATCGAAGTTTCATGCAAAAACAAGTTTGACATTATTTTTTAATGCAAAATTGAATTTGCAATCGAAAAGTACTTTACAGATTTTTTGAAAAAAGGGCTCCGTTTTCAAGATATAGCCACCGAAAGTTTGATTTTAGCGAAATATTTGCAATTTTTTCGATTTTTAAAAAAAGTGACCATTTCTAAAAATATTTTTTTTTTTAAGTTCAGAAAATTGGCTATAAAATTGTCTAAGAGACATTGAAGATTGGACCTCGGATTGCTGAGATAGAGCCGCTTTAAGAAAAAGAAACACGAAAATTGAAGTTTTTTAAATCTCCCCAAAACAACCCACCATTTTCTAATGACGATATCTCAGCAACTAATGGTCCGATTTTCAGTATTATTACATGAAACATTCGTGAAATTTTCCGATCTTTTCGAAAAAATATTTTGAAAATTTTTAAATCAAGACTAACATTTTAGAAGGGCCATACATTGAATATTACGCCCATTTAAAATGCTAGTCTGAACTTTTAAAAAAAAATATTTTTAGAAATGGTCACTCATGGTCACTATTTTTAAAAATCGAAAAACTGCAAATATTTCGCTAAAATCTAACATTCGGTGGCTATATCTTGAAAACGGAGCACTTTATCAAAAATCTGTAAAGAACTTTCGATTGCAAATTCAATTTTGCATTAAAAAATAATGTCAAACTTGTTTTTGCATAAAACTTCATTTTTTTTCCAAAAATCAATATTTTTTCAAAAATTTATAACTCGGCGGCAGATTTTTTGACCATTTTTCTCTATGGCTCAAAAGTTGCGGATTTTTGTCCCCTAAAACATACCAAAAAATCTCGAAAATCAAAAAATACATATTTTTGGAAATTGAGTTTTAGTGAAAAAAAGTTGATTAAAAAATCTGCAATTTTTTTCCGTGTACCTATTTTTTCTCAATAGTCCTCAACAATACCTACAACTTTGCCCAAGACACCAAATTGATCAGAAAATTCACTCAAAAGTTACAGCTGTTTGAATATTTACATACCATTTTTGTATGGACAGCAGCCAAAATTGTATGGAGACTTGTATGGGTGAACCAACGACACAAAATAGCTTATTTGGTCAGAGGGAAGGCCCCCACAAAGTTTGAGTCAAATAAAAAAAATACAAATAAAATCCATTTCCGGTTTTGGTAGAGAATTGCTCTACATTCTTTTATGTAAAAAACAAAAAATAACTAGCTATTTGAATCTATGACATTTCCCCGAAACCCATATTACCGAAGGGACATTTCCCCGAATGCCACTTCCCCGAAAAGACACTTCCCCTAATAGTCATTTCCCCGAATTCCATTTACCCGAATTTCCCATTTCCCCTAATCGTCCACATTCCCGAATGCCATTTTCCCGAATGGGCCACAATCCCGAATGCCACTTACCCGATTAGTCATATCCCTGAATAGTCATTTCCCTGAACGCCATTTCCCCGAACGCGGTCAAGCCGAAATGCCCGGTGCCCCGGAGCGTGCGCGCTCCTGTGCACCGGGCATTTCGGCTTGACCGCGTTCGGGGAAATCGCATTTTACAGTCGACTCTCTGCTTGTCAATATCCAAGGGACCGTCGAGGAAGAGAATCATCAGATTACAGAACGATGCAAAATGAAGACTCGATTGAAAATATTTTTTTCTTGATACCCAGCTATGGGAGAGAATCATGGCAACGTCCATCAAACAAAAACACACAAATTTCAAACACCCTTTAAAGCTTCGTTTCGCCAAGCAAAATGTCTGTGCAAGCCATGAAAACTGAAATTATTGACAACCGGAAGAGATTTTTAAAGCAAACAGGGACTGAAGAATTCATCGATAGATGGAGAATTATTGATATCTAGAAGATCGACAGCCAGAGAGTCGACTCTATAAGAAAAAAAAATGATGGCACTTTTTATCACATCAAACTACATATAATATTTCTTGAAAGGTTCGTATTGGCCTTGAATGATCAACTTTCTTTTTGGCTTCACTCAGAACAGACGTAGCATTTTAGAGGGGAAGTGGTGTTGGAAGGTTTGGTACTATTCATTCAAATACAATGAATATTGTTACAGACTTTTTTTTTATATATTCTCAAAACAAATACCTTTTTCTTATAGACATGATAATAATAATGCAATAGAAGTTTTGTTATTTTTTATGATTCAAAAACATACCGTGCGATTTTCGTAGTACCCCGTATCAGTAGAACCCAGTTCACACTGATCATTTTATTCACATTGCTGGTTTGGGATTTGGCGAAAAGTATAATCAACAAAAATTTGTACCAGCCTTATGTAACTATTTGTTCGATTTTTTGCATTTTTGAACAAAATTCGAAAAAAAAATCCTTGCAAATTTCTCAAAAACAACATCTAATCATGCGGTTGAACACAAATGTTAATTGAACAACAAAAAATTTAGTAATTGGGTCCTAAAATTAAGCTTAAATTTGTGATATTATTGTTCACAAGAAAAATAAGCTTTACTAAGTACAATGACCCTTTGAACGATCGCAAAGGATTTAAAATGGATTTTTAATTCAATTTCTAAAAATTCACTTCACGGCCCTTCTTGGCAGAAAAGCTCCTACTTGACAGCTCGATCCAGGGGGGCCATAGTTGATCCATCGAAAAAATGTTGTCTTGTCAATAACTTTTTTTTTGCATAAAAATGAAGAAAAAAAAGTTATCAGAAATGGTTTTTAATCGTGTTTCTTACCGTTGTTCATAAAAATTGACAAAGGGCTTTACTACCCAATTCACAACATTTAATCAACAGCATACCCGAAAAAGCTGTTTGTTCGGAAAATTGAGAAAGAAAATAACTGTTAGTCATGGAAAAAGGCTTAAGCGAAAATGATGATTAGGGGATATGCAAATTCGGGTAATTTTAAATTTAAATAAACGGCATCACCCTGGTTTGGCAAAGTAAACAAACCGAACTTTTTGCGGTGCACCTTTTTCGATTTTTCTCACTGTTTTGCGGAACGGTCATCTCTAATTCGGCATCCTGTCGGACCAGGAAGTTTCCGCGGACACGGGAGTGCAAAATGCGGCCGAAAAAACGGCACAAACGGATCTTATGAACAGTGCGCAAAAGCGAAAGCTTGACGATGGCATCCATAACCTCGAAGAGGAATCGCGTTCGAAGCACCCGTACAACACCCGAGCGGCGGCGGCGGCAGCGGCAGCGGCGGCGGCGGCAGCGGCAGCGGCGGCGGCACTTTCGTCAGCAGACCAGGTTCCCGGTAGCAGCAGCAGCAATGGCAACAACAACGGTGCATCAGTGGTACTGAATGCAAACATCCCAATCAGCAACCAGTTCGACGGGCTGGAAGAGGAGCAGGGTGACGACTCAATTTCGTTGCGATCAATTATCACACCACCTCCGGTGCTAAAAATCGGCGAACCAGCTAAAAGCAAGAAAGTGCGGGTCCCTCCTATCTCGGTGGTCGGAAAGTCGACCCGGCAGCTGCGTGAATTCCTGGGGAAGTGTCGAATCCAACAAACAGCCTTCAACATGAAGGTCACGAAGACTGGTGTGCAGTTGTTGTGTTCCAGCGAGGAGAGCTTCAGCAGCGCAGTCGCGGCCCTCCGCGGAGACAACGTACAGTTCCACACGTACACCCCCGCTGCTGAGCAGCCGGTGAAAGTGGTTCTCTCGGGACTACCTGTGTATGACGAATTTGAACTGGAAACGGAACTCGCCGTTCTTGGCATTCACGTCCAGGAGCTGAAACTGTTTTCGCGAAAAGTGGTCGGGATGGAAGAGAGTGCGCTGTACCTTCTCCACTTCGCAAAAGGGACAGTAAAGCTGTCCGACCTGCAGAAGGTTAAGGCGGTGTTCAACACCGTGGTCCGTTGGCGCTACTACGAGCGGAAGCCGACCGATGCTGTGCAGTGCCACCGCTGCCAACGCTTCGGGCATGGCATGCGAAACTGCAATCTGGCGCCACTATGTGTGAAGTGTGGCGAAAAGCACTTCTCGGCGGATTGCAGACTGCCGAATAAAGCTGAGCTCGCGAGGGTGGACAAAAGCGCGACACGAGAGGCGATTAAGTGCGCGAACTGCAGCGGCCAACACACCGCCAACTACCGGGGCTGCCCAACCCGAAAAAGTTACCTGGCCAAGCTTGCCGAAAAGAAGGCCGAGCTCCGCAACGCGCAGCCCCCAACGCTGCGTCCTTCCCGCAACACCGTGCCGCAGAACGGGAACCCCAGCATCAATTCAACGGCCGACACGTCGGTCATGACTTTCGCCGAAGCACTGTCCCAAGGGAACAGTAACAACACCAGTAATGACCTGTTCACCATGTCGGAGTTTCTCGCTCTTGCAAGAGAAGTTTTTGCTCGGCTGAAAAGCTGCAAATCCCGACAAGACCAACTTGAAGCTCTCGTGGAGCTTACCGCCAAGTATATCTACAATGTCTAACGTTGTAGATAACTTGCGCGTGGCTAACTGGAACGGACGATCCGTTCACGGTAAGAAGCTCGAATTTTTCGACTTCCTAGAACGGCACGATGTGGACGTGGGAGTCGTGACCGAAACCTGGCTGCAAGAGAGACTCGCCTTCTACCACCCAAAATTTTCTTGTTTACGATTCGACCGTGCCTCAGCCGATGCCGAAAGAGGCGGCGGCGTCCTGATAGCGGTTCGCAAAGGCATTACTTACACGGAGCTCAACTTATCGACCAAGGTCATCGAAACTGTTGGCATTTCCGTCAGCACGACGGAAGGAAACGTACACATCATCGCTGCCTACTTCCCCGGGGCAAGACGGCGCTCAGTATGGACACAGTTCCGCCGCGACATTTCCACCATCACGCGGGGGGCCGAGCCTTTCTTCGTGGCCGGTGACTTCAACGCTCGACATCGATCCTGGAACTGTGCTCGGGCGAACAAAGCGGGGACAGTCCTGTACCAAGAAGCAGCCAGCCGCAACTTCTTCGTTCACTTTCCTGACGCCTTCACCTTCCACCCGTCAGGCCGCGGGCGGCCCTCAACATTGGACTTGGCGCTCTCCAACAACCTGCTGGACATGACGAAACCGGTCGTCTTGAACGAGCTTTCGTCGGACCATCGACCAGTCCTGTTTGACATCAGTCTGTCAGCTCCGATTGAGCAGTCATCGCCCAAGTTTCGCTGCTACGCTCGTGCCAACTGGCCGAGCTTCCAAAGGGAGGTAAACGCGAAGCTGGACTTACTGAACCCCGAAGTCACCGACCTCAACACGGTAGCCGAAGTTGACGCCGCGGTAGAATTCCTCACCAAGACCCTGCTGGAAGCCGAAGCTGTTTCAGTTCCAGAAGTCCAACAGCGTAGCTACCACACTGCGACAATCCCTGAGGACACTCGCAGACTGATCGCACTCCGCAACATGCGAAGGCGTCAATGGTATAGGAGACGGGACCCGATCTACCAGGACATCGTGTCGTCACTAAACCGTCGAATTCGTGAGGAGTGCAACCGGGCAAACTTCAGCAAGTTCAAGGACACGCTACGAACGCTGCACGACGACCGGGACACGCTTTGGCGAATCACCAAGGCCCTGCGGAAGACGACCAAGTACAGCCCTCCGCTGCGCCAAGGAACAAATATCATCGCCTCCTCATCCGAGAAGGCCCAACTACTGGCGGCTAGCTTCGCTCGCGCTCACACCAACCAAATGCCTGATGATCCAGTGACTGCCGCAGAGGTGTACAACTCCATCGATTTCATCGATCGGACCCCGCTGGCGGACAACCATTCGTGGTTGGTTCGCCCCAAAGAAGTGGCGCAGCTCATCCGAAGACTGAAGGCGAAGAAAACACCGGGCCAGGATCAACTGAGAAACATCGTGCTGAAGCGGCTTCCCCAGAAGGCGCACATCTTCATTGCAAAGATCTTCTCCGCCTGTGTCCGACTCGGATACTTCCCAGCCGCGTGGAAGCATGCGGTGGTGATAGGCATTCCGAAGCCAAACAAGGACGCCACTAACCCCTCGAACTATCGGCCGATCAGCCTGCTTCCAACCCTCAGCAAACTCCTGGAGCGGGTGATTCTGGTGCGCATCGAACAACATTTGGAGAACACGCGGTTCATTCCGGACGTCCAGTTCGGGTTTAGACGAGGGCACTCCACCAACCATCAACTCGTTCGGCTCGTTAAGGAGGTGCGCGCGAACTTCGCGCGGCGCAAGTCAGCCGGCATGGTGCTCTTGGATGTCGAGAAAGCATACGACTCGGTGTGGCAAGAAGCAATCCTACACAAGATGTACCTCGCCAACTTTCCGCTGTACATCCTGAAGATTGTCCGCTCGTTCCTGCAAAACCGATCGTACCACGTTGCGGTAAACGGACACGTGTCGGACCGGCACGAAGTTCCTTTTGGCGTCCCGCAAGGCGCCGTCCTTAGTCCCACGCTCTACAACTTATTCACGGCCGACTTGGCGATGATCAATGGCGTCAGCTATTTCCTCTTCGCCGACGACACGGGGTACCTCGCGTCGGACTCCGATCCGGCCATCGTCGTGACCAAGCTGCAAGCTGCCCAAAACGCCATCGAACGCTACCAGAAGAAGTGGAAGATGAAGACAAATGCCGAGAAGTCGCAAGCGATCTTCTTCACACGCAAGCGAAACCCACGCTACCTTCCCCGCAGGGAGGTTTCGGTGTGGGGTAGCCATGTGCCATGGTCAGAGGACGTCAATTACCTGGGGGCCGCCCTGGACAAGAAGCTGACTCTCGCCAAGCATATCCAGAACGCCACGATCAAATGCGGTAAGATCACCAAGATGCTCTATTCTCTCGTCAACCGGCGGTCTCACCTGGATATCAACTCTAAGCTGCTACTCTACAAGACGGTGTTCAAGCCGGCGATGACGTACGGCTACCCGGCGTGGTACGACTGTGCCGCTTCCCACCGGAAGAAACTTCAAGTCAAGCAGAACCGGCTGTTGAAGATGATGCTAAATCTGGATCCGTTCCACCCGACTGACGACGTCCACAGGATGGCGAAGATGGAGTTGATCGATGATTGGCTCCAGCGAGTGCTACCGAAGTTCTGGATGGGGTGCGCCACCTCAGTCAATCCCCTGCTGCAGCGGTTGTCCCCTTGAGCTGTGATATTAGATTAAGTAATGCCTCCTTTCCTCTAACTATCCCACATCTATTAGCTATTTCGAAGGTTATTTTTGCAATTTTTTTCCTTCTCTGTCTAATTCGTTCTCCTTAGTACCAGTAAACTCTCTCCCCATTTTGAACAAATCAGCTGTTGAAAGGTAGTCCATATCTCAGCTCAGGATAACAACTGCACCAATGTAATTGTTAAAGCAACCTAATAAAATGAAATGAAATGAAAAATAAACGGCAATTGGCGTAAGTGTCACTTCGGGGAAATGGCATTCGGGGAAATGGCCGATTAGGGGAAATGGCATTCGGGGATATAGCCGATTAGGGGAAATGATATTCGGGGAAATGGCATTCGGGGATGTTGATGATTAGGGGAAGTGGTATTCGGGGATGTGACCAATTAGGGGAAATGATTTTCGGGGAAATGGCATTCGGGGAAATGAGCTAGACCCAGCTATTTGCATATTTTGTTTGGCTAAATTAACATTTAATGAATGTTATTTTATGAAAAAATTTAACATTGGATAAAAAACACTAAAATTTTGTTTCATAAAAAAAGGTTCACTAACTTTATTGCCTATTTTTGCATACTTGAGAATAAATTTGGAATTATCTAACGTTTGAAACACAAAACACATCACCACATCACAAAGGCTTAGACATCCCTAATAAAATCGGTGTGCCTAACAACTAATTTCCCATGTAGTGAAAACTGTTTGTGGTATAGTTCACTAGACCACAAATAATTTTTACTTTATGGGGAATTAGTTGTTAGGCACACTGATTTATTCGGGATAGTATTTAAAAAACACACAATCAGCAATCCTGCATAGGCATTCAAGGGATAACACATCTATCTATTTTAAATCGGCAACCGTGCCTCCCTTGGTTTTATAAACAAAACGTAAGTAACAATAGAAATTGTGGATCACATTGCAGCAATTGTTTTATTAACTGACCGCAAAGGTTGTGTTTTGTCCTAAGCAAATTTGACCTATTTTTGTTTTTTCTTGTTCAATTTTAACTTTAAACTAAGTGATTTTACCTTTTGACGAAATAATACGCACGATGAATCGAATTTACCAAGCAGTAAGCTCTTCTATAGTGGAGGTGAGTGCTTGGTTTAGTCTTAAGAATACTCTCACAAAACAACAAAAAGACAACAAAAATGTCAGTGCAAATAGTTGAAATATCCCACCAGCAGAAATCAATCAGCTCGCCCCTCCGCGTCCTACCTTCAGGCCATTCCCCGATCCAGAACTCCATAAATCATGCAGGCAAAATCGCCCGAATTTCCTTGTGCACCAATAAAACATAACTAAAACAGCCGAACGACAGCCGCGCGGGATCGTGAATGAAATTTCGCTCAAATAAAATCCTCTTGACGCATTGGAATTAAATTACACGGCCGGCTGATGCTGGGCGGACAAAATCGAGGGGAGGGACCGATTGTCGATTGGGCCAGTGTCCAGTGCCAGTGCAAAAGGGTGACAACATTTGATGAATGAATGCTACAGATGAATGAAACATATTTCATCGTTAGGCTACCTTTTCGGGGCCTCCGATTTGCTTCGGGTCCTTACATTTGGGCCCACTTCCCGCCCTTCTTCGCTTACTGGGTTTTCGTACACAGAAAAAAAATCTTGTTGTATTTGAATACAAGTAAACAATAATTTATCCAAAATATGACCTTTTTGTAAACTATAGATTCAAACAATACAATGCAAGGTCTAAGTTTATAAGTTTGAAACTGTGTCAGATAAATTATTTTAATATTTCAGCATATCTTAAAATAACCTTATTTAGATATCTGAGTTGATATAAATTGTTTAAACAATTTTTAATCTATTTTAGGCCATCAACTGCTGCTAACTGCTGAAAAAAACAAATTTGAAGACATTTGGTCGAATCATTTCTGAGATACACTTATTTTATGTAGCCAGTTAAAAAAAAGGTGCCACGATATCTCATCACTAATTTAACCAAATCGGCTCAAATTTTGGGTAAAGACTCGAAAAACAGCTTCTTTACAAAAAATGATAAAAATATTTTCATGTTTTTTTTTCATTTACAGAATCAAAAATATTCTGTTCTTTCTGAACATCAAATTTCAAAATTCGGCATCATCATGCATATTGAGTTAATCTTCAGCGCCTTCCCCAAAAATTTCAGCCAAATTGAAAGATCCAGTTCCGAAATATCGTAACATCCAATTTGTTAATCTATCATCTTTAAATAGGTATAATTAACAAATTATACGACCAACTGGCTGCAAATTTGTTTTTCCAGCCGTTAAAAATGTGAAGTTTGATACTCTTCGCTTCGCTTGGAGACAGTGATTTTAGCGGATCGCAGACTGGATTTCGCCATGTGATGTGATGATTTTCAAGGACAGGTTGCCTAGGAATTGGTAATGAGGAATGAAACCAACTCCACCTGAACTGATCCTGGACATTGCCATTGCTCCCATCTTCACCGCGCACCAAGAAAGAAAAACGGGTTTGGAAACCGAGAAGTGTTGATGCTCCACTTATTTAAGGGGACAAGGGAAAATCTTCAAGGAGTCACCATATAAGTTTTTCTTGGAGTTTGATAATTTTTTGAGAAGGTAAAAGGTCTAGGGTACGCGGTAAGCGGTATGCGTTGTGACCATTTAGATATTGTGTTTGAGGGTTATATTTTTAATTTCAAGGCAAGCAGTCGGATGCTGCTGCTGATGAGACAGGTCCTGTTTAAGAATAGCAAAGTATTTTTTTAACTTTATCATTTCTAACCGAACTCACCCAGCACGCCGCTATTTGAAACCCATCCCCTACCGTTCAGTATTCCCAGTGAGCAGATTTACTCCTTTTAAGGGATCTGCTTTTGCCAAGCCATACAGGAATCGAACCCGTTACCTTCCGCTTACAAGGCGAAACTCGTAACCTCACGGCCACGGTAGCTCGGCCAAAAAAAAGCTTGAAATGGTAATATTTTGCGATTGTTTTTTAGGAACAACCATTTTACAGAAATTGTTATTATTTGGCAAACAAATCATTTCAACAGTTTTTTTTAGCTTTTCGAATATATTTTGTGGAAGGGCTTTTCCTTTATATTAAATTTTTAAATTGCAAAAAAGCGATTTTTTTACTTGAAATACCTTTTACTTGAAAGCTAATCAAAAATTGTAAAAGAAAATGCTAATGACCATGAATTTGTACTCTCAATACTTTTCAAAAATAATAATTTTGTTTATTCAATTTAATTGATGTTTTTGAGTAACTTTACGATTTGTAGAAAAAAGTTAGAATATTGTCAAACTACATTTAAATAGTAGTTTATGCAACAAGTTGCAAAAAGAAGATTTTTTCAGCACGAGTCGTACATTTATCCAACGAGGTTCACCGAGTTGGATAAATACGACGAGTGCTGAAAAAATCAAGTTTTGCAACGAGTTCCATACAACATTTTTTGCAATTCCGAAAAACACCCATTGAGTGAAATTTTAAGTCAAATTTTCCATGTATTTTGTCAATAAATCGTTTACATCAAAAAATGTTGAAAAATGTTACTTTTCGAAACAAGTGCTGAAAAGTTCTACTTTTCAGCACCCATTTCAGTGCTGAAAAGTAGAACTTTTCAGCATTTATTTTGAAAAGTGTTACTATTCGATTCTGTTATTTTTGGTACAGAAAAGTAGGCTTTTTCGTCGTTCAAGAATGACAGGAAAAGTAAGTAGTTTCACGACGGAATTGCAAAAAAATAATTATTAGATGCAAAATCTAATTTGCAATCGAAAATGATTCAATGCTTGATGCAATACTTATTTTCATAGCTATTTTATGTGTTTTTTTAAATGTTCAGTTTTTGCAATTGAAGCGAGAGTATGCCAACAAAAAATATTTTGGAAAAACTGAGAAAAATTTCTACTTTTAATTTTGTTGATCAGACTGCTGAATGCTGAGATACAGTCTCTTAATGCTTAAATTTAGTGTCATCTATTAGGTCCTAGATTTTCAACTCGTGATATCTTGGAAACTATGCGTTCAAAGTTTAAATAATAACATTTTCTGCTCTTTTTTATAAAAAAATATTCAGACATTTTTTTAATCCTTTTGAATGGTTACTTATTTTAGACATTTTGAAATGTCGGGCTAAACAAATCTTCAAAATATATAATGAATGAATGAACACTTATGAAAGTATTCAATTTTGCTAGAATATTTTGAATCTCAAAATTATTAGGCGAACTATTTTTTTTACGGATATTTTTAATTTAAAAAAATGTCAATGAATTATTGCAAAAAAACTTTTGATTGTTTGTATTTAATATCAAACACAATAGATTATACTGCCGTTCGAAGCTAGTCCGTCTCATATGTAATTTCGTCAATTTTGAGGTAATGATGCAGTTTGGTTCAAAATCATGTAAACTAACAGAAAAATCAATAAAATGTAGTACTTTGTTCTAGAAAGCCGGAGAAAATCCACTTTTTCGTGAAATTCTAACACGTAGCCTTATGGGCGGGACAACTTCGACACCCGTTTTTCTCGGCTTGCTGTTTTTACATATGGGACGGACATTATTAGAGCGGCAGTATAAGACCTTTTCAAAAACTCTAGAAATGCTTTTTACATTCTAATGATTTAGGACAGGATATATTGTATCGATGTACTGAACAAGAATATACCATATATCAAAATTTAAGTTTAATTTATCATACAATTCTTAAAATACTCACCTGAGTAAAAGTTAAAATTAAATTTCTCGAATTAGAAGAGAACTATTTCCTAAATCAATACATTTTTTTCACCGTGCATCGCATCGCGAGACCCTTCAAAGGCAACCCAAAAGGACAACCAGCAACCAGCGACACACGGAATTTGCTTAATCTTGTCTCGATTGCGCCCTGGTCGGCTGCTGCGCGCTCCCCAGTTGCGGCACCGTTGTTGTGACTTGCGCTGCAATCCAATAAATTATGCACCCGTAGGCAGGCATCCTCGGTCGAGTCCTTTGCGCGCTCGATCCGCCCAAATTTCGCGGAATTATTTCGGCAGTTTGCTATCGCGCCTCCGCTGCGCGGTCAAAAGTCGTCTGCTTCGCTTAACGGGACACGGGCTTCGGCATGTGATATTTATGGTATTTTGGGCGAATTTGCGTTTTCGGTTTCGGTGAAACCCCTTTTATTTCTCGTGCTCCTTTCGATTTCGTTTCCACATCAATAGTTTGCGGCTTGTTTTTATTTTTATTTTTTTGTTCGTGTCTTCCCAAAAGCATCTCAAAGTCGATTCTAAAATATATAGTCTTTAAGGATGTATAGAAAAATCATCAACTAACTAGGCAGATTGTGTTCGTAGTAATTGTAGAGGTCAAATTAAAAGACAGAAATGCTTACGACTTATCGAGAATACAGTTCCCTAGCTAAAACTAGTAAAAAATAAAACTTAACGAAAACTGCTCGCTCGATTCTAACCTCGCCGTACTTTCGCGAAACCCTTTTCTCACCATTTTTTTAATATAACATCTAAACGTAAAAAGTGTTATTCCATCCTCACTACACACAGTCCACGTGCTTCACTTGAAATGTTTTTATATTTGTATATAACGGCTACATCACATAGTTTCTACTTCTTTTGTTTGTATTAAATACACAGTACTGCCATCTAGTGTTCGTTAACATTGATACTTCTTGTAGAGGTATTTTGCTCATAATTAATTTTTTTCACCACACACAGTTGTGCTTGCGCTTGTACTACAGAAAAACAGAGTGGTTAAGCATCAGGAGTGATTAAGCCATGGCTCACCCTTAGCACGGACACGAACCGCGAACGCGTACTAGAGCGAACTCACCACACACGCACAGTGCCTAACAACGATGTGAGTGCGGTAGTCTAGAACAACAACATCGACTTGTGACTTCCCTAATTTTCTGTTTTAAGAACAACTTGTGTGTGTGTGTTTGGTGTGAGTCAGTGTAAGTTTGTAGTTTTATAATTCTTCGTTGGACTGATGATTGTGTGTTTGTTGTAGGTGTGTGTGTGTCACTTTAAACCAAGCATCTCGTACGTGTATATTGTCTCCTATATTCTAAACATGCTAACATTCGACCATATTAAAAGCTTAGACACAGCAGTTAAGTGTTTTGTGTGGCACGCAGGATTCACTTGTGGGCCGCCAAGCTGACGATGAAGCCCTTCGCCGCGAGGACACCCCGGCACTTGATGTGCACCTGGTAGCGGGTGGTCCAGGTGGCGTGGTACGCGGTCAGATCCAGATCGGTTAGCACCTGGCGGGGCAGCAGTTCTGAAATAAAAAAAAATAAAAATATATGTTAACTAAAATGCTTTAAAAAATATATACCTATTTTTGCTTGTTGCTGCAAAGAAAATTTGTATTTTACAAAAATAAAATACAATAAATCTTATGAAAACACGTTCACCGAACACCTTATTCCCTTGGAGTTCATTCACAACATTCAAAAAGTACCGCAAAAGTTAAACTTTTTCTAATAAAATTATTATAAAATTTTCATAAATATGAGTTGTTTTTTTTTTTTTTTGCTTGAAGTTTGGGGTCCCCAGATACACATGTATTTGGATTTTTTCAAAAATATTTAGACAGGGCCGAATGGTTTTTCTCCAAAGATTGTATAGGCACATGGCGTTACATTGTGCTGCCATCTGGTTTTTTAAGTGCAAGAGTGGAAAAGTGCTGAGTCATCGTCTAAAAATAGACGGCGTCCTATCTCGCCCAGCAAAATGATGTCGACTACTTTAGTTTCGATGAGAAAAAGTGGAAAAGTGGAAGCACTGATACAAACTTTAGAGAAAAACCATTCGGCCCTGTTTAAATATTTGTCAAAAAAATCCAAATACATGTGTATCTGGGGACCCCAAATTCCATGCTTCCCCTCGCGTTGAGTCGGTGTTATTTTTTTGAAATTGTCTGCTATACAACTTTTTAAACAATTTTCACTATAAAAAATACTCTGCAAAGTTACAAGAATCACGAAATTTTAAAATGATTTTTTTATTGTTAAAATGAAAATTTAACCCTTCTGGGTAGTTGCAGATTTGAAAAGTGTATAACAATACGAAGTTGACTTTATAGCTGTCGGCCACCATTGCTAGTACCAACCACTAGTGTCTTCCTTTTTATCTACAAGGACTTCACCGCCCTGGGCTCCTAAGTGTATGAAAGTATGGCACGGAGCGACGGCGCCGACTACCAATATTTACACAAAGAATTTTAGAGCGCCCGCCGCGGGATTCGAACCAACGACCTCTGGATTGTGAGTCCAGTGCGCGGTCCGATTGATCCACACGGGCGGGAAGTGTATACAAATCTCCCTCAAAATTACAACCACAATTTTTTTTACAGTAACTTCATGAAAAATGGCGAATGTTTTAAACGCGTTTTTTCGCATGTTCAAAAATGGATGGGGTCGTACCGCCCCTTCGTCACGAGATATCGGATAATAGACCTCGGATTCGTAATCAGGGACAAAAATTACATCTTAGAGCAAAGTTTTACGCAAATCGGAAAGGGATCGGAACAACTATTTTCCGATTTCCTTTTGAGTTCTCAGAGAATGACCCACATAAGTATCACTCAAGTGCTCGTAACTCGAGACAGGGTTGCCAGATCTTCAAACTTTTTGACTCGTGATGGATTCGGACATAGATTCCATACAGTAGGATCCGGCTTTGAAAAGTACATAGATATCACTAAGTGATCATAACTTGTGACAGGGTTGCCAGATCATCATTTTTTTTTTATTCATTAGAACGGAGTTTTGGTAAATTAATCACAGGATGATCAAATTAAAGATTCGGACCATAGGGACCATCCATTAACCACGTGGACTCTTTTTTGGAAATCTACAAAACCCAAATAGCACAAAAAAACAGGATTGAGATGATTTTTTTTTTTTTCGAATGTCCCATATAACGACGAACCAGTCAAATTAATATATTCATTTTAAGAGCAGGATTATCACCTTTCCTAATAGAAAGCAAAAAAAGAACTGTTTCCGTTTGACATAATAAAAAAAAACTCAGGGTTTTATTTCATAAAAAAAAAATGTTAAGAGGCAGTATTTGTAGATTTTGCTCGGTTTGTTCTAGAGGTCGTATCGAGGTGCTCCGATTTGGATGAAACTTTCAGCGTTTGTTTGTCTATACATTAGATGAACTCATGCCAAATATGAGCCCTCTACGACAAAGGGAAGTGTGGTAAATCGGGCATTGAATTTTGAGGTCCAAAAAACATGAAAAATCTTAAAATTGCTCCCTTTTGCGTAAAACTTGATCAATTCCAACTTTTTTTAAATGTCTTTTAAAGCACTTTAAAGTGTGCTATATACATCTAAGATTGGTTTGACTTTTTCTTATAGCTTTTGCAAAGTACTGTTAAAAATGGATTTTTTTAAAACCCTAATATTTATTTTTGCAACAGCCTCCAACACCTATACTCCCATAGGTCAAAAAATATGAAATTCATGGACTATTAGCCGAGCGGAATTAACTTTTTAGTCAAATGCAGTTTTTCTCATAGATTTACGATTTTTCTATAACAAACTTTTTACATCGTTATATTTGCACTGTTGCACTGTAGCCCAAGAAGACGGTACTTTTTGGGCTCAATTTTTACATATTCGGAATCCTCGAGAAATTTCACGTACGTTAGAAATTAAAAAGTTGTAAATTTGACTGAAAAAATGCCATTTAGAATGAATTAAAATATTTTTTTACATTTTGTCAGATTAGGGGTAAAACAGATATTCGCTTACTTGATACAGCATTTGACGAATTGATCACAGGGTAAACCAAATCTAACTTTATTTCAAAAATGTTTTATTTAATTATTTAAAAAAAATAAATTTACGACTCGAATACTTAAAAATGCTTTTTCTGATCTGTTCAAAATTCGTGAAAATTATGTATTAATTCTATTTAGCATTCTCAAGAAATGTTAATTTTTGAAATAATGTAAAAATGTACAAAAATGAAACATTGCCCTTTTTAAAAGTAAAATATGTGATCTCTTGAATTAAGCTTGCTATTTTTCCTATCTAGTTAGCATAAGAGAGCGCAGAGGCATCGAATTAAGTAAAACCAAATTATCTTCTATATATATAAAAAATTTCGACGGTTATGTTCGAACGCGAATCAGTTCAATACGGAGAGTCGGATCGACGTGCTCTTTGTTGCGTTGGGTTCGTATAAGCCCAAGGAAAGTTTATACGCTAACTAATTGACACTTTGGCCACTCTGTAACCGATTCCGGAGCATCGGCAAATTGTATGGAGAAAGTTACGTAAAATCAAATTTTGATCACAGGAGGCTGAATAAGCAAACAAGCTTAAAACGTCAAGAAACCAAAAAAGGGCAAGACGAAGTTTGCCGGGAAAAGCTTGTTTTTCAATAAATGAAAAAAACTTGGAAAATATTCTAAAAGAGCTATTACACTATCGCAAGCAAACAAACAAACAAACTCGCACTTTTTCGTGTTTGACAGTTTGCCAAACTCGCAAACTTGTTGCTGAACAAAATAGGGGCAGGGGGGGCAGAATGGCCCGCCTAAGTAAAATGCGCCAAAAACCATGGAAAAACATGAAAACTTATGAATTCAGTGTAGTAGGCTTATGCTTTGGGATGTTCCCTTCAATGTTGTATACTTGGTTGATGAAATTTTTTAGCTTAAAACTATTTTTGAGCCACTTTAAAAAAAAAGTTTTTTCGACTGCTTTGCCAGGGTGCGGGGCAGAATGGACCACCCTGCGGGGCAGAATGGGCCACCTTAAAAAAACAAGCCATTTCGTCTAATACAACGTTGAAGGGAGATAAGAAATGACTTAAGGTACCTTTCTAACATAGTTTCCATGAAGTTAGACAACTTTAATAAAAATAGTCACTTACCAAAACAAACATTTTTGAAAATAGTTTTAATATGTTGAAATAAGTCACTATTTTTACAAATAAGCATCAAAACAACTAAAACATCAACTAATGTTGCATTAAACGTTGTTTGTGAACCTACCAGGAGTGAAATAATCCATTTAATCCAAATTTCATAACTTTTGATTGTTTTTGTAAGGCAGGATAAGGGTGGTCCATTCTGCCCCCAAGTGGATTTTAATTTAACACTTCCACCACCAAGCCTCTAAATGATTTTAAGGTTCCGTTGTTGATTGTATACCTTGATAGTAACATCTAGTATCGTTATAAGCATTGAGCAAACTTTTTCAAACAATCCAACTTTTTAGAAAGCTTATTTAAAAACCTCGAAATAAACAACATTTGCGTGGTTTTTCTAATAAATTTACATTTTTGCTCATAATTCGAAAAATACAATGAATTCAAACGTCGTTTTCGGTATGGTGAAGTTATTTGACGTCCTTTATAAGACCCTTGCCTTACAATTGGTCTAAATCCATTCTAAAGCCCAAAACCAAGGGTGGCCCATTCTGCCCCCCTGGTCCATTCTGCCCCCCCTGCCCCTAAACTATAAAATTTATGATTTTTGAAAGTAATTTCTGCAATATGTTAAAATACATTGGATTTCTTGTGCATCTTCATTATTTGCTTGAAACTGCTCGGGAAAACCAATAAAAATGTTTAAGTCGGATTTATTGATAATACTCTTATATTGAGGTCCACAAGCTTTAGGAAAAGAATTAAAACAACATATGAAATTTCCAGGTAGTATTATACCGTCATATGACCATTTTTCAATCTTTTTTTTTAATTATCATGTAAATAGGGTCATTTCTTGTGATGTATGTTATTCTTTTTTGATTTGAATATTTTAATATGTTGACGCACAATCCAAAGGTTCGAAAAATTTCCACCTCCTCGGAGGAATTTAATTTTTCAACAGATTCACAAAGTTACACGAAACAAATCAAACCCCAAGCCTATTTGACGCTCCGAATTTCATTGAAGCCCATCTAAATGCTTGATGGTTGGACAATAATGAAGGTTTAAAACGGTTTAATTTACAATCAAATGATTTGTTTCTTACCTTGCGGATCACTGTGCGTCAGCAGCTGAATATCGTTCTGCCCGCAGTACTCCTGCAGCTGCGGTGGCACCACACAACACGCCGCCAGGTTAATCTGCGCAATGGTCGGATGCACGCTCGACGCCTCAAACAGATCCCGCAACGACTCCACGTCCAGATCGGCAATGCCCAGTTGTCCAATCTTCCCATCAGCGGCGTATCGCTCCAACGTGCTCCACAGCTTCTTCAGCTGGTTGACCGCATTGTCCGTACCGACGGCCCACTCAATTACGCCCTCCTTGACCTCGCCGTTCGATTCAACTCCGTTGTCCGTTGCCGCCGACCTCGGGTGATAGGCCAGGATCAGATTGTCCAGAAAGGACACGTTCAACGTGTCAAACAGCTTCTCGACGGCCTCCGCGAGGCCACCCTCGGTGTACTGATTGAGGAAGATCTTGGCGCCAATTTTGATGTCCGTCCGCTGGTGCTCCTGGACCTTTTCCTGCAGGTCATTGTTCCGGCGGGTCACCAACCGTGGCTGCCCTTCGACGAGTTCGGCCTCGGCAAACGTGGACCGCAGACAATCCGTCAGCTGGAACGAAAGTGAGAGCGGGGAAACCATTTCAGACCAGTTTCGTAACATCGTGATTTGTTTGGCAAATCGCCCAAATAAAAAGTGCAATTGGAAAGTGCCGAACCCAAAGGAAGGGGGCTATAAATAAGCCAAAACGGATGCAGCAAACCCCACGCCGCTGGGAAAAGGTCGCCGTGGAAAAGTGCTCTCATATTTCCATCACAGCAGCGCTGCGGGAAAGTCTCGGCAGATCGATTTTCGTCTGATTTACGACGTTTCAAAAACAACACGGTTCATACACGGAATGCATCCCACAGTATATGATTTGTTGGCTTTTAGATTTGCCGAAAGCGCAGCGTGGTGGGTGGTTTAAAGTTGGAAACGTTTACAAAGTGTAAACATGTAGGATCTTGTCCGTTGATTATTTTAATGGAATTTTAAATGACTTTAAAACCAGAGTTCAGCTACAAATAGCGAGCTTAAAAAATAACCAAATATTGGATTAAAAACCAAGCTTGAATGAGCCACAATTCAACTGATTACTTAATCTGTCCAGAAGATTTTTTTTAAAAAAAAATTTGAGAAATTATTATTATTAAAAAAAATTTGGTGTTAATATTTTCATAAGAAAATGTTCTTTCATTGATTGTATGCTTTGAGCAGCAAGAAAATTCCAACCTAATTTAAAGAAATACTTCAATTTAATGTCTTTGACAATGAGTTATGTACGATATGTAAGACTATAGAATAAAATAGTTACAGACATAAAACAAATCACCAAACTTCTACAAACCATCAATCAAACCATTTGTTGTTAGCGGACAAAAAAATAAAGTCTAGAGCAATACTTGTAATCAAGTCTGTGGTGCATTTTAACAAACTGTTGACCCTTTTCACCATAACAAATATATTTCACACAATTTTAAAAATTTAAAATTTGAAAAAATTAAATTCAAATTTTTAAAAATTCACAAAAATTCAAATACGTTTTGATAGAACCAGTTTATAAATAATTAGTTTTTTTTTTGTGAAATTTCAATATACTGTACCACAAAAACATTTTCTCCTTAAAACTAGATTTTTGGAAACTAATCATTGAAAAACAACTATACTCGTGCGTAATTTTTGTTCTGACCGATAACAAAAGAGGGGCAAACATCTTTTGTTATCGGTCAGAGTCGAGGGATGAACACTTCAAAAAATCCTAATCTCTGGCTGTCGATCTTCACGATATCAATATTGCTCCAGCTGTCAATACATTTTTCAGTCCCTTCAAATATATTGCTTTGATTTTTCGTGTTATAATTTGATAACTCCCGCTTTTGACGGTCCCTTCAATATCGACAACGAGAGAGTCCACTGTAATTTAAATTTTTTGGAGTTGTAAATCTTTTAAATTATTATTTTTTATTTCTTAATTACATTTTTTGAATGTTTTCAAAAATCTGAAGATATTTTAAATATTTTTTTGCTTTTTTTACTTATTTTAAAAATTCTTTTTGCAATTCAGTCGTGAAACTACTTACTTTTCCTGTCATTCTTGAACGACGAAATAGCCTACTTTTCTGTACAAAAAATAACAGAATCGAATAGCAACACTTTTCAAAATAAATGCTGAAAAGTTTTACTTTTCAGCACTGAAATGGGTGCTGAAAATTTGAACTTTTCAGCGCTTGTTCGAAAAGTAACACTTTTCAACATTTTTTGATCTAAACGATTTATTGACAAAATACATGAAAATTTAACTTAAAATTTCACTAAATGGGTGTTTTTCGGAATTGCAAAAAATGTTTTTTGGAACTCGTTGCAAAACTTGATTTTTTCAGCATTTCAGGATAAATGTACGACTCGTGCTGAAAAAATCCTCTTTTTGCAACTTGTTGCATAATAGTAGTTTATGCAACAAGTTGCAAAAAGAAGATTTTTTCAGCACGAGTCGTACATTTATCCAACGAGGTTTACCGAGTTGGATAAATACGACGAGTGCTGAAAAAATCAAGTTTTGCAACGAGTTGCTTACAACATTTTTTGCAATTCCGAAAAACGCTTCTTGAATGGAATTTTATGTCAAACATTCATGTGTTTATTAAATTCACCGTTCAAAACAAAAAAATATTTAAAAATGTTACTTTTCAATAATAGTGTTGAAAAGTTCAACTTTTCAGCACCCATTTCAGTGCTGAAAAGTAGAACTTTTCAGCACTGGTATTGAAAGGTATTAATTTTCCTTTCTGTTATTTTTGGTAGGGAAAAGTAGGCCGTTTCGTTTCTCCAGAAGGACAGGAAAAGTTGACAGTTTTACAGCGGAATTGCAAAAACTACTATTAAGGTTTCAGAAACTCTTAATTTTTTTTTTGAATTTTTAGGCGCACGCAGGAAAATGTATTATATATTTTTATGTTTCAGAATATTTTTCACCCCTGATTTTTCGGGCCGACTTTGAAGGGACGGGGGGGGGGCGACATATGCTTTGAAAAATATTTGCAACTTTCTAAGGCCGGAAAAACATCACAAAAAAATATTTTTAAACATTTCTTGTAATTTGTCGATGGTACCGTAAGCTGGGGTGACTTTGATAGGTTTTTCAAATGCCCGTCAAATTAATATGAATATCTAAACATTTTTGAGAATTTTGAGTATGTAAGCATTAAGGGATAGCTTAATATCTAACAACTAACATATATGCAAAAATATGACTGTTACATTGGATGTATCAAAATTAGTGGCCAAATCAAATTTCTATCAATGTCACCCCAGGCTATCAAAGTCACCCCAGTTTACGGTACATTGAAATCTTAACATTGACAAATCTCGTTCGATAGTTAACCTTCTACTGCCCAATTTTTTTTCGATTTTTTTTCCCGTGTTCAGGAGGTCATTTTGAGCAACTTTTGTTCTACGAAAAACTTTACTTCTCTTGTTTTATGTTTTGCTTGTATCATTTTTAGTATTTTAATTTGCACTCACCTTGTTTAGTTTTTGTTTGTTTTTGGTAGTATTTGGCCTATTCTACCACCTCCTATCATTACCTTTTGCCTATCTAATTTTTTCATTTTTTACAGTCACTTTTTCAATTTTTTGCTTTTTTGTCACATTTTTTGCTATAAAATGGCACCATTATCATTTAAATTGTAAAAAATGCGTAGAGGCATAGTCTGAGACACTAGAAAAATTACTGCATACTTCTTTTTACTTAAAATATAGGAAATGTTAGTAAAAAACACAGCCAAAGTTGACCCCTAAAAAAATTACATTTTTAAAAACATTGGCAAAGTCACATAAAACAAGTTAAACTTGCAACCCCTAAAATTTTCTAAAACTTTAAGAGTTCTTCTTTCCATTGCTTTTTAAAGATCAAAAATTGGTTGAAAAATGGATTTTTGGCGGTTTTTTAAATCGAAGCCCGTCTAAAGGTTGGGTTGTAGAGGGTTAAGAAATTACGATTGATTGCCATAATCACCACGATTGTCATGAATCAAAAATACCTTTCCGCTGAAAGTCAAAATGTTGTGAAATATCAAGGAATTGAATTTATTTATTGATAAATTCATTGCATAGGTTATTTTAAAGATATTTCTTGAGATTAATTGCTTTATCGAGAAGTAACGTAATACCTATTACATTGTTTTCACCTGACCAGCTTACTTAGTCGAAGGTTACCTTGATCTACATTAAGCTACTATATTACATCACGTTGGTGAATGTGACACCACCAGGGATGGTAAATGGCAAAAAACCATCGCGAAGCTCTCGTTTGGTTTATTACCTTCCAGTTACAGAATTCACTATACTGATGAATGAAGCAATTGTAGATTTTGTACAAACGGACAATTTGTAGAACATTGTTTTGTTCCAAAGTGAATGCTGTTGACACTAGAGCGTAAACAATGTCTAAAAATGCCACCATCGGCGTCCCTCACTCGCGATGGTGAGGGGATTTTTGTTTACGCTCTAATGTCAACAGCATTCAGTTTAGAACAAAACAATGTTCTACAAAGTTGTTCATTAGTAAAATATCTACAAGTGCTCCATACATGATTATAGTAAATTCCTTAACTGGAAGGAAATAAATTAAAAAAAAACTTTTTGGAGGCCCATCAGCAAATACCTTCCCTGGACACCACCTTCTCTCTGGTGACACGGCGATCCCTAATCTGGGTTTCTGTAGATTCGAAAAGTGCATTAAATTTTCCTCAAAATGACATGTGCCACATTTCAGTCGAGCAACAAAATGGCAGAGGCTATACAATTTTGTTTAGCCACCAACCATTCATCTAGAAAAGAAAAATTAGTTTCTTCGCAATATTCGTTCACTCCATTCAAACCAAAGGCAACCTTTTTCTCCCCACTTCTCTACTAATCCTGCTGATCTAAGTTCATCAAAATATCAAATATCAATCAAACCAAATATCCATCGTTAAATCCCACGATTCCATGTTCGCATATAATCGCTTGCGGGATTCGTTTACCGCCTGACAGCGCAACGAATAACTGCAATTAAACCCCAAAGGCTGCCAATTAGTGGCGCATGTGCAACGTGGAATCTCCATTTGGATCGATCCGTTGAAAGTGCAGCGGTTGTGGGGAAGAAATTATAGGTCAGCAGCAATGGTCGGTGTGGCAAGAGTTGGCCATTGATTTCCGCTCTCAATTTGTAATATGTCCCCGGATATAGTAGTGTCGGTTTTCGGTGTGACAAGTGATGTGTGACATCAAGGAATGTGCAACGGAGAAATGCACCGGAAGCAGTATCAAAGTATGCAACGCTAATTGGGCTAACTTGTACCGATCATCGGCGCATTAATACATCATGATGAAGGGACACGTATAAAGCAGTGTTTTCTCTTGAAAATTATAAATTAGTGTTGTAAATACATGGTATACGACTTATATAACTATCCTTGAAACAATTCTGATCTCATTGATTGTCAATACTGAGATTAAATACAATGATGCAAAGATTTAGACAAAACAAAAATTTCCAGCACTTGTTGTTTTACACTTCTAAAAGGAAAACATCACATATCTACACTCTAAAACATTCAACAACACTTTTTGTCCTTCCATAAAAACGTGAACAAAAAAAACAACAACGACACTCGTGTCAAAACAAACATAAAACAAAAATCCAACCTCCACCCATCAACGGAGATCATGTTTGTTTATTCTTGGAGCTAATCCCCCTCTGACTTTTTAGTATTCCAACATCTGTGCTAATCTGTGCTTTGAAAGAGATAATTAATTTTTCGTGTCACCAATCTACGCTGCTGTCGACACAATCTTTTACACGCAAACCTATTCATAATCAATTTGTCCCCGCGTTGAACGTAAATCGCCAAGTCACCATGAACGGGTTGAACCCCGCGAGTGCGACATGACGTCACAGTGGTGAAATTAAAGGCGAATGTCGTGTCACGTCGCCATTAGTCACCACCGGTGGTGGTGGTGGCACCAAAGAGCGTTGATTCAGCACGTTTTATTGTGCGACATCACGCTATCCATTGCGGGTTTAGTGGTATTGATGGTGCCACTGATTGTTTTGTGGTGAGATATAAAATGATGGATGGGATTAATACACCCAACTGGTTATTCCACTTTAGTTTTTTTTTTAAACATATTTTGATCAGCTTATTGCTTTGTTGAAAAGATGGCGTTTTTTGAAATCTAAAACATATTTGAAAATTAAAACATTCATATAGTAGTTTATGCAACAAGTGGCAAAAAGAGGTTTTTTTCAGCACGAGTCGTACATTTCGTGCTTGCCATTTCATTAGGGCACATAACTTTTTTAGGCTAGAGTGTATCCCTTTCACACCTTATTGGAGTTGGATACCGAGTTGGATATATACGTAGAGTGCTGAAAAAAAAATCAAATTTTGCAACGAGTTCCATAACGTCATGATTCGAATTCCCGGACGCTTCGAAACCCGGACACTTCAACTTGTTTTATCAATTATTTGGATAAAAGTTCGCATTATGAATGTCGAAACTGTGTTATTTGATGAATTCCAACATCAACTTTCATTTAAAGTTTGTTTGAACGCTGTAGTTAATGCCAAAACAATTAAATACAATAAAATTATAAGTTTACCAAAAATGCGAAACATTTCGCTTGAAATATTTCATAGGCGTTCGAAGCACCGGGAAGGCAAAGCCGAAATTTATGGTTTCGATTTCCTTAAATTCTAGCAAATTTTTATATAAACTATCGATTGTTTTGATGTGAACAGCTTATTTGAGACCTAAAGAATGCCATTCACTAATATTGATCCTTGCACTGCAACTTGGATTTGGTCCGCACTTTTCTATAGCACTTTTGACAGCAAAAATTCAAAAATCTAGGCAACCGCTCGTTGTTTATTTACATTCTCAGTCGCAGTTTCCACCAAACTGGACATTCGCACTTCAAAATTGCGAATGACAGCTGAAAAACAAGCGATATACCTTGGCTCGCTTTGATCTTTTTTGAGGAAATTTAAAATTTCCCAAGCCAGAGTGACAGGTCGCAATAGTGCGATCGATAGCAATAATTTAGTGCAAAGTCCAAGTTAGTGGGAATTGCGCAATATTTCGGTCCAAATTTGTGCGATTCATAAGTAAAATCGAGTGTCCGGAATTCGAAGCAAAAGTGTCCGGATTTCGAATCAGCTTTTATCAGTGTCCGGGATTCGAAGCACAACAAGTCATTTTAATTTTTAAAATTCTGATGGTAAATTTTTAGAAAAGAGATATTTTGCATGTATTTTCTTGAAACTGACTGTTTATACTACATCCTGATCAAAGCCGATGATGATATTTCTACATTTCCAACTTATTACATGATTTTTTGCCAGCTATAACAAAAATGATATGCTACTAAGTGTCCGGATTTCGAATCATGACGTTACAACATTTTTTGCAATTCCGAAAAATACCCATTCAATGAAATTTCTAGTCAAATTTTCATGTATTTTGTCAATAAATCGTTTAAATAAAAAATATGTTGAAAAGTGGTACTTTTCGAAACAAGTGCTGAAAAGTTCAACTTTTCAGCACCCATTTTAGTGCTAAAAAATAGAACTTTTCAGCATTTATTTTGAAATTTGTTGCTACTCGATTCAGTTATTTTTGGTACAGAAAAGTAGGCTATTTCGTCGTTCAAGAATGACAGGGAAAGTAAGTAGTTTCACGACGGAATTTCCTGCATTTTTTCAATTTGATTTCTAAATTGAAATCTTACACGTTTAGTTCAATTTGTTGAAAGCGATATAAAAAGTAACAGTTTTTCACTTATTATTTTTTGCATTTAAAAATTAAAAAAGTGTCAATCTATAAAGAGTCAGACTTTCGGTGTTTTACTGTACACAAAAAATATTCATTCCTCAAATGCTGATAGAAATCGTACCTCATGGAGTCATTAACCTTTAATAAGTACGTGCTCAAACTTCCATTGACTTCGAAGGTTAGTGACACTGCATAACCAACTGTTTTCAACTGCACTCAATTCAATTAGATAAACAGCCTGGAGGAGGTCGTTACTCAGCATATATCGCTATCAGCAAATGTGCTGAGGAGCCGTTTGTCCCTAGTCAGTATCTCAGCTGTGTCTAGAAGTTGATAACCACATCGTAGATAGCACCATTTTCTTACATTACCACCGAAGACCACCTCCTCATCTGCTGTATAGTCATAGTCGGGTGACATTTCCAGGTCATGTGCAGTATTACACGAGTCTCGATAAACCTACAATTTTCTACACAGGTATAGCCACTAGTCTCTTTATTTTTATCTCCGGCCAACATCAACACGAGGCGCTCCAATTTCCTATCCCGCATCTTCCTAACCAACTTCCTGACCCCACCTTGTTTGACACACGATTATACAACACATCATCGTTTCGTTTTCCTTCGTTGTCCATCAGTCTTCTCGGGCGCGGTGAGGAGCAGTGAAATGTCTCACTTTGAAAGCCGGTCGACGGTGTCGAGTGACACTTCGCCAGGAATGCCATAAATCATAAACAATGAAGAGTTAAGGGTGGGATAGGTACACCGGGTTGTGAAATAGCATTCTTTCAAACAGTAAAATCAATAAGCGACATGTACCTGGTGCTTCAATTTTTTTTAAATAGTGAATTTTAATTTCAATAGCAATAGTTTTATGTTTTTTTTTTTCATTTAATTTTAGAACATTATTTTTTATTTGCCTTAATCTTTTTCGATTTTTGTTAAACATTATTTGTCTATATTAACTTCTAATCATTATCTTTTGTTATTTGATGTTTTTCATATTTTCAGGTTACTTTTTCTTTTTTTTTTTTTTTTTGCTCTTTTTCACATATTCACATTGGCAAAGTCGCATAAAAAGTAAAATCATTACACGCCAATTATTTTTCTTCGAGTTCTTCTTTTCAATGCTTTTTGATGATCCAAAATTGATTTGAATATGTATTTTTGGCTAATTTTTGGATCGAAGCCTGTATGCTGATTGTACTGAGATTTTTTTTAATATTTTCTGCGAGAAAATAATCATGATTTTTTTTAAATTTTATCCCTCGATCCTGGGTAAGGGATATATGAAAGAAAAATAATAAAAATAAATTTCAACCTTATTCGTTGCTAAAATCAGGATTTTTTCTAAAAATAATATTTTTTTTGATGATCGGCAATAACGTCATGATTCGAATTCCCGGACGCTTCGAAATCCGGACACCTCATCTTGTTTTATCAATTATTTGGATATAAGTTCGCATTATGAATGTCAAAACTGTGTTATTTGATGAATTCTAACATCAACTTTCATTTAAAGTTTGTTTGAATGCTGTAGTTAATGTCAAAACAATAAAATAAAATAAAATTATAAGATTACCAAAAATGCGAAACATTTCACGTGAAATATTTCATAGGCGTCCGAAGCACCGGGAAGGCAAAGCAGAAATTTATGGTTTTGATTTTCTTAAATTCTAGCAAATTTTTATATAAAATATCGATTGTTTTGATGTTAACAGCTTATTTGAGACCTAAAGAATGCCATTCACTAACAAGTCAGTCCAAATTTGTGCGATTCGTTAGCGAAAACGAGTGTCCGGAATTCGAAGCAAAAGTGTCCGGATTTCGAATCAGCTTTTATCAGTGTCCGGGATTCGAAGCACAACAAGTCATTTTAATTTTCAAATTCTGACGAAAAATTGTTAGAAAAGACATATTTTGCATGCATTCTCTTAAAACTGACTGTTAATACTACATCCTGATGATATTTCTTCATTTCCAACTTATTACATGATTTTTTGTCAGCTATAACAAAAATGATATGCTACTAAGTGTCCGGATTTCGAATCATGACGTTATCTGGATTGAACCTTTATTTAAAAAAAATCACACATTCAAGAAGTGCACGAACCATAATAAACGTCAAAAAGATTCTTATGCAAAATTTGTTGAACTTTCCGAAAAAAATACTTCCAAAGGCACTCAATTGAGTTTTAGTGGTCAAAACTTTGAAAAACTGGTAAAAAATTGTCAAAATCATATTTTTTTCAAAAAACTTTTTTGTAAATTCTGATAACTCTTGAAAAATACATGCAAACACCAAAAAACAAAATTTATCGTTTTTATCTGCTCTACAACTTTGTAGATCATTGTTACACTCTGAAAAGTACTTATAGAAATGACAAATACACTTAATTTTAAAATGAAACCATTACCTCTTTGGGTTGTTGCAGATTCGAAAAGTACATTAAAGTTCAAATAAAATGACATATATAATTTTAAAAAAGTGCCCACGTATTTTATGGATGGTTTCTAGTCGACTAAAAACAAGATTAAATGCATTTTTGAGCATGTTTGAGCTTGTTTACAAATATTTTTAATTTTTATGATATTCCAATATTTTTTCGCAAAAAAAAAAACAAATAGTTTATCAATATTTAGATATTTTGGAAACTAATGCTTGCAAAACAACTGTACACGTGTATAATGCATTTTAAAACACTTATTTCAGTCAAATACTTAAACCATGACTCGTAATTCAAATTAATATACTTTTTTGGCAAAAAATTTTACAAATTTTTCATTCATGATTAAGTTTAATACATTTTTTTACTCTTAATATTTCGGAAACATTTTGGAGGGGTTTAAATAAAACAGGGCTTGCGAAATTTCGACTTTGTTTGTGATAGCTGACAGAACACCCCAATCGTCTTCACCACGACAACCTGATTTTTACATTCTACTTTCGTTCGTTTCACACACAAAGGAATGAGTGCTACGCAAAGTCACTCACACAATCATTGACTTCCCTCCCGGAGAAAAATCGCTTAGAGAGCGATCGTTTGACATTTTACCGAGATTCCGATCATCTCTCCAATGATAGCATTCATATGACTCCTGTCACCACGCAGCATACACTAGGAAGAGAGAGACAAAAGCGAGAGAAAGAGAAAGAGCACGTTGTCTCGTTCGGGCGGCTGCTTGAGTGGTGCTCATTTTTCGTTCGTTTCGTCTTCGTGTTTACGTTCATCGACTGTCGCCAAGCAATGACGGTCATGATAGGCGTTGTGTGTCAGCGATCAAATATCGTTTTGGGAAATGATCGCTGACAGAAAGTTCTATCGAATATCGAGCAGTCCCGTTCAGTGATAGATCCCTTTTCAAGCATTGAAATAAAATAACACTGGCCTTATGAATCCTTCAAAAAATCCAATTTTCTAAAGTATTGGAAATGTATTATTACTTGTTTACAAAATTAATTTTTCATAAGATGCTTCAGTTTCAAATAAAACTAATTTAAAGTTTAGTTCCATTGAGGAATACAATTTAGGGTAAAAATAATTATATTTTAGATTATCGAAAATTGTGTTCATATATCTGGTCGCATAATCATTTTGAAAGCTGGAACTTTTTTGTAAATTTCGGGAAAACTGGGAACTATTTTAGCAAACCCGAAACATTTTGCTCTTTGGACTTTTAAATTGTGGCAGTTAGTTGCTGTGTCATCTAATTGGGCTTAATTGATCAACTGACGATATCTCGGCAACTATTAGTACAATTTGCAATAATAATAAGTAGGCTTAGTGATTTTTCACGCTCATAAATTGCAAATTTCACGGGGACCCTTATTTCAAAATACAAAATTTCACGGAAATTTCGCGGCACGTGAAAATTGATAAAATATCTCTGAAAATCTTATGTTGAAATTACAGAAACTACTTTTAAAGCTTTTCATTACATACAATTTTTCAAAAATGTTTAAATAATCTTCACTAAACTTGAACGTAACACAAAAAAACTTTTCCCAATTTCCAAAAAAGTTTCCACGTGGTTTATGAATGAGCACCATGTATATTTTATTGTGAAACAAAATGTAGGGCATGCGTATTCATTTTTTGAACTGTTTTTTTTAATATCCAGCTAATCAAGCTAAAAAGTTGTTGCACATTTGAAAAAAAATAATCTTTTTACATTTTTTGAGCAAAATTTAACAATATTTTCCAGCCAATAATCTGTAATGAATTCTTCAAAAATATATTCAAAATCTGATCAGGAAACAAAAGAATGTATTTTTTATCTTCCACGGGAACTATCCACCTCAATATTGAAGTATCGTGACAATTTTTCAGGACTTAGATAAACTCTGAAATGATCTGAAAATGTGATTTTGAACACTGAAAATTCACTTTCCCTAATAATAAGTTAAACTGTCCAATATGGCAGCAATACAATATTGTGAAAAAGTGTTAATGTAACAGGCAATCCACCACTTAAAATTGACTGATACGGGATCGCTGAAATCGAAATTAAACTTAAAATGAGAAATTTGAATATTCAATTTTTTTTATTATCCCAAGTTCCTTTGAAAGTTTGAATTTCTGGCAATCGAAACTTCGGATAACACAACTCGACATTTTTGAAGGTGTACCCTCTGATAATCCAAACAACAGATTAGATTTTCAGTGAATGTCCTGCCAATGAATAAAACAGTAATTTTCGAGTATAAATCTTGAGCAACCAAGCGCACCCACGTGTATTTTTGGGGGTAGCAACATTGAGGGGGTGCGCATGGTTGCTTAAAATAATTCCATAGCACTTATACCCGAAATTTACTATTTTCTTCAATGGCAGGTAATTCACTAAAATTCAAATCTGTCGTTTATTGACAACAACTTTAAAAATGTCGAGTTGTGTAATCGAGGCTGGATTGAGCATGAGCATGAGCATGAGAGACCACCCATGGTTGTCCTTCTCCGTTGCTGAACAGGACCGTACTATCCTATCAATACAACTGACCATACGCTTAAACGATCTAATGGTGTTTCCCTTATCAACAGCATGTATGAATGCGTTGAAAAGATAAAACATCAAGATCATTAAAACTAGATCTGAAGCAAATAGGTAACAGTCATTGGCCACCAACGGCGCCCGCCATGTCAGTTTGTAGATCTCGGGGGGATTGGGACGGGAATGTTAGTTAGCACAGGTTGCTACAAAGGGTGGGTTCTATACGATATCCACACCCTCACGTGTGCCGGAAAACTACTTCTACTTGGGATTTTGTTAGTGGGAAAGGGTAATGGCCAGGATTCATCATAAAGGATGATGATGCGACCCAATAATCAATAAATTTTGTTTAATGATGTGATGTATTATGCATTCTCAAGGCAAACAGTCGGAGGATGCGGATGAGATTATTCCCGGTTATTTGGTGTTGAGTTTAGCATAAATGATTCAATCTTAGACAGCCGGCTGTGGAAAGATAAAACCAAATAAAATGCGAAAACGCGAAACCGCTCGGACCAAAAAACACACACAATCGGGGGGGAAACAAAGACGGAAACGGCAACGAAAATCCGGCTTGTTTACCGCGACGCGAACCGTTCAAATTCTCCAAAGCAACTGTCAAACATCCCGAAATCACCCGGGTCGAAATACACACACAATCGGGGGGGAAACATAGACGGAAACGGCAACGAAAATCCGGCTTGTTTACCGCGACGCGAACCGTTCAAATTCTCCAAAGCAACTGTCAAACATCCCGAAATCACCCGGGTCGAAATACACACACAATCGGGGGGGAAACAAAGACGGAAACGGCAACGAAAATCCGGCTTGTTTACCGCGACGCGAACCGTTCAAATTCTCCAAAGCAACTGTCAAACATCCCGAAATCACCCGGGTCGAAATACACACACAATCGGGGGGAAACAAAGACGGAAACGGCAACGAAAATCCGGCTTGTTTACCGCGACGCGAACCGTTCAAATTCTCCAAAGCAACTGTCAAACATCCCGAAATCACCCGGGTCGAAATACACACACAATCGGGGGGGAAACATAGACGGAAACGGCAACGAAAATCCGGCTTGTTGACCGCGACGCGAACCGTTCAAATTCTCCAAAGCAACTGTCAAACATCCCGAAATCACCCGGGTCGAAATACACACACAATCGGGGGGGAAACAAAGACGGAAACGGCAACGAAAATCCTGCTTGTTGACCGCGACGCGAACCGTTCAAATTCTCCAAAGCAACTGTCAAACATCCCGAAATCACCCGGGTCGAAATACACACACAATCGGGGGGGGAAACATAGACGGAAAATCCGGCTTGTTTACCGCGACGCGAACCGTTCAAATTCTCCAAAGCAACTCAGTTGTGTAATCGAGGCTGGATTGTAATTAAATTCAATAGAAATTAGTTGTTTAAGCAACTAAATCGTTCAAGAAAAAGTTCTAAATCAAATAAAAACAAATCAAATTAAATATGCCCTGTTCATAACACCTCATCTACTGTGTGTCATTGTTGACACACCGGAGTAAGATTTATGTGCTTTCTTCTAGGCGAAACGCAAAATGGTTTATTTTTTGGCTTCTGACGCGATGAAATGTTTTGTCAAATGTGTGTCACCCAAAGTGTCACCCCATCATTCCCACACACACATTTTTTTCACGCGTAACCACGCGTCTCCATTTAGCGTGAAAACACAACGCATTTTGTTGCGTTGTAAATCTTTTTTTCTGGTCCGGTTCTGTCCAGATTTTGTTGCAGGAAGGAAGAACACTTTAATCGACAAGCTGCCGTCCTTGACCTCATCGTCGTCGACAAAAGTAACCGCCGCGCCGCCGTGAGAGAGAGCTCATGAAGAATGTATGAAGCACTCAGGGATGCCAGATTTGCAGATTTCTCTGCAAATTTGAAGATTTCCGAAATTTGTTGCAGACAACTTTTTTGTTGCAGATTTTTGCAGATATTTTACCGGCGAGGTTTGCAAAAAAAACTATAGTCCTTATGTGACATTTTTTTTGAATAAGTTGAGTAACCCAACTGTACATAGCATTTACAAATTTAGAATTAATCTTCTTAGACCTATGTCAAGTTTGATAACTGTCAAAATATGCAAGTATTCCAAATTTTACCAACCATTTGTCGCAAAAAAAAAAAATACAATTCAGATTGCGCGCTCTACAACATGGCTTTGGTGTACTGTAAGATTCCTACTCAAATCTAGGTGTTAAAAAGGTTGAAATTGCTTGGCTTCAAGATAATTCAATTGTAATTAATCCTTTTTAACATTCGTTTAAACAAGCTCAGTAAATGTTTTCCAAGATTTTGTTGAAAAAACGCTGTCCTTAATTATTTGAAGCAAATATTGTTGTTAACTTCATTGAGTTTTCAGATTCTTATATGGGACAATTTTGAAAACATAATGAGATGAGTTTTGGCATTTTTTATATTAATTTCTTTATGTTTTGTAAATATTAAGAATTAACGGTGAATTTGGTTTTCTACCTCTGTTTATTTTTCAGAAACAAAAAAAAAAAAATGGAAATGCGAAGTTACATAAGATTTTCAATGCGGTTTTCAAAATATTTTTCTATCAGATGGAGAAGTAAAACGTTGGTCCCGGTCTCAGTTGTTTTTAGGCCGTTTATCCTGGTATATTGCTATTATAAGATTTGAAGAAGAATTTTCAATGGCAAATTCTGAATTAAACATTCAATTTAATTTAATTTACATTCGTTTTTACCTTAGTCGCCAAAAATATTGACCAAAAAACTTAACGAGCTTTTCCTTAAATCACGCAAAAACTCAATTTTCGACCGAAAATTGCGAAAAAGTCAAACAGGCTAAACTGTAGCGATTATGTATACATTATTTTTAAAAGTCCAGTTTTCTTTTTGCGGGAAGCACAGGTACAATATTGTTCAATCTACATGACATTTATGTGTAAGAAAATATTCCGGGGTTCTTTTTTTATTGAGCCGGTACAGTCAAATTTGTCGATGATTTGTTTCACAGTGAGTTTTGGTTTTGATAACTTATTCAGTTTTGTAAGCTTATAAAACGTATGACAAACAGCAAATTTCAATTTTCCAAAAAACATAAACTAACAAGTTATAAAAAATATTATCCCAATTCAATCAACAATGATGTTGCAAATATTTTCTTTTGTTTTTGTCCCCTCTTTTTTTCATAACTTATAAAGTTGAATAAGGAGACGACAAATTACCAACGAATCATATATGAATATGATTCCAAAGAAAGCTGGTCACTTTTTCTAATGAATTTTGTAGCACTTTCTGCATTACTGTTTGTATCACAATAAATATCTGCAGATTTTTTTTCGAATAGGTCCTATAAACATATGAAAGACAATAGCTAATAGGAAAAAACTCTAGATATAAAAGAAAAAAATCTTGTATGATTTTGTCTGATGTATAAAAAACCTAAGGCGTTCACATATAAAGAATGATAACCGTTATCAGGGGTGACATTGCTGAAATTTGTATGACCCAATCTCATCCCCCAGACCCAATGTCACTCCTGATGACGGTAGTTTAGTATTTTCAAGTCAAATGTTCAAACATTCTAAAAACATTTCAACATATATTGTTTGCCTTGTTTTTAATTTTGGGTTTGTGTTTCGAATCATTTCACAATATTTCTTAAATTGCACAAAAACGTTAGTTGCATACTTATTTATCTATGCCTATTATTTTTTTTATTTAATTGGATTGATTTAAATAATTATGATTCGAAATTTCTGAAAGACTTTTATTTTAGTTTTAATTGTTTTCCCATTGAAAATTCAGCAGCAGTGCACACAAAAGAAATTTTTAAATAAATAGAATTTTAAAAACTAATGCAATTGATATTTAAAAAGAAATTTTGGCTCACATAAGGATTCAATGGAGATAAACTTAAAAATTTATAAAAATAAAATAAATCAAAGCGTTTCTAGTTTTCTGATAGGGCACAAGGCTTTAGTTTTGATTTTTTTTCTAATATTTAACACGAAATGCACGATTTTGCAGGTCTGATTTTTCGACCCCTTCCATTTTTGAACATGCGAAAAAAGAGGTGTTTTTCAATAATTTGCAGCCTGAAACGGTGATGAGATAGAAATTTGGTGTCAAAGGGACTTTTATGTAAAATTAGACGCCCGATTTGGTGGCGTACTCAGAATTCCGAAAAAACGTATTTTTCATCGAAAAAAACACTAAAAAAGTTTTAAAAATTCTCCCATTTTCCGTTACTCGACTGTAAAATTTTTTGGAACATGTCATTTTATGGGAAATTTAATGTACTTTTCGAATCTACATTTACCCAGAAGGGTCATTTTTTTCATTTAGAACAAAAATTTTCATTTTAAAATTTTGTATTTTTTCTAACTTTGCAGGGTTATTTTTTAGAGTGTAACAATGTTCTACAAAGTTGTAGAGCAGACAATTACAAAAATTTTGATATATAGACATAAGGGGTTTGTTTATAAACATCATGAGTTATCGCGATTTTACGAAAAAAAGTTTTGAAAAAGTTACTTTTTGCGTTTCTCTTTGTTTCGTCGTCCGTGTCTGTCGCGGGTGACCATGAACGGCCATGATCGATGACGACCAACTTTTTCAAAACTTTTTTTCGTAAAATCGCGATAACTCGTGATGTTTATAAGCAAACCCCTTATGTCTATATATCAAAATTTTTGTAATTGTCTGCTCTACAACTTTGTAGAACATTGTTACACTCTAAAAAATAACCCTGCAAAGTTAGAAAAAACACGAAATTCTAAAATGAAAAATTTTGTTCTAAATGAAAAAATGACCCTTCTGGGTCAATGTAGATTCGAAAAGTATATTAAATTTCCCATAAAATGACATGTTCCAAAATTTTTTACAGTCGAGTAACGAAAAATGGGAGAGTTTTTAAAACTTTTTTAGTGTTTTTTTCGATGAAAAATACCTTTTTCCGGAATTCTGAGTACGCCTTCAAATCGGGCGTCTAATTTTACATAAAAGTCCCTTTGACACCAAATTTCTATCTTATCACCGTTTCAGGCTGCAAATTATTGAAAAACACCTCTTTTTTCGCATGTTCAAAAATGGAAGGGGTCGTACCGCCCCTCCGTCACGAGATATCAAAAAACGGACCTCGGATTCGTGATCAGGGACAAAAGTTACCCCTTAGGACATAGTTTCACGCAAATCGAAGAGGGGTCGGGGCAACTGCTGTGTGAGTTGGCGGAGAATTACCCACAAATAAACTAAATAGTGTTGCAAATAAGATCAATTTATTTGGATTATAAGAAAGAAAAACAAAGATATCTTACAATGTGTTTATTTGATTTATTTTTATTTTGTTTAGAATATTATTGCAATTGTTTGGTCGATTGCATTTGAATACAAATGGTCGTAGCAAGTTTATAAAGTTTAATTTACTCAGCACAACAATATTTATGAAAAAATCGAAATGCACTTTTTGCGTTATTGTGCATTTTTAATCAAATATTTTATAAAATGTTTAAAAATAATTTAATTGCAGTTAATAATTTAAACACCATTTAAAAAAAAACTATTCTTCGAATTTCTTCAAACAATTGAATTTTATTTACTCAATATATTTTAAGGTAATTTCTTGACACATTTTTGAACAATTTTTTTTAAATATTGGCTTTTTAAAACTTTTTCAAAATATTCCTCAAAATAGAAATTTCAATTTAAAATTTATGTTTTAAATAAACACATATAAAAAAATAAAATATTAGAGCCATTCTGAACAATAATCCGAGTTTTTTTATTTTTGATATATTTAATTTTTTTACGAAATTGTTAATTATGTTTTCGGACCAAAAGCAAAAACAGATCAAAACGACAGTTATATATTTATGTATTTTTCAATTTTTGTTTTGTTCAAGAGTCAAGCTTATTGAGGAGGAATATCGCCAATAAAGTGTTGACTTTTACATGTTAACAAAAAAAACATTTTTTTAAGAGAACACATACAACTAGAGCGTCCAATTTCCCGTCCCAGGAATTATCGAGATTTCCCGAAAAAAAAAATCCCGAAAATTGTTGATTTCCCGGGATTTCCCGAAATTCAATCAAAAGTATACATTTTCTTATCCTTTTGGAACATTTTTTTAAATAAAAAAATAGTTAAATACCATATACCATTTGAAAATAAAGTACCCCTTCCCACCAAGATCAAAATTACAGTATGTAAAAAAAGTATTTACACCCCTTGGGCACTATGCACATTTTGTGATGAAACATGTAAAAAATTTAAAGTTTGACAGGAACCTAGTACTACGTTTTGTTCAGAAACTCATACCAAACATTTTGCTAAAAAAAGCTCATGAAAAGATGATTTCTATAAAAAGTTATATAACAAATACTATTACGAAAATAAAAAAGGTGCAAAAAAAGTTTGTACACCTTTCGAAAAATTAACATAAATAATGTTATTTGTTGACAAATCACCATAAATCCAGTCTCCCAACTCCAAATAGGCATCCTTGACTGATTAAAAAAAGAATTTGGATTGAATATAAAGTTTACTAACTAGTTAGTATAAAAGTTTATATAACTCTGGAAATTCTATATAAAACTTATCTAAACTTAATTTTGCAAACTTTTAATTCAACTGAATGTCAATATATTACCATATAATTGCTAAATAAACATTTTGGAGTGGGTATAACACCGTTTTGGGGGTATTTGTATCGATAGAATAGATTTTTCGTTGGAATTTCGTACCAACCCGGAATTACGTCGTAGGAAAATCCGCCGGCATCCAAACCGGTCCACGATTCACAAGTCAACCTATGTGAAATAGGAAAGGGCATAAAATTTCCGATCTTTTGATACCCAAACATCTAGGTTTTCTTTAAAACCTACGTTTTTAAATACCTAAGCAAAAACGTTGTTATGGTTTCGTTTGAGCAACCTGCCAAAAATGTATGGAATTTCGTAATTTTTGTTCTTGTGGATCAAACTTACTTTTTGCCCAGGTATTTAAAAACGTAGGTTTTAAAGAAAACCTAGATGTTTGGGTATCAAAAGATCGGAAATTTTATGCCCTTTCCGATTCCACATAGGTTGACTTGTGAATCGTGGACCGGTTCGGATGCCGGCGGATTTTCCTACGACGTAATTCCGGGTTGGTACGAAATTCCAACAAAAAATCTATTCTACCGATACAAATACCCCCAAAACGGTGTTATACCCACTCCAAAATGTTTATTTAGCAATTATATGGTAATATATTGACATTTAGTTGAATTAAAAGTTTGCAAAATTAAGTTTAGATAAGTTTTATATAGAATTTCCAGAGTTATATAAACTTTTATACTAAGTAGTTAGTAAACTTTATATTCCATCCAAATTCTTTTTTTAATCAGTCAAGGATGCCTATTTGGAGTTGGGAGACTGGATTTATGGTGATTTGTCAACAAATAACATTATTTATGTTAATTTTTCGAAAGGTGTACATACTTTTTTTGCACCTTTTTTATTTTCGTAATAGTATTTGTTATATAACTTTTTATAGAAATCATCTTTTCATGAGATTTTTGTAGCAAAATGTTTGGCATGAGTTTTTGAACAAAACGTAGTACTAGGTTCCTGTCAAACTTTAATTTTTTTACATGTTTCATCACAAAATGTGCATAGTGCCCAAGGGGTGTAAATACTTTTTTTACATACTGTAAGTTTCCTCTACGTTTTTGTTTACCATGACCAAATTAGATGAAAATTGAATTGATAACATTAAATGTCTCAAAGAGGGCTGTGCTAGGAGAATTAGGATAATTTGAGAATTTGTTCGAGAAATTTCAGTTTAAAGTTGAAAATGTATATGGCACTAGAGCTACCAAGGGCGTAAGAAGTTTAAATATGAAACTACTGAACTACTTTTTTGCTATGAAAATGATTTTAACCGAAGGTTGCATAATTAAAAAATCATTGAAAAACTTTTCGTATTACACAAAAGTGCCCAAAACATGCAAACCTTTTTTCAAAAAGCTCGCTCCAAATATTTGAAAACTTTGAGGTGTGATTGCATAAAAATTGTATTTTAAGTGAAAAGGATTATTTTTAAGGCAAATTTAATGCTTATTTATTTATTGCTGAGCTCAAACCAGTAAATTTTTTTCTGGAAAAAATATTTGCCATGAAAAACATATTTTCTGCATTATATATTTTTCATTGCAACTTAATTATCAATATTATGCTTCAGTATATTCTCTCGAGCTGGTCACAGAGATAAATTTAAAAGCATTTTATGGTTTTTGAGCATGAATTAATTTTACTCACTGCCCAAACACCGTGATTAAAAAAATAATACCTACTTTAAAAAAAAATAAATTTTCATTCATTGTTTATTAAAATTCAACAGTTCTACTCCAGGATGTTACATTTGCAATTCAGTGATTTGGAGAACCTTTCAACTGAGATCAATTCATAAGCCTTTACAGGGAGGGTACATAGTTCTAAGTAAAGATTTTGCTAGCTAGCTCTTTTAGGGAAAATTAATTTTGAGAAAAAACCCTAGAAAAAAAATACTTATAATTATTTTTTTTTATTTTGTATGCTTATAAATTGAAAAATACATATTTTCTTGAAGTCGTAAGTTTTTTTACAGGCAGTCAAGGCATTAATTGATTCTCACACTTATTTTTACCATTGCTATTGCTATTCTCTACAATTTTGTTGCAAAATAATAATCCAAACCAGGATCAGATCAATTTTTGATAAATTTCTAAATTCCCGTTTCCCTGGAATTTTGTAACCCCGGAAAATTGAACGCTCTTCATACAACCCAGACTCGACTGATCAAAGTTTTACATTTATGAATTTCTACAGATTTACTTGTGATAAACAAACAAACACAATATTAAAAAAAACATTCTATCGAACATTCTCTTAAGCTGTTGCTCTGGAAGTTTTTTAAAAATTCGTCTTTTTACTTACTTATTGTTCCACAATTTTCAGCATGAGTTACTTTACAAAATGTAGAGCTAGGTTTCAAGTTTTTTTTAATGTTTCAGAACATAAGGTGTGAAATGCCTAAAGGGTACATATGTATAAAATTTTCAAAAACTGTACATTTTTCCAGATCACTTCGGATGTTTAAGGGGGCATATTAGAGTTCAACGACCCACAATAAGACAAAGACTAAGTTATTTTTAATGTGATTTGATTTTCCATAGTAAATTTTTAGCGAAGTCTTAGGAGATTTAGGTGTGGACGGTATTTTACAATTTTTAAAGTTTACAGATTTGTTAGCCATTTAATTATCACTTGGTTTTTTAATATTGAATATTTCCACTATCTTGGCTCAAACTAAACCAATTTTAGTTCTTCTGGGTTCGTTCGATCAGTAATTTAACACCGAACACGATGCATCGAAAAAACCTAGATTCCGGGTTCCTGGCCGGAGATATTCCGGATTCTCCAGGGCCAGACTTGAACTACGCTAGCCTGGTTATTTTTCTGATCACAAAAACATCCAAAAATGTTGTTAGCGATGAATTATTGAAATATTTTACCATCTATTGTTAACTGTTTTATTATTACTTTTTATTTGTTGAGTAAGTCATCCTTTAATTACAAGTAAAAAAGCGAAGCGAAGCGAAGCGAACAATGAATTTTCATATGAATGAATTAAGAATTCAGAGACCTACATTTGAAATAAATAAAAACTTTCGTATCAATTTAGAAAATTGTCGCATATGTATTTTTACAGCGAGATGCAACAATAACTCCTTTCCACTTATAAGAATTATGATAAATTTTTAGTTTATGAAAATAACTGACATGACCATACAAATAGTAAACAATTCAAGTAAAGTGGTGCAAGAAAAATAAGCCATTGAAATGGTTATCAAAAAATTAGACTTATCTGAAAATATGCTACATGGACTTTAAAGATTTAAAAATATAATTACGTGAAATCAGCTTAAACCGTTGATAGCCGTTGAAACAATAATTTAGATACAATACTGCACGAAATAATACTATCGCATATTTTTATTTAACTTTTTGTTAAGTTATTCAAAAGTATCACAAAATAGGCAAAACTAAAACCGTCGCGAAAACTATGCCGAAATTATTGAATTAAAATTATTTTAGAAGACAGTTAATTTTTTTTGTCTTCGAAAACATTGAAAAAAAACCTTAAAAAGTGTATTTATATTAGCCTAATCTGGAAATAGGAAAACACAAATTTGAGGAATAAAACATACAAAAGGTATCTTGACAAAAATGTTAATTGTTAATTTTTAGAATACTGTTTGTATAATTTTAAAGTTATACTAAGGGTATCCTGCCGTTTATCGAAAAGGAATGCAGGTAAATAAGATTTAATTGAAGCTATAGTATATTTTATGAAGACTTTTTCAAATTATTTGAAAATATTGTAAATAATTTTAGCTAAATAGTTTGTTTTCACACAGATTTAAGTACATAAAAAAGACATGTGCACGTTGTTTGAGTTAAACACCATAATTTTGTTAAACAGAATTGTAGGATAGGAATCCATAAACCTAGTTTTTCGTGTATTTGAGTTTGCAGATTTTTGCAGATATTTGAAAAAAATTTTGCAGATAACTCAAAATTTCATCTGGCATCCCTGGAAGCACTTCACTGCTGAGGACTCTCTTGTACATAAGGGACGACGACGGGCAACAAGGCGCCTTCAATGAGCGTTGTCTGGTGGTTTTTTTTTTTTTGCTTGCTTAATAATTCAGCAAAACTTTTGCACAGTGAAATATTGATAATTTGATTACTGCTGATGTCAAATTAACAGGTTCGTAGGACAATGATTTGTATTGTAAAAACACAACATAAAATGATAGTCCTCCGTTTTGAATACTTATTCAGTGAAAAGAATCAAGCAATCGAATCCCTACCGTAGCTAACAAAAATGACGTTGTGCCGTGGAATGTTGCACGAAACGAACACATTTGAGCACAAACACATCGCGGCTTCAGCTAATTCTGATTAGCAGTTTTCAAAACATGTACCAACACACAGCAAAGTCCATTTAGGAACATGTGTTTTTGTACGCCGTGGTTCGCCATTCTAAACAATCACGTATTAGCTTACATTAGTAGAAAATTGATCGGTTGTTTATATCTGAACGTTAGCATCGATCCAAAATAAATCCATGGAATGTAGTTAGTAAGCTTTCAACAAAAAAAAAACTTGTTTCATATTTGAATGTACCAAGTTAGGACGATGTTCAACTTTTAATGACCTCACTGTTACGTCGTACCGAGCATTGTTGGTCAGAATTTTTCGCTGATTTTTAATGTCAAAGAAGACGGCTGACTGGCAGGCGCTACATTGTGCAATTTGCTAGCAGCCAGCAAAGTGGAGCAGCGAGGAGTTGAATTACGGCAGTGTAGCCAATGTTACTTTTAGAAATATATAATTATTTCTATTCGTTTATTTTCGAACAAAATCAGTTCCATTGCCGTTGTTTGTGTTCTTGAGGGCACGTTAAGACATTTACAAGACAGTAACAACTTATTAAATGCAAACGAAACATCTTTTCATTAAATAATAAGACCAATAATGGTGTACACCTTGCTATTCACAGGTGCTTAGAAAGCCTGTGAAAAATTTCAGTGAAATGTTTCAAATTGTAATTACGCTTTGTTTTTAATTTATTTATTTTTGAACATTCTGAAAATATTTTTATTCGAGAGATCGGAAAGTTTCACGATACTTCTTTATTTATTCTTTATCTTCACGATAATCTTTATTAACATTGAAAATCGGACACCTATTTGCTTGACGAGTTAGCGTCTCTTGTAAAATGTAAGACGTAGAGAAAAACTCAATTTTCCTGTTTGTTTTTCATTCAGAGGCTGTGCAATCTGCGATGCCTGTGAAGCAAATTTATAAAAAAATATTCTGCTCCATTCGAGAAAAATATTTTTTTAGAGATGGTCAAGCTTGTTCATAACACGTTTCTACTTTTTTTCAATGTTTTTCAAAAATGATGACTTTTTTTCGAAAAATTGGCAGCTCTGCCAAGTGAATTTTAAACTAACTTGTGTCATAGCTCGATAGATGGCATTTTTTGTCAAATAAAACATAAGCAACAAAAAATCAAAAATGATAATCATATACAATCCAGACTCGATTATCCGAAGTTTGATTATGCTGGTACAAATATTTTTGAAAGCTTTTGTCAAATTAAATTTTCAAAAAAACGCTCATTCTTGGGAGAATTGCTTTTCTGCCGATTTGGAAGATTGAGGCGACATTTTTTTTAAACATATTTGCAACGGACTTATTTCAGTTGTATAGCCGGGACCCGTGGTGTAGGGGTAAGCGTGATTGCCTCTCACCCAGTCAGCCTGGGTTCGATCCAAGAAGGAGGTTTGTCTGATCACGCCTTCCGTCGGACGGGGAAATTTAAATGTTGGCCCCGGTCTAACCTAGAGGTTATGTCGATAGCTCAGTCCAGGTGTAGGAGTCGTCTCCCTGGGTCCTGTCTCGGTGGAGTCGCTGGTAACGTCATGATTCGATTTCCCGGACGCTTCGAAACCCGGACACCTCATCTTGCTTTATCAATTATCTGGATATAATAAGTTCGCATTCTGAATGTCAAAACTGTGGTATTTGATGAATTCTAACATCAACTTTCATTTAAAGTTAGTTTGAACGCTGTAGTTAATGTCATAACAATAAAATAAAATAAAAGCAGAATTTTATGGATATGATTTCCTCAAATTGTAGCAAAATTGTTATATAAAATATCGATTGTTTTTGATGTTTACAGCTTATTTGAGACCTAAAGAATGCCATTCTCTAACATATCAAACCAAATTTATGCGATTCAATCGAGAAATCAAAAGTGAGAGTGTGTGCGTGCAACACGGAGTTAAACTTTTCAAAGTGCTATGGTAATCTTCACAGCAACTTCACAGAAAGTTTAACTCCATGTTGCACACACTCTCACTTTTAATTTCTCGATAGCAAAATCGAGTGTCCGGAATTCGAAACAAAAATGTCCGGATTTCGAATCAGCTTTTATCAGTGTCCGGGATTCGAAACACAACAAGTCACTTTAATTTTCAAATTCTGATAAAAAAAATGTTAGAAAAGACCTATTTTGCATGCATTCTCTTAAAACTGACTGTTTATACTACATCCTGATGATATTTCTACATTTCCAACTTATTACATGATTTTTTGCCAGCTAAACAAAAATGATATGCTACTAAGTGTCCGGATTTGGAAGGTTTTCAGTTCGAATCCCGGGGTTGATGGAAGCTTAGGTGTAAAAAAAGAGGTTTGCAATTGCCTCAACAATCAAGCCTTCGGACACCTAGCTTCGAGTAGGAATCTCGCAATCGAGAACGCCAAGGCAATGCTGTAGAGCGAATAATTTAGATTTTTTTTATTTCAGTTGTATTGTTTACAATACTTTCGCGAATCATAATAGTAGTTTATGCAACAAGTTGCAAAAAGAGGATTTTTTCAGCACGAGTCGTGCATTTATCCAACGAGGTTCACCGAGTTGGATAAATACGACGAGTGCTGAAAAAATCAAGTTTTGCAACGAGTTCCATACAACATTTTTTGCAATTTCGAAAAACACCCATTGAGTGAAATTTTAAGTCGAATTTTCATGTATTTTGTCAATAAATCGTTTAAATCAAAAAAATGTTGAAAAGTGTTACTTTTCGAAACAAGTGCTGAAAAGTTCAACTTTTCAGCACCCATTTCAGTGCTGAAAAGTAGAACTTTTCAGCATTTATTTTGAAAAGTGTTGCTATTCGATTCTGTTATTTTTGGTACAGAAAAGTAGGCTATTTCGTCGTTCAAGAATGACAGGAAAAGTAAGTAGTTTCACGACGGAATTGCAAAAAATATATTATCTGTCCATGATTCGATTATCCCAAGTTCCTAAGAAACTTTCGGACAATCTAAACTTCAAATGATCGAGGCTTCGGATAATCGAGCCTGGACTGTGTTCTTGAAAATTAAAAGACAAAAAAGGAAAAATCTAATTAGCTTCGATAAACAACTTTTATAAAACCCCAAATTTACACGAAAAGTAAATTATTTGAACCATTGCAGACTGCTTTGTCGCTCAAAGGCTTAAATATTTTGTTAGATTTGCAATGCATCTATTATTTTTTTTACCGATGAACGTAGCCTCGACACTAACTGGAAGCACTGTTCATCACAACCGACCCACCAACAACAACACCACCACACAGCGCTGTAATACCAAACCCTGCCATAACTAGCGCCCATGGCCACCACCCAGCGTTTCAGATTAGACACATCGCATCGCCCAGCGGTGAACCTGCCAAAATAGCAATAAATTTCCCCGCCATCGAATCCGGTTCGATACAGTCGGTCTCTCGCAGGCAAATATAGCGGAAAAATGTATATGCCGGTGTATTTTCACTAAATTTCACTGCAGCGCCGCCGGCTGCCGAAATCCCTTCCGAACCACAACCAGTTGGAATTGCTCAATTTTTTTGCCTGCTGCCTTCGCAGAGTAAAAGGGATCTATTTTTACACGGAGTAGTAGCGGGCACTCTTACCTCATCCGTCGGCTTCTGGCCAGCCTTCTTCCGGAGGTCACTCACGTTCAGCACGTTTCCGGTGCTGACAATGACGGAGCCAGCGTTTTCTTTGAGAAGGTGGGACAGCATTGCTGCGGTTTCCAGTAGTTCCGTGGGTTATCGATTGAGCAAGTCACACCGTAATTCTATACGAGCCGATTTCACTCTTGCACAGCCTTCGTAACCTTGAAAGATAAGGTTGGTCGTGGCTGGTACTGATGCGTTGTCACTGGCTTTCTAGCTCTTCTGTGTAGAGTTCACTTAGCACTCTACTAACTCACTGTTTGCGGGAAGAGTTATCACTGACCGGAGATTCCCGTAGTATACAGTCCAGCTGATACCGTCACGGATAGTGCACTGAGTACGACTGGATACTGACTGCAGCGATAGCGATACAACAGAGTACGGACTCTATGTAGATAGATATATCTATTTATATAAGCTGTATAGTACAACTGTGTGTGCAGTGTGGAATGACCGAACGCGAAACAAACCGGTTCACTGAACAGCAGCGTCTTAAATACTAAACCACCGTGAAACGTCCGACCACTAGACAACCTGGGGAGTAGAGTTAGTAGTACACAACCAGAGCGAAATTCTCTCCGTGAAGAGAATCCGGGACAGCGTCGTATATTAGACAAGATTTTTATCAGCGCTATAGTAAACACACTCAAGACGAGGCAGTCTGCTGCGCTGTTGAAGTTGTACGTTCTTCACTCGCACTTCTAGGTTCAAGAGTGGAAATATTTACACGGCAAATACAAGCAAACCCGGGCGAATACACTTCAAGCACAGTGCTTCAAGTCCAGCGAACGTGCCGTGGTAGATGTAAGGTCGCCACACATTGGAACTTGAGTGATAACAAGCGACGAGGGGTGCCACGATTGTAAGGTTCAAAAACACAAATTTTTGATTCTTAGAATAAACTTATAATTTCACCACTTCATTAAATTCGTAACATTTTGCAAGCATTCCTCGTGCTATCCCCTCGTTTTCCAACACTCGCTACTTGAACCAACACACACGTGCGCACCGCCCCGAATGATTCACAAAACGTGGTTCAAAAGCAAGGATGTGTGTGGAGCTGACAAAGTGTGCGTTGCATTCGGGGTTTGTTATGAATGAACGTTGACATTGTTGCTGCGCGCGGCACATTGACTAATTGACTGACTGGCTGTCATTGAGAGAAACATGGCCTGCCGTGAAAGAGGACTTTCGCGTGTTTGAAATGACCGGTATGATAGTTGTGCAGAACCGTCCTCGAAAAAACATTGGTTGATTGCAAGTACAAGTACGATACGATTATCTCTTGATTCTTTACTCTCCCGCTATAGTACAGACTCGATTATCCGATGTTTCGATTACACAGTTCAACAAAAAATCAAATGTTTCTTGTCTCTGAGACGAGAATATGTGTTCCTAGTAGAATTTTGCCTGCTGAATCCGAATCCGGGTCCAGAATTGCTCCAAATGGTCCCAATTTTGAGATACACCCGTTTGAAATGTTAGTTTAGGCTAAAATTAGCTACTTTGGCGACTATTTTACAAAAGAACTATTGAATAAACAACTAAACCAATACATGTATCTTAAAGTTCACGTTTTCCCCTTTCTGAAACACCCCTGGTTTTTAAAATTTGATTGTTTCTACGCATATTTATAACCATTTTAAAATTAGAATTTGACTTGCATGCAAGTTGGAAAAATTTGAATGAGAACAAACTGAAGTATAATTTTAAAATGGCTAAAAATATGCGTAGAAACAATCAAATTTTAAAAACCAGGGGTGTTTCAGAAAGGGGAAAACGTGAACTTTAAGATACATGTATTGGTTTAGTTGTTTATTCAATAGTTCTTTTGTAAAATAGTCAGCAAAGTAGCTAATTTTGGCCTGAACTAACATTTCAAACGGGTGTATCTCAAAATTGGGACCATTTGGAGCAATTCTGGACCCGGATTCGGATTCAGCAGGCAAAATTCTACTAGGAACACATATACTCGTCTCAGAGACAAAATCTTGTTGGACTGTGTTATCCGAAGTTCGATTATCCGAAGGTTTGTATGGGATTTCGGATAATCGAATCATGATTAAAATAATGTTTTTTATTGTCTTACTTTTTACATCAAATTCGAATTCTGTGACCTTACTTTAGTCAAATTTGAATGGTTGAATGTCTATTCAATTTTCAAATGCATTTTCTACATACAGTCCAGACTCGATTATCCGAAGGCCTCGGAAAAAATTCACTTCGCATAATCGAAACTTCAGATAATCGAATCACGAAAAAAAAGTTGCCTTATTTATGATTGTCGAGCTTAGGTATGACCCCTAAAATACGCTAAAGTGATTGAGATGTTTTAAATTCAACATGGCGGTGTTCAAATTTTGAAAAAAAAAAACCATTTTGTAATTTAATAGTAGAGCGTCCATATTCCCGTCCCGGGAAAAAAATTCCCGGGAATTCCCGGGATTTCCCGAAAAAATATATTTCCCGTTTCCCGGGAAATTTGTAAATTTCCCGGGAATTCCCGAAATGCAAGCGGAAGTATACATTTTCTTAACTTTTTGGTATTGATTTTTGATTTACAAAAAAAAAATGATAGAACTTAATTTTATTTCATTAAATTCAATTTGTTCTTATTGAACTTTGTCAGTTCGTCTAAATACTTCACGTTAAGGTTTATTTCAGATTACATCAATTTCTGAAGCTTTCACAACTGTGAATAGATCTTATTAATCTGCGGGGCAACACAAATTACGATTTTATGGAATGAAAATAAACTATCATAATTTGGTAATCTTTTTAAACGAAAATTCTTGTTATGTTAGTTGAAAAAGAAGGAAGCTCGGAAACAAAATGAAAATTAAGTTTCAAAAAAAGTTTTTTTTTCGTTTTTTTACTATGAACAAATTGAATGAAAACTGAATTGATTTCAGTAAATGTCTCAAAGAGGGTTGTGCAAGAAGAATTCTTTTAACCTAAGTCATTTATTAGGCTGAATCATTAAAAAACTGCTCCTTATTATATACAAGGTGCCCGAAAAAGGCAAACATATTTCAAAACATCGCTCCAAATTCGAGTTGTGATTGCATAAAATGGCATTTCAATAAAAAAGCAGATTTTTAAGGTAAATTCAATGCCTTTATATTTATTCAATTCAATTCAATTAGTTTTTATTAGTAAATAATCAATTCACAATATCGTAATTTTTATAACCTAATAGAGTTTTGGAGTACCTTTCAACTATGATTTGTACTATAGTTCATTTTGATGTAATTGGATATTCTAACAATGGATTTGCCAAGAGAAGGAAAAATTATTAAAAAAAAAACCTTCGAAATCTATATATTTATTCATGAGCTCAAACCAGTAAGATTTGTTCTGGAATAAATATTTGCCATGAAAAACATATTTACTGCATTTTTTTCTCATTTCAACTTATTTATCAATATTATTCTTTATCATATTCTCTCCAACTGACAAATTTAAAAGCAATTGTGTGGTATTAATACCAACTTCCTAAGAAAAAATACTTATCACAATTTTCCGATATTTTGATCGAATTTTAAAAACAGCTTATAAATTAAGAAAATTTATATATTTTCCTGAAACTCTCTCATGCTCATGCTCATGCTCAAAATTTATATATTTTCCTGAAACTGTTTGTTTTTTTTTACAAGTAGTCAAGGCACTCATTGATCCTCACACATATTTTGACCAATTAAGTTGCAATTTGTTGCAAAATATAAATCAGAACCAGGATCAGAACAATTTGTGACAAATTTCAATTTCCCGGGATTTCCCGGGAAATTTGTTGAAAATTTCCCGTTTCCCGGGAAATTTGAAACCCCGGGAAATTGGACGCTCTATTTAATAGGCAATCAACGATTCAAATCTGACTAAAATGAGGTCACAGAACTCGAATTTGATGTTAAAAGTAAGAAAATAAAAAAATACGAAAAAGAATTTTTTTTGGTCATGATTCGATTATCCGAAGTCCTATACAAACCTTCGGATAATCGAACTTCGGATAATCGAAACTTCGGATAATCGAGGCTTCGGATAATCGAGTCTGGACTGTTTTTATTTATTGTTATTTTGGCCGCCATCTTGGATCTACAAATTCTCAAAATAAGACAAATAAACATAAATAAGACAGCGAAAAAATATGTTTTTCGTGATTCAATTATCCGAAGTATTTTTTTTTTTCCTTATCGAATTCAAAAGCACTCTGACTTCGAAAAATGTTGCTGTCAGATGTTCAAAAAAGCAAAAAATCTTCCTTGAAATCTTAAATGCTCAGAAAACATGCCAAATATTCGAAAATAACATGGAAAATTCGTCCTCAATCATTGAACAACTTTAAATTTAGAATGTTCGATTAAAAGATAATTTTAAAGTTTTATTATAAGCATGTGTCATGCTTAAGTCATTTTGACGTTGTATAACGTCATACTCGAAGGTAGGTTGCCAATCCAAAAAAATCACGCCATGGAATAACGTGTAAGATTTCAAACGCTTATTGGAAGCGTTCTTTTACAATTTAAAGCATTTTTTTTTATTTGAATCTTTCATTATTTGATTTTGATGAAACTTTGTCCATGCATTCCCCATGTCAAAAGAAGTAATTTTACATAATTTTAATTTGGTCTAAAATATGGAAAAAGTAAAATTATCATTTTTGCAATTCCGTCGTGAAGCTACTTACTTTTCCTGTCATTCTTGAACGACGAAATACTTTTCTGTGTGTGTGTGTGTGTCCAATCCAATACCCGCTAACCGGTAGCGATATTATGGGAAAGTATAATTTGTATCAGTCTTTGTATATGCCGAATGCTGATACAACTTATCTCAGTCCCGGGTATTAGGTGGTGATAGCCCTCGCGCTGCTTCCAACGACCCGTTTCAGAATGACAGAGCTCCTTGCGGTCCAATTCCGAGGTCGCTGGGCATTGTTCGGCCCCGCCTAAACATAGAAGCAAGCATCTGAAGGAAACTCGATCTATATTTAGACTTCCAATCCCCTCAGGCAAATCAGGGATCAGCGCGTATTTAATATGAGAATATAGCATGTTTCAACACTACGGATCAGTTCACTGTTAGAGTGTAAACTTTCTGATGGCCGACTGCTTAGCGTCCCAGTCCACCAATCCAAAGGTGTGAGTTCAAATCCCTCCTGATTCATTTTCGTTTTTTGTTCATATTCAAAGTTCAAATTCCTGATTCCAAATTTCAAATGTACCGACCGGGATTTAATCCCTGAACCTTCTGCTTGTGAGGCAGAAGCCGTAACCATTAAGCCACGGAGCCGGTTCCCTTGAACGACGAAATACTTTTCTGTACCAAAAATAACAGAATCGAATAACAACACTTTTCAAAATAAATGCTGTAAAGTTCTACTTTTCAGCACTGAAATGGGTGCTGAAAATTTGAAATTTTCAGCACTTGTTTCGAAAAGTTACATTTTTCAACATTTTTTGATTTAAACGATTTATTGACAAAATACATGAAAATTTGACTTAAAATATCACTCAATGGGTGTTTTCGGAATTGCAAAAAAATGTTGTATGGAACTCGTTGCAAAACTTGTTTTTTTAAGCACTCGTCGTATTTATTCAACTCGGTGAACCTCGTTGGATAAATGTACGACTAGTGCTGAAAAAATCCTCTTTTTGCAACTTGTTGCATAAACTACTATTTTTAGATCTATTGAATAGTTAAACATGATTTTAAAATTCCTTCGATTCCTTTTTTTCTATAAGGAATTCATTGTAGAAAAAAGCAAAAAATGCTCGAATGGAAATGCTCCACTGTTCCGCATCCGTATACGGATCCGTACTGCGGATACGGATGCGGAACAGTGTGAATGGCTGCATATGAAATGCATTGGAGAAATCGCGTCCGCACTGTGCGTCCGTACTGTCAAATTTTATACGGATGCGGCTGCGGCTGCGGATGCGGTATAATGTGAATACACCTTTAGGTGACACCACGTGACACTTAGAGAAATTCTTTTTCGTCAATTTGATTTTTTTGTGAGGCTGTATCTCACAAACTAATTGCCGGATTTTAAAAGTTCCATAGAGAAAATTATATTTCTCAGCTTTTCAAAAATATCTTTTCCGACTTTCTCTTTTATTAAACTCTTAAAAACAAAATTCAAAAATCAACTTTAAAGAATCTATAACAGGAAAACAGTACATATTATCACAACAATTGTTAAGGAATTTTCGATTGCAAATTCAATTTTGCTGTAAAAATATTGTTAATATTTTTTTGTCCTGATTTCGATACTTTTCAAATACATTTTTTTTCAAAAAATCGTTTCCTAAACCAGATTTTGCACCATCACGCACATCATAAAAAATCTTTAATTCAAAAATACTTTTTTAGAAAATTTCACCTTTAGTTATAAAAAAGGTAATAAAAAATGGGATTTTTTTCCGGGTACCTTTTTCTAAAAAACTCTATATAACATAAAACTTTTCCGAAAACATCGATCAGAAAATCCCTTCTCAAGATACAGAATTTCATACATTCACATACCCATTTTGTATGACTAGCTCCCAAAATTGTATGGAGACTTGTATGGAAAAACTGATGATTCAAAAGTCATACACGTAGGCAGTACATGGACAAAGTTTTTATTTAATATACTGCCCCTGCTCGCATAAATGTCCCATATGCATTTTCATCGATTTCGAGTTATTGATGCAGTTTTGTGGGCAGTATAGGCCGTTGCAAATATTTTTTTGTCGCCCCATTCCCCCACATTTTATATTATCTCTAAAAATCAGCGGACAGATTTTTTTTTTTCAGGCAGCCTAAAAATTTAAATGAATTGAAAACGGGGCCGCAAATATTTTTAGAGCTATGCCAATAAAGACAATTAAGATATCGCAAGATATCGCAGGGTTCCAAATAGATAATGTCGGTTATGTAGTTCTAATTACATTTTCAATAATCAACCAGGCGTCTCCTTCTCAAAGATAATTAGGATGAAAGTTCTTGAACACTCGAAGGTTGAACTTGCGCTTCGTTCAAATTCGAGTGCGAAACTGCATGCAACGTGCGATCATGAAGCTACCACAAATCCCAAAACGGAAGACAATAGATTCCATCGCGTACCAATACCATCGAAGTAGGTCTTGGTAAAGTGGCCATCCATACCACACGATCGTGTCCAGCAAACTCAGACACAGAGAGACATTTGGCACCGATCAGTCCGTTGTCCAGTCCGGTCAGTGCACATTTCGCGACATCGTCGATCGTCGGCAGACCGCACCGGGTGGCGTCATCCCTAATAAATTTCGTTCGTTTGTCCCGCTACGTTCAATTAGCACAAACACTCGCACGAATTTGGCTCCGACAAATTCCTAGTCTGGAACGTCGGCGGTGCGTTTATCTAAAGTTAAATATTAGTTCTAACTAGTGGCGTGGCACGGGGCAGAATCGGCTGGAATCGACCCAGTCTTTAAGGTGTAGAACCCAAGTGTGGTGTGGTGTGGAGGAACGGCGACAATGGCGGCGGCCCCCGAAGAGTGCACCGAGTGGTTGCTGGAACAAAAGTGTCGAGCTGGACTCGCCGCGGCAACCGACAAAGTAAGTGCGCGAATTTTGACCGGTGAGGATGGACAGCACCACGTTGCCACCGCCGGTTCCGAGTTCTCCGGGTGGTGTCGGCAGGAAGAAAAAAAGACCGTTCAGGTTGGAAGTAGGTTGTGGGTGTGTTTGATATGATTTACTCATTATAGCAGTACAGGAGCAGATCTTCGATTTAGTTAAAACAGATGGTGGTGATGAGTAAACTTAAATAGTGATTGCAAGATTGTAGGGTACTCCTATGGAATGTATTACTAAAAGCATTCCTGACGGACAATAAACATTGTTTATTGTTTTAGTTAAAACACCATGTGACTCCATCGATTGAAGCGGATGGAGACACTGAATACGTTATACGAAATCAATCGATTCCGGATGACCTTCCACCAAATCTCGTGCATTTTTTAGGGGAACTAGATTCTAGAAGCTATGAGATTCCCTGTGTTTAATAGGACCTTTTTAAATAAAACGACATCGACCACTTTTTGATTTGCGTGATACTTTGTCCTAAGGGGTATTTTTTGTCATTAATCACGAATCCGAGCTCTATTTTTCGACATCTCGTGAAGGTGACATTTTTGAACATTCGAAAAAGACGTGTTTTTCAATAATTTGCAGCCTAATATGTGATGATTTGGAAAGTTGGTGTCAAAGGGACTTTAATGTAAAATTGGACGCCGGATTTGATAACGAACTCAGAATTACGAAAAAAACGTGTTCTTCATTGAAAAAAAAATACAGAAAAAGTTTCAAAAAGTATACCTTTTTTCGTTAATTTTTCTTATCTGTTACAATTTGATACGAGGGGGGAGGGGGTAACAATCCCAAAAAATCCCTAAAAGAACGCTCTCCACGGTGTATTTTCCGAGAACAATAAGATAAAAAAATCGACTAGTTTGATACTTGGCACCATGAAAGAAGGGCTCTTTCCCGACATTTTGTTGGGTCCAGCGAAATATTTCGTCTTTTTTTTTTGAAGATTTTTTTTCCAATTTCATAGGATTTTTCTTCAGAAAATTCGATGAGAATCGATGGGTTCATTTTTATATCCATCAAATTTCTTAAGAATATGCCTCAAAAGACTCTTAATTACATATATTTGACCACCAATAATATGTTTCCAAACCAAATTTACCAGATTTCTAGCTTTCTTTGAAATTACCCTAAAATTCAAGATGGAAACCTTAATATGACCGAATTAAAACCATTTCTTTGTACAATTTGTCATGAAAATACAGTAACTGATTGCCCGAATATAAATTCGAGCATAAAACACTGCTAAACATAGAGTATCTCATTTAAAACCTATTTAAAACCTAAGGTTCCCAACATTTTTTTTTTTTATCCTCTGCCATACAACACAATGGCATTTCAAAACATTTTCGAATCAATTGCATTACAGGGAACAGTTGGATGGATCGATCGTAGCAATCGGGGCGTGCGGACGCGAAAACTTTTCGCTGTCACAGTTTTTCTCCGGCTCCAATAATTTTTTATGAAAGATTGTGAAAATTACTTGGAAAGTTAAGTTTTTCAAACGAGTGTTTGGCGGAAAAATGGGATAATCTGGATGGATCGCGGTGGTGGTGGTGCTGAAGGAGGACGGTTCAATGGATAACGTGGCCTGTTCCGGGTTGGTTGCGGAACTGGCATGGAACTCGGTAGCAGTCGAACCTTTCCCGAAGACCAGGATGGTGCTCGGTCCCCGTCAAGGTCAACATCCCGCTAACGAAAGGGAATTGGAGCCGAGGGGCACGGATTAGTTCTCCGGCACCGGTTTATATGGAACGCAGCCGCAGCAGGGAGGTTCCGTTGCCGCTGCGTCAAAGCGTGGAAAATCCTACAAAAGGTGGATGGAGCGGATTACTAGTGGGCGGTGGCAAGCGGAATCAGCTCAAGCGGGAACAGGCTTTTTTGAGCGGGTACCCGCCCTCGTTTGACGAAGACGAAGACGATTGAAGAGAAGCTGGTTTTGAACAATTTGTTCACTGGTGAGCTCGTTCTTTTTATAAAACAATCATTCTTCCATTTATTCTGACATACACACACATCATTGAAGACAACGCCGGTAAGGCGTTTCCAAGGAGCAGCCGTGGCTGACTGGTTACGGTGTTCGTTATGCGAATGGTCCTGGGTTCGATTTCCATCTGCTCCCAACGAGAAAGTATAGGAAATATAAATCTTGAACTCTGAACATGAACGAAAAATCAAAGTCGCTCGAGTCGGGGTTCGATTCCCCGTCCTTTGGATTGGTAAGCAAAAAATGCTAACCACTAGGCCATTGCGACTGGAATTAGGAATATTGTTACTATCAACTATATACGCGCTGTGTCCTTGTCCATTTGACAAGGGTTCGGAAGTTCTAAATAAAGTTTGAATCCGATTGATGCAAACGTTCTTCAGGGCGGGGCTTGTCGATTCAAGCAGAGGTACCTCGCGCTCGGCTAGCCAGCGTAGAAATGGGTCACCGAAGCTCGGCAGAGCTAACACTTTCCAAATGCCTATGCGAGTTATTTGCATGTATAGAATTTAAAAAATCTAAAATTCATGGAAACAACTCAATTTGTAAGAAGTGACCGCGTGGTCCCGTTTGGTTGGTTTCACACACACACACACACAATTGCATTACAGGGAACAGTTTTCTGAACGATTTCCATTAAAAAAATTTAATTTTTGGTTTAATATAAACAGAGATAAAATGAGATAAAATATCTGGATTCAATTCCCATTCAAACGATGAATGAACACTGCCATTTTATTTAAACCCATTCTAAACAATCATGCACCTCAAAATTTTTTTTACATCATTTTAAACCTTATGTATTTCACTAGTAATGTAATATTTGTAAAAATTGTAAAAAAAATCGTGGGCTCACCTTCAAATTTGGCTTTTAAACTTAAAAATCAAAAAATCTCATAAAAGGGGCGTGTTTTTTTTCAGTGTATTTTTTCGGAAATCCCGTCAAATTTCCTACAAGTTTTTCTCTGACTACTTTTTGATACGATTCACATTTATTGAAAATCAAGTTCGTTTCCAAGGATACTAGATGACACCGGAAAAAGCAGCCTCTTAATTTTTTTTAGCTTTCATTTTTTAAAGGGTTAAAATGGATGAAAATAAACATTTTTATCCATTTTTCTATTTTGAAATTGTCTCAGGAACACGAATATGATATCACGATAAATATCACCAAAAAATGGGATCTAAGGGGTCCCCCGTGCAAAAATTTACAACCAAAAAAATCACTAAAACTATAAGTGTCTATTTAATATGTTAAACTGCCTTACCCAAAGCGTTCTCAGTCTCAGATGGTAGTCCCAGATGTCCCCTAAAAGCTGCAGGTCGAATCGAGTTGATATCTGGATGGAACACTTTTTTATTTGAGTTTGAAAATTATGCTATTTTTTCACTAAAATGCCAATAACTCCTTTAAGATTTAACCAATTGGGATGCTACTCCCTGCATTTTGTTGCATTTTTAAAGCCCTTTCAAATGCATTTTGAATTTTGAAATTAAATTGAATTTTGCCTTAGTTATAGCCTTTTTAAGATTTTTGACGTTTTTGAACCTTCAAACTTTGTGTCCCGATTTGTCCCACTTTCCATTGACCTAGAGTGCTCATATTTTGGCCAGATGCTAGTTTTATATGTACAAACAACCCCTGAAAATTTCAGGCAGATTGCTGAGGTCGATGCGAGATGGGTATGCTTTGCTCGTGGACTCGCTCTTAAAAATTTATCTGGAAAAGATATATTCATCATATTCAATTCTGCACATTTTGCGTAAACTTCAGATACAGTTTTTCTCATATGATTATTAGACAAGTAAATATCAAGAAGAAATTCTTCGCATCGCGATAGTCAAATAAAAGTTGCATGCATCAACGCCCCCGCAATATCGCATTCTTCAAGCGTATGACACCACATTGCCAAATAAACTGGCCAAAGCCATTGACATTCCATTTCTAGCTAACAAATTAACGACGACGACGATGACGAGCTCGATTGCTGGAACAGGTCCACCACGTTAACAGTACTTCTAATTTGCATTTCTCTCTATATCTTTCCGGTCCGGTCAAAAATATGCACAGCCCCTGAAGATTGACGTAATCGATTTGACGCTACTGCTGAAGAGTATGGGCCTGAAGCTGGAGTTCCTGAACTTTGAGCAGGAGAAATCCAACGCGGACACATTTACGGTGGAGATCAAGTGCAACCGATCCGGCGTACGGGCCAAGCTGGCGTACGATCTGATCGAGTGCACCTGTCCGGAGAAGGACGAAAAGGAAGCCTCGTTTTGGGAGGTTCAGGGAACGGGACCGAAAGCGTTTTCCAAGGGGCGGAATGACACCTCGTCGAACCTGCTGCCGGAGGTGTCGGAGAACTGCTCGATGGTGTCCAAGGCGATGCTTACGAACCTGCTGGATTTCTACAAAAGCAGTATGAAGAGCGTTGAACGCGGTGAAGACGTGCTGAACTCACCGTTGAGGGTCGCAACGCCGAGAATCTGCGTAACGAGCCCGACGGGACAGGGTTCGCCGCCGGACGGTGCTCACTTTGCTGACCGTAACGCTTGGAACCGTTCCACGGACTTTGACAGCAAAATGGATCCAGCGCTCAGCCCGATGAAGCCCAAATCGGCCGAGGGATCTGTTCCAAGTTCTTCTGGGGCGTCCAGTCAACACGACGATACCAAGTCAAACAATTCCTCCGAGGGGATGGAGATAAACAACGCCACGCGAGAGCTGTACAATACCGATTCCAACGAGAAGGTGGCGATTATGCCGACCCCGGAAAAGCCAACCGGGTTGCCCGACGACAGCTCGTTCGCCAACAGCGAAGCCATGCAAGCCATCATCACGTCTAGTCCGAACGAGAAGATCTTCGAGTCTCTCATGCGGGCGAACCAAAACGATGAACGAGACGCCAACGTAATCCACTGTCTGCAGCAGGCTCGCCACCAAATCGATGCCGCGTTGCTCGTCATGAAGCTGAACAACCCCCACGGTCCGGACGTGACGCAAACCTCAACCATCACCACGACGCCACAAACGGTGATCCGCAAAGCAACAGCGCTCCCAAAGTTCCCCGATCGAACTGCTTCTCTAGGTGGCATCAATCGGCGGATGTCACTGCCAGGTGAGCCTTAACCTCTTGAAGATTCCTTCCTAACATTCCTAACCACCTTCTTCTTCTCACATTCCAGGCCCCCTGGGACGAACCCCCACCGGTGACCAGTCCAAGTCCACGACCATCCTCGGCAGCGGTGGCAGCCTGCTCAAGAAAAAGGTCTCCCAACTGGTGACCGCTTCGTCCAAGGTCATCGCCAACCGCGGTGACACCCCCCGGCCAAACCCAGCCCAGCTCAAGGCCGTATCGGCGCTTCGCAAAACCAACTCGGCCTCGTCGGTCCTGGGAGCAGCACCGAGAGGGACGGTCTCCGCTCCCGCCAAACCGGCGCCGGTGAAGAAGACTGCCGTGAAGGCGTTGGTGGGAAGTGTGCGGCCACCCGCGGTAGGAGTGAAACCGGTGGCCGGTGCTAAGACCGCTGGAGCCGGAGGTGGCAAGAAGTGAACCGCGACGCAATTGTATAACTTCGCGGTGGCCATACTAGCGACTGTACTCGTGATTACGTATTTATTGGTTGTATCTAACATTTTGTCCTCTTTGATTTCCGAGACTGTTCCGTAGGACTAAGGATGTTTGAATAAAGTTATTTCTTTTATGTTTCATTAGTATTCTACGTCGAATTGTTTAAAACCCGGAAAACAAATGTTCAATATTTCTTCCGAATTTTGTAGTTGTAGTTTCGAATCTCTAAAAAAAGCGATCCTCTTTGAAATTTCCTCCAGATTGCTCAAGACTTATTGGTTGATTTTGGCGCCATAAAAGTCTTCATACAACAGGCAATTAAAATGTTCAGACATCTGTATCTTAAGAACGGATTTTCTGATCGATTTGGTATCTTCTGCAATGTTGTAGATATTGCTTAGGACTTCTTAGAAAAAAATAGTTCTACTAGTATTTTATTTTAATTCGACTATCACACAAAATATTGAATAACGGATTTTTTTAAATCTCATATGTGTCAAAATTTACTTGATTATTTTGTTCGAAAAGATTACAAAATTTTCTTTTTTTTCGGTGGCAACAACTTGAGAACCTTACAAGATAACCCTGATGGTTTGACACCAATTAGTCATTGTCTAGCTATCTTGTCGCACGTGCATTTTTTTCATCTTCATAGATCCCCAAAATTAGATTTCAATCCTGAGTTATTCAATGCAAACCGAAAAAAAAAACTCCGTGCATTGTTGTCACTATTCATATGAAAGAAGTTTCAATCTTGTCGTGCTATCTTGACACACCCTGAAAATTACTGTAAGTGCGACAACTGGCCAAAGGGATTCCAGGTCAGAACGCGTTTGACATACGTACACGCCCGACTATCGTAAACACAAAGAAAAGTGGTAAACATTGTACTACTAAATTCAACAAAACTACGGGACAATACTTATAATAGAGTTATCTACGTGCGTGTACGTGCACGAAAAAGAGTGAGGTTAAATTACAGGCCAGCAAAACATAAGTCGTGCTAGTGTCGTGAGATCGGGCTTAGATAACTCTATTTCAAACTGGATTCGTCTATTTTTAAATTGACACCCTCTTTACACAGAATTCACACTAACTATCAAACGTTTGATTTGATATTAGAGCAGTTCTCTAGGATTTCGTTCATTCGATTTTTTTGTATTTTTTAATCCGACTGAAACTTTTTTGGTGCCTTCGGTATGCCCAAAGAAGCCATTTTGCATCATTAGTTTGTCCATATAATTTTCCATACAAATTTGGCAGCTGTCCATACAAAAATGATGTATAAAAATTCAAAAATCTGTATCTTTTGAAGGAATTTTTTGATCGATTTGGTGTCTTCGGCAAAGTTGTAGGTATGGATACGGACTACACTGGAAAAAAATGATACACGGTAAAAAAATTTTGGTGATTTATTTATTTAGCTTTTTATCACTAAAAATTGATTTGCAAAAAAAAACACTATTTTTAATTTTTTCCATTTTTTGATATGTTTTAGAGGACATAAAATGCCAACTTTTCAGACATTTCCAGGTTGTGCAAAAAATCGTTGACCGAGTTATGAATTTTTTAATCAATACTGATTTTTTCAAAAAATCGAAATATTGGTCGCAAACATTTTTCAACTTCATTTTTCGATGTAAAACCAAATTTGCAATCAAAAAGAACTTTAGTGAAATTTTGATAAAGTGCACCGTTTTTAAGTTAAATCCATATTTAGGGGACTTTTTTGAAAATAGTCGCAGGTTTTCATTTTTTAAAATTAGTGCACATGTTTGCCCACTTTTGGAAAAAATATTTTTGAAAAGCTGGGAAAATTCTCTATATTTTGCTTCTTAGGACTTTGTTGATACGACCTTTAGTTGCAGAGATATTGCAATGCAAAGGTTTAAAAACAGGAAAATTTATGTTTTCTAAGTCTCACCCAAACAACCCACAATTTTTCAATGTCGATATCTCAGCAACTAATGGTCTGATTTTCAATGTTAATATATGAAACATTTGTGAAATTTTTCGATCTTTTCGAAAACAATATTTTCAAAATTTTTAAACCAAGACTAACATTTTAAAAGGGCGTAATATTGAATATTTGACCCCTTTGAAATGTTAGTCTTGATTTGAAAATTTTGAAATATTGTTTTCGAAAAGATCGGAAAATTTCACAAATGTTTCATGTATTAACATTGAAAATCGGACCATTAGTTGCTGAAATATCGACATTGAAAAATTGTGGGTTGTTTGGGTGAGACTTAGAAAACATCAATTTTCCTGTTTTTAAACCTTTGCATTGCAATATCTCAGCAACTAAAGGTCGTATCAACAAAGTCCGAAGAAGCAAAATAGAGAGAATTTTCTCAGCTTTTCAAAAATATTTTTTCCAAAAGTGTGCAAACATGTGCACTAATTTAAAAAAATGAAAAACTGCGACTATTTTAAAAAAAGTCACCTAAATATGAATTTTACTTGAAAACGGTGCACTATATCAAAATTTTACTAAAGTGCTTTTTGATTGCAAATTTGATTTTACATCGAAAAATGAAGTTGAAATTTTTTTGCGATCAATATTTCGATTTTTCAAAAAAATCAGTATTGATTAAAAAAATCATAACTCGGTCAACGATTTTTTGCACAACCTGGAAATTTCTGAAAAGTTGGCATTTTATGTCCTCTAAAACATATCAAAAAATAAAAAAAAATTAAAAATGGTGTTTTTTTGCAGATCAAGTTTTAGTGATAAAAAGTTAAATAAAAAAATCACCAAATTTTTTTTACCGTGTATCATTTTTTTCCAGTGTAGTCCGTATCCATACCTACAACTTTGCCGAAGACACCAAATCGATCAAAAAATTCCTTCAAAAGATACAGATTTTTGAATTTCCATACAACATTTTTGTATGGACAGCTGCCAAATTTGTATGGAAAATTATATGGACAAACTAATGATGCAAAATGGCTTCTTTGGGCATACCGAAGGCACCAAAAAAGTTTCAGTCGTATTAAAAAATACAAAAATTAAAATTGAAGAAAAAAGACCGATTTCGTAGAGAATTGCTCATTAGTATGAGTCCCATAGAGTTATCTAAGCCCGAGCTCACGCACACTACCAAACCATTTGTTTTGCTGGTCGGTACAAAATTTAACCTCAATCTTTTTCGTGTAAGTACACGCAATACATGCGCACGTAGATAAATCTATGTAAAAAGTGACAGATCGTCATTAAATTTTCTTTTTCCACGTCTGCCGACACAGAGTTCAATATTCTCCAAATATGTAATGTAACCGAAAAGCATCTTCAAACAAAATCATGAAGTTTGAGGCGTCGCAAGAAGAACTTCGATTGATAGCAAGAGTAGGCCATAGAGTTATCTACGTGAAGATGTATTGCGTGTACGTACACGAAAATAAAGTGAGGTTAAATTTTGTCAGCCAGCAAAATCAAATGGTGCTCTAGTGTGCGTACGCGAAACGTCATAAAGCCAGGAACGGGTTCCGGGAATTTTTAAGGAAATTGCTAGCGGATTTTCAAATTATCTCATGTCAGCTAAAATGACACGCTCTGAAAAACTAGCTTGATGACATTGTCCCAGAAAATCTAAAACATCTCGGTTGGCCATGGACCTTAACGTTGTTCCAGTCAATATTCAAAAACTTAAAAAAATATTATTTCAAATGCCTCTTGAAGCATCACAATCGGTAAATTTTCGAAGTTATAAGAAATTGAATTTTGACAAATTTCTCGATCATTCTGTCCTACCCCGTATCGTTGAATTCAATAACAGGTTTCCAGGTCACCCTACCGACCAACCCCAACGCTGAGTTCCAATACTCCTCGCCAGATGTCCCGTCAGAGCACGCCTGTCTTTCACATTCATTCATAAATTTACCACAAACACATTACGTCAAACTCGGTGTCGAAAAGTTTGTTTACATTCGGCTCCACTGGAGAATACAAATCGGAAAATTCCTGCACAACAAAAACCCGTTCGATCCCGGAACGAAATCCCGCTAGGATGGACCGGAGCAGACGGCTCTCGTGCGAGAGTTCCAACGATCCGCCGACGGTGGCCGCTCCGATCAACTTTGCCACCGACAAGTACCCGTTCTGCATCGTGTGGACACCGATCCCGGTGCTGACCTGGTTCTTTCCCTTCATCGGCCACATGGGCATCGCCATGTCCAACGGAGTGATCCGGGACTTTGCCGGGCCGTACTTTGTGTCCGAAGACAACATGGGCTTCGGCCGACCGACCCGGTACCTGCAGCTGGAGCCGGGCTTCGTGGACGGCGGCCTGGTCGAGTGGGACGAGTGCGTCTCGAAGGCGTCGGTGGTGTACGGAACGCGGATGCATAACCTGTTTTGCGACAACTGTCACTCCCATGTGGGGATGGCCCTCTCGTTGATGAAGTACAAGCAGTACACAAACTGGAACATGGTCGTGCTGGCGTTCTGGTTGTTCTTTGCCGGAAAGTACGTCGGGCTGAAGGGATTCCTGAAAACCTGGACCCCGTTCGCGATAGTATTCATCACCTGTACGCTGGTGGCGGTCTACCTGAAGTAAGGGCCGCCGGAGAACCGAACCACATTGCATATTACATAGTGGGTTGATATTTGCGGGAAAGGCGATAGGATTGACTTTATGTGAGGCATAACCATAACTGTACTGTATTTATTTTAAACATATGTATAACCTAATCAAAACTTTTAATAAATGGAGTGTAGGAAAATGCGTCTTTCTGCTTTATTACCAATCTACATAAAACATATAAGAAAACGTGACGATTGTTCGTTTGGAATCTTCAAACCGGGCCGGAGTATCTGCTACAATCGTTGAATTGCATCGAGAAAAGTTTATGCGAACATTTGCAGAATTTGCCTCTCAATTGCGGACTTCAGAATCAAGTACCTATAGAGCGCACATAACCTTAGCTCACGAATTGCTTTTAGTAGAGCCCTTTTAATTTCAATCGAGAATGTTGACATTTTCCACGATATCATTTCAAACTTTATCCAATTAACGTGGAATCGTTGTAGTTAGTTTATCGCGTTTTCAGCAACTTTAGAGAAACGTTGTGGATTTTCGGATTACTAGTAGTTTGCAAATAGTTTAATGACTGCGTATAGTAATTGAACTTTATGTAAACTGTAACAGTTAAGGATACAATTTAATGAAACACCGTATTTCCAAAATATCTCAACGTTTCGACTTCCGACTGGGGTCTTCTTCAGGAGGATCTAGAGTTTATTAAGAAACATAACAAGTGTGATCCCTCCCCAATGTGTCAAACCACTTACTTTGCGTCCGACAGTGTCCAAATTAGCTTACGGAAGCTTTTCCCATTAGTTTACCAGTTCTTCAAAGCAGCAGCATCTCGACCCGCATGATTCTCGCTTCGTGCAACTGTGCAGATGTCTTTTCTTTTGATAAATCCTCCAGTTTGTTGTACTCCGATGATCCGCCAACGTTTAAAATCCATATTAAGATACACATTGTTGTTTAAGAAACCGCCATATTTGGCACAAAGTGACAGTTCTCAGCTGTACGGTGTTTTGCGCCTACTTTAATAAGATTTGGATGACCTACAGTAGGTAACTCAAGTAACTTGAACTAGATAAGTGGATTTTAAGAAATTTATCAACTAAATACCATATTCATGAAAAATCATGAAGATTTCGCCGTCGACCGAGATGTTTGTTAGGAATTATTTCAAGGATTTGGTCATCTTTAGGAATAACTTTGAGTTTATTTTTTGAAAATGGACAGTACCACGTGTTTTTAACGGATTGTTATGCTCGACTTTTAATCTTGTCTTTTTATTTTTGCATACTCCAAAACAGTTTTATTTAAAACTTAAGGAAACTCAGATTGATTCATTTTTTTTAATTTTTGGAGACCTTAACTGCCGTTCTACGCATAATTCGTGCTTGCCATTTCATTAGGGCACATAACTTTTGTAAACAAGAGTGTGTCCCTTTCACACCTTATGTAAACTGTCATTTGAGTGAAAGGGATACACTATTGTTTACAAAAGTTATGTGCCCTTTTGAAATGTTAGGCTCCAATTGTCCCATGTTCAAAAAAGTGCAACTGAGAAAAACGCGATTGAAATTTTTCGATCGATTTCAATGTTTCTACGCATAATTGTCCCGTGGGTCCCTATTCGCCCTGAAGGTCCCTAATTACCCCAATTAGCAGTTTATCACTCTAATTTAAAATCCTCTTGCTATACAAGAGGTAAACAAGGTACAATTCTTCGTAAAAGTAATGATTCCGTGATAGAAAATACATGGTAGGACAATTATGCGTAGAAGTTCAACGATGAGACAAACAGACTTGGTGTGGTTTTCGATGAATTTCCGAATAAAGTACCCGATTTTGTGTGTTTCTACAAGTATTCGTCAAACTATACTTTAACCCTTTCGAGCCTGAATTTTCAAAAAAATATTTTTTAATCTAATGATGGGAAAATGATTCTTAAGACCATACGAAAATTATAGGCTAGTTTTGAAAATTTTCATTTTTGGGTCATATATGACCCATCAGGCTTGTAAGGGTTAAAATGATAAAAAGTCAAAATCGTCCAAAAATGACATGGGACAATTATGCGTAGAACGGCAGTTAAGATCATTAAAGGGTTAAATCTCGATTAAATTTTCAAAAGGTCATATCTGCATAGGAAACCCATGAGGGATAGGTTGTTTTGAAAATTCAATCTAGAAATATGCATTTTCTTATGCAATTTTCCATGTCAAATAAACAGTGATTTTCATTGGCTTTCTCTTTATCTTAAAAATCAATCCCGCAGTAGAAATTACGCAAAGTGTAACAATTTATTACGACTCATAGTTTAGGAATTATCTTCAAGTACAAAAGAACAGCACATTCCGCGCAGCATCAGCTCTCTTCCCGCTGACGCTCCGGAAGTGCTCTCAAACTTACAGCCTAGAGGTAACAAAACAAAAAAATAATAAGGAAACTTACTGCCAACAGCGTCCTAGAACTTCTTGATCGCCTCGTTGACCTCGTCGGAAATCTCCAGCAGCTTCTTCCACATGGGAACCTGCAGGCTGACGCCCTTCTTCCCCGGCAGCATCTTGCCGTCCTTTTCGTAGAACTCGCGAATGTCTACGTACACCTTGTTCTTGAACTCCCGCACGGTGACCTTCTTGTTCTTGTCCAGGAACCACTCCGGCTCGCCGCTTTCGTTTTTGGCACCACCGCTGGAACCGGCCTCGGATTTGCTCTTCTTCGCCGGGGTGCGCTGGAAGGGAGTTGGGAAGTTATAGTGGCAACTAAGCAATTGAGGCATCTTGCAACTTACGTCTTCCGGTCCGGAGTCGGAGTCGGAGGTTTCTTCCTTCTTCTTGTTCTTGGGCATTTTCGTTGCAGAAGCCGGCTGAAAGAAGTGAAATGAGGTTAGGAAACTTCTTGGTCCAACTTCATACAAAATCATCAATTAAAATACAAATCAGTTAAAACGATGACTACATTCTTCAACAATAACTTACCGGCAATCTAAGAAACTAATAAAATTGAATTAAATCAACTTTTTGGTGCAAAAAATCACGAAAACTTTGCAAAAATACTGAAACGACTAGCCGAAGGAAAGGACTGAACGAGAGGAGGCAGATGTTTTGTTTGACAACTTCTCATCAAATCGCGCGGTCGAAAAGGGAACGGGCGTTGGGCGTTTACACCGCAAGTCATTACACCGCACGGAGGCAGCATTTGCGGTGGTTTCAAACAACACCCAGTAAAAAAACAAAGAAAATTAAAAAAAACTAAAACTTTTATCGAGAAATTAAAAGTGCAACATGGAGTTAAACTTTTTGTCAAGCTTCTTTGAAGTTTTCCATGACAGCTGGGAAAGATTCACTCCATGTTACCGGCTCACATCTCTGTTTTTAATTTCTCGATTGTCCGTCAGACCTGGACGCATACGCAGTTCGATTTTTCAATGACTTCCCGCATAGTCATGAACTATATAACTACTTTATGACAAATAGTTACTCAACTATTTATCAAATGGTCTCTACTATTCATTAAATTGTAACCCAACTATATATGTACGATATATCAAACCATTAATTCCATTCCCAAAATAGTTTTGGTCGATTTTACTATATGAGAAATTAGTTGTTAGGCAGAAAACTATATGAGGTTTTCATACATATGTAAATATTTTTATAAACTTGGATTTTACGTCAAATAGTCATTGCCCAAAAAATTGACTATTCCCTATATAGTTTCTGAAAAACTCCCGCATAAAAAAGTACCATATAAAAACTTTTTTTCATATGGTAATTGAACTTTAAACTATATTGTTACTACCATTTCTAAAAATGTTTGACTACTATTTTAAAAATGGTATTTATATGGTTGGTATGATTTTTTACTATCTCACAAATGGTTTAACCATCTGGCATAAGGGTGGTTAGCAATGGTAACTTTAAAAAACTCAGTACTATTTTCGTCAAAAAACTGTTTGTTGTATGGTAAATAAATGGTTTAAGTACTATTTGGCAAAAAGTAACCTTAAATCAAACAGTTCACAAATAGTTTAATATAGTTGAATTTTAATTTTGGGAAATTGAAAAACGATTTCACAAATAGTTACCATTTCTCAAAGTGTCATTGTATGATCCAATATGGTAATCAAATGGTAATTTTTTATCCGGGTTACTTTACCGACACTACTTTGCCGACACTTTAAAAAAGACCGCAAAAATGAACCCTACAATTGTTGTGATAACTACTTCGGATATAATCAAATTTGATTTTTAAGTTCTATCGATAGTTGGTGAATGTTTACCGCCATTATATGTGATGTTATTTACGTTGCTGCCGATCTGCTGCCGCCTTATCCGATTGATCTATATCTGTTGGTGGTTTTTCAGTGGTTTTGGTGACATGTTGTGTTAGAAGGGAGCAAGCTCGGGGGCAAGTATTTTTCGATAAGTCCAAGTAGTCCAAACAATTGACTCATTTTATAGTGAACAGTAATAGTCCACCATGTAGTACACATATTTTTGGTGTATGGTAAGAACAGCATGCCTACTTTTTCTGGAATAGTGAAAGTCAATTTCATGAGCCCTCGTAACATTTTTCTTCTTTTGGGGAGTTTTCTGATAATCTGAGGAGAAGTGGGGGTGTTGAAGGTTCTCTATCATCCAGAGGAATCGGCTGTGATCAATTTACTTGATAAAAGTTGAAATTTTTGTACCAATCGTTTAACATATAGTTGGATTATATAACAAACTGTAATTGTACTCCATACTGTTGAAATATTGTTTGAACTATTTGGACTTATAGAAATTTTTAATTCAAAATAGTATGGTGTATAGTAATTTTACTTCATGTAAGTTGACAAATTATTTGGATTATACAAACTTATCGAAAAAAATGTGGCCGCCATCAATTGTGTTCTACTATAGCATTTATAGTAGGTTTTTAGTTCTTACAGGTTCTGACTATAAAAATCTAAAATCTGTGGAATTTTGCTATATTGTTCTCAATAAAGTTGATAAATTGTTTGAACTATTTGGACTTGTACATTTTTTCGCACGTCACGTTGTCTAAACAATCCGAACTGTTTAGTGTAAGGTTATTGTACCCCAAATAGTTCAAAAATAGTTAGAATCATTAGATTTACTTCAATAAAAACGTCATCATTTGACGATCAGTTTCGTTATGGTTTTGTATAGTGCCGTAACTATATGATAATGGTTAACCCGGATAAACGAAAACTATATCGATTGCAGTGTGGAACTTAAAAAAACCTTATGAAATATGGTCACCATTTGTAATAATGTTATTTGGCGGACCTTGATTCCTATTTGTCAAATGGTAACCATACGTAATAGAGTTATTTTAATGTCTATAATGGTCAACAATTTTCTTGAAAACTTTAAAAAACTGTTTGCGGATGTTTTCTCAAATGGTTACCCTTAATCATAAGGTAATTTAAAAGTTCAAATGGTGCAAATTGCGGACCTTGATGACTATTCGTCAAATGGTTACCAAAATTGTTATAGTTATTTCAAAGTTTATAATGGTAAAAAGTTTTTTTGATAACATTAAAAAACTATTTACGGATGTTTCTTGAAATGGTTACCATAAATCATGAGGGTATTTTAAAGTTAAAATGGTAAACCTTGATACGCGAGCACCATATTGAATCATTTTTTCCACAAAAACAAAATGGGTACTGTTATTTATTTTAGATTTTTGTAGATTCTATTTAACGAATTTTTTAAAGTTTATTTATGTCTAACATATTTTGAAACATAAATCCAACAGGTGGACAAAAAACTGAGTGCCCTGCGCGAGCCACGTTTCGAAGAGCTGTACTCGGACCGGTTCTCGCAGTTTAATCCGATCCAGGCGCAGGTCTTCAACGCAGTTTATAACAGTGAGGAAAATGTATTTGTTGGGGCGTCAACCGAGTCGGGCAAGATGACGATTGCGTAATTTGTAGTGTTGCGCATGTTACAGCAGAATCCGCACGGTCGGGTTGTTTATTTGGTCTCGAGGAACGCGCTGGCCGATCTTCATGTTTGGCCGGAACTCGGAATGCAAGGTGGTCAAATTAACGGGGGAAACCGGAACGGATATGAAGCTGATTGCCACAAATTATCGTGACCACGGCAGAGCGGCCGCACCGTACTTGTGCACCACCTCCATCGGGTCCGGGTAATTCTTCTTGCGCTTGCTCATTTTCTGCCCGTCGGCGGCCAGCACCAGCCTGGTGCAGTTCGGTCCGGGTAAATCTCAGAATTCCATAAAGTTAGCGCACTAGCTAGGTGCGCCATCGTCACCTCCAGCTGGGCCATGGCCTTGGCGGCATCGTCCGCCTCCACGTACTGGACGTAACCGAAACCCTTGGAGCGTCCCGTCTCCTTGTCCATCACCAGCCGGAGCACCGTAACGGTTCTGAAAGGAGCGAATTAAGCCTCCAGCTGCTAGATGGTGATGGTCCGCTTCAATTTTCCCACAAACAGGACCTTTCCCTTGGTGGATTCCTTCGGGGCCTTGGCCTTTGCAGCAGCGGGACTGGCAATCGGAGCAGGAGCCGCCCGACCTCGAGACGGAGCTCCTCGACGGATTCCGGCGGTTAGAGCGGTCATGCGCACGAGGCCATCATCCGTAAAGGTGGCCAAAATCAATCCGTCTGGACGTGACATCCTACCGAACATGAATTAACCTAAATTGGTTAAATTTCTCAAGTTTTTCAAACTTTTTAGCAAACTTATGTAGTACCTAGGCCATGAGAAAATTCTAGAGCAGCAAAACGAAAATCGAACGGAAGCAAAGACGAAATCCAACGTCATATCGATAAACAATCTTGTCCTCTTTCTCGAACCGATCAATGTTCTGCAAACGTCCTTGATTATGTTCTTGACGCCGTCTTCCTTGAAACTGAAAGAGACATCATTATTAGCAACGACTTCTAGAGAAATGCTCAAGATATCAAACTCACCGCAATTTCTCCGCACGCTCAACCGGCGAATTGATGAGGTACAACTTAGCGCGTCCACCCCGTACTTATGCAACACCTCCATTCGGTCTGGGTAAATCTTCTTGCCCGTCGGCGGCCAGCACCAGCCCGGAGCAGTTCAGGTTCTTGAACGGCGGCTTGTTGAACAGGGTCGTCGAGATGACGAGCAGCGCGTAGAACCAACCGCGCGTCTGATCGATTCCCTCGGGAAGTTGTAGGTAAGAAAGTAGTCGGCGGTTTTGAACGGGTAGTGATTCTGGGCGAACGACATCAAACCAGCAAACCCCTCGGAATGCGCTTCAGCGCGGAATTTCCCGGCACGGCGGATGGAATTTTGATGTGATCGATGCTTTCGCGTTGCAGATCTTCGGATTTTTTTTGTCAATTCCGGTCGTTTTTTTTGTGGATTCCGGCCGGTAAGAGGTTACACAACTACAAATTTGTATCAGAACCAAAAATAACTTTTTGCCGGACACATTCAAAACAAAAACAATGGTTTGACAGATCTAGCTGTCAAAGTGTCAATTTTCCAAAAATCGCGTGAAGAAGGTGCACGCTTACTGGGGGAACACCATTTTTGAGTTCGTTCAAGCAAAATGAAGTTCGGTTCAGTGATGGCAATTTTGAGATGAGTTTGTTTTGATTTTGTTTGGCAAATTTGAGATCACTGAACCGAACTTCATTTTGATTGGCGACTTTGCCGAAATAAAACAGTGACATTTCTGGACTAAGCGCGTTTTGAAAGTAGGTGTTTTGTTAAGTTTGCTAAAATAAATCTTTTATTTGAAATAAAAACCTATCGGTAAATTTGTCATTTTACAGAAATATTTTTGACGCGCCGGATTGATTACCAACGGAGAACCTTGAGAAGAACCGTTAACCTAAAAGCAGCAGGAGTTTCTACGGAGCGATGCCAGGTTGCCGTCCAAGAGTAGTATCAACAAAATTTAATGTTTCGCGAATTTCAATCTTTCCCATAACAATCTGAGCCATGATAAGATCTGTAGATAATGTGAAAAGTCTGCAAGCACGAAAATCAAGCAAAACAATGTAAATGGGCTTCGGTTCGCGTGTTCAGATGATGGTAAAGAAAGTGCGCTCCTACAAGGTGATTTCGCTGATGCACAAGCTAAAGGCCGCCAAGGTGATTCCGTCGAGAATTGTGCCCAACTACGAAAATTCGTACCGGGTGTCGTTGACCTTCCTTAACAGGCTGTGCACCAACATTCCGTTCTAGATGTTTGGGATAGTGTACGATACATGCGACTGGTCGACTGGCTAGAGGCGACAGAGCAGTACATTCAGGTTTGTTTAGCTGCTTGATTTTTTGAATTGTAGTTGAAAATTTAACTTCTAGGTCAATCTGGAGCTGCACAACACTTTCAAGGCCGACGATCTGGGCAAGGTATTTATTCAGTTAAAGGTGGTGGAGCGCAGGAAGCAGACCAGAAACACCGGAAATCAAGCCGGAGCCGGACCCCAAGAGGTTCCCATTCTACTACTTGACCCATTCGATCAAGAAATTGACCAAGATCCCTTTGCACTTTTTCAGCTTGTTGAACAGTTTTCGCGTGCGAAGGTATGTACTTGCGAAACTATTCCAGATCAAACTGTCAGCGAACATTTGCAAATTACGAAACATGGACGGTGAAGGCCATCAAGAAGAATCTGAAGAAATGCAAGTGGGACGCGGCCCGGTACGCGCTTCATCTTTTGACCGATTTGTTAAATTGTCACGTCATCTCTCTTGTTGCTCTAGCCGTTGGCCTAGGTTGGCCGGGAGTTGTACTAGAAGAAGGAATCGGCGGTGGAAAATTTGCTGGGTCGGATTTAGGTGTTTTTGAACAAGCGCACCAAGAAGCATTATGATTCGCCTAATTCGCAGGAGCTTACCAATTTTAACTGACAGAATCTATATCAACCAAAAAAGAAAACAAATTCAGGAGCACAAGAACAAAAAGGCTCGAAATTCATAAATAATTTTAAACATGTCATGTTTCTGATGTTTGTTACTTTATGTCAATTGTTTGAGCGAATCATTTTGCAAAAGTTAAATATAATAATATTTTTTTTGATTTAACGCATAATTGCGAGAGCAAGTATCGAGCGTAGCAAGAGAAAAAAAATGAGAGAGCGCGCAAGCCAGAGTATTAATAATCTGCCTTGCGCGCTCTCTCGTTTCTCTTCTCTCGCTACGCTCGTTACCTGCGCTAGTGCAGGCAAAGCGCAGGCAGAAACAGTCTGAAGCGAAACGTTTGTGCGGCTGGTCGTTGTTTACGCTTTGTGTGCAGGTATAATTTTCAAACAAATCATTTAATTTACCAGATACTTTGTTTACATTTTTCTTGTTGATCATTTCAGCGCCGTGGAGAACTTGAAACAACGGAACAGCTGGTGCTGGAGGATTCGATCGGCAATCAAAAGAGATCTTGGTGGCAGCCGACCGACAAAACAAAATCGAAGCGAACGCACGATTGGCATTAATCAAGGAAATCATTTGAATCATCAGATAAGTACACATATTTGAATGTTACATTCTACTCGATACTTTGTGATTTTTTTCTTATTTTTTCAGGTTTGGACGACTTTGGCAGTATGATCAACCGAACAGAATCGGCAATCAACTAGAATTAAAGCCGAAAAAGTTCAAATATTATTGTTGTGAACCATCCGTCAAAAAGTGAACAAATTTATATGATGAACTTAAATTTACCATTTGATAACCATGTATCAAAAAGTAAAAACTGGTCGGCATTGTTCGACAAACCTTAAATAACAATTTGAAAACTATTTCTCAAATAGTGAAACTGGGAAAAAATGTAGGATAAACCTTAAATAACCATATGAAAACTATTTCCAATATAGTAGCGCTAGGTAAAAATAGCAAGAAAAACCCTAAAAAACCATTTACAAACCCTTTCTAAAATAGTAGACGCAAGGTTAAAATTTGTAAGAAAAACCTTAAAATACTTTTTAAAAACCATTTCTCAAACAGTAAAAACCGAGAGAAAAAGGTCGCTTTTTCGCGAAAATTTACTTTATTTTTACCATTACACAAATGGTAATTTGACGAAACGTTGTTCGGGGATTTTTAAGGTTACCGTTGCTAACCACCCTCAATTCAGATGGTCGAACTTTATGAAAAATGGTAGGGTACCATTTCCGATATGGTATTTTTAAGGTTTTCCTACCATTTTTCAAATAGTGGTTACGATCTCTGAAATGGTGAGAAAACCATTTAACACAAAGTTTTTTTAAGGTTCTCGTTTATGCGGGAAGTATGTGGTAACTACATCTCTTTTAGTAGTAATATAGTTTGGACTATTCCCCCGATGGTTTTTGATTATGCGGGTTGTCGGGCGAACAATCTACACTCAACCCCCGGTGGTTGGTCACTTTTTCGTTTGACACTTTTTTAGTTTGTACCCCGTTGGTTTGACAAAGTCAAACTAAAAAGAGACGAACTGTCACTTTTTACACGGCGCTCACTCACACTATCAAAACCAACGTTTGATAGTGTGAGTGAACTCCGTGTAAAAGGGGTGTCAAACTAAAAAGTGACCCCGTTCGTTTGACAACAGTTGGTGTCAAACCATCGGGGTTTGAGTGTACAGGGCTTGCTATGAGCACTTGAGCAGTTCTCTACGGAATCGGTCTTTTGCCTTCCTCACCTCACTGAGGCAAGGCTATAAAATCACTCAAAAATTGAACTTTTTAAATAAGCCTCCCAGATATACCTTTACGTATACATATCGACTCAGAATCAAATTCTGAGCAAATGTCTGTGCGTGTGGATGGACGTAGAATTTTTTTTCTCACTCACTTTTCTCGGAACTGGCTCGACCGATTTTGTCCGGATCTATGTTTTTGGATTTGCCTTCAGGTTCTTTAAGTCTTTTTTAAATTTCATCCGGCTTGGTGCAGTACTTTAAAAGATATGTTCGAAAAACTGTTTTGGTTGATACTAAAAAGGGTCATTATTTACATGATTTGAAAGCTCCGGCGGATAGCTGTCGGAACTTTACGCTCAGTGCACGCACACAAACACTGCAGTGCTTTCAAATGGTTCATTAAATTTATCATACCTAGATGGCAGCACTCAGATGTATAGTGTCTTACTAAGTAAGCGTTAGCCAAAGCTTTCGTAGTGTGTGGTTGCAAGGCTTTTAGGAGGAAGGCAGCAACCACCTTCCGGTGGATTAAGTAACGTTTTTTCTTTAATTTTAATTTTTGTATTTTTTTATCCGGCTGAAACTTTTTTGGTGCCTTCGGTTTGCCCAAAGAAGCCATTTTGCATCATTAGTTTGTCCATATAATTTTCTATACAAATTTGGCAGCGGTCCATACAAAAATGATGTGTGAAAATTCAAAAATCAGTATCTTTTGAATGAAGTTTTTGATCGATTTGGTGTCTTCGGCAAAGTTGTAGGTATGGATATGGACTACACTGAAAAAATATGATACACGGTAAAAAGTTTTTTGGTGATTTTTTATTTAACTTTTTGTCACTAAAACTTGATTTGCAAAAAAACACTATTTTTATTTTATTTTTTTATTTTTTGATATGTTTTAGTGGACATCAAATGCCAACTTTTCAGAAATTTCCAGGTTGTGCAAAAAATCTTTGACTGAGTTATGAATTTTTAAATCAATACTGAATTTTTCAAAAAATCGAAATATTGGTCGCAAAAATTTTTCAACTTCATTTTTTGATGTAAAATTAGATTTGCAATCAAAAAGTACTTTATTGAAATTTTTATAAAGTGCACCGTTTTCAAGTTAAAGCCATTTTGAGTTAACTTTTTTGAAAATAGTCGCAATTTTTCATTTTTTTTTTAAATTAGTGCACATGTTTGCCCAGCTTTGTAAAAATTTTTTTGAAGAGCTGAGAAAATTCTCTATGTTTTGCTTTTTTGAACTTTGTTAATACGACCCTTAGTTGCTGAGATATTGCCATGCAAAGGGTTAAAAACATGAAAATTTATGTTTACCAAGTCTCACACAAACAACCCACCATTTTCTAACTTCGATATCTCAGCAACTAATGGTTCAATTTACAATGTCAAAATATAAAACATTCGTGAAATTTTCCGATCCGATTTTTAAATCAAGACTAACATTTCAAAAGGGCCAAATATTCAATATTACACCCTTTTAAAATGTTAGTCTTGATTTAAAAAATTGAAAATATTTTTTTCGAAAAGATCGGAAAATTTCACGAATGTTTCATGTTCTAACATTGTAAATCGGAACATTAGTTGCTGAGATATCGACATTAGAAAATGGTGAGTTGTTTGGGTGAGACTTAGAAAACATAAATTTTCCAGTTTTTAAACCTTTGCATGGCAATATCTCAGCAAATAAGGGTCGTATCAACAAAGTTCAAAAAAGCAAAATATAGAGAATTTGCTCAGCTTTTCAAAAGTATTATTGTGCACTAATTTAAAAAAATGAAAACTGCGACTATTTTCAAAAAAGTCACCTAAAAATGGATTAAACTTGAAAACGGTGCACTTTAAAAAAAAAATTCAATAAAGTACTTTTTGATTGCAAATTTAATTTTACATCGAAAAATGAAGTTGAAAAATTTTTGCGACCAATATTTCGATTTTTTGAAAAAATCAGTATTGATTTAAAAATTCATAACTTGGTCAAAGATTTTTTGCACAACCTGGAAATTTCTGAAAAGTTGGCATTTTATGTCCTCTAAAACATATCAAAAAATGAAAAAAAAAATAGTGTTTTTTTGCAAATCAAGTTTTAGTGGCAAAAAGTTAAATAAAAAATCACCAAAATTTTTTTTACCGTGTATCATATTTTTTCAGTGTAGTCCATATCCATACCTACAACTTTGCCGAAGACACCAAATCGATCAAAAAATTCCTTCAAAAGATACAGATTGTTGAATTTTCATACATAGTTTTTGTATGGACAGCTACCAATTTTGTATGGAAAGTTATATGGACAAACTAATGATGCAAAATGGCTTCTTTGGGCATACCGAAGGCACCAAAAAAGTTTCAGTCGGATTAAAAAATACAAAAAAAAAATCGAATGACCGAAATCTGAGAGAACTGCTCCTATGCGCAATGGTCGATGACAGGCAAGCTATGATGACAGCCGCAAATCTTAGCATTAAGGGGCTACATAGAAATGAGTATTTTTAAAACTCACGTGCGTGCCAGCTTCCCTGTCTGGCAAATGTACCTGTTACTGTTAAGTTGCCCATTTGAGCCGCCCGCACAAAAATTGTAATTTTCGGGAGCTAATAACTTTTCAGCAAAACATCTTAAAAATATGGTGGTCTTCGGGAAGACCCTTTGTACCGCAAAGGGTTTTAAACGGTTTTTAAATCAGTTTTAACCAATTAACTTGCGGCCCTTCTTGACAGAAAAGGTCCTACGTGACAGCTCGTTCCAAGGTCCAAGGACGGTCCATAAAAAAAATTGTTATGTCAATTTATTTAGAGAAAACAGTTGCTTTTTTCCGTACATTTTGACTATTTTTCCCATACAAACTTCAAGGGCTTAGAGAGCCCCTCCCACGTGGCCACTCGTGGTCATAATGAGCTCAAATTTGGAATTTAGCATAGTGATGTGTGTGTGGGTTGTTTTTTAGTATTTTAGTATCTTTGTATTTTTGTATTTTTGTATTTTTGTAATTTTGTAATTTTGTAATTTTGTAATTTTGTAATTTTGTAATTTTGTAATTTTGTAATTTTGTAATTTTGTATTTTTGTATTTTTGTATTTTTGTATTTTTGTATTTTTTTATTTTTGTTTTTTTTTTGTTTTTTTTGTATTTCTGTATTTCTGAATTTTTGTATTTTTGTATTTTTTATATTTCTATTTTGTTTTTTTCCATAAATATTTTTTTTCTTGTACTTTCGCTACATTTTACCATGAAAATAAAAAACTTGGAATTTCCACCTCCTTAAACATTCTTGACCGAAAACTTCGTTATTTTCCCACAACCTAGTCCCCAGTTAATGAACCTGCTCCACGATCACGCCTCGTTTCCGCACTATATTTTATCTCAGCGGAACTATCACACCATCAAGTCCAAGCCGTTTTGCCGATGGCACTTAAACACGATGTGACACCTCAACGCCGATCCGTGACTCACACGAGTCCGCTACAGCCAAGTCCGCGCTCTGAACTCCACGTCGGCCGACCACTCGGAGGCCTGCGCGTGCCCTGCATAGCTAACGAGACAGTTCCTCCTCACACACGTTGCTTATCTTCTTCCAAGCCAGGTTCCAATCACAAATCAAACTGCTACGCCGGCACGTGAAAGCCCCCAATATTGTCACATACGCCTCTTCTTGTCATCATCAGTCCCAGCGCTGCAATTTGTATGCAGTTGCATTCGGGATACGCGATCATCGAAGGATGACCCTCAAAACGGTTCAATTGTCCGCAGAGGATCACGTGCGTCACGCGCAAGAACCTCTCGCGTGTTATCACTGCCTGGGCGTCCGGCCGATGATGGTCACCTATTGGCCATTAAGTGCCGATATGACCATTAGTGAAGTACGCGCGGTTAACTGAATTTGTGATTGGATATGGTCATGATCGCGCGGCGACGTTGGGACTTACTTGTCGATTTGTGGATGATCCTGCATACTAAGCGCGCGTAGGTGGACTCCTTGAAGCGTTACGCACACCAACTTTCTGGTAGACTTCTACGATTGTCCGCTGCAGGTCGCCGTATAAAAACGTGGGGCTTACAGAAGTTTGGTTATCAGTTGTCGTTTGAGAACCGTTGAGAACAGTGCAGTGAAGATCTTCAGAATGAGAGCATTTGTGTTCTGTATGTTGGTAGCGGCTGCCGCTGCGGAAGCCCCGTTTGCTGGATATGCTCCATCCGGATGGCGTCCCCAGGGAGCCCAGTTCAGGCTTCCAAACGAGTACGTAGCTCCGCTGGTCCAGCAGCCACGTGTTCAGGTCGAGGTATCCAAGCAGCGCGTTGCCCACACCGCCCAGATTGCGCAGCTTGTCGAGACGACCACCGAGCTGGCCAACGAGTACCTGCCACCAACGACTACTGATCTGGTAAGACCAAGATCTCGTTAAACTGTTGAAGCTTCAGATATAACTTCTCTTATCCCAACCACAGCCAGAACAGCTAGACCCCATTCGCGTGCAGGGACTTCCAGACAGCCAGGTCAAGGACTTCCAGCGTGCCAACCCGCAAGTTCCGGGTCGTCGCGTAAACCAACCCGCTGCCCCCACCCAACAGCCTCTGTTCCCACTGAGCGGTCAACTCCGCGCCCTGCCCGGCTTCCCACAGTTCGGTCGTCAGGTCCAGCAACCCGTGCAGCCTCAGCAGCCCCAGCAACTCCCTGCCCAGACCTACGGAACCCCCGACCAGGACTCCGAAGAGCAACCAGAAGAAGTCCAGCCAACCACCACCGTTCAACCCGAATCCGACGACGACGACGATCAGGATCAGGATGACCAGGACGAGCAAACCGATGACGCCGGTCGCACCGTAGTGGCCGTTGCCAACGCTTTCTCCGGCCAGTACTACATCCTCGGAGCGGACAACACCCTGCAGCGTGTGACCTATGCGACCTCCCAGGACGACGAGGATCTGCGCAACATGGGCTTCACGGCGCAGCTGCGTTACGCACCCGTTGAACCCATCACCGGGCCCGTCTACGCGTACAACGAGCAAGGACAGCTGGTCAGGATCTACAAGTGAGGCGGATTCGGATCACGTGCCGACTTGTTTAACTTTTGCTTGTTTGTAATTTATTCTTTGGATGTTTCGGCCGTTTTGAGCAATAAATTTTCTTGTTTCGAACCATTGCAATCGGGTGCTGTTTATTCTAATGGGAACATGTCGTAAAATATTGATGGTTATCGCCGATCGGCGGCTGGTCACGAACCAACGATTTGAAATAAGTTCTTATAATCGAACCTTCGTTGAGAAATAACTTTGAGTCGGTAGCAAAGGACAGGACGAAAGGTCTTATCGATTAAAATTTCATTTCGCTTGGTCTGATTAGAATATGTAGGTACAAAACCACAAAAATAATTCAATTGTAAAACAAAATAACATCCTTATTTCACAGCCTATTTCATGAATTCGTTTCTACATTATAGACGGCATTAATCATTAACGAACGAAGTTGACTTTATAGCTGTCGGCCACCATTGCTAGTACCAACCACTAGTGTCTTCCTTTTTATCTACAAGGACTTCGCCGCCCTGGGCTCCTAAGTGTATGAAAGTATGGCACGGAGCGACGGCGCCGAATACCCATATTTACACAAAGAATTTTAGAGCGCCCGCCGCGGGATTCGAACCGGCGACCTCTGGATTGTGAGTCCAGTGCGCGGTCCGATTGATCCACACGGGCGGGACATAATCATTAAAGAACTCGAACTCGAACGGAATCAAACAATTTTAGAATTTTAAAATTTCAGATTTTTTTAATTTTAGGATTTTAAAACTTTAGAATGTTTGAATTTTAGAAATTTAAAATTTTAGAATTTTTCAGTTTTGGTTCATTTTAAAATAATTTTTCAGTGTGCATGGAATTCGCATGAAGCTGGAAAAAAGGTATCGAGAAATTAAAAGTGCAACATACAGTCATCCTACATATTCGGAACACCCACAAATTCGGAACACTTTTGTGGTAATTTGTCAATAGAATGTAAAATGCAACTTTTCTGCCGACCCCGTTATTTTTAGGGCCTTTTTTTGGACATTCTCTTGCTATTTCACTAGTAAAAGTAATACTTTTTAAACAAAAACTTCTGTTGGAGACCTACTGCTGAAGATTGAATTTGTTACCCTAGATATAAGATTTGTTGGACTGTTCTAATGTAATCATGAATTGTTGCGTTCTCTCAATCAATCTCTTATCGCTCTCTGCGATCTTTTGCATTTCCGCCGACGATCGTCAGCACGATCGATCGGGTAGCCGATAGGGAGCTGCGGCTCATCAGTTCAGTTCGTATTCGACAACGTCACAGAGAATACATCGAGGAGGAACCTCTGCCAACTTTACTTTTGCTTTTTCTTTAAATAAATGGCCCAAGACTAAGCCGTAGTTTTCTTCGAAAGTTCGCTTTTTGATTTTGGCAAGTTCCCCACACCGAAACAAACCCCACGGAGAAGACGTCCTGCCGAGTAGCTGCCCAGTTTGCGTACATTTTTTGGTGCCGAAACCCGGGACTGCCTGGTCATCACCATCGTCGGCCGGCCTGAGGAGAACATCGTGGGAATCTTGGACTCCGGCAACAATCGTCGTCTGTCGGAGAGTAGCTGATTTCGTCCTACGAGGGATCTTCGGTCGGAACAATCTGCCCACGGCAGTCTTCTCGACCTGGACATTTGTACGAGGCAAGGACACTTGGACTGTGCACGTGGAAACCGCGTGGACGAGGAAGCAGGTCTAGCCAAGCGAGCAAAGGTAACCTCACAGCAGCAGATAAGGTGAGTTACAAGTGAACCACAATTGCGACAAATAAAGTGTGAATTCACGGGGTTTGAGGATTTCGCGCTCATCACTATGTCGAAGCAACTGAAGCAGCATTTGATTCGTCGGAACAACATTTTGGGTTCCCTAAAGTTGATTCACCATTACGACGATAATTTTGTGTTCGATAGGGATTTCCCCCAACTCAAATTTCGCCTCGAGAAACTGGATCATCTTTGGGATGAATTCAACGAGGTGCAAGCTGAAATTGAGTTTAGCCAACCCTTGACCGACGAGCCTGACGCTGTTAGGACTCAATTTGAAAACGACTACTTTGAGCTGAAGGGAGCTCTTTCGTCGAAATTGGAAATCGCCACCCAGAACACTCACGCGCCTCCCTCCCCCATTGCTCCACCTGCATTTCATTCCTCCGTCCGGCTCCCCGAATTGAAAATCCCTGATTTCCACGGGGATTATGATGAGTGGTTGAACTTTCACGATCTGTTCAACTCACTTATTCATTCGAACCACCATTTGTCGTCGGTGCAGAAGTTTCAATATTTGAAATCTGTGCTAAAAGGGGATGCTGCGCGGCGCATCCAGAATTTGGATGTGAACACGGCTAACTACACGCTCGCGTGGAACATTGTGAAGAAAAAGTACGATGATAAGAATCTGCTCCTGAAACAGCACTACATGGCGCTGTTATCTATTCCTTCTGTTCACAAAGAGTCGTCGACAGCGCTCTCGGAACTCGCTGACGAATTTGAGAAGCGCGTTGGCGTGCTTAACAAGCTTGAAGAGTCCAAAGATCACTGGAACTCGTTCCTCGTCACCCTTCTCAGCATCAAGCTTGATCCTGGAACTAAGACGGCGTGGGAGCACAGCTTGGAGGACGACCAGAAATCTACTTACCCTGATCTGATTGCATACATCCTCAAGCGCTCTCGCACGTTACAATCTCTAAAGCTCTCCCAAACTTCGCAACACGGCACAAAACCCGAACCCAAGGTCGAACACAAATCCACTCGCTCGAAGACCTCAGCGTACCACTCTACCAACACTAGTGATACGCTATCCCAGTGCAAGCTGTGCAAGCAAGAGCACATGCTGCACCAGTGCGATGAATTTAAGAAGCTTTCGCCACAAAACCGCTTCGACGTTGCCAAAAAGCACGGTCTCTGCTTGAACTGCTTAAAGGCAAACCATATGATGAAAGCATGCACTGCGGGTTCGTGCCGAACGTGTAACAAACGCCACCACACCCTGTTACACCTGAACACAGCTACCGCCGACAAACCAACGGCCTCAGCTGTACAAGTTGCCCACTGTCAACAATCCTCACGATTGGCTTCGGTCGTCGAGTCTCCGTCGTCGGTTACGTACACTGCCGAGCAGTGTCACGTGGTCCCTCGGGAAATGGGATCGGCCCCGTCGCCGTCGGTTGGGCAATGTCTTTCGCGTTCGTTCGTTCCGTCGTCGGTCTCGCACGCAGTACCGTCAGGGTCTCACAACTCGCAAGTGACTCAAAGCCAAGCAGTCACTCAAACCCACTCGTTCGTCTCGAAGGCTGGTCAAGCTGTCGTCTTTATGCTGACCGCCTACGTCAGGGTGATGTGTGCAGATGGCACACACATCCATGCTCGAGCTCTGTTGGATTGCGCCTCTGAAGCAAATTTCGTAACCGAATCTCTCGCGCAGGCTCTGCGGTCTAAACGCAAACCCGCAAACGTCGATGTGTACGGTATCAGTCAAACTGTCAAGAAAGTGAAGCACCAAACCACAATCACTGTTTCGTCTCGTGTGGGCCCGTACACTACAAGCATGGACTTTCTGATTCTGCCCTCCCTAACCAGAATCCTTCCCACTACCAACGTGGATGTTTCGAAGTGGGTCATTCCTCGCCACCTCCCACTTGCCGATCCAAAATTCAACATCGCTCATGACGTCGACATGATCATTGGCGTCAAGCACTTTTTCGCCATCCTGCAGGGTGAACAACTATCGATTGGATCTGGCCTACCAACACTACGCAACACTGTCTTTGGATACGTCGTCGCTGGCGACACGGATGCACCTGCACAACAATCCGTAACTTGCAACGTTACTGCTGTCGAACGGCTGGAAGCTGCAGTTCGCAAGTTCTGGGAGGTGGAGAGCTTTGAGACAGGGAAGGCCCTGTCCCTCGAGGAACGGTATTGCGAGAATCATTTTGTAAAGACCCACACTAGAGCCCCTGACGGTCGGTACGTGGTTCGTCTGCCAATTCGTGAGGAGTTGCGATCTAGTTTGGGAGAGTCGATTGCGGTCGCTCAACGCAGATTCTTTAGTACTGAGAGGAAGTTCACGTCGAACCCGGAGCTGAACAAGGAGTACTCAAAGTTCATGGCGGAGTACGAACAGCTCGGGCATATGGAAGAGGTCACCCCAGATCTCAGCAAGCCTCACTTCTACCTTCCTCACCACGCGATCCAGCGACCAGAGAGCACAACAACAAAAACCAGAGTGGTCTTTGATGCTTCGTGTAGATCGTCAAACAACATCTCGCTGAACGATCTATGCTACATTGGACCTACGGTGCAACCACCACTCTTGGACACCATTCTGCGATTTCGTCTGCCAAAGTACGTCGTCACTGCCGACGCGGAGAAAATGTACAGGCAGGTACTCGTCCATCCAGACGATCGGCCGTTGCAGCAGATTCTATGGCGATCTACCCCGAACGAGGACCTGAAGACGTATCAGTTGAACACTGTTACCTACGGTACCGCCCCCGCGCCGTACCTCGCAACCCGCGTCCTGAACCAGCTGGCCGACGACGAGGCAGAAAACTACCCCCTCGCTGCTCCTCAAGTCAACCGATCGTTTTACGTGGACGACTACCTATCGGGTGACAACGACGAGAACTGCTTGATGGAAACTAATCGTCAACTCATCGGACTTCTTGGATCTGGCGGTTTCACCATGCGCAAGTGGTGCAGCAACAGTTCTCGCGTTCTGTCTCACATTCCCGAGGAACTCCGAGATCCCCGAACCGAGTTGGAGCTCAGCGAATCCGGATCGATCAAGACGCTCGGCCTTCTGTGGCAGCCGGTGCCTGACCACCTCAGCTGCAAGGTTCCCGAATACAACTCGACGGAGCCAATCACGAAGGCACTCATTCTCTCGGAATTGTCGCAGTTGTTCGACCCAACTGGTATGGTAGGACCAGTCATTGTTCGAGCAAAAATGTTTCTCCAATCGCTGTGGGAAAAGAACTTCGGGTGGACCCAAGAGCTGCCAGAGGAGTATCAAGACTGGTGGAAGCAGTACAGAATCGAAATTCGCGTCCTCAGCATGCTCAAAATCCCTCGCCGAGTTCTAATCGATCACTCAGTGGTCATCGAGCTACATTGTTTCTCGGACGCGTCCGACAAGGCGTACGGCGCGTGTGTCTACGTGAAGTCAACCAACTCGTACGGCAGGTCGAAGGTCAACCTGCTCATTTCGAAATCTCGCGTCTGCCCTAGGCGCAGATTAACGATCCCCCGTCTCGAGCTGTGCGCAGCTCTGCTGGGGGCCCAACTGACCGCAGCTGTCCTGGAAGCCACCAACCTGAGCTGTCCAGTGGTCTATTGGTCCGATTCTGCGATCGTCTTGCATTGGATTGCGTCGTGCTCATCAACCTGGAAGGTGTTCGTCTCGAACCGGATCGCAGAAATCCAACGCCTCACGCAGGGCATGCCCTGGCGTCACATCCCAACCCACCTGAATCCAGCAGATCTGATTTCTCGGGGACTTCTTCCTTCAGAGCTGGTCGGATGTGTATTGTGGGAGCACGGACCAGAGGTCATCGAGCTGCCCTCTTCGCATTGGCCCCAAAACTGCATTGAACTCTCACCATTACACATGCAGGCTCGTGACGACGAAGTACGCCAAACTGTGTCGGTGCTCACAACAAGCTCTCTCGAAGATCGCATCCAAATCGAAGATCATTCCGCACTCTTGCCCCTGCTCCGCTCAGTCTCTTGGATTCGAAGATTCACGGACAACTGTCGCAGCCGTCCCGAAGAACGACGAAATGGTTTTCTAAAGTTTCGAGAAATTGACGACACACTCAAGCTGCTCATCACACTGACGCAGCGCACCCACTTCGCTCAGGAGATCAAGCATCTTCTCAAAAACCCTGGCCCAGTCCGTAAAGACTTCGATTTCAAATCCCAAATCAAGACCTTGAATCCCTTCATCGACCCGAAGGGTCTGCTCAGAGTGCACGGCCGGTTGGAAAACAGCAGCTTACCGTTCGACACCAAGTACCCCATAATTTTGCCCGCCAAAGCACATCTGACACATCTGATCGCCAAAAACACCCACTGGGATACTCTACACTCGGGTCCACAACTGCTGCTATCGATGCTACGTCAGCGCTACTGGCCGGTCAGGGGGCGAGATGTTGCGAGGAGAGTCGTCAACGAGTGTCTGGACTGCTTCCACTGCAAGCCAAGAAGCATTGACCAGATGATGGGGCCTTTGCCAGCAGCTCGTCTCGTTCCGTCGCGCGCGTTCGCGAGCAGTGGTGTCGACTACTGCGGGCCGTTCGCCGTAAGGCCACCGAATCGTCGCGGCGCGTCCGTCAAAGTATTCGTCGCGATCGTCGTCTGTATGTGGTCGAAAGCGGTACACATCGACATGGTGTACGACCTCACGTCCGCGTCGTTCATAAACGTCCTAAAGCGCCTCGTTGGACGTCGCGGCCGCGTGACCGACCTCTACTGCGATAACGCCCGAACGTTCGTCGGGGCTAATCGCCACCTGGAGGAACTGCGCCGAGCATTCGATGCGATGCACTCGTCGGATGCAGTCGCCGCTCACTGCGCAGAGAAGGGGATCACCTTCCACTTCAACCCTGCCCGGTCGCCGCACCACGGAGGGCTGTGGGAGGCCGCTGTTAAAAGCTTCAAACATCACCTCTACCGCGTGATGAAGGATACGCTGCTCACCATTGACGATTTCAACACCCTGATCGTCCAAATCGAAGGCGTCCTTAATTCCCGACCCCTTACTCCTCTTTCCTCCGATCCCACTGACGTGGTTGCCCTCACTCCTGGGCACTTCCTCGTCGGAGAACCGCTGTTCTCCATCCCTGAGCCCGATCTGTGCGACATTTCTATTAATCGGCTCAACTCTTTCCAGAAGATGCAACAAAAGCTCCAGCATTTCTGGAGAGCATGGTCGCGCGACTACATCGGCCACCTCCAAAACCGCAAGAAATGGCCCGTGGTCCGCCCAAACATCGAAGTCGGCACGATGGTTCTCCTAAAGCAGGACAACGCTCCTCCAATGCGCTGGAAGCTGGGCCGGATCGAGGCGGTGTTCCCCGGCAAAGATGGGCTCGTTCGTGTGGTGGATGTCCGCACGGCGCACGGCACGTATCGGCGTGCAATCACGGAGGTCTGTCCGCTGCCCATCGAGCAATCCAGCGAGGAACCATCCGAGCAGCCATCCGACCTACCAACCGACGCAGCTGTCCAACCATCCCACTGAGCCTGGAGGCGCTTGGTGGTTTCTTGAAAGTGCCTTTCAACGGGGCCGGCATGTTGGAGACCTACTGCTGAAGATTGAATTTGTTACCCTAGATATAAGATTTTTTGGACTGTTCTAATGTAATCATGAATTGTTGCGTTCTCTCAATCAATCTCTTATCGCTCTCTGCGATCTTTTGCATTTCCGCCGACGATCGTCAGCACGATCGATCGGGTAGCCGATAGGGAGCTGCGGCTCATCAGTTCAGTTCGTATTCGACAACGTCACAGAGAATACATCGAGGAGGAACCTCTGCCAACTTTACTTTTGCTTTTTCTTTAAATAAATGGCCCAAGACTAAGCCGTAGTTTTCTTCGAAAGTTCGCTTTTTGATTTTGGCAAGTTCCCCACACCGAAACAAACCCCACGGAGAAGACGTCCTGCCGAGTAGCTGCCCAGTTTGCGTACAACTTCATTTCCAGGCTGTTTTATCCAGAGCCCCAAAACACTGTCTCCAAATTGCCTGTTCCATAATTGTGGGATGTTATTGTGTCTCCCACAATTGTGGAACACTTGAATTTAACTGATATTTTCACAAAAAAGTTATCAGACCATTCATAAAACATTACTAAGCTTGAGTTTTATTGGTTTCAGAGTGCAAAGTCCTTTTTTTTGAAAATAATATGTACTCCTGGAGAGAAAAAAAAGTTTGTTTACATCGTAAGAAAAAAGTGTTCCGAATTTGTGGATTTCAAGGATCAATGTTTTTCTTTGAAAACTTGATATAAAACGTAAAAATGTACAGGCGGTCTATACACCAATCCAAAGATCGCAAGAAAAGCTTTCACATGAAGGTAAAAGCAAATCATTATGGATCAATCGGACCGCGAGTTAAGTTTTTCGGTATATTTTAGGGTTTTTAAAAAAGGTGTGTTAACTCTTCCACGATACAATCTAGACTAATTTATTCCAAAGTAAAATAATGTGTTTGAGGTCCTCGCGTTGTCCGTTCTGCTGATTGTGCACCTCGCCGGATGTACATCGTCGCTCGTTGCTGGGTGGCTCCAATTACACGATCAGCAGTCCTCAGCTCGTTGCTTGGTGGCTCGAAGTTACACGATCAGCAATCCTCAGTTGGCTCGATCGTTAACTACTCCCGCCTTAGTACTTTTGCTCCGAAAAAGTACCTCGTGTAGCCGCTGGGTCGTCGAATTCGGTTGTTCGGTCCTTGTTGGTATCGTCGATGTCGTAGGCTCACCGTCGTGTGTATGGTGTGCCGGGTGTCTTCTCCTGTAGAGTAGAAAACTGAGGAAAAGCAGGGCGATGATTATGTATGGGGAGATAGCTACTCCTCCAAGCAATGACCAATTCGGCCAGGTCATTGAGTCCGTCTTCAGTTGTAGAGATTCAATCTCTCTTCGCCTCTCAAGATTCAATTCCAGTAGGTGTCTCATGCTGAGATTGACTACTGTGTCATGGAACGTTATCTTGACTCCATCCAGTGGGATTCTCAATCGTTCACCAGATAGAATCTGTGGTTTATTGAGGTATGTCTCGTGATTGATGATCACACCACAATTTTTGAACGTTATGAGAAATGACCCTGATATTTTTCTTTCCGGGTCTCCACAATCTGTGGCGAACGACACGTTGACGCCGGAGTTGATAAGTATGTGTTTGTCGTCAATTCTGACTATCTTTTCCATGGATGGATTTCCGGTCAAGTTGCATCTCGCTGGGCGTCCCCTAAGTAGTTCTGGGATACATGAAGAGTAATCGACAGTGCTTTCCTCGGGGTCGAAGACAACTGGATCTAATGAGCGGACCTTACGTATTTCATCTGAGTGGTAGAGATAGAATTCTTGCTCCAGGTGCAAGACTTGGTGGTTCTGGATCGGGAAGATACGTAATTTCTTGTAGGGGCGGGGGTCAAGTTTCGGCAGCTTTATCAGGAGGGCCAGATTTCCGTGATGAGTTGCTAGGGTTGGCGTGGCGTATGTCAGGGTTTCCGCAATCGTGTGGGTTAACAAATTTTCTTTGTGTACAATTTCGAGTATACAATCAATTTCGGTTTGGCTCAATATTTTTTCATTTAAAATTTTGACTTTTGCCAAAGTTATACTGTCAATTATCTGTTCTAATTTATCGGATAAAAATTTTAGATTCATGAATATATTAATTGAAAACAAATCTGAATTTCTGAAATTTACTAAGTTTATGGCTTCTTTCGTTTTCTCTAAAGCTTCTTTAATTTGTAAGTGGAGGTCTCTATTTATTTTAATTTGAATATTGTTATTGGTTATCAAAGAATTAATTGACGAATTTATCATTCTTAAATCGTCAGCGTCTGGGTTTCCTGCTATCGTTTTCCAAAAAGTGCCTATCCTATCCCAGCGCTTTTGTCTATTGTTGAGCAATATATGTAAGAATTTATCAATTTGATTAAATTTCTCCTGTACCAAAGTGGTGAATTGATTCTGATCTAATAGCGAAAATTTTGTTTTAAGCTCCTCCGTAAATAGTTGATAAGATGTGATATTATATAAGTGGAGTAGATAGTGTCGTCCCGTCCTAAGTCTTCCTATGCCGTAGTCAATGGCCAAAATGGGTTGTCCGTCGAGTCGTTGTAAGGTCACATCTTGTTGTGTCGGAGTACACAGTCTGAAATTAGTGTCAATTTTTGGTCTAAATTTTTCGAATTTTAATGTCGTTTTTATGGACTTTACGTCCGTCGTCGGTCGTTATAGTACTTTTGTTAACATTATTAACTTTTACTTTTTTGAACCTTGGCTTATTTTTGTTACGATTCCGGGCGTTCTCATAGACAGATTGGTTTTCGTCTATGGCAACTTCCTTCTTCGTTTTATTATGAAATTTTAGATCAGCCTTTTGCTTTTTTGTTAAATTTTCAAGAACTTTAAGAAGAATTTCCGGAGATTTATCCGAAGGTGTAATTATTTCAAATGGTGTGAATTTGGTGCAGGAATGAATTGACGAATTGTATTTGTGTGTTATTAGAGGAATAATCTCGTGGAGCGTTTTATCCGGGTTTTCTCTTTCCGTGATCCTGAAGATCTCGAGAAGAGTCGAATGGAGTCTTTCGACTGTTCCATTCATCTCACTACGACCTGTAGCGGTTATGTATGTTTCGATTTGATGGTGCTGATAAAAGTTTATCAGATCACCGGACATGAACGATTTTTCCCCGTCCATGACAAGGATTTTAGGTGTTTTGTGTTTTAGCAGGACTTGTTTTACAGCCGGGACTACGTCGACAGCGGCTCTAGAGGCTATGTGGATGATTTGAGCTAATTTTGAAAATTTATCGATGTATGTTAGAAAATGGTCGTGCTCAAGAAACCAAATATCTATGTGGGCTATCTCGAACGGTTCTGTCGGAATTGGGGTTTTCTGTAGTGGATATTTAATTGGATTTCTGTCATATTTGCTTTCGTTGCAAATGTGACAGTTCACAATAAAATCTCTAATTTTCTGTTTAGTTTTAGGAAAATAAAATTCCCGAAATATTTGCTGATAATTTTCCTCTAGCCCTCTGTGAGCACGTTGATGTGTTCTGCGGATTATAATCCACTGCTCGTCTTCCTCAGGGACATCTTGCAGGATTTTTTGTGTAAAGCGGATTTTTAACGTTTTTTCTTGACCAAAATGTGCTTTATAAACTTCTTGTATTCTACCCATAATTTCTTCCCCAGTTAATAATCCGTTTACCTTGCCGATGTGGAAATGATTTTTTAGTACCTGTAAAAGAGATTGATTGGTTATGTTATTGATAAAGACTTCTACTCTGGTGAATCCTGGGAACGGGTTGGTAACAGTAACTTTATCTGGACCTTTCTTCAGGAGAACTTGATGACGAAAAACATTTATAGGGGCTTCGGTGGATTTAATGTAAAAATCATCGCTTGTGTCAGCGGAATGCTGTGTTCCGGTCATTGAATAAACATTTCTGCTGAGAGCATCGGCAACGACATTCGACCTACCTGGTTTATAGAAAATTTCATGACTGTGCTCATCTAGGTAGGCTTTCCAGTTTTTTAGTTTTGCATTCGTATTTTTTGGTGATAAAGCAAATGTTAATGGTTGATGATCGGTGTAAATTTTAACATGAGTACCGTACAAATAATTTCTAAAAGTTTGGAGAGCCCAGAATATTGCAAGCATCTCTTTCTCTGGTACCGAGTAGTTTTCTTCTGCTCTCGACAATGTTCTGGAAGCAAAATGTATTGGTCTGTCTTTACCCATTTCGCCTTGGGATAGGACAGCTCCGATTGCATAATTGGATGCATCGGTGGTCAGATTAAATGATTTGTTGTAGTCTGGGTATATGAGGATATCCGATGAGGTAAGAATGCGTTTCATTTTTTCAAATGTTTCTCGTTCTGTATTTGTGAAATTAATTTTTTTAACGGAGTTAGGACTCTTCTCTCCCCTCAAGAGATTTGTAAGAGGTTTTGCAATTTTTGCAAAATCTTTTACAAATCTACGATAATAGCCCATCATTCCGAGGAACGATCTCAGTTCTTTAATACTTTTAGGTTCATTAAAACGTTGGATGGCTTCAATTTTCTTTACATTAGGTTTTAGTCCCTCTGATGAAATTATGTAGCCTAAAAATTCGACCTGTGAATGTAAAAACTCGGACTTATCGAGTTGGATTTTTAAATTGGCATTATTTAATGCTTTTAAAACAGTTTCTAAATTGTTCAAGGCGTTATCGAATGTGTCACCAAAAACAATCACATCATCAATGTATACGTAACAAATTTTTCCAATGTGAGGTCTAAGGACGTCGTCAATTGCTCTTTGAAAAATTGCCGGAGCATTTTTCAACCCAAACGGCATTCTGACGTATTCAAATTTGCCATTATTAATAGAAAAAGCAGTTTTTTCAATGTCACTTTCTTTCATCTTGATTTGATGAAATCCCGAGGCTAAGTCAAGGGTTGTAAAATATTTTTGACCTTTGAGTTGGTCTAAGACATAATTTATCTCGGGCATTGGATAGCGGTCGGCTACAGTTTTTTCATTAATTTTGCGGTAGTCAACTACCATGCGAAACTTTTTTTCACCTGATGCGTCCGATTTTTTCGGTACGATCCACACAGGGGATGTCCATGCGGATCTGGATGGCCTTATGATTCCGTCATTCAGTAATTTTTCCATTTGTTTATTCACCTCTTGGGTGTATGCAGCAGGATAAGGGTATACTCGTTGGTGAACTGGGATGTCGTCAGTAGTATTGATACTACACTCGACTTTAGTTGTGCATGTTAGAGTCTTATCAGGCTCATGAAATGCTTCTTGATTGTTTCGCAAAACTTCTTCAAGTTTATCCTTTTCATTTACTGAAAGGTGTGAAATTCTGAACTTCGAATCTGTATTACGATCATTACACAATGTTGTAGGTTTCAAAAGTGGTGAATATTCGCTAAGTGGAATACTCAAATTTCTATTATTTTGAGTTAATGTCAAGGTCTTATCATTCAAATCAATCACGGCTTTAAGGGCCTTCAAAATTCCGGTTCCAATAATTCCATAAAAGAAATCATGGAATTTGTGCAATAAAAATTGTGCTTTGAAATTTAATTTCGGTTGGAAAAAATTTATATCTATTGCTGATGAGGCATTGAAGTCACCGTTTGCGCTTGATATTTTGTCAGAAGCAAAATCATACGGTCTTGCTCCACTGTAAGACCAAGCTAGTTTGGGATTAATTAAATTTATATTGGCACCTGTATCAACGAGAAATGGGAATTCGCCAATATTTGTTTTTAATTTTATGTATGGTAGAGTTGGTTTTACCAACTCGGGTTCCATTCTAAAAAATTTAGTTCGGCGTTTTCCTGGCCAACGGCATTTTCATTTTCTTCAGTTTGTTGAAACTCCTCTTCAATTTGGGCTAAGCCAGGTTGCTCAAATTGGTCTTGGTAGTAATATTCAGGAGAATAGTATTGTTCTTCTTCGGTGTTGTAGCTACATTCACCCTGTTCGACGGGATGAGCTTGTCTTTTGAACGGGGGGTTAGCGCCTTGGTATGAATTTAGCGGTCTTTTGAAGGGAGGCCGGTTCATGTAATCAACTTTCCTGGAGCGTAGACTTTGATCAATGTCCATGGGTTCGGGTGGTGGCAATTTCCTTGGTAATTGATTGCCAAAATTTTGAGGTTGCATGTTTTGTTGGAAGTTGTGTTGAGGTTGGAAGTTTTGCTGAGGTTGGAAGTTTTGCTGAGGTTGGAAATTTTGTTGAACATGGAATGGATTAGTTGTTCTTGTGAAGGGGTTTGAATGATGTCTGGGAACCGATTGGTTTAAAAATGGATTTGGTTGAAATTTTTGAACCGATTGATTGAAAAATGGATTGGTATTAATTTTCCTAGGAGGAACTGGAGGAACAAAATTTTTCATTTGAACTGGATTTCGGAGTTTGCTTGCTCCTTGATCTCGGGTTATAAAATTGTAATAATCTAAGCAAAGATTATATGCTTCTCTTAGGGTTTGTGGTTTGTTGGAAAGAACGAAAAGGCCGGTTTCAAGTTCGAGTCCTCTAACGAAGGCATCGCGAGCCCTTCGTTTATACTGATCAATATGAATCGGTGCACTATGGCATAGTTCTGGGTCAGTTTGAATCTGGGAAATACAGGTTGTTAGAAGTTCCTGCACTCGATTGTAAAATTGAATGAGAGCTTCGTTTTGCCCTCTTTTAATTGAGAACAATTCGTAGTCAAGAGTTAGGATATCACGTTTATCACGATATTCAAATAATAATGCAGCTTTGATTTCTTCCCAATCGTATAAAATATTGTGCTGACTGAGAATATCAGACGCTTTTCCCTGAATGCGGCGTCGGATAGCTCTTTGCAAAATTTGCAGCTGGTGACACGTTGCACCTTCTTCACGATAATCATCAATTACAAGTTGGACATCCGCAATAAAAGTTGGTAAATCTTGCGGTTTTCCGTCAAAGGGGTTAATATCTTTGATGCAATCCGGGATTTTGCCCCTTTCCAGGAAATCCTGAGTGGACATGGCTGGTAATTCCGGTAATTGATGGTCTTGATTTTCCATTTTTATCACTTCTCTCACTGTTTTACTGATTCAGCACTTATTCGCACTGTATTTTTTTTTTGATATTGGCTTTTGTTTGAAGCTGTTTTTTTTCACTGATTTTATAGCACTTATTCACTGACTTAACTAATTGTGAGTCTAGATAATCGAGGTTGGTTACTTACAGTACAACCAGTAGGTTGAGGATCATCAATCTGCAGCGCCTCTGGGTTGGTCCCGTTTTCATCTGGTAGAAGTTACTTGGGTCCCTCGACGCAAATTGTGGCCTCTTCGATGCAGCAAAGATCTCGAGCACACCGTGGCAGATGGATGGGTTTTTCGTATCTCGGGGCAGGCTCGTTTAACCTGTTTTTTGATTGGTTTTTCTTCAATCACTTTTCACGAATTGTCCACGATCACTACTTATACAATTTCCTACAACGCACTACTGGTCCCTATTCGGGCGCCAGTTAAGTTTTTCGGTATATTTTAGGGTTTTTAAAAAAGGTGTGTTAACTCTTCCACGATACAATCTAGACTAATTTATTCCAAAGTAAAATAATGTGTTTGAGGTCCTCGCGTTGTCCGTTCTGCTGATTGTGCACCTCGCCGGATGTACATCGTCGCTCGTTGCTGGGTGGCTCCAATTACACGATCAGCAGTCCTCAGCTCGTTGCTTGGTGGCTCGAAGTTACACGATCAGCAATCCTCAGTTGGCTCGATCGTTAACTCGCGCACTGGACTCACAATCCAGAGGTCGCCGGTTCGAATCCCGCGGCGGGCGCTCTAAAATTCTTTGTGTAAATATGGGTGTTCGGCGCCGTCGCTCCGTGCCATACTTTCATACACTTAGGAGCCCAGGGCGGCGAAGTCCTTGTAGATAAAAAGGAAGACACTAGTGGTTGGTACTAGCAATGGTGGCCGACAGCTATAAAGTCAACTTCGTTTTTTTTTTATGTTCAATTATCGATTTTATATGATTTGTTGAACGTTGGCCGATCTGTAAACTGTTCCGAATATGAGGGATGACTGTAGAGTTAAATTTTCTGTTAAGCTGAAGTGATGTTTTCGATGACAGCTGGGATACACACGCAAAATCCAGATAACACAGTTCTGTGTAAAAAAATACACAGATTTTTGAAGATCCGTTCTTCCAAATCTGTGTAAAAAACAGTTGTCAGTTTTTAGCAGGCGGCATTGGAGGTATTTGAAAACTTTGTGAGTTTAATTTCTTTTTTAATACTTATTTGCTTTATTCATCATTAGTATACTTTTTCAGACTTTGGCCAACTTCCAAACTTCTCCAGTACCCGATGACACGATTGTTTGTGGAACCTGGTAAGAGTTTATCTAGAAGATCTGAAAACCTAACCTAACTTTGTTTTTTTCGTTTGTTAGTGGTCCGGCAAGGTTCTCTTGGAACGATATTCTCCATTGGTACAGGTTCCGGAAGCCGGCTTGGTGTGGCACTTTACGACGTCATCCCAGTTTAATGGTTTTCATGTTGTTTGCCGTCGACATCGGGAGAACCCCAAAATTACGATGATTGCTAGGTGGAAGAACCGGCAGTGCAAAAACCACATAAAAATATCAAATATAGCCAACAATTACTTTAAGCATATTTATTAGATTAATAAACGTAAATTAATCTTGTTTTCTTTCCAAAATCGATTTAAAATCGTGCTATTGGTTCTCTAACAAACAAAAAAAAATCTGGGGAAAATATTACCCAGATCTGTGTAAAATTTTACACAGATTGTTGGTTGGAAATTTACACAGATTTGACAGACAACGCCTGAACACAGATCTGTGTACAAGGCTTTTACACAGATTCTGTGTATTCCAGGTTTTGGGCGATCTGTGTCAAATTTTACACAGATCTGTGTTACACAGATCTGTGTAAAAAAATTACACAGATTGTAGAACATGTTCTGGCTGTCAAAACTGTGTAGTTTTATAACACAGATCTGTGTAAAAAGTTACACAGATTTCCGATCAGCTTTCCTTTCAAATCTGGGTAAAAAAGGAAAAGCTAAGATGGCGTCGCTCTTGCAGCAAACTTTTGTAAGTTTTTCCTCGTGATCAAAATATTGGAAAATTATTAAAATACTTCAATGTTTTTAGACTTATCAACAAACTGATCATCATATGCACCGTAAACCCATGGGGAGCAGTGCTCGTATTTGGATTCAAGGTAATGTATCTCATAAATATTTGGTTGGTAATCCTAACCTAACTCAATTTTTGTTCAAGTTGTCTCACACACACTGAATTCCTCCGACGTGGTGCTTTTGCGGAACCTCGAAAGTCCAGAGCCCCGGAACTCGAGCCCGCGCTAACCATTTTCCCAGTTCCGGTTCCGAGCGGAGAGTTCCATAGACAGCACTAGTAAACGGACACTGTCAGCTTTTCCGGGCCGGGGTAGTACGCTGAGTGGTCAAATATTTAGTTTATGCTGTCTTATGTATAAAACCCAAAACAAAGATTAATAAATGATATTATATTTTTTAATTGTATTTATTGGCCTGAAAAATCAAAATTAGATTCTGATTTTTTTTTTTAAATTTTTACCCGGATTCTGTGCAAAATTTTACCCAGAATCTGTGTAAATTTTTACACAGATTTGACAGACAACGGTTGTACACAGTTCTGTGTACAAAGCTTTTACACAGATTCTGTGTATTCCAGGTTTTGAGCGATCTGTGTTAAATTTTACACAGATCTGTGTTATTTGGATTTTCGGTGCAGATCGCTCAAAACCTGGAATACACAGAATCTGTGTAAAAGCTTTGTACACAGAACTGTGTACAACCGTTGTCTGTCAAATCTGTGTAAAAATTTACACAGATTCTGGGTAAAATTTTGCACAGAATCCGGGTAAAAATTTAAAAAAAAATCAGAATCTAATTTTGATTTTTCAGGCCAATAAATACAATTAAAAAATATAATATCATTTATTAATCTTTGTTTTGGGTTTTATACATAAGACAACATAAACTAAATATTTGACCACTCAGCGTACTACCCCGGCCCGGAAAAGCTGACAGTGTCCGTTTACTAGTGCTGTCTATGGAACTCTCCGCTCGGAACCGGAACTGGGAAAATGGTTAGCGCGGGCTCGAGTTCCGGGGCTCTGGACTTTCGAGGTTCCGCAAAAGCACCACGTCGGAGGAATTCAGTGTGTGTGAGACAACTTGAACAAAAATTGAGTTAGGTTAGGATTACCAACCAAATATTTATGAGATACATTACCTTGAATCCAAATACGAGCACTGCTCCCCATGGGTTTACGGTGCATATGATGATCAGTTTGTTGATAAGTCTAAAAACATTGAAGTATTTTAATAATTTTCCAATATTTTGATCACGAGGAAAAACTTACAAAAGTTTGCTGCAAGAGCGACGCCATCTTAGCTTTTCCTTTTTTACCCAGATTTGAAAGGAAAGCTGATCGGAAATCTGTGTAACTTTTTACACAGATCTGTGTTATAAAACTACACAGTTTTGACATCCAGAACATGTTCTACAATCTGTGTAATTTTTTTACACAGATCTGTGTTATCTGGAATTTGCGTGTGTGTTAAATTTTACACAGATCTGTGTTATTTGGATTTTCGGTGTGTTGCGCCACAGGCTGATGTACACGCTTACGACAAACCACTCCATTTTTGTACGGCGCAACAGATTTTTTTCGCGCTACAGAAGAGCAGAGACGCATCGAGCTCTACAGGCTCAATAAAAACTCCTTACCTGCTCTGTACGGTAGAACAGAGCTAAGCTCTGTATGCAGCGAACAGAGCCAGCTCTGTATGGGGAAAAATAATATTGATTTGCATATATCTCAAAAACGATAAGTTTTAGAAAGTTGACATGTTCTAGAAAGTTGCTGGTACCAAAAGGTTCTATATTATTGTCTCAGACGTCATTACAATTTGATTGATTTTAGTTGTGCAAAACAAGAAAAAACTATTTATTTTCTAAGATACAAGGTATAGAATATTTTTGTTTTCGACAAAGTTGCTCAGCTACCAAAAATGAACAACTCTCTCGAAGACACCAAAGCTCTATCTTCAATAGATACCGAAATAAAAAATAAAAACTATTTTTATAATAAATACTGCTTGCGACAAACACAAAGCGACCGCGTCGTAGGCACAGGTAATATGAGGCATGTTTGGTAGAAATCGTCTGAAGTGAAAACTAGTATAGCAGAGTGTTCATAGAGAGTTTTTATGTTAAATGCTCTCGTCTGGATGGTTGAAAGAAATTTCAGATAAAATTATACAAATTTATAAAATTATATTCTTTTTATTGTACTGGTAAGTAATTATGATTAGAAACAATAAAATTATTTTACAGCTATTTTTATGTTTGTCTTGACAAAACAAATGTTTAACAAAATTACAAGTTTCGTACAACAAATTAAGATAAAAAAAACAATTTCAAATACGCAAGTTAAAAAAATTAAAACTAAATCTTCTAACAATTATTTTAATTTTATAAAAAGAAAATCAGTTAACATATGTTTAACCTTATAAAGATTTCAGGAAACTTTGCCGTTTTATTTAATTCAACAGAAAATAAACTATAATATTCAAGCAAGATAACCATTAGAAAGTTTTAAGCTCTAAATATTTCTCAAGCAAGGAAATCAGTGAAGAGTTTTAAGCTCTAAATGCTCTCTATGGAAATTTACCATTTTATTACCTGTATTTTAAATATTTATTTTTTCAAACAGTGAACGCAGTGAAGAGTTTTCAGCTCTAAATGCTCTCTATGGAAATTTTCCATTTTATTACCTGTATTCTAAATAAAATTTATTATTTTTCAAACATAGGAAAGCTGTGAAGAGTTTTAAGCTCTAAATGCTCTCTATGGAAATTTAGCAAAAACATAATCGACAATCAAATATATTAATGATTTATTTTGTCCAACTTAAATTTAATTACATAATTCAACTCAATTGATTTTGAGATCTTGTAGCGGGTAAAATTAAATTTCATTCAACGAACATAGCAAACTTAAATTTATTTTCCAAATAATTGCAACAGAAAAAACTTTTTCGAGTGCTTCAATTACACGAGTCTGTCAAGCTATTTCCATAGAGAGCATTTAGAGCTAAAATCTCTTCACTGCGTTCCTTTGTTTGGAAAATAAAAAAAATATTTAGAATACAGGTAATAAAATGGAAAATTTCCATAGAGAGCATTTAGAGCTGAAAACTCTTCACTGCGTTCACTGTTTGAAAAAATAAATATTTAAAATACAGGTAATAAAATGGTAAATTTCCATAGAGAGCATTTAGAGCTTAAAACTCTTCACTGATTTCCTTGCTTGAGAAATAAAGAAAAAATGGTTTTTGCTATTTAATTTCAATTTCTTATTTTGTTTAAAAAAGGTGACAAAATTTAAAAAAAAAATCATAGAGCTTATTTAGAGCTTCAAACTTTCTAATGGTTATCTTGCTTGAATATTATAGTTTATTTTCTGTTGAAATAAATAAAATGGCAAAGTTTCCTGAAATCTTTCTAAGGTTAAACATATGTTAACTGATTTTCTTTTTATAAAATTAAAATAATTGTTAGAAGATTTAGTTTTAATTTTTCACTTGCGTATTTGAAATTGTTTTTTTTATCTTAATTTGTTGTACGAAACTTGTAATTTTGTTAAACATTTGTTTTGTCAAGACAAACATAAAAATAGCTGTAAAATAATTTTATTGTTTCTAATCATAATTACTTACCAGTACAATAAAAAGAATATAATTTTATAAATTTGTATAATTTTATCTGAAATTTCTTTCAACCATCCAGACGAGAGCATTTAACATAAAAACTCTCTATGAACACTCTGCTATACTAGTTTTCACTTCAGACGATTTCTACCAAACATGCCTCATATTACCTGTGCCTACGACGCGGTTGCTTTGTGTTTGTCGCAAGCAGTATTTATTATAAAAATAGTTTTTATTTTTTATTTCGGTATCTATTGAAGATAGAGCTTTGGTGTCTTCGAGAGAGTTGTTCATTTTTGGTAGCTGAGCAACTTTGTCGAAAACAAAAATATTCTATACCTTGTATCTTAGAAAATAAATAGTTTTTTCTTGTTTTGCACAACTAAAATCAATCAAATTGTAATGACGTCTGAGACAATAATATAGAACCTTTTGGTACCAGCAACTTTCTAGAACATGTCAACTTTCTAAAACTTATCGTTTTTGAGATATATGCAAATCAATATTATTTTTCCCCATACAGAGCTGGCTCTGTTCGCTGCATACAGAGCTTAGCTCTGTTCTACCATACAGAGCAGGTAAGGAGTTTTTATTGAGCCTGTAGAGCTCGATGCGTCTCTGCAGAAGAGATGCGCACTTCGGTTTGGTGGTGAGCGCATAATAATTTGGTTGAAAATTTGTGATTTTGATGAGCGTGTAGTTGTAAGGACTGTTTCACTTTTTACAGACTTTCCAACAGAATCTGGCAACTCTGCCAGACCTCCTACTGGTATAAAAAATGACAGCGCTTTGTTTTGAGCTCAGCACAGTTCAAACGTAAACACGTGCAGTTTTAAAATCGACTTGGTGGAACCAACTTTACACGAAAAGCACGTTTATTGAATAAAATTAGACTTTCCAGCTTCAAAATGGTCCAAAAAGCGGCCAAATTCCGGGGCAAGTACCGCAAGGTAGCCCCTGCGCCAAAAGGACCGAAAACGCTGCCGGAGGCCTCGTGGAAGAACGTTAAACTCAGTGGACCGGTGATCTCGGACGATGGAGCGGATCTGGCCGGCTTTATCGGGTTGGAGGTGCTGGAGTGCTACGACCGGTCGCTGGTGCAGAAGGAGAAGAAGAAGGTGGGTTGGGTTTCGTTGGGTTTAGTTTCAAAGCTTAAAAATTAATTATTTTTGTAGAAATTGAAGAAGGACCCAATCCTGGAGGATGCCGAAGAATCCATGGAAGAACCAAAACTCAAACGGAACATTTCCGAGGTGTCCGAGGACAGTGACGAAGAAGAGGAGGAGCGTCCAAAGAAGCAGAAAAAGGTAGCTAAAAAGGCCAAGCCACAGCCACCTTCAGACGACTCCGAATCGGATGACTTCTCCGATGACGATTCCGGAATTGATGCCAAACCCGTTCCAAAGACGAAGAAGGGAAAGGCCAAAGTTGAGGTTCGCGTTGAAGATTCCGAAGAGTCGGAGGAGGAGTGCACCGCGGGAAGGTTTGTCCGGCTGATGAAACCGGAAGTGGAGGAGGATGACGGCCAGAAAAAGAAGAAGAGAAAACGAAAGAGTAAAAGTAAGCAGTGCAACGGTCAAGTAGAAACCAGTCAAGAAGGTGGGACCTACTCCAGTGCAGATTATTTTGTAAGGTTGCTTAAATTTAAATTAGAATTTTACTTTAATCGAATTTAAACTTTTCAGAAATGGACCGAACTGGGCGTCTCGGAGCCGATCGTGCGAGCCCTCGCCGACAAGGGCTTCCGGCAGCCTACAGAAATCCAGACGCTTTCCCTCCCGGCGGCCATTCTCGGCAAGCGAGATCTGCTCGGCGCAGCCGAAACCGGAAGTGGTAAAACGTTGGCGTTTGGAATTCCACTGCTGGAGGGAATTATGAAGTTGAAGGCGAACGGTGGTATGAAGACCGTTAAGAAATCGGATGCTGAGGAAAGCCGCGAAGGTCACGAGTTGACGCCGGAGCCGGATGAGCTGGAGTTTTACCCTTCGCCGGACGGGGACGATTCGATTCTTGCGGCGCAGGATCTTGAGCGGGACAAAAAGAAGGATTTGAACAAGCCACTTTACGCGTTGATTTTGACTCCTACTCGTGAGTTGGCGGTGCAGATCAATGACCACTTGAAGGCCGTTACCAAGTACACGGACATCCAGATTGCGACGGTGTTTGGCGGGTTGGCGGTGGTCAAGCAGGAGCGCATGCTGAAACGGTGTCCGGAGATTGTAATTGCTACGCCCGGGCGGTTGTGGGAACTGATGCAGGCCGGGAATCACCACCTGGCCAAGATGGACCAGATTCGGTTCCTGGTCATCGACGAAACCGATCGGATGTTGGAAAAGGGTCACTTTGACGAACTGAAGCAGCTGCTAGAGATGCTGAACCAGAACGAGGAGGCCACCAAGTTGCGCAGGAATTACATCTTCTCCGCAACGCTCACGCTGGACCACGATCTGCCGGAGCATTTGAAGGCCAAGTCCAAGAAGAACAAGAAGCTCAAAATCACGAAGGAAACGACCGGCCAGCGGCTCAACAACCTGGTCCAAACCATCGGAATGACCGACCCCAAGGTCGTGGACATCACCCAGCAGCACGGAACCGCCCAAACCCTAACCGAGTCGCGCATTCTCTGCAAAGCCGAACACAAGGACTACTATCTGTACTACTTCCTGCTCCGTCACCCAGGTCGAACCCTCGTCTTCTGCAACTCGATAGACTGCGTCAAACGGCTCGTGTCCCTGTTCACCTACCTCAACTGCGACCCGCTCAGTCTCTTCGGCAGCATGCAACAGCGCCAACGACTCAAGAACCTCGAACGCTTCACGCAAAACCCAGCCGCCCTCCTCATCGCCACCGACGTCGCCGCCCGCGGTCTCGACATCCCCAACGTAGACCACGTCATCCACTACCAAGTCCCCAAAACAACCGAAAATTACGTGCACCGTTCCGGCCGCACAGCTCGCGCCACCCGCGAAGGCATCGCCATCCTCCTGACCGGTGCCGACGAGGTCAAAGACTATGTCAAGCTCAACCAAGCGCTTGGACGCAAGGAGGACCTCCCAATGTACCCGACCTCCGACCGGATGATGAAGCAGGTTCGCGAGCGTGTCAACCTGGCGCGTGAAATCGAAAAGACGGAACTGCGCCAGCGCCGGAGCAACGAAAGTCGCAGCTGGGAGGACAAGGTGGCGAAGGAGTTTGAGGCGAGTGATTCCGAGCTGGACAGCGAGCAGGAGGAGATGAAGCAGCTGGAGAAGAGCAGGGAGAAGCGCGCGATGAAGGGAAGGAGGTTGGAGTTGAGCCGGCTGTTGGCGGCGCCGATCGTGATGGACCGGGTGGAGATGAAGTGAGTATAGTTGGGGATTGTTTCGACAATGTCGTTTTTAACCCAGATTCAACAGAATTTGGCTTTTATCAGTCATAATTACTAGGATGTAATAAGGGAGCGGCCGTGGCTGACTGGTTACGGTGTTCGCTTTGTAAGCGAATGGTTCTGGGTTCGATTCCCATCTGCTCCCAACGAGAAAGTTTAGAACACAGAAATTTGAAATGATGAATATATGAACGAAAAATCAAAGAATTAGAAATACTGTTACAGAGAGCGAGTTGTGGCGCTATAACCACGGTAAATAGTGTCCAGGGCATTCGTGGAAATACAATGTCCCATCCCAGAGGGTCCCGGAGTACCAAACCTTCTTAGCATGGTGCTCCCAACGAATACAACCAAAAACATCTCGGAGCGTATAGTGGTGTGTCTCCACGCTTCTTCCTCCCCTGTCTATTCAGAATTGTGTTGTTGTTCGAACACTCAGTGCTCAAACTCAACCCAATTACGAGTCATCTCTGCGATACGGCTTTACGCAGTAGGCCTGGCCGGTTTAACGCTTGTGATGTTTCAATGCATTCTAATGCAATGGCGCACTACAAATGTTAATAAATGACAAAAAGAGTGCTAGGCGTCATCTGACCTAAGGCACTCTCCAGGATCCCTTCGAAAGATTGGCTGCGCTAGGGTCTGATTAGATTAGATTAGATTAGATCATAATTACTAGGATGTAATCAAAAATATCTTTTTTGTGTGCATTCAAGCGATTATTTCGGTGAGCATACTGAGCCGAGATCCCAAATATGAGCTTGTAACATACGTTCACCCTTCAATTTTAAATGAGCTCGTAAAAAGTTTTTTTTAAATAACGATTTTTTAGGCTATTTTTGCCACTAGTGCGTTTATTTTAATCATCGCGTGTAGGCCGAATCCCTGCGCTAATTTTAATATGTGTTACGTTGAACGTTATTCACTATATGATTATTATTTAAGTAATTTAAAAACTTGCTTCAATGGCAGACTAGTTCCAAAATCCGAAAATTAATAATACATTAACTGAAACTGTTAAAACTGATTGACTTTTCTGAAAGTGTTTCGATAGTAACACCAAACATTGTAAAAAAAACGCAAGAAATCATTTTCGAATGTTTGAAATTACATAGAATTCAAGCTTTTGGATTAATTTTCAAATTGACGGCTTATAGGTATATTTTTTTAAGTTTTTACTGTATCAAATTTATGAATAAATTGTCAAACTATTCGATGCCCGTTTTTTTAATTTATTTTTTTTTTCATTTTTGAATCTTGAGAACAAATTGTATCTTTTTTAAATATCGCAATTCAACAAAAAATATTTTTAAATTTTAGGATTTATAGGTTATGTTTTTTTCCCATTTTGAAATCCAACAAAAATCTCTTAATTTTCAGAATTCTCCTTTTTTTCTTGCATTTTTAATATTTTTTTTACAATTTCTGATACAAAAACTGAAATCTTTAATTCAAAAATACAAAAATTTTAAAATAAAAATAAAATTTAGGTTTAAAAAAAAATCTATAGTTCTTTAATCTAACAATTTTAGAAGAAATCTGAAAATTAACAGTTTATTATTCGATTAAAAAATTGGGAAAAAAAACAAAACCTATAAATCTTGAAATTTCAAAATTACTTTTGAAAATTGTAAATCCAGAGTTTTTTAAAAGGTCTTATAACCCAATAGGTTTCATATGTTCTATATTAAAAAAAAACTCTAGAAATTAGAGGTGGGCAAAAAAAGAGCGAGCCGCTCAAAGAGCCGGTTCACTGAAAAGAGCGAACGAACCATGGCTCACAAAAAAAGAACCGCGGTTCTTTTTTAAACTCCGGTCTTTTGAAAGAACCGTTCCTAGATTGAACGATTTTTAAACTTGTTATAAATATAATTTATTAAATCTCGAACAAATTGTAGCATAACATTTGTTATTGAGAATTGAAAATGCAATTCTAAATTGAAGTATAATTGCTTATAAAAATTAATCCCATAATAGCATTGCTGCCAAACACCACTTAAATGTTTTCAAACTAATTTTCAGTTTCCTAATTTTCTTTGAAATTCCAAAAGTAGGGGAAATATACCCATTTTAACCACTCTAAGCCGTTCGACCAATTCTCATCACTTTTGCCGTTTTCCGCTATTAAAACAACATTTTCAGATGTATCTAAAATGGTGAGTTGCTTGCTCACTTTTATTTGAGCTATTTATTACTTTGGAACAGTCAAACACAATTTATGCAAGCTGAAATTTATGATCAAAGTGCTGATAGGCCGATAATAGAAATAGGCTGAGAAAGGGTATAATTCCCCTAAATGATTTTCTAAACAAAATGAATAAACTTTTCATTATACAACTGATCGTACATTAAAGTTTTACCAGAATACAAATTTGAGCATTTAAAATTCCTTAACTTGATTAGATCAGAATGTAGAAAAGAGTTCGCAGAATATTTTCTCCAAATAAAATGTCAGCATTAGTTCAATTTTGGCAAAAATAAACGCAATTTTGAAACTGATAGCAACTTCTCCAAAACCCTAGATTTAAGTTTGGATGCCATTCAATTATTTGAACGTTTAGGTTCAAGTAGAAATCTTGACATAGAGACCGGACATCTTCTTGGTTTTAGATTTTTTTTTTTCAAATGATTTCCAATTTAAAATAACTTTAAAAATAACACCATTCGTAAAAATAACCTTTTTATAATTTTTTTTAAAAAAGAGCGAAAGAGCCGTTCAAAAGAGCGGCTCTTTTTAAATATTGAACGAAAAAGAGCGGCTCCTCAAAAAGAGCGGTTTTGCCCACCTCTACTAGAAATAAAAAAAACAATTTGCTTGAAGTTCTCAAAATTCAATTTAAATGTAAAAAAAAATATCTATGAATTTAATTTTTGTTAATATCCAAATTACTATTATTTTTGAATTTTAAATACATTTTCTGATTTTCAAACCTTCTTATTTCAAAATTAGGTATAAAACTTCCAGGCAGGGATGGAATAATCGCAAATAAATCAATTTCGCTAGCGAACTTTCTTCACCCGCGAAAGACAGAGGAGGCGAATCACACAAAAGAAAATCGCTCCCGAAATTCTTCAAGAAAATCAATCTGCTGATGATTTTTTGTGAATTTCTTTGTCAGCACCACTTAATAATATGTATTTCACTTTGTTTACACACATTGCTCATCTACAAAATGTGACAGGTCATTTTTCGACTTGTGACGTTACACCTGCTAGTGTAGTAGTGAATAAGATGTTCCGCCGAATAATCAAGATGATGATTTTTTTAGATATCTTTTACCGATATTTCGTGCGCGAGAGAGGAGAGCCATGCTCCCTTCGGATTTTTTCTCTTGATGAACGTCCAATGATTTTCTTTTGATGATGATTATTCCATCGCTGCTTCCAGGTTTATTTTTTTTAATTATTTAAAATTAGTTTTTTTTTATGCAAGTAATTGTTTGTATTTCAAACAAAAAAAAATGATTTCCATTTTTTTGATTTTCAAAATTTAATATTGAACTCTCCAATCAATTTTCGTTTCGTTGTGTTTTCGAGTTTTGAAATATATTTTTTAAATTTGCTTTTTTTATTTCTTGGGATCATTTTTTAGAAAAAAAAATTGAAAATCGTCATTATTTTCTTATTATTTTTAATATATTTTTTAACTCAAAAATTTGAAAACTTTTTCATTTCATAACTTGAATTCGTAGATATTTTTTTTCTCAATACATTTTTTCTATCAACAGTCTAATTTTTTATATTTGATTTTTTTCACATTTTCATAATTAAGAGTTTTCATGTTTAAAATTTCTGTACATTTTTACTTACTGTACTGTTTAAATTGTAGTTTGTTCTTTGATTTTTTGTGTGAATTTGTTAACTTTAAATTGTGTATATATTTTGCAAATACTTTTTTTTTGTTTTATCTTAATTTTTTGTCTTTCGACTCGAGATGAGTTCAACTGATTTTGTTTTCGTCTGAAAAATGTCGATCGATTAGGCAGGCCAAGGATTGATACCTAAGAGCATGCAATGGCACTGACCTTGCTCTTCGGTTGACGTCCACGTAAGGAACATCCTGGAAGGAGCGCAACTAACTACATCCGTAGTTCTGTTAGATCATCCGAATTATTTTGATCAGAACAGTATAGCTCTGGTTCCTTGCGAGTGTCCTTTTTTCTTACCTCCACGTTGGCTTGGTTTTCATGATGACCTAGCTGGTGGCCTGTGGAAACGGATCGTAAACCTTTGACCACCGCGGGTCAGAGTCGAGACGGCTAAAAGAAAGGGGCGCAACAATGTGGGAAAGGGAAGTAATTTGTGATTGTAGACGGTATTGTTTCGATTCGCAGTATGTTGAGTCAACTGCTGTGGATGTACCTGAAGCATCGCACAACGGGGTTTCTCTTCTTTTCATTCTCAGCTACCACCTATCTCCTATTTTTATTTTGCTCTACTGATTCTCACTTCTTCATTCATTCTTCTATATAAATCATTTGATTTTGATTTTACTAACTTTTGATTCTCTTATCTCTCAAAGCTTTTCCACTCTTTTTTACCAATTGATACTGCTATAACAAACTTTGTTTTTTCCTTAAAATATACTTTTCCTTAATGTACTAGTAATATCAAGTCTATTTATCATTCGGCTAATCTTTTTTGATTTTATTGCGTATTTATTTATTTGAATAATTCTTTATCTGTCCTTTAAATTATCATTACTATAATCTTAGCTTGTTTTGTATCTCTTTTTATTAACTATTGTCTAATTTTACATCTAATACATCTAGCTTCTAATTTTTATTCTTTAAAATACGATCATCATTCTCTTACAATTGATTCTTGATTTTTATAAAATAAATTCTATTTTACTGTCTATTGTTTTCAATCTTCACCCTTTTTTTCAAACAAGTAAGGTTTGAGCCCTTACTCAATTTATGGAATGGTTAAAGGATTAACACAAATATTACTATTGTATTTTTGGTAAACTTTTATAACATGCTTAGGACCAAAAATTGTAACAAAACACCGCGACAAAAGAAATAGCAACATATAAACACGACTTAACACTAGGAAAGATTTCAGGAGAAAACAATACACAGTAAAATAACAAATAGTTTTTGAATTCAAACTAAAAATTAAACAGTTTTTTGCTTTATTGAAAATTGATAGGCACACTATAAATGGTTAGGCGCTTATACTTACATCAAACCCTACGTAATGTACCACCCCCGGCCGAGTTAAAATGCGTAACCGGAAAAGAAGGTGTGCATGCCTGGCACGAACACTCAAAGCGTGTTCTAGCGTGTTGCTCGTACTGACTCAGAGCAAGGGTGAGATGTAGGTGTAAGGGCAGTGCGTGTTCGTCGGGAACCTGGTGCATAAGATCGGTCAAGGCCCGTTCTTACACTGAAAATTGCGAATTGCGAAAAATGTCGATCGATTAGGAATTGGAAATAACAATTAGAAACTGTCAACGCATTTGAATACGATTTGTTTGAAAATCGTTAAAATTTTATAAGGCCGATGCAAATATTTTTCAAAGTTTTTTTTCTCTCAGCTCTGGCCGGGAGCCCCCCCCTCGGTAATACAAGCTTTTTTTAGAATCAATGAGGAAAGGCTATAAAATCACTCGAAAAATAAACTTCTTTATTTGACCTCGTAGACCCACCTTCACGTATACCTATCGACTCAGAATCAAATTCTGAACAAATGTCTGTGCGTGTGTCTGGATGTGAGTCCGTGCACCGAAAAATATGCACACGATTATCTCCGGACTGGATGGACCGATTTGGACCGTTTTGGTCTCATTCGATTTGTCTTGGGGTCCCACAAGACCCTAGTTAATATTATGAAGTTTACAAAAGTACTTCAAAAGTTATGATAAAAAACGATTTGGCTAGAGTTTGAAATATTATAAAAAGGGTGGTTTTTGTAAGAAAACCCGTCATGCTATATATTGTTAGAAAGGTATTTGAAAGACCTTTCCAACGCGTTCAAAAGATTGAAGATCTGACAACCCCATCAAAAGTTATGAGCACTTAAGTGCTGATTATACACTTTTTTAGGCCGGATCTCAAATATTTCGATGAAAAAGTTGTCCGGATCTATCATGCGACTTATCGTTGGATAGGTGATCAAAAAAACCTTTTAAACGCCTCCAAGACATTGAAGATCTGACAACCCTATCAAAAGTTATAAATACTTTAGTGTTTTTAATAAACTTTTTTTGAGGCTGGATCTCAGATATTTTGATAAAAATATGCGAGGAAGGCACCAACCACATAAAGTCGGATTAAGTAACGTTTTTTAAATCAAATTCCTTCCCAGTCTATTAAAAAATATTATTCTTTCTTGATCAACAACAATTTGCATTATTTTTTTCTCAACAGATTCCCCACGTCCGCGATCGCGGTCAGCCTCCCCGCGGAGAAGGAAGGTTCCGCCATCAAGCTCGTTCGCCAGGTGGTCGAGGAAAACATCCAGCTCAAGAAGCAGCGCAACAAGAAGAAGAAAAAGTTTGAATGATTTTTCCGCAAATAGTTAAAAAATATGATTTATTTTGCTTATAATCTAAAAGGTTGTGATTTGAAGTAGAGCAAAAGAAACGGTCCTTTCTTCTTAGTGCTTGGACACGTAGATTCGCGTTCCGTTGACGACCAGCGAGCGCGTGTGCTTGGCCAGAATCGACGTCACGCCCAGCGTTGGCGTCGTGAAGCACCTGAAAAGGCAACGGGAATTGGTTAAGAGGTAAGTGCGTTGAATTTCATCAACTTACTCAATGTACGGTTCGATCTGCTCCAGATTCCACCGTTCCTTGGTCTTGAACAGGGTGACGAGTCGCACGAGCAGGTTGTTCGGTAAATCTGCCTCGTTGAGTCCGCGCACGCACGGCACGTTCCCTTCCCGGTCGATGATTCCGATTCCGCGCAGGTACTTTTCGTCGACGGTGAACCCATCCGGCAGGGTTTCCTGCCACGTGGTCAGGAAGTCATCAATGTGGAACTTGAGGCCTTGCTGGAGGATCTTTTCGGCGAAAAGGGCGCAAACGAGGTCCTCCCGGTAGCGGAACCGACCCGACTCGGTGGGTTCCGTGTACACGTCGAAGATTTTGTCCACCACATCGTACGGGACGATTCCTTCGAGGGCTTCCACGGTGGTAGCCTTGTCAATCTCGTCCAACCGCCAGGAATTCTCGCCGATAAGGGCCAACATCAGCGTCACAGCCCGGTACTCGTACTCGTTGTCCAGCATCCGAATCCGGTCCTCGATCTCAATCGCGCGATACTTTCGCAACCCTTCCTCGAACTCCTCCTTGCTGCACTGGACCGTATCCAGAAGCTGCTTGAACCGGAACAGCAACGATCGTTCAACCAGATGTTCGTTCTCTGGTCCGGAATACTTGGTCAACCGGAGCAAATCGATGATCTTCCTGTACTTGGGCTTAACCTGACGACACTCGAAGTAATCGTGGAATATCCGCACCACGTCCTTCCGCTCGATCGTATCGATACTGTCCACGGCCTCCTCGCCCATTTCCTCCGTGCTGCTGTCCAACGACGTGTTCACCCCACCCTTGGGACTCTTGATCGGTGACCTGCTCGTAGCCTGTGCCTGCTGCAACTTCGGAACCAGCAGCAAACTGTTGCTGATCTCCGCCTCCTTCACCTCGTACGTCCTGGACTCGGTACAAATGACGACCTTTTCGTTGAGCGCTCCCTTGAACGAGACCGACTTGCCCGCGCGGATCTGCTCCAGGATGTGGTCGTCCGCCTCGAGTAGTTTGAGGTTGCCCATGTTGGCGTGCGTGTCCCCGTCCGGGTAATAGATCGCTTGGGCCGTATTCGTAAGGTTGTTGAAGTCCAGCTTGGCGTGCCTGACGATCGCGTGGACGTCCTCGACGGAGCGCTGGTAGCTGCGGGTAGGGGTTTAGTTATTTTGTACAAGATATTTAGGCAAATGGTACTTACTCTTGACTGAATATCATTTTAATGATTGTTAGAACTCACAACTTCAAAAACTAGTGAAAAGTATTTTGGTGAGAAATTCAAAACACCAAACCGCTTCCGCAGAATCACGAATTGTTTACGAATTTTCGCGCTCGATAAAAGGTTCAGCTTCGTGCACACTGGTATAAAATCTGAAAAGTCTGCAGATCTCTACAAATGACTCTTACCAAAACTTTACACGCTGATGCTTGATTGGTTAATTTCATCGAATATTCCATCGAGCAAAATCAGACAGGAAGCCGCTACTGTAACATGTGACAGACCGAAACACGCTGTGCGCTGTTTTGGTTTGTTGTGGACTCTCACAACAGTTACCTTCGCAACGGTGGCCGATTTTCTAGTTTTCCCTGACTTGGGGATGAAAATTCGTGTTTAGTTAAGTTAAAAAAATAAATAAATTGTGCACAGAAACTTCGCGGTAAGTGGTTGCAAGAAAGTCAAAGTAGTTAGGGCGAAGACATACCGGAATGGCAATTATTTGGACAACTATTTTGTCTTGATACCAGAGTTCGATAGAATCTAAATCTTCTATTTGAAAAATTTGACAAGATTTTGAGTGGGTTTATTCTCGAATTCGGTATCATAAAAGTTCTGTTGAATGTTCCTCTATTTTAAATGCTTAACATATCTGTTTCAATGCAGTTTGAGAAGACCGCAAACATGTACCAAAACCTCGCGTGCAACACGCAACCCACTGCACAGCAATTAAATTTAATGACCTTTCTTCATTCAAGCCTTCGACTTTTACGAACCCCAAAAGCAACCCAACAATGAGTGAGGAAACGAGCAAAAAACCAATGACCGACGAGGAGCGTCTCCAGCTCGCCGCCAAGCTGGACAAGGAACTCGACCAGTTCATAAACTCGCGTGAAAAACGTAGCCACACCGATGGCTGGCCCGAGGACCGCTGGGAGGAGGAGATGGCCAAGCATCCGTTCTTCATGACCAAAGCCCCAGAGCCAGGGGAAGAGCTCAGCCCGCTGATGAAAGGTCTCCAGCAGCTCAAGTACGACCCCGAGGAAAACACCGCCCAAGAACTGGCCGAAGCGTACAAAGAGGACGGCAAATGGCACATGAAGAACAAGCAGTTCCGGCTGGCCGTCTGGAGCTACACGGAAGCGCTCAAGTTCAACGTGACCGAAGCGGAGTACAAATCCGTACTGTACAACAACCGCAGCGCGGCCCACTTCTTCATTAAAAACTACCGATCCTCACTGCTGGACGCCCAAAAAGCACTGGAACTCAAACCAGACTACGAAAAAGCCCGCTGGAGAGCCGCCCAGTGCGCGGATCACCTCAACCGGTACGACCTGTGCGTCGAACTTTGCGACCAAGTCCTCAAAGCCGAACCAACGAACGCGCAAGCGCTGGAGTTGCGCAAGAAGGTCATCGCGCGCAAGACACTCAAAGAGCGCGACGAACGCAAAGCGGAACAGGCCAAGCGCCGGAAGGTGGAGCAGTTTACGCGAACCGTTGAACAGCTCAAGGAGCGTGGGGTTAAATTTGAGGAAAAGGACGCGCTGACCAACGAGGCAAGGTTGAAGCCTCGGCTCGCGCCGCTGGAGGACTTTATCGTGACGGCGGACAGCAACGGCGTGCTGCACTGGCCAACGGTGTTTTGCTACCCGCAGTTTCTGAGTACCGATTTTCAGCAGCAGCTGTCCGAGGAGTTGACGTAGGTTCGCTCAATTTGTTGAGAATCAACTGTTTAACAGAGGTTTCGTTTCAGGATGGAGGAGGTGCTGCTCAACATGTTCGCCGAACCGATGGAACTCGACGAGGACGGCCAGTACGCGGCGCACACGGTGAACGTGTACTACGAGAACCGCATTTCGGCGGTCGTTCGCAAGGTGGACCTCAAGATGAAGATCAAGGATATATTGAAAGAGAAAACGTAAGATTGCTTAACATAGGACATTGATGACTTAGTTTCCGTCCTTTTCTTCTATGACACTAGTTTCCTATCCACCTATCAGTTTCATTATTTTCTTTGAGAGTTTAATTTCACCGAAAAATCCCGATAAGAGCCCGTAATTCCAGGACATTGATCTGTTAGATTTCAACTTTTGCTATCTTTTACAGATTTTACGTGTATGAAGGAACGCTTACATTCTACATCCTAGTCAAGGGATCGCCCTACGAGGCGCTCTACCTAGGGGAGACTCGGACGCCGCTCAAACTGAATAAGTAGCTTCGGTTATAAATACATAACGAACCATAGAGCATATAATCAAAGTTTAGCACTTGAATAGATGGTAACACCTATTTATTACTGCTTCCCAGACGTATTGAATGTTTCTATCTTTTACAATATCACCTCCGTTTATTAAGTTCCAGATCTCAAGAATTGCTCTAGCCTTATGTCGATAGTATCTCGAACGTGGAAACAAGTTCAGTCTTGTTGAAGTTGATTTTATTGGTGGACGCTTACAGTCGACGAGATTCCAAAGGATATTCCAAATCAATTCTGGCGACTTCAAAGCGAAGATAGGCTCTGACAACACAGAAAATGCATCGATGGGAAATATACTTCTGGAGAGGAAGGTGCTGAAGGATTCCTCAGTACACGAAGTCACAAGTGGAAAAGCTGTCTTATTGATCCAAGGAATATGCGCAGCGATTTTGGTTCAAGTACCTCTGGTACAGAGTATGCTACCGTATCCTGCACAGGATAACGTCCTTCTCCCAGAATCTGGCTTCGGATCTGCAAACCCATTATCATCGTCTTGTTAGCTTGGCAACGCTACCAGACAGTCGTCTTGGTTTACTTTTACAGCTTGAACAACCTCCGGGTCATGAGTTGTCTCCAGATATGTTGCCATCTAACACGGTTCTGTTCTGCTTCGATCGGATCGGACGTCGCACCCGTAATCTTCACGCAGCACCGTGCCCCGTCTATCGTTGATTTCACCAGTCTGATCAGCTTCCCAGGAAAGCCGTTATCGTACATGATCTTCCATAGCTCTTCGCGATCGATCGAGTCGTACGCGGCTTTAAAATCAAAAAGATTTGGTCCGTCGTCGATTTCCCCTCCACGAAACCGGCTTGGTACGTCCCAGCAAAATCTTTTGCTCGCTCCGAAAGACGACAGACAATGGTCTGAGAAAGCAATTTGTAGGCCGCGTTGAGAATAGTGATGGCTCGATAGTTCTCACATTCCAATTTGTCCCCCTTCTTGTAGATCTTGCATATTACTCCCTCTTTCCACTCCTCTGGTAGCTGTTCTGTGTCCAAGACCTTGACTATCAGCCGGTGCAAATAGGCCGCCAGCTTGCCCGGGCCACTTGATGAGTTCAGCTCCGATACCATCTTTTTCAGCCGCATTGTTGTTCTTTAGCTTCTTGATGGCATCCTTAACTTCCCTCATCGTGGGTGCTGGCTTGTCCCTGCCGTCCGTCAAGATTCCCCCGTCCTTATCCCGGCACATTTCTGCTCGCGGCATGAAGGCGTTCCGGAATGAAGCACCCGCAGTCGAGTAGTTTTTGACAGTTCGCTCCATAAGAAATTCATTGTAGAAAAAAGCAAAAAACTGCTCGAGTGGAAATGCTTCATTGACTGAGTTTTGCGAGAACTGAGAACTTGCGCGTTTCCTTGGAGCGATACAACGGTTCCATGTCGTGGCACTCCAACTCTTTCAAGCGGCGCTTCTTATCCCGGAAGAGATGGGTTCGCTGTCTTCGCAACTGTTTGTACGACTCCTTGTGCCCACGGGTGTTATGGAGCAGCGACCTGTCCCGCGCTTCTGTCTTCCCGTCCAAATCGCCTGACATTTCTCGTCGAACGAGCCGTTCCGTGGAACTCGGTCCACGTACCCGGTGCCGCAGCGTTGATGGCTGCTTTCACATGGTTCCAGGACTCCAGAGGGTCGATTATGTCCCGATTATGTTGTCTCTCCGTGTCGTTTGATTATCTCCATGTGTACTTGTGAAGAAGGCTGTGCTGAAATAAGGTACTACGTATGGTCATGTTTCGGGAGGTAGCGAAATCGAAGAGTCGGAGGTCGTTCTCGTTCGTCTGCTGGTGGGCGCTGAACCTCCCAATAACCGGTCTGAACTTTTCCTCTTGACCAGTTTGTGCGTTTTAAGTCTCCGATGACAATTTTGACGTCCTGTTTTGGACACTTTCTGTACTCGCGGTCAAGAAGCTCGTAGAAAGCTCCACTTTTTTTTGGTTATGCTAGACAGTCAGCAGTGGAATTTCTTTCAACAAATCAAAACACCACCCATCTTAATTTGCCATTGAACTCGATAGTTTGATTAGTAATTTTTAATATTTTTTTTCTTTATCAAACGGATTACATTCATTTTCCTCCTGTTCTTCTTCTCCTCCGCATCTTCTCTCCTCTAAGCAGTTTCAGTTGCCGTCGGGACGACACCACTGTCTCGCGCGAGTGTTTTTTATGCATTTTTCAAAAAATCATTTTGCTTCTTCTCCCATTGTCTCCATAAACTCTTGTATGTGTGTGGACAGGTGTGTTTATTTGCTGCAACGCATTTGTTTCGCGTTAAACAAATTATTTCTTTTTTTTTCGTAAACGAAAAACTTTTTAAATTAGAAGTCGACACGTTTGTTTTGCCTATCACTTTTGTTTTGCTTTGTAAATAAAACTTGCCTGCTTTTGTTCAGTTTCATTTCTTTCCTAGATTTTGTGTCTCTTTGTTTGTTCTAGAGAGGCGAGCGTTTTTCTTTGTTTCTTCTTGTTTAGTAGTAAAAAATGTGTTTTTCAGTACTTTTCATGGTTTCCATGCGCTTCCTGTCGCGCCGCACGTTTTTAAGCACGCGCGCGCGCCAAGATTCGACTCATCGCACTGAACAGTTTGCTTCAGTAACGACTTTTATTTTTTCATTCGCTAATTACAACAATGTTTTGTTTGTTTTTCAATAGTACAAATTTGATTACCCGATTTGCGTGTTGTGTTGACTTTGTGGGAAATTCGTTGCTTTTTTCCCACAATTCAGTTGCAGTGTTGTTTTCACAGTTTCGAGTTTTCTTGATTTCACCACACTTTTCTTCATTCTCCTAACGATATAACCTGTGTGTTGTTTTCCCTACAAGTTTTTGTTTCTCCTGTCACTTTCGTTTGGACTTGTTTGTGTGTGTTTCTGTATAAAATAGAGTTAATACTGCAGAAATTGAATTCTCTTGCTTCGACGACGACAAGTGACGAAAGTAACTTGGAATTCACCCATAGCTTTTTGCACCGAAAGAAAGTTTGTTGGACAACTTTTTTGTTTTATTGCAATATATTTGTGTTTGTAGTTTTTTGTTAAACGACGTTTCTTTTTTCTTATCCCGGCTTTAGTTGGTCGGTGTGAGCGATTTCGTTTTAATGATTCTAGCTTAAAAGGAACGGAAAAACTAAAGAAATTACCGCGCGGCGTGTGCGATTTGACGCTTTTTTCTTGTTTTGTCTAGGAACAATTTGACGAATTTTAATTTTTCATATTTTTTTCGTTTGTTTTAAACATAAATTTACTTAAAGTGTGTGCTTTCATTTTTCGCTTGTATCAATATGAATACTTTTGGCATACATTTTTGTTTTGCTTTGTGTTTGTCTCTCTCAATTAAATGTATTGGTTTTACTTCCCATTTCTAACTAGTAGATTTAAACAACAATAATCAGTCAGCCAGAGCATAAACAACTCCGTATCACACACGAATGTATTGTTCTCTAGTACTTATTAGCCTTGTAAATAACGAACGAATGAACAGAACAAAAAAAAATATAATAAAGTGGGGATTGTTTCGAGGTGAGAATACAACAAACGAAGGTTGTTGTGTATAATTAATACAACGAAAAAAATGAGTGTTTCTCCTTATTCTTGTGTGTTCTCTTTTTGTTTTACTTCTTCTTACAACAAAAGGTTGATGAGAGAGAAAAAGGAACGAGACGAGATTTGATACGATCACAGTTTCATTAAAGGCAATTTGGTTGGTTTTATGTTTTAATCTTATTTCTGCAACTGGCGTGTGTTTTTCGTTTTCGCCACGTGAAAAATACTGACGCAGCACGTGTTTGTGTGCCTTCCCCGAGGCTTCGAACAAATCTTCGAAACGCTTCTTAGGCCGGCAGCAAATCGCGCGCCCCTCGTGCTTTTTCACTTACAATCTAACCGGTTTTTTTTTATCCGCGCGCTTCTCTAAATTACGTTTCATTCTCTTGAATTTGCTTTAATGCATTGACTGTGGTCACATTCGAACGAAGCTGCTTGCTTCGTTTTTAGTCTCATCTCTTCGTTTTTCTGCTTCCGGTTTGTTTTGTAAAGGCGCGCGCGACAAAAAAAGAAAAGGAACCATTTTCCGGTGGTCGCCGCAGCAGGCCGCGACAATTTGGCTTGTTAGATTTCTTAGTAGCTTTGCTCTCGCTCTATCACAGGATGACGCGATAGTTGCGCGGTTTTTCATAAAAAAATACAAAAATAAAAAAAATCAACAGAGTTATGCTCTTTTGTTTCTCTTTTTGTTTCTTTCTCTTTCTTGGGACTAGATTGGTGTGAAGGAAATCCTCGTTTCGCTCGCGTGATTTTCTTGTTTAACTACTACGTTCCGAAAAGAATAAACTGACGACGGACTGTTGATTACTGTTTGTTTCATAATCATGCCTTACGTTCAAACATCGTTTGTTGTTGGGAGTTTTTGTTTTTTGCAATATCAAGTTTGTTTTCTTCTCAAATTGATGCTTAAATTAAAATTCGTCTTGCTACTATATCATTTAAGATCATCGCATTTTCGCTCGGTTTAATTGCGTGATTTTTTGCTGTTGTCGCCACATTTAAAGGTAGAACAGGTACTGAAGTGAGTCTGTTTTTATTCTTTTATTGTTTCTATGAGTTTCGCTTCGATGCTGGATATGCTTCATCGTTTTGTTGTGTGTTTTTAAAGGAATGTGACCCCCTCTAAAATCTTCACTACAAAGCATTCGCGCGTTTAGAGAGAAAAATTAAATGGGAACGACGACGACAACTTGTGGGTTCTGGAACTTAACACAAAAGCACTTTGTTTTCGCGATAAAACTTTGTGTTAGATCTTTCTAGAGAGTAAACTTAAACGCGACGGCGATCGCGACGACGACGAATAATAAATTGTATTATATCACAAATGTTTAGAAAATAAAACAAAAAAGTTTTCAAGTCTCTTGCCTTCATTGTGTGTTTGTATGTGTGGTTTGTTGTTTCATCGCTTTTCTTGCGTGTGTGTGTGTTTGCTCCTAATTTTTAGCAGCTCAATCATTCACACACTGCGTTTTTCATACTTGCATCTCGCTCTCTCGTTGTTTCTCGTTAGATTTGATTCAATTTCAGCATACCAAGCGCTCGCCACCTCTGTGAGTGTGTATTTGCTTCTTTACACTCCTTCTTCTTCTTAATTTTCTTCATAAATGTTACAATTGCGCGTTTGCTTCCCTTCTTCCTTGTTAACAACTCGCTTTTGGACTTGCTTTTGCAACGCTGCTTCTTTTTGTTTGTGGGCTTGAAGTTTCTGGTTTCTCAATTTTCTTTGAGGGGGCAAAGTTAACCGGTTTTTGCTTGATTCACTGTTGGAAGAGTGGCTACTCGAGTACCATTTTTTGAATTTCTAATTTGAGACTATCCAATTGCCCAAATAATTCATAAAAATCACATCAAAAATCGTTTTATTAAAAAAGAAAATATCAAAAACAACTATATATCTTGGTAGTGTCAACGCCTACCTAGAACCATACATTTGGCCACCAGAAAAAAGCGCTTCCCGAACACGGACGTGAACTTCAGATACCTAGAATGCATGAAATTTGCCACCGAAAAGGCGTTTCCCAAACACGGACGTGAACATCAAGTACCAAGAATGCATACAATTATCCATATTCTTAACACGGACGTGAATTTCAAGTACCTAGAGCGCATACAATTGTCTACCGAAGTGACGTTTCCCTAACACGGACGTGAACATAAAGTACCTAGAATGCATAAAATTGGTCTTCAAAAAAGCGCTTCTCTAACACGGATGTGAACTTCAAGTATCAAGAATGCATAAAATTTGCCACCGAAAAGCGCTTCCCTAACACGGACGTGAATTTCAAGTACCTAAAATGCATGAAATTGACTACCGAAGTAACGTTTACCTAACACGGATGTGAACTTCAAGTATCAAGAATGCATAAAATTTGCCACCGAATAGCGCTTCCCTAACACGGACGTTAATTTCAAGTACCTAGAGTGCACACATTTGTCTACCAAAAAAGAGCTTCCCTAACACGGATGTGAACTTCAAGTACCTAGAATGCATAAAATTGGCCACCGTAAAAGCGCTTTCCTAACACGGATGTGAACTTCAAGTACCTAGAATGCATAAAATTGGCCACCAAAAAAGCGCTTCCCAAACACGGACGTGAACTTCAAGTACCAAGAATGCATAAAATTGGCCACCGTAAAAGCGCTTTCCTAACACGGACGTGAACTTCAAGTACCAAGAATGCATGAAATTGACTACCGAAGTAACGTTTACCTAACACGGATGTGAACTTCAAGTATCAAGAATGCATAAAATTTGCCACCGAAAAGCGCTTCCCTAACACGGACGTGAATTTCAAGTACCTAGAATGCATAAAATTGGCCACCGTAAAAGCGCTTTCCTAACACGGATGTGAACTTCAAGTATCAAGAATGCATAAAATTTGCCACCGAAAAGCGCTTCCCTAACACGGACGTGAATTTCAAGTACCTAGAGTGCACACATTTGTCTACCAAAAAAGAGCTTCCCTAAAACGGATGTGAACTTCAAGTACCTAGAATGCATAGAATTGGCCACAAAAACAACACTTCCTTAGCAACCGTTCCTCAATCTAGTGCAAAAAAAAATTGCTGGTTTTGAGCAGCCACCCAAGCAAACCTTAGCAAACTTACCGGTTTCGCTTCCCTCTTTTGTTAGATTCCACCGTAACAAACTCGTTTCAAGTTTTGTTTTTCTCATGTGTTTCCTTCTTTTTATTTTTAATGCAAAAAATCTACTACATTCGAGTTGTTTGTTTGTTGTTGTTGGTTTCGCTCGCGTTCTCGCGAAGTTTTTTTCACAGTAACAAAATAATTGTTCAACCAAAAGCGAAGAAAAAAAAAATAAACAAAATAGTGTGTTCTTGTGAGTTTTTGTGAATCTTACAATGATTACTTCCACGATCGACACATGTGTTTCTCCCTTCCTCCTGCTTCTTCTGGTTCGGCGCACAGGCCGACACAAAACGGGTTGCTTTCGAGGTGGTGGGGCCGTCGCGCTAATCGCGTTCGCTATCACAGACACGTTAAAAAGAAACTACCTCAGAGAACAATAGTTTTGGAAGCTGTTTGATCGAAAAATTCTAAAGTTAGCGTTTTTTGTTTGTTTAAACTAGGATATAAATCGAACTGCCAGAGCTCGTGGCTCAAACAGGAAAAAAATTGGGGGGGTTTGTGTTTCATTCTCTCTCTCCATCCAATCAAACACAGAAAACAAAAAGAGTGGTTGTTTCGTCCTGTCCGGCTGTCGGACCTTAGTACCCTGCACCACCCGTTGTTGCGTCGACGCTGCACACGAGGAACCGGGAAACGGAGAAGAAAATAACAAAAAATTGTAGAAACGAAGTTTCGCTTGGTTGAGTGAGTGTGTGTTTTGTTTTTTTTGGTGAAATAGAGGAAACAAACGCGAAAAATTCCCTAATGAATATGTTTGGAAAATGCATAGCGTTTCTGCTTAGGATTTTTTTTCATGAATTTTCTCTCGTTCAATAAATATTTATGTGTATGTGTGTGTTTTGTGTGTGTGTGTAGCACTAACCCTAGAATATATATGTAATTTTATGCAATATTCTCATATACTTGTGAGTGTGTAAGGTTGCGTGTAATTTTGTAACTCTTTCAATTACGCTTAAATTCTAACAAACATGCTTATTTTGTGTGTTGTGTTGCTTGATTTAGTGTTACGTTAGCCAAAGAGACCAATAAACGCTTTCAACGTTACGTTACGTTATTCGAACTTCACAATTTCTAACTTGTATCGCGCGGGTGGGTTGGGAAAGTACTTCGGTAATGGAATTACACACACACATTTCTAATATAACTAGAGTAAGGTGAAAAAGGAAGGTAAAAATTAAAAAAAAAAAGCCACACACACACTTGTTGCTTAACCGCTAGTCGGAAGATGCCTTCAAGCTTTTTGGAAGGTCACTTCGTAAAGTGTGTAAAAAAAAGAAAAATAGACGAATCGCGTAACCACGCACATAGCCCTCTGTGTGAGTGTGTGTGTGAGAATGTGGGTTTAAACTTACTGCTGAACCGGTGGCACGACCTGCGGGGTTTGGGTTTGCGGGGGTGGTGGAGGGGCGGCTGCGGCCGGGTACGAGTAGTACGCTGCCGCGGCAGGGATTTGGTACGACGAGGCGAACGTGCCCATCGCGCCCTGCACTCCGGCCAGCGGATCGAACCCGGTGGCGAATCCGGCCGCCGGAATGGTCTGGCCTCCGCCAACGGCCGCAGCAGCAGCGGCAGCCGCCGCCGCAAGCTGAGCCGGGTAGGCCGCGGCCGTACCTGCTGCAGCGTAGCTATTGTTGTACTGCTGCTGCTTGGGTTGGTAGGGGGGACGTCCACCGGCTGATTTGGGGTCGGCGCCGTACTGGTTGTTCGGCTGGTACCGACCTCCGGGGCCACCCGGCTGCGTTTGCTGCAGACCACCTTGGCCCTGGTGCGGCTTACCCTGGTAGAAGCGTGTGCCCTGGTGACCGTTGAAGGCCTGCGGGGCACCGCCCACCATCTGGTTGGAGAAGTCCTCGTACTGGTTCTGGTACATGTTCTTCGGCTGGTAACGCATCTGCTGGTGCGGTTCGTACAGCTGCTGTTGCTGTCCACCGGATTGCGGATTCTGGGCTTGGTACGGCTGCTGCTGTTGGTAGCCTCCGGCGCCGTTCTTGTTCCAGCTGTCAGCTCCGCGGTAGCCACCTCCGGCGCCTCCAAACTTGTTCGGTCCGTTCGGGCCACTGCCGAACCGGTTTCCTCCCATGCCTCCGGGCGGTCCTCCGAAGCGGTTCTCGAACGGCTTCTTCTGGAAGCCACCACCTCCTCGCGGTCCACCGAATCCACCCTGGTCCATGCGACCGTATCCACCCGAGGTCAACGCACCACGCACGTTGTACCGGCTGCGACCTCCCTTTCCTCCGGGCATCGACTTGGCCATGCTGATCAGCTCCGGCGTGGGCTGCTGTCCGGCCTCTTCCAGCACCGACAACAGCTCGCGCGCCTGACGACCGTTTCCGGGCGTGAAGAACGTGTACGCCGTTCCGAACGACGAGCAACGCCCCGTGCGGCCAATACGATGGATGTAATCCTCCGACGAGTTCGGGTAGTCAAAGTTGATCACGTACTTGACATCCTCCACGTCCAAACCACGCGCCGCAACGTCGGTCGCCACCAGAATGGTGCTCTTGCCGTGCCGGAAGTCCTGTAGCACGTAGTCACGCTCCGACTGCGACTTGTCACCGTGGATCGACGTCGCGCCGTACCCATCCCGCACGATGTTCTTCAGCAGATCCTCGACCTTCTTCTTCGTCTCGACAAAGATGATGATCTTGTTGTTGACGTCGCTCGCGATCTCCTTCAGCAGCGACAGCAGCTTGCCCTCCTTCTCGTTCTCCTCGCAAATGTCCACGATCTGGTGGATGTTGTGGTTCGCCGAAAGGTTCAGCGAGCCCACGTTGATCTGGATGTAGTCGTGCAAAAAGTCCTCCGCCAACGCCTGCACCTCCTTCGGCCACGTCGCACTCCACATCAGCACCTGCCGATCCGGCCGGATCTGCTCGATGATCTTGCGAATCTGCGGCTCGAAGCCCATGTCCAGCATCCGGTCGGCCTCGTCGAGCACCAGGTACGTGCAGCGGCGCAGGTTCGTGATGCCACGCTCCAGGAAATCGATCAACCGCCCGGGCGTCGCAATCACCACCTCAACACCGCGCTCCAAGTCGCGAACCTAGGAGAAACAAATGTGTCAACGTTGGCAATTTTAGTGACTTTGGGGGAAACTCACCTGCGGTCCCTTCAGCGCGCCGCCAAAGATGCACGTGTAGCGGATGTTCGGCTTCGAGTGCGTGCCAAAGTCACGCACCACGGTCTGAATCTGCTGGGCGAGCTCGCGGGTTGGGGCCAGCACCAGCACGATCGGACCATCGCCGCGCTGCAGTGGCTTCTGGTGTGCGATGTGCACGATTGCGGGAAGCATGTACGCCAGGGTTTTACCCGAGCCGGTTTGGGCGATGCCGACCATGTCGCGGCCGGACAGCGCAATGGGCCAGCCCTGGGCCTGGATGGCGGTCGGCGAGGGGAAGCCCTGCTTGTTGATTTCGTTAATGACGAACTCGGGGAAGTTGCCCTCGTCGAAGGTCTGCGTGGGGTGGGGCACGGTGTTGCCCATGACGGTGACCTGCATGTTCTCGCGGAACAGCTGAACCTCGTCGACGGAACGGGCCATCACGCTCGGGTGGGGCACGTAAAAGTCCTTCTCGAACGGTTCCAGGTTCTCCCACATGGGCTTCGTCAGCGTCTGGCCGGGGAACTTGGCCTTCAGCGACTGCACCTTGGCGCGGTCCTCCTTCGTCAGGTTGTTGTAGTCCGGCTTGGGGCCGTAACTGTTACGCATGCCGCCTCCGTACGAGTTCGGCATCGGGTTGTACTTCTTCGGACCGCCAAACGAATCCATCGGCTTATCGAAGCGCGGATTGCCGTTGCCCGGGAACGAAGGTCCTCCGTACAGCTTCGGTCCACCAAAGTCCTTCTTCGGGATCATTCCACCGCCCATGCCAACGCCGCCCGGTCCGCCAAAGTTGTTGCTGCGGAACTTGTTGAATCCGCCGCCACCCGGCGCCCCTCCGGCGTTCGCTCCGTTCGGCCCGTTGCCGTACATCGGCTTGGGTCCTCCGAATCCGTTCGGGTTGAAGGGCGGAATCGACGGGGGGCCACCGCCGGGCTTGTTCATGTAGTGCGGCTTGCCTCCGGGGCCACCGGCACCGCCCGCTCCGCCATTGTAAAAGTCTGGCTTGTCAGTGCGGGGCCGGTATCCGCCGGGGTGGGGCTGGCCGTTGCCTTGGAATTGCATCACGATTCTGCGGGGAGGGAGTTGAGATTAGTTCGGAAGAGAAATTCAAAGCAAGGATCGATGGGGTTAAATGCACCAACGAAGCAAATTAGTAAGGTGAGGCAAAATGCACACGCAACGAGAGTTGTTTCATGTTTGGTTAGTAGATTTTTGAGTTCCAATCTGTTTCTTGTCTTACCCCGATGCTGCGGCGGTGCATACTGCCTCGTTGTCATACATTTTCTCGTTCTTTTTTTAGTGTGGTGCGTTTGACCCCGAGTAAATCTGCGAAAAGAAGAGGGGGAGAAATTAACAAAACGTTTTTGAAAGTTTTCTAAATTTTCCTTGAAATTATTAAGATCCAATTATAAGATAACAATCTTTCATGTTAGAAAATGCTATTAACACAACGTAAAAAAATTAAAATTTTCATTCGAAACGTTTTTATTAAACTTGACATTGATTATGTTTACTAAACATTATTTCAACAAGAAAGATTAATCAATCAAGTATTCCTTGAAATTTCTATCAAAAATTACAACTTCACAGCCTGCTTCGTTAATCCGACATTCCGAGAACCACACCAAAATGTCGTCGCTGCGGCAAAAAAATCGATCGAACCCGGCGCCACCCCAGACAAGACAAGAAAAAAAAAGCAAAAAAAGAAAATCCAACCCTCCAACTTCCAACTAAAATATTCTTACCTTCTCTAGCTTTCTCCTCCTGAGCTGGAAAATCGACCCTTGTGTGTGTGTGTGCTCTTTTTTAAGGTGTTGCCGCTCTCTCGCAAAATCGCTGCGTTCCAAGTTGAAGTTTAGTTGCTTGTGCTAACTCTATTTCTGCACTTTATTAGTTCCTCTTTACAGCTGCGCAAGCTGTATCTCTCCCTCTCTCTCGTTCCAACTTCCAACGTTGAAAAGTGCAGCGAAAATCCGACTCGAGTTCGTCGCCTAGCGCTCCGCTTTGGGGCCCCAACACACGGAAGGAAAAAAAAGATGGCCGTCGGTGAGGTGAAAATTTTACCTTTCAACTTCTCGCTTGCTCGACCGATTCCCCAAACTTTCACGGATTTCACTTCGCGGAGCGGTCACACGTTTGAAATTCAACGAAAATTTCAAAACTTTCACGGTTTTCTCACGGCTAAGGGCTTTTTTTCCACTTCGAACAGGGGACGGGTTGTCGCGTTTAAAGTATGTGTGTGTGTGAGTGTGCAGAGCAAAATCAAATACGGGAGCACACGACGAACAGCGCGCGGCACACACCTTGTCTGGTCGAGGAGAGAAAGCCGAGAGACAAGCAACTTTGGACTCGAGGCAGAAGATGGCTGTTTGTCCGCCGTCCGCTGGATGGTTAGGGCGGGGTGACACTGTCACAGATCTGTCAGCTGTTCGGCGCAGCTGTCAGTGGGGCAGTTTATACCAGTGTGAGTGGGGCTGAAGTGTGTGATGGCAGATTAGTTTTCTTTGCAGACTTTTGTTCATAAATATATTGAATTAATATTATGAAAAGGTCCAAAAATCACCAATTGGGTACTAAAGCCCTATGTCAATTTTTATGTACAACGGTAAAAAACACGATTAAAAACCATTTCTGATCACTTTCTTTTCATTTTAGTGCAAAAATGTTTTTTGACAAGCCAACATTTTTTCGATGGATCAACTAATGTCCCCTTGGAACGAGCTGTCAAGTAGGAGCTTTTCTGTCAAGAAGGACCGCGAGGTTAATTTTTCAAAATTGATTTAAAAATCCATTTTAAACTCTTTGTGGTCGAACAAAGGGTCATTGTACTCAGAAAAATAAGCTTTATCGCTGTAAACAATAATATCAGCAATCTAAGCTTCATTTTAGGACCCAATTTACGACTTTTGCAATACATTTAAAAAAAGAAAACAATTCAAATAGAAAGAAAATATTAATCCACAGACACATCCACATCTGTGAATAATCCTTGGTCCATCCTCGTCCAGCCATGACAAAAAATATTTCTGGAGTTTTTTTTTTTTTTGAAAAGGTCTGATAAACCAAATTTCCAGTTTCTGCTTTTTGGGTGTTTTTATACCCCTGACTCAAGGCGGTTTCAAAAACACCCAAAAAGCAAAAACTGGAAATTTGGTTTATTGGACCTTTTCAAAAAAACTCCAGATTTGAAAAGCTGACAAAAACATCTGTAAAATTTTCTTTTTTAGACATTGCTGATCCGGCCTTTGATTCTATATTGAGATATAGAAAGAGTAACATGGTGTTTAACTTCAATTCAAATTCTGTGAAGTTTTCCATGACAACTATGAAAGTTTCACCACAGAGTAAGACAGAATTCCCACTGCCTCTTGATTTTTGGTTCAACTTGGTGGTACATCGCAGGTACATCGCACGCCTGCTACCAGCAAACCTTATGGAGCCAAAAAATGAAATGACATTTCTTCGGACTGGTCACTCTGGGTTACTCTGTGGTTTCACTCTATGTTACCGGCAAACATCTCTATTTTTAATTTTTTGAAAATGAGTATTTCTAAATGCTACCAATTCGGCCTGGAACGGCCCTTTGGTATTGTTTTGCCAGATTTTTCTTTTTCAAAAGGTTGAGCAAACTTCACCCGAGTTTTAGGCCGAATAGGACACTTAGAAATACTTTTAATCGAGAAATTAAAAGTGCAACATGGAGTTAAACTTTCTGTCAAGCTTTTGTGAAGTTTTCCATAACAGCTGTAAAAGTTTCACTCCATGTTACCGGCTCACATCTCTATTTTTAATTTCTCGATTCTTTGCAAGGCTATCGAGAAATTAAAAAGAGAGATGTTTGCCGGTAACATAGATTGAAAGTTTCACAGGTGTCAGCCATTGGCATTGTTTTGCTAGAAATATATTCAGACTTACGTTTCAAAAGGGCTTAAGTCAAATTATCGATTGAAAATTGACAATGCAGTCGATGCCAGCTTGGTCAGAGAATTCAAAATCATCTTAAACACCGAGTTAAACGCAAAAAATATTAAAATTTCGTTTATTGACCCTTTTTAAAAATAACTCCAGAATTGGGTCATAAAATTATGCATAAATTGAGTCCGAAAATTATGAATAAATTTGTAATATTATTGTTAACAATGAAAAAGCTTATTTTTTTAGAGAAGAATGGCTATTTGTATGACCGCAAAGAATTTAAAATAGATATTTAAACTTGTATTTAAATCAATTTGAAAAAAAAAATACTTCGCGGCCCTTCTTGTCAGAAAAGGTCCTACTTTACAGCTTGTTCCAAAGGATTGATCCGAGGATTGATCCATAAAAAAAAATGTTGTCTTATCAATTTATTTTTTTTTGCATGAAAATATAAAGAAAAAGTGATCAGAAATGGTTTTTAATCAGGTTTTTTTTACCGTTGTATGTACATACAAACAAAGAGTATTTCTAGATTACTTTTTCAAAACAACCAATGCGCCATGGGTTTCTTATGGTGTACAAAACGTAAAACGCTTGTGTGTGTGTGTGTGCAACCAACCAAACGGGACCACGCGGCCGCTTCTTACAAATTGAGTTGTTTCCATGTATTTTTTTAGATCTATATTCTATACATGCAAATAACTCACATAGGCATTTGGAAGGTGTTAGCTCTGCCGAGCTTCGGTGACCCATTTCTACGCTGGCTAGCCGAGCGCGAGGTACTTCAGCTTTATCGACAAGCCCCGCCCTGAAGAACGTTTGCACCAATCGGGTTCAAACGTTACACTAAAACCCCCGTTTACGCGCAGGCGTTACGCTTTTTGTTTGGTTGATTTCTCGAAAACAGTGTAATGCTTTTACATTCTTTTGAAAGCAATTTGTAGATCTGCACAAGACGTATAAATCGCTTCAAAAAGTTTGCAAAAATATTGCGTCGTTCCAGAGAAATTGACGAAATACAAAGCGTAACGCCTGAGCGTAAACCGGGGTTTTAGTGTATTTAGAACTTCCGAACCCTTGTCAAATGGACAAGGACCCAGCGCGTATATAGTTGGTAGTAACAGTATTCCTAATTCCAATTATAGTTCACCAAGTCGCGATGGCCTAGTGGTTAGCATTTTTGCTTACCAATCCAAAGGACGGGGGATCGAACCCCGACTCGAGCGACTTTGATTTTTCGTTCATGTTTCAGAGTTTCAACAGAGAGAAGGGAAATGAGAGGGTACACTGGCGATTTATTTTTGACCCCGTAACGCGGTACACAGGTACACAGCCCTTCAGCATAATCTCAGCAATCAGGCGTGACAAATTTTTGTTCAATGGAAACTTTAGGCGTTACATTTTTTTGGTGACATTTTCTACTGTCAAATCGCATTTTTTGTCAATCAGGGGAAATTATACAACCCAAACTTATTCAGCTCTATTTCTAGTTTAACCTTGCCGGTGTTTGCGGCGCTTCAATATAATTGGATATTCCTAATGCTGCTTTATTACTGAAATTATCTTTTGGAAGTTGTCGGCACCGAGATACCCCTTCGTAGCCCAGTCCACACAAGGGAAAAGGCCGGTAGACTGTATGAGAATTGGAAGCAAAACTCTTCCGGATGGTTAGATCGACAGATAATCAATTCTTAGGGCCATGCGTAGATTCAGTGCAAAATGGAGTTCTTAAGAGTTTCAAGCTGATTTCGGCTCCAATGGTGCCTTTTAACCAACATTTTCGTCATTGTTTTCCTTTTTCGAGTATCTTTTTGAATAATTTACATTGGGGGTAGGCGTGGCTGAATGGTTACGCTGTTCGCTTTATTAGCGAAAGGTTCTGGGTTCGATGCACATCTGCTCCTATCGAGAAATTATGGAAAGAAGAAATTCTGAACACTTGAATATGAACGAAAAAATCATTAGCTCGCGGCGGGGTTCGATCCCCCGTCCTTTGGGTCAGCAGACAAAAATGCTAACCACCAGACCATCGAGGCTTAGTTGTCTAAAAGGATTAAGAATGCTGTTCGGGCCGGCACGTTGGCCCCACGGAAAACGGCGGAATACTCACGGGTGGACTGTAACTGATTGTTCGAACTGGCCGTGGGTGTGGTAGAGAAGAAAACGCACTCGGATTTAGCACTACAAACTAGCTTTATTAAGTCTAATTAAAAACTACGTGTTCTCGCTACCGAGGGTGAAAAGAGACTGTACCCGCAAAATGGCGGTTTTTTCGCTCGTCCTCTTCGTCGTCGTCTTTCGTCGTCGTCGTTGTTCGTCGCGCCGTTGTGCGGCTGTAGCGTTGCGCAGGGTTGTCCTTGATCGCAGGAAGCTGTTGCGGCAGGCGATCAGGGTTGCTATCTTGTGGTGAAAAATCGTAGTAGTCGTGGTTGTGAAGTGTTGCCAGTCCAACTGACACTTCGTAGATCCAACATACTCCCCCCGGGCTGGGAAGAAGTTCCAGCCACACCTGCCTTGCTGGATTACGCAGAAATTGCCACTCCAACGTTGACCGGAAATCGCGTTTGTAGATTATCGTCGACGCCACCATGTCCAGCAACGACCCAACCAAGGTGAGTTTTTCGAAGATCCGGTTGATTGCCATCTAATTCAATCTGTCCGTTTTTCAGCAACCGAAAGAACATGGTTACTCCCAGGATCATGTCGATAGAGTCTGGCTTGTGGAACGTTGGATCAGCAAGCTGGGTGCCAACGGGAATTGGCCACTCTGTGATGTCGACCGGCGAGGGTGGCACCGTTCCGGTCACCTTCGGAATAATCAAGCACTCCACGTTTGCATTGAAGCTGCTGATTCGGGAATGGAGTTTCACAGAGACCAACTGTTTCGAAACAGTCTTTGATGCTCCGATGCCGCAAATGGGAACGCTTACGGCCGTAGTTTGCAGTTTGAGACGATCTGCCATGGCTTCAGAAATAAAATTTACCTGTGATCCGCTGTCCATGAGTATGCGACACGGCACAGGTTGGTTCTCGTTGTCGCTCAGGTTGACCAACGCTGTGGGCAGTATAGCGTTGAACGCCCGTGGGTTTTCACAGGATGCTGGTGAGGACTGAGGTTGCGTTTGACCGTTAATTCGAGAGACTCGTGGTTGCCGGTGTAGCAATGTGTTGTGCCTTCGTTGACATTTGCGGCACGAGTGTTGGGATCCACACTCCTTCCAGTGATGTCCACTCCTCAGGCAATTTTGGCACAGGTTCCTCTCTCTGACCGCTGCCATGCGCTGGTACACCGGAAGGCCATTGAAGACAGTGCACTTGAAGGTGAGGTGATGTTCGTTACAGAAATCGCACCGGAATTTCGGATGCGACATGACGGCTGTGTTGGCGATATGGTAAGGCTGCTCGGATACGGAAGTCAGATGACTTGATCGTTCTCGTTGTTTTGGTTCTGCCAGCTTGGTAGTTTCCCATCGCTCAAGCACGGAGACGCGGCTTTTCAGGAACTTGATGGCCTCGTCGTATTTGGGGAGTTCTCCACGCTTGATGGTCGCCTCCCAGAGTTTATATGTATCTTCGTCCAGCGCGTGTGCCAGGATGTAGACGGCGATCTGTTCCGACACTCCGGTAAACTCCTGGCCCAGGAATTTGAGGTTTTCGACGTGACCGTGGAAGTTCTGCACTAGGGACCTCAACTCCTCGTGGCTCTCTTTGACCAGCTTCTGGACTCGTAGCAAACCACCGATGTGCAGATCGATCATCCGTCGCTTGTCCCCGTACTGCTCCTCCAAAATCTCCCAGGCATGAGCGTAATTGCCGTCCTGGATCGTTTTTTCGTCAATCGCACCCTGAGCGCTTCCAATCAAGGCCTTCTCAAGGTGATAGAGCTTGATTCTGGGAAGTTCGTTTGACCGGTCCACAACGTCCTTGAACATGATCTTGAATCTGTCCCAAGACTCATACTTGCCGTCGAACGTTGGGATGATTTTGGGCAGAGGCTGGTTGATGACCACCGGTTGAGGGCCAGCTGGCGCGAGGGCGCTGGACGTTCCTGCTGCGACGGCGGGTTTGAGGTCATCGGTCCACTGCTCAAGGGTCATGATGAGCTCATCGTACATGGCTTCGAACTCTCGCTGCTTGGCATCATGCTGACCTCGAGACTTTGCATCCGCCAGGAGGATGATCCGCTGATGGACGCTGTCGAACTCACTGTTAACCAACTCAAGCTTCTTCTGGTTTCCTCTTATCGTCGCGGCTGTGCGCCCTCCTCTGGGCACACTGGTGATCGCTTCTTTCATCCGGGTGATCCTGTCCACCTTCTGCTCTCTGATGTGGACCAGGCCATCCAGCTCTTCTTGGCGGATGTCTTCCTCCGTCTTCTTCAACGGAGTACGTGGGATTTTTGGCGGCATTTTGAACACTGTTCACTGTTTGTTTCTTTTAGGTTAGGTTCTCTTCTTCTTCTTTGCTCTTTGGACACTCGCGACCGGGATTGGGCCGGTTTGCCTCCGTCGTGATTGTTTGCGAATGTTCCGGAAACGCACTTTTGCACTCGCGGCTACGTGTCTCTCACCGGAGCGACTTTTCGCGGGAACTGTCCGCTTGTTCTCTGAGGCACGTTTACCTCGCACTTTTCACCGGGCTTCTTTACCACATCCACGCCGGATGTCCAAATTCGGGTCGATTGGACCAATGTTCGGGCCGGCACGTTGGCCCCACGGAAAACGGCGGAATACTCACGGGTGGACTGTAACTGATTGTTCGAACTGGCCGTGGGTGTGGTAGAGAAGAAAACGCACTCGGATTTAGCACTACAAACTAGCTTTATTAAGTCTAATTAAAAACTACGTGTTCTCGCTACCGAGGGTGAAAAGAGACTGTACCCGCAAAATGGCGGTTTTTTCGCTCGTCCTCTTCGTCGTCGTCTTTCGTCGTCGTCGTTGTTCGTCGCGCCGTTGTGCGGCTGTAGCGTTGCGCAGGGTTGTCCTTGATCGCAGGAAGCTGTTGCGGCAGGCGATCAGGGTTGCTATCTTGTGGTGAAAAATCGTAGTAGTCGTGGTTGTGAAGTGTTGCCAGTCCAACTGACACTTCGTAGATCCAACAAATGCTATAAGAATCCAAGAAACTTGATTGGAATCTGTGTGAACCAAAGAACAGGAAAATGCAATATTGAATGCAAGTTGAATTTAAGGACACTTACTGGTTGCATAATTGTTAGGCGAATATTGAACTTTCAACACGACCAGAATTCACCACAAAAAGCTTGGTGAACCGAATTGGAAAGCTTTCAAAATGAATCCAAGAACATACGAAGAATTAAAGACTATAAATAGAATTGACCAGCCGCATCACTTACCACGGTGAATCCTGGCTTCACACCCATCTTACTAACAGCCTCAAACCTCACGTGATACTTTGTCGAAGACGCAGCTGATTTAGCGGTCTTCACCACTCAAGTATCGGACTAAAATTCCCATCCACTTCCCCGTGTCTTACCACTGGTCGTGGCCGGCGCTGTGATTGGCTAGCATGATAGGGTCATTTGAAAGTTGCGAAGTGGTGATGATTGGTTCCTACTCTTCATCTGTGGTCCACGGAGCAATTCTTGGAGGTCCTGGTCAATAACAGAGTAGCAACTACGGGTAGACACCAATGCTAATGCAATGCTATCTTTTTGAATAATTTACATTTTATATAAAAGAACTGTTCTTCGAGTAAGCAGCAGCGGTAGTCGTTCATTACCAGGGATTTCAATGTCGATTTCCGCCGTCCCGAAACAATTTTTTGGACTTGCCGACCTTCAACCATTTCATTGAACCAGCGGTGAGACCAGCGGAAATTACGGACTGGATTGGCAGGCCGAGTTGAAAGTTTGATTGTTGGCTTGTGCCACTGTCTTGCAGTTGATTTCGCAGGACATTAGAGGACATATATCTACACTTTCAGAATAATAAAATAATTACATTAATACATTCCACGTTTTTATTCAACCTGAATTTGGCACAAAAAATGTGTTTTAAGTTTTGTACATTTTTGTTTATTCATTTTTTCAAGAAACTTTCAGTTCTTTGCGAACCAAAGAATCTCGACGTCGTTCATGCCAATGGACTTGTGCCGGAACCACCCGTGGTCCCAGTTGTGCGAGCCATATTGGCGATCAGCCCTCCCCGGAGTCTCCAGATAGGTTTGACTCAGTCCACCGGTTAATCTTGATCCATCAAACTGCTAAACAGATCTGCAGAATATTGATGGCGCAAATAAAGTCCGAAGCCGTTGGCTGCCGGACGCCGTTGCTTTTGTCCATGTAGATCGTGGGGACGCAATGTTGCCTAAAATATAATAATTCATTTAATAAAAGACCGCAATGCGCCCAAGTTTAAAACTCAACCTCGGAAGCAACATAATCACCAATTTGTTGTTTGCCCACCTCCAACGGAATTTTCGAGTTCGAGCTCAAAACCGTTTCTGAAAAAATAGTAAAAAATTACTTCTTCCGGCAATATAAAATTAAGCTTCTTCTTACCGATCGTCACTTACTTTATTTCCGGGTCAATCTGGTTCAACTGGTAACTTTAGTTTCTCCTGATCCGGATATTTATTGTCCACCCGTTCTTACAACGGATGGCAACCTGGCAACGACTTTTGGTTTTTGTTTTCAAGCTGTCACTCCAAAATTTTCAGAAGAAATAGGAGACTGCTGTGATGGAAAAAAATCATAACACCTGTTTAATAACGCCTCAAAACAGTAACGCCTCGTCGAAGGCGTTATGGTTGTACCTTTGATTGGTACCATGAATTTGGGGGAAATTTGTTCCAAGTCCGCGCTCTATTTTCAATACTCTTTGGTTTCAAGATTTAATTTCCTATACTTTCTCGTTGGGAGCAGATGGGAATCGAACCCAGGACCATTCACTTACAAAGCGAACATCGTAACCAGTCAGCCACGGCCGCTCCCATGGTGTACAAAACGTAAAACGCTTCGCGTAAAAAGAGAATTCTTTGTATGACTTTCAAAAATGTCTGCAAAAAGTCTGCGACAAAAAGTTGTCCTGCCCTTACCCTATTTTGGGTAATGTTCCAAAATTAACCTTGTTTCACCATATTTTTTTCACCGTGCTGAGTTTTGACAACACTTGACTTGTTTTTCATTGCTGTTTTGAAAGATTTAAAGAAAAAGTATCTTTTTTCTAACTTTTCAAGACGTTAACAGTTTAATTCAATAAAAATGAATAGAGTTAAGAGAAGAGACAAACAGCCGAGCACGTCGGATGTAGCTGGTTAGCCGCACCGATTTCCACTTCGCCAATCATTTCAAGATTCTTCTCCCCCGCAGAAAATCCCGACTCCGGCTACGCCGTCTACGTCGGCAACCTGGCCAAGTCCACCACGAAGGAGGCGCTGTGGGAGTTCTTCGGCTCCGGCCGAGGTCCGGTGCTGGACTTTTGCTTCCGGCTGGAGGACTGCACCTACTGTCCCACGAAGGTAGCGCTCATCAGGTTTGCGAACCTTGAGGACCAGCAGTGGGCGTTGATGCTCAACCAGACCCTGTTGGATGGAAACCGGCTGCTGGTGACCGAAGTCAACTCGGACGCCGTCTTCACCCCGAAGAACACGGCGATGGTGATGAACTTGAGTGATGGTGAGTATAAAATGTTAAATTGTTATGAATATTTCTTTGATATTTTCTTGATTTACTTAGAAATCACCGAGGAGGACCTGTACAAACGGTTCCGGACGATTGGCGCCATCGAGGCGGTCCTCAAGCCGGCCCACAACTACGGGTACGTCGGGTTTGTGCACGCGGAAAGCCTCGAGGGGGCGATGAATCTGCACAACCAGTTTCTGAGGGGCTTCAAGATGAACATTCAGCCGATCCGGAGGAACGTCTCGATGCTGCTCGAGAGGTCGCCCGAGTTTGGGAGTATTCGGGAGAAGTGCGGGGGTAGGCGTTGATTGGATTGAGAGCATTGAGTTGTCTCTAATGTTGGTTCTTTTCAGCCCTTGGACTCAAGTATCGCCCGGAAGCGGAATCGGAAACCAGACGTAAGTATACCGGATTACCTTTCGCTCATTTGCTCGTGTTACTCAATGTTCCTGGATATATAAAAAAATTCGACGGTTTTGTTCGAACGCGAATCAGTTCAATACGGAGCAGATTGTATGGGAAAAGTCAAGTAATATAAAATTTTGATCACAGGAGGCTGAATAAGTAAACAAGCTAAAAACGTCAAGAAACGAAATAAAAGACAAGACGAAGTTTGTCGGGTTAGGCTTGTTTAAAATGTTCCTGGAAGCTGCTTCAACGAACCTGGTCCATTTACTTCAAACCCGGAATCGCAACCGGATTCCTTTTCGCTCATTTAATAACATCCCGCTTCCAACGAAATCTTATTCCAGTCCTCGTCACCAACATCCCGCGCCAAACGCCCGAAGAGGACGCGCTGGCTTATTTCGAGCGATTTGGCAAGATCCTCGACTGGGTGATGGAAAAGTCTGCCATCTCGGTGATGACCAACAGCGCCGGTGTCACCTATCTGGACCCGAAAACGGCCCGCAAGGTGTTCCTGGCCGGTCCGCACTACTTCCAGGGCGGCTGCCTGGACGTGTTCCATCCGCAGCTGACGTACGGCGAGGTGTCCTCGAAGCTGGCCGTGCTGCTGCAGGGGACCAACACTTGTGAGTCATAGTTTTGGTCTGGTGCAAGGTACGGTATTAATTAGGACGGTTTTCCAGTTATCACCAACGACGAGATCTTCGAAGCGATGAGCGAGTGCGGCCCGGTCAGCTACATCCACCGTGTTGACGCCGTTCGGCACTGCACGATCGTGCGGTTCCGCTCGACGGACGCCGTGATTCAGGCGCTCAAGGTGAAGCAGATTGCCGGGGAGAACGTGCTCTTGACGAATTACACCGAGAGTAGGTTGAAGGAACATGATTTCGAATGGTCAGACTAAGAAATTGACTCTTCTTCAGGGAATTACAACTCGGACGTGCCACCGTACCCGGAGATGTTCCCGAAAACTAGTACCCGGTTGGAAAAGGAGGAAACGCTGAGCTACCTGATGGAGCAGGAGCAGCGTGCCGAGCAGACCCGGCTGGTGACGGTTCCGGACGAGTCGTACCGCAGTCCCAGTGAGGAGTACTACCGGAATGAAGGTATAACAGTTGTGGTACATGTCAAAAGTTAACTCTTTACAGTTTAGAGTATCAGATCCTGGAAATCCTGTCTACTTCGGTTTACGGAAGACCCGCTGGGTTCTGCAGTTGCAGCATAGTTATCACTGGTGGATGCCGTTACAGCGCATAGATGTGAACTGTCATTTTAAAGTGTTGTTATTTGTTTCGCTCGTCTGTGCCTCACCGTTGGACCACTAAGAGTTCGGTCACGGCTCGATTCTTCGATTCGTTTTAGCCGAGAGAGTCGAATTCGACTTCGAAATTTGACTCTCTCGACTTTATAGAGCTATGCAGAAGGTTCAGAAGAAAGATCGTGAATGTGTGAGGATTGTAGCAGGCCATGAGTAGCTGTCAAAAGTTAGATCACGCTAAACACTAGACTTAAACGAAGACAGTTCCTAGTTACAAAATGTCTCCCACCGTAACTAGGTTACGTCTTTAGGGAGGTCTCGTATCTCCGTAAACGCGAGTCCAAGAGCTTGTTTGATCTGGAATTCCAGCAGTTTCCCGTATCTTACTGCAAAAGCCTGGGCTGCGGAGTCGGGTAGCTATTTCAGGGACTACGACTACGACTTCCTATGATTCAGCGACTCCGACTCTAAAAGCGCTCGTCTCCACAGCCCTGGCAAATGCTTCCTCTGTCTCGTTCTGAATCCCGCTTTCTCCATCTTCACCCCAGTGCGAATCCTAAACTATCCGAAGGGCACCACGATGGTCCAGTTCCGGGAGTACTTCCGCAAGCACGGCAACGTGATCAACCTGCGCGAACTGCACAAGGGGCGCCGCTTCGCCGAAGCGTTCGTCAGCTTTGACACGCTGCTGGAGGCTCGCCGTGCCTGCACGATGAACCAACGCTTCATGAACACCCGGCGCGTGCTGATCCACCTGGCCAGCGAGCGGGTGCTGCTCGATCCGGAGCGGTGCGTGCGCGTTACGGGACCACTGGTGGACGTGTACGACGAGGACATTTACGACACGTACTGCGAGCTGGGCACGGTCCAGTTTGTGCTGCGGGAGTCGGACGATGCGGCCGTTGTGGGACTGGACCAGGCCAAGTGGCTGCCGGCGGCGCTGACCGTGACGGCGGTCGGGAAGTGTGCGGTGCAGACGAGCAGGATCCGGGAGCGGGAGCAAGACTTTGAGGAAGATCCGGAAAGGGAACCCGCGAGGGAGGAGGAATCGTATCAGATCGACTTGACGGAGGAGGACGATTGCTACGGGTATTCTAACTTTGATGACGATGCGGAACCTGCCGGTGGGATGACCTCACAAGGATACTTTGCGCAGGACTCGATGGGATCCTTCGACTCAACGAACGCGAATGATGTTCCTGCTTTGAGTGAGGTTAGAAATTCCTGGCAAACGATGGGCCTGAGAAAGCACGCGCTGGAGGAACCAATCGATGATGATCCGGAAATGGAACGGCTGCGAAATCAGCTGGCATCGAGAAGGAAGCTTGATACCAGCGAGGATGCTGAACTGCTGGGCTCCAGAAGACCAAAGGTGCAAAGGGTGGTGGAGCCTGCGCAAGACTCGCAAGATTACGACAGCTCGACGACGTTCGGTGAGCTTCTGGGAAAGAGACGAGAACGGGGACAACGAGCGCCGGTACCGCCTATGATGTCGCAAGGAAACGCTGCAATCGACGTGTACGGAGATATTGGAGGAATGTCATCGGGACCACCGATGGCGAGTCAATGGGGACCGCCTGTGCAGCAGCAAGGTCCCTCAGGCTGGAATGCGGGTCCACCGATGGGACCGAGAGGTCCAATGGGTCCGGGACCGGGAGGTCAAATGGGACCGGGAGGTTCAATGGGACCAGGACGTCCAATGGGTGGTCCTTCGGGCGGACCCATGGGCCCTAACGGACCTCCATCAAATCCGGATCAACCTCAGATTACTCCTCTGATGAGAAGCCTAATGCAGAAGATTGAAACCGAAATGAGCTACACGCAAGCGTTCAGCACAATGCCGATGATCGAGCAGTACCGACTGGTCAACGGGATCATAAACCAGCATCTACAGTTCCAACAGTTCACAAACATGCCAATGGATACCAAGATCGGATATTTGTGCAGTGGTTCCAACGGATTCCCTGCTTCCTATGCATTCGGATTGTTCACCTATCCTCAACAGCAGCAGCTGTTAGCGCTGATTCATGCAGACTTCGTCAAGAATAACCCTCAACCTTTGGGGCCCGGACCCATGGGATCCGCGGGTCCCATGAACAATTCAGGCCCCAACATAACCCCAGCCATGCGAAAGTTGATGCAGAAAATTGAAGCTGAGATGAGCGACACTCAAGCGTTCTGCACAATGCCGATGATGGAACAGCTCAAGCTTGTGGACGGCATCATCAAGCAGCACAGAACGTTCAAAAAGTTTACAAGTCTATCGGTAGACGACAAGATCAAGCACCTGATCAGTGGCGCCAACGGGTTCGGCTGCGCGTACTCGTTCACGCTGTTCACCTATCCTCAACAGCACATGCTCTTATCCCTTATCCACGCGGACTACATCAAAAACTTCCCAGACGCATTAAAACCGGAAATTCCGCGTACCGTGCACACGATCGTTCCCGTTGAAGTACCGCCAGCGCCCGTCGTTACTCCGCGACATCAACCCGCTTTTCAGCAGAAGAAGAAAAAATCACAAGAGTTCAAAATGTCTCCCGCCACAAACAGCTTGATCCAAAAGCTTGGATCGCAACTCAAGAACTCGGCCTTTCCCACTCTCGAAACCAAAGAGAAAGTTCGACTCGTGGACGATCTCATGTACAACCAAAAACTGCCCAGGTTTGTGAAGCTCAGTCTGTTCGGAAAGATCAAGTTTTTACTCTCCGTCAAAGCGGAAAAGTGGTTCCGGTCCAAGGAAACGTTCAAGCTGTTTACCACCACTCAACAGGAGTTGATACTCTCGATCATCCACGCGGACTACATCAAGAACAACGTCGTCCAACCGTATCTCTCGAAAAACCCCGCCGTTCAGGAAGATCAAACCGACTACAGCACGGTTCAGCGATCGCGATCGCCCTCCCCGATGACCCTGCCGGATCACCTCAACCGTGCGCCCGCAGCTCGCTCCCCATCGCCAGATCCGTTCGCTTCCACAAGTCGATCGACGGGCAAGTCGCCAACGTGGGACGATGGGCAGGGGCGGAGCAGAAGTCGGTCCGCGAACAGCGAACGCTTCTCGATCAGTCCCGAACCGTTGCCGAACCAGCGGCGCCAAGTGGACGCGGAGTTTGACGACAACACAGGTAGGAACCCTCGTGCCATTCAAGCTGCGACGCTACTGACTCTCACAATTTTCCCAGTCCTCGTCAGCAACTTGTCGTACTTCACTACCGACGATGAGTTGACCGAACTGTTTGGCCGCTTTGGCCAGATCGTTGCGATCAAGTCGGTCAACGGTGTCAACATGACGCGCATCAAGCGGAAGCGGGCTCACATCACGTTCGAAACGGTGGAACAGGCCAGGCGAGCCATCGGTACGATGCACCTGAAGCGGTATCGCAACGTTCTGCTGACCGTGCAGCAGTCCAACATGGTGGTCTGGCCACGGCCGGGCTACGCGGTCAAGGTGTTTGTGCACGAAGGTGAGCGCACTTGCACACTTGTGCAAAATAAGTCACTTTTAGGTTATTTTTATCGGATTGTTTTGTAAACATTAAAATATTTAGTTAAAGGTGTTTATTATTAGATATACTTATTGAAACATTCAATATTTATGTTTGATCAATCTAAAGCAAAATAGATAGAGCCACACCACAGCGTAGTTTACTGTCGCAAATTTGTTTGCGGAAAACTCGCAATCAAAGCAAAATGTATACAGGCTGACGTTTCTGCAAACAAACAAAGCAGTCAAACTGTCAAAAGTGCGAGTTAGTTTGTTTGTCATAATCTAATACCTTCTTAAGGATCATCACTCAATGAGCCCAAACGAATGCACCATCCAGCCACGAAATATTCTAGCAGAGATAATTCTGTCAGAATTCTCCTAGAACGGTGGAACATTTCTGCTAGAATGCTGTAAGAATATCCAGCTCTGTAAGAACTCTGCTAGAACGTCGTGACTGAGATTTGATAACCATGTTTATGACTGACAGTTAGCTACACTGTGATGTGGGGCTAATAATTTAATCCTAAAATGTTGTGGAATAGGTCAGTTATTCAGTAAACAAACCCAATCCCAATGACAGAACCCTAGAAATGGTCCTTTGGATAATTTAAACTTTCCCCATAAACACCAGGCCACAGCGAGCTCGCCATCTACGACACGTTCAAGATGTGCGGCACCATCACCAACATCTGGACGCGCTTCGACAAGAAGCACAAGGATATACCGTTTTACCTGGTGGACTTTCTGCACCAGGACGCGCTGCCGGCAGCGCTGGAATTGTTCAAGCTGAACATTGGCTGGCCGTGCCAGGTGTTTCCGGTTGAGGAAAAGAACCTTGGCCAGCAAGGCCCTAGCGGTTGGAGTGGCGCCGGCCGCGGGAAGTAGAGATGGTAAGTTTTGAGTATTGAAAGACTTTTGCTGAAGTTTTATCGATGTTTAAATGCGTATGTAACACTTGAATTAAAAAAAAGGTTTATTTAGGGAACTCAAATAGCACGATTATGTTGTTTTTGCAAGTAGTTTAAGTTTTGACTCATAATCTTAAGGGGATATTCCATTGCGGGAAACTTTGCTTGCATTCTTGTCGCAGTTTTGACAGATTTGTGTTCGCAAAAAACAAACTCGGACACTTCAAATAAGTTTGACATTGTTAAGTTTCTCGCAATGGAATACCACCGTGAGCAGCAAAGGCAGTTATATTATTATATAAGCACGACATATGAACCTTTGGGCAGCAAATGACCGCAAAGGTTAAAAATGCCAGAAATAAATAATTAACAACAACAACAACCCTTCGAAATTCAGGAGTCAGGATACGAAATCTTGCAATAGGACCCAGTCACGAAATATTCTAGCAGAACTGGTTCTGCCAGAACCCCGCCAGAATGGTGGAACATTTCTGCTAGAATGCTTTAAGTATATATATAATTCCATATGTATATCCCAGTCACGACGTTCTAGCAGGATTCTAACACAGTTCTTACAGAGCTGGATATTCTTACAGCGTTCTAGCAGAAATGTTCCACCGTTCTACCAGGATTCTGACAGAACCAGCTCTGCTAGAATATTTCGTGATTGGGATCCAGCTCTGTGAGAATTCTGATAGAACGTCGTGACTGGGAAAAGAGAGGTCTTGATCATGACAGAATTGCAAACGTCAAAACAAGTATTTGAGACAACTTTGAAGCAGCCAAAAGTGATGATGATGTCTCGGTAATGCCTGAGAAAAGTTTTGGAATGGTTCTTGGTAGCCTATGTGGGTTGCCTATCCAATGAACTGGTTCATTGTAGTGAAATGAAAAAAAAGTGATGTTGAATAGAAACATACTCCTCAATGTGGAGTATTTTGGAGAGATGGTACTTGAAAAATGTTCCACGTTGATAATCACGATCAAAAAGTGTAAAATTAGTTCTAGTAATATAAACCTTTGCAAAAAGGTACCACAGTAAATACAAGAGAAATAAAAAAAATAGATGTTTTAGGTTAGTTTCAGATCCACAAAGATAATGGAATAGGTTACTCAACTCATTGAGTATGAAAGATACCTAACTATTCGAAAATATTTGTCTTAGTTTCATTAGTGTAGTCCAAATTTGTAGTAGGTATCGAAAGGTATTTGCTAACTGAACTAAAGTGAAGCTCAACATGGGTAATGTAAGCTCAGTTGGCGATACACTATACAGACACTAGCCGAGTGTAATGCTCACAAAAGCTAGGTTCACGTCGAAATGGAAAATAATAGCGATAGGAAGCGTAAGACTCACTATGTCTGATGGTGTATTCTAAGTAATTAAAAGACCGAGTGCAAAATCCTGCTGGTATGACGCTACGCAGAAAAACTATTCTATTCTATCACTAAAATAGTTAATAAGTGGATTTATGGTGTTTGTCAATGATTAAAGGTAAAATCATATATAATAATCAAAATATAAGATATTAAAATAAAAAAATAGTTTTACAAATTTTACTATTCCGATTAGTTATGGGAAGGTTTTGGAATGTAATTGGTTTCGTTCCTTACATGGAAGTCTGGTGCTGGTCTACCAATAGTGAAACATCTTTTGCCGTTCGATGTACCATCTAAAATGTTGGTAAGTAAAATATATTAAGATAACAGTGTTAAATTTATCATTAATTAGAAATGTTTTATTTTACTTGTTGAATAGATTGGCTTATTAAATTTAATACCTTTATATTTTGTTGGTAACTTTGCCTCAAAATTCCTTTCAAAATATTAGTTTTATTCATATTCCTTTAGAAAGATTATGTTAACTTAACCACCTCAAAAGTTATTAGATTATTAGGGCGTTTCATGGTGCTGCCATCTAGTTTTATTAAGTACAAAAGTTAAAATATGCTAAGTTATTGGCTAAAAATAGACGGCGTCCTATATCGCCCAGCAAAATGAAGTCGATTGGTTTTGTTGGTATAAATATGACTACGCTATCCTTCTATTGCTTTATTTATCCAAGTTTTTAACCCTTACAGTCCGAACGTCTGATGCGAGATACCGAAAAAACCAAATAAGTTCGTTCAGCCCTCAAAAGAACCGGACAAATTGCTGATTCTGTGAATTTACCGAAATTGGTCCATCGGAACCATTTTACTGATGTTCCGGGTTGATAGCAGGGTGGCCAAATGGCACCAGGACGTACTGAGGATGTCAAATTTGAATTCCTGAGCCAAAATCAGTGTCGTTTGACATGTCGGAAGCCATATTAGACTTGATGTATAATTCGACATCCGTTCTTGCACAGCTAAAAAAATAGTAATCCAGCTGCGTGTAAAAGGCCTGGGTGTAAAATAAATATTGCATTATTTTATGCAATTTTATGTGATTTTACACCCTGAAATACGTAACCCATTAGTATGGGAAACCTACTTGACCGAAATGTCAAGCTCATATATGCGTTTATTCTAACAGCTTTTCATCGGTCTGATGGCCGAGTGGGCTAAGGCGCCAGTCCTTACTGTTGGTGCTGGGTTTGAATCCCGTCGGTTGCAATTTTTTTTGTGTTTGCAAAAATTGTACATGCAGTGTGTAATATTAAGTGTTTATTTTGATGAAGGTGATGTGCATGCGTTTGCATGCGATTTTACCATCGGATTTTTTGCTGTGTGTGTAGTCGGTTCCGGAAGGGTGGCCAATTCATATCAGTAGGTTTGGGATCAAAGTAATATGCCTGATATGTCCAGAACAGGCAAATTGGGATGGTTTTTCTGAAGAATTTATGACAATAACCATGATTTGCAGATTGGGTTGCATACCCGGACAAAAACCTACCCCACTAGGTTCCGGAATATCTCCGTGGCCAAGTGACCGATTCCGGATTTCTCTGTAGATTCTGAAAATAGAGATCCACCGGTTCTTTTGAGGAGTGAACGAACTTATTTGGTCAAAAGAATCCAATGATACAGCATTTTTAAGGTTTTTTCTGTATCTCGCATCAGACGTCCGGATGGGCACATGAGTTATACTCTTTTAAAAACATGAAATTTGATATGTCGCAGGAGTGATTTCAGGAATTGTCAAATATGATCTTTGGATGTGGCCACCGGAGCACCTGGGAACCGGTCAAGGAGGCAAAAATACGTCTAGAGGATACTCTCCATCCAAAATCAAGAAGTTTGATACGTCCGGATGTGGCCACAGGTGATCGGTAGAACCGGTTCTGATGGGTCCTATGGTATTTAATATTATTCTATGATTGTTTTGCATGACTATTAATGTAAGAAGAAAGCGTATCAGTTCACAATTGGATAAATTAGACACTAATTCCACAAATCCGGATCTTCCGGTGGCCTGTACTCCGCACAGTACGAATTTCACCGGATTATTGTTCCTGTTGCAAAAACGAAGCTTTTGGTGTATAACAATCGATGGTTTGCGCGAAACCATGTTGCGGTAATTTTTTGGGCCCTTTTTCCCACTGTGCGGTGGTGTAGTGGTAAGTGTGATTGCCCAACATCCCAGTTGGCATGGGTTCGATTCCAGGCCCCGGTGCCATTTTTAGAGACGAGATTCGTCTGATCGAGCCTTCCGTCGCATGGGTAAGTAAATGTTGGTCCCGGCCTTTACCTAGAGGTTAGGTTGTTAGCTCAGTACAGGTGTAGGAGTCGTCGCGTCTTCCGACTCACAATCCAAAGGTCGTCAGTTCGAATCTCGCGGTGAATGGGAGCTTAGGTGTGAAAAGGGTGAAAAGAGGTTTGGATTACCTCACCGTGCTCAAGCCTTCGGACTCCTAGTTTCGAGTAGGAATCTTGTAGTAGAGCATGCTAAGGCAATGATGTAGAGCGAACAATTTGATAACAGATAAGGATTTGGTTTTAGATCAGAAGAGTGAGGTATACTGTTAAAATATAATTAAATAACCTTTTTGAACTAGAGTTTATTTAAATACAAAGTGCAGTCAATTTTAGTGAAAAATAAAGCAGTAAAACATCAAATGAATAGAGAAAGTGAGAGAGTGTTATTTTCACAAAAAAATTGTATTTGTTTGATTCGTTCATGAAAATCAAGATATTGAAGGTAATTTCTAGATTAAAGTTTCAAAAGGTCCTATCTGCATAGGAAACCCATGACTCATAGGTTGTTTTGAAAATTTACTCTAGATTTCTGTGTGACAAGAGCACAATTTTTGGAGGTAAAATGATGTGCCATTCGGTGTATTTTACAATTCAGTAATTAAAGTAATGAGATTTATTTATTTTGCCGAAATTTAAAAAAGAAACATTTATTTTTTTATTTAAACAGCTCACCATGGTGGAACTCAACTCATTTGGAAACTTAACACAACTCTTTGATTTGATTCAAGAAAGTACAGTCATCCCTCATATTCGGAACAGTTTACAGATCGGCCAATGTTCAACAAATCATGGAAAATCGATAATTGAACATAATGATTTGCTTTTACCTTCATGTGAAAGCTTTTCTTGCGATCTTTCGATTGATTTATAGACCGGCTTTTGAAGAAAAACATTGACCCTTGAAATCCACAAATTCGGAACACTTTTTTCTTACAATGTAAACAAACTTTTTTTTCTCTCCAGGCGTACTTATTTTTTACAAAATAATGACTTCACACTCTGAAACCAATAAAAATCATGCTTAGTAATGTTTCATGAATGGTTTATAACCTTTTTTGTGAAAATATCAGTTAAATTCAGGCGTTCCACAGTTGTGGGAGGAACAATAACATCCCACAATCATGGAACCGGCAATTTGGAGGCAGACTTTTGCTGCTCTGGATAAAAAAGTCTTGAAATGCAGGTTTTCGTTTAAAAAGTACTACTTTTACTAGTGAAATAGCAAGGGAATGACCAAATAAGGGTCCTAAAAACAGTAGGGTCGACAGAAAAGTTGCATTTTGCATCCTATTGACAAATTACCACAAAAGTGTTCCGAATATGTGGGATGACTGTACTTGTTAAAAAAACTCTAAAACGAGTTGTTTGTTAAGTTACAGGGAAGATGAATATTTTGTTTAAAAAAAAGTTGATTTGCGATAAAATGTGCAAAAAATAGTAGCAGTAACGAAAAACTTATACAAAGTGTTTGGTTTCTTTTCAGGAAAAATGCTGCTTAGATGTACTGGCCGAGTGTAATTAACTCATCTCAGGTAAGAAAATGTTTTTAACAGGTGATGGGTTCGATTCCTGTCTGGCTCGGCAACGTCAGATCCCTTAAAAGAGTAAATCTGCTCACTGGAAATACTGACCGGTAGGGGATGGGTTTCGACTAGCGGCGTGCTGGGTTTCCAATCCAAAGGTCGTGAGTTCGATTCTCGTACCGGGATGATGATGGTTAAAAAAAAAACAGGTAAGTTTTCTGAAGAGAAGTCTTCCATTCTACACTACCGAACTACATTGAAATATATTTTTTAATTTAAACCAAAATTTTATCAATTTACAAAAAAGAAAGCATTTCACTTTTGATTTTATGATACAAAATCTTGTACATAATAATTTAATATCACACTTCCTTTTTATTCATTTTAAGAAAATGGTAACATTTTCCTAAATCCTTCTGAAATTACTCGATCCAATCATGTCTGCCGTCCGGTCTGTCTAATAACCCCACCGCTCCCCTGCCCCTGTCCAGCAGTTTGTTATTTATGGCCGAAAAAGTGTCTCCTGTTGTCGGTCGGAGGATTCGTTCCTCGCAGTCGTGTTGTTTTCCAGCCAGTGGTGGGTATATTGCAAGAAAGTATAGCGACCGCCGGGTCCACCGCGTGGTCTTTGAATTTACACACACTGTTCGGGTAATTTAGCTTAAATATGTTCCAGCTCTGTCACTTCTGTCACGTGTCTGCGGGACGCGGGAATCGACCACAAACTAATTAAACGAATGTTTGCCGGTTCCCGATTATTTATGGACTTCATAGTTTTGGACTGCTTAAATTTTGATTTGAAGACTTGGGAAGAAATTTAGTAATGCTTTCATGTGGTCCATGTTTGAAATTATTAAATATTATCTCTTTTGAGGTACGAATCTAGCTACTTTGAACTGATTTTTACAGTTATGTTGGGGACACTGTCTTCGAAGAAAGATCGATCGGTTTTCCGGTGTCGGTCTAGCGCGAAACGCTAACGAAGAAGTAGTCGACGCGTAAAGCTTGCGTGATCACTTCCAGACTTATTTTGTCGTTGTTGTCTGGATTTGACGGTGCACGCACTAGGGGTGGCGAGCTAGTTTCAGTACTGCTGGCAAGAATGGCTTATGTTCATTTCAAGAAGGTGTTCGCAAACATATTGATTTAATACTTTAATTTTTTTACGAAATATTTTCAATTAGATTTATCAATTTTATTTTATTTCTGTTGTATATTTTTTAGGACAAACTTTTATTTTCCCCGTTCTTCTATAGGACAAATAAGCAATTACTGAATCACTGCAGAAACGCATGCCGGTGACTAGTAGGTATAGATTACCGCTTCTCTTACTGCACTCCAGCTCAGACGACGTACTGCGGGTGGGTACAAATAAAGCAATCAATACAAGAAGCATTGAAACTAATTACCCGATACATGCTGACTTGCAGACACTGCCGGCAGCTCTAGACCAGGCAAGATGGGGAATATCCGGGGGTTCGTCGCTACCCACGCGAATTGTGCCCCGTTGCAGTCTCCGTGGTCCAATTGAGGGTTCGGTTGATCTTGCACTAAGCGGCTTTGGGGCACGCGCCTTTTAGACTTAATCGTATTACGCTGTACATGTTTAGACAATGGCAGGCGTTTACGAGCTTGAAATGACTACAACGAAAAGGACTCTACATGCATTCTGTAACAAATTGGCTTGATTTATCGACGGTTAGTTGGATACACTTAATCATACTTAAATTGTTCTTAAGACACGTGAAATTGGAGTCATAACGTTAAGAATGTTAGTTCTCTGCGAGACTCTAATCAAATTGCGATTATATCGATTTCAAATAATTAAAAACCATCAGGAAAATTTACGATCATTTCTACAACTTCCCGGCCATAAATTTTCCAAACTGCAGCAAAGAGTTGCACACGCTGCTCTACGATCCATAACTCATAAACCTGTGCTCCTGCAGTGGTGGCGGCGATAATGGTTATTGGCCGATAAATTGCATGAAATTAGTAAACATTTCTCGATTAGGTTCGATAATATCGTCGATCGTTTTGGGTTCAGCAATAGCGTCTCTGGTATCGATCATCGAGGGCTGTTTAGTTGCTCCCCAATTGGAGGAGAGCATCAACGAGAGGTCTTGTTCGCAAGGTACCAACCACTCGTAATTGCAACACACTTCCAGGGGCGTGTCTTGAGATATTTGAATGAGCTTGTTTCGTTTTTTGCTTTAGTTATAGCGTGCGCTGTTTGTACCGTTCATTGAAATTAAATTATATCTTTATAGTTGGTCTATTATTAATTTCGTATCAATAAATTAAGAAATGGGTGCTTCATTGCATTTGATTAACGCGAAGACTTCCATCATTGCCATGATTTTTTGTTCAAAGTTATAAATTTTGCGTCCCTATCAATATTTTGACAAAATTCCTTCTACAAGTTGTTTAGAATAGTCCCTACACATGCTGATACTTTTTGGTAACGATTATCCCATTCTTTGCGAAGTTATGGTAGGCGTCATTAATCAATGATTGCCAACTAGGACGTCAATGACTGTACCACAAAATTATATAAATTTTGAAGCACAATTGATTTTGATCAAAAATTCCTTCAATGACTTCAAGAAGGCATCAACCTGCACATGCTGATTCATTTTAGTGCAGAAATTCGATAAATTTAATGAGATACAGAGCATTTTAGAGTGATGATCATTTTTCTTCGAAAATGATCAACGGCTACACCTTAACATAATGTTTGATTCTGATCAGCGATGGAAGAATCATCATCAAAAGAAAATCTTTGAACGTTCATCAAGAGAAAAAATCCGAAGGGAACAAGGCTCTCCTCTCTCGCGCACGAAAGATCGGTAAAAGGAATCGAAAAAAAATCATCATCTTGATTATTCGGCGGAACATCTTTTTAACTTCTGCACTTGCAAGTGTAACGTCACACGTTGGAAAAAGTCCTGCCACTTTTTGTAGATGGACAGTGTGTGTGAACAAAGCGAAATAAATAAATTTTAAGCGGTGTTGACAAGGAAATTAAAAAAAAAATCATCAACGGATTGATTTTCTTGGAGAAGTTCGGGAGCGATTTTTTTTGCGTGATTTTCCTCCTCTCTCTTTCGCAGTTGAAGAAAGATCGCAAGCGAAAATGATTTTTTTGCGATTATTTCATCCCTGATTCTGATCAATTTGACAATCACGCTGTCGTGCTATCTTGTCGCACCCGCCATTTCGACGTGCCGAGAAAAACGCGTTTTAATGTTTGACCTTGAGTAAACAAAAACTAGAGCACGCAATGTAAACAATAACAAACACGTTTTGTTTGGCTGACCATTCTGTGCATTGTCCCGGAGTTTGGTTGAAGTTGGTTGCTGCACGGCGCTCATGCACACTATCAAAACAAACGTTTGATAGTGTGTGTGAACTCCGTGTAAAAGGGGTGTCAAACTAAAAAGTGACCCCGTTCGTTTGACAGAAGTTGGTGTCAAACCATTGGGGTTTGAGTGTATTGCAGAAAAACACATACAAATGGGTTAAATTGGACAAAATGGGCACTTGCCGTCATTTGCGTGTCAACAATCGATTCTTCGTGATTTTATACATAAAATAGCATACCTTTAGAATACCACAACAATATAGGGACCATCTATAAACCACGATGGTACCATAAGTAATTGAAGAATAACACATAAAAATTGGGTAAAAGGGGCTAAATGGAAACTAGCCGTCATTTGCTTTCACCGAGAGTGTCACCAATCGCTTCCTCGTTATTTTTTACTTAAAATAAGATACAGTCCAGACTCGATTATTCGAAGGCCTCGGAAAAATTTCAATTCGGATAATCAAAACTTCGGATAATCGAATCACAAAAAAATGTTCGTGATTCGATTATCCGAAGTCCCATACAAACCTTCAGATAATCGAACTTCGGATAATCGAAACTTCGGATAATCGAGGCTTCGGATAATCGAGTCTGCACTGTACTTTAGAAGTGCGGCAAACTAAGGCACTTGAAGATATTTTAATGTTAAGAGTAGTGAAGTAAAATAGACAGAAAATTGAAAGATTTAAGATGAATTTACTATAAAATATGAGGAAGGCGCGAACTACCTGAAGGTAGATTATGTAATGTGTTTTTACTAAACTTTGACGACGACAATGATATATTGATTTTCAGATACGTTTAATTCGTATAATAACAATCTAAAAACAAGCGTTAGATAACATTTTGATGACTTCAAAGCCTACAGTATGGTTAAGTTGCTAATAATGAAGCAAAACTAAGATTTGATTATTCCTTTTTAAGAGACCATTATGGCACAGATGCGTTTCTGATGGTTCGAAAGTACCCCAAACTTTACGACCTGCTCAACCATCAATGACAGAAATCTACAGTGCTAACGATGTCTCCTCCTAATAAGGCATAATTTTCGATCAAAACAAACATCAAGTGCGGTATGACTCCATACCTGCGCGCGCACGTCTCTTTCGCCCCGTCGATTATGATTATTCGTTTAGTCGGGATTAGAAATTATATACGACCGTTAATAGAAATATCTACCCGAGACCGCCCGCACAATTTGCTGCCGCTTCGTATACGAATGAGGCAACAGCAGCAGCAACCTGGAACCTCCAATGGCCCCGATCCGGGCGCGATTATGTCCACGCGAGCATTTCTCGCGACGTTACCTCGCGCGGACAATAATCACATCGTAAAGAAACGGCGACCACGCGGTCGGTTAACCCTTGATTGGCAATGGTTGCTAAAGGGAAGGCGGGGAATTCTGGTTAACAGCATCTCAAGGGTTAACCATGGATACCTGCAAGAAACGACCTGTCGATTCTGTGGAATGCCCCGATGGTTCCAAGTTGACTTGGAGTCAACGCCGGGTGCGCGTAGTTCAAGGCGATTTGTTGCAGATTTACGATTTATCTTCTTACAGCTTCCCTGTTGCTGTTCAATGATGGGACCCTACCATGGGACGGTTTAGCTGCAACTTATCAGAGAGTTTATTGATAGCGAAAAATATTTAACAAAAAATTTCGCATTTGTTAAAATAATTAATTTACTAATAAATTATATATTTTTAAATCATAAGTTTATCGAAAATAAAAAAATATAACTAAAACTTAAAATCTGGTGTCTTCAGGTAAGTTGTTCTAAATTTAACGATGATCTTACATCCGAGAATTGGTAACATGCTTATTCCAGGGCTTACAGGGAAAGAGTTACCGAGGTCAGATCGAGCTCAAAATTTGAACTTAACCTAGTGAGAGATAAATTTTTGATTTGAGATGGGTAGCACCAGGGGTACCCGGATTGAAACTACCCTTAAGTACAATGATATGTTCTATAACATATTATTTTATCTCATTATTTTTTGTATTTCAAAGCTCATCAAATAATTCATTTGGCATTAAGTTATGGCAACAGCTCCATTCACTGGTTGCTCTAAAGAGAAAAAAAATCACACCCAAATGCAAATAGAATTAACCTTTCCAGGTAAGGGCAAAAACAAGGTTTGCTTTCTTTCGCACCTTACATTTCACGATCCGCGAGTTGCGAGCGGGCAACAATTGCCTAAACTGGCGGAATGAAAGGCAAAACAATTTGCTATAGCCGCCCCCGAAACAATCCAAAAATAGATTGTTCCGCAGGAAGCTTCGACTGAACCAAAGTTCATCTCTCACAAAACTCATCGATGTCGCCATTCACAAAATGTTTCGCAGCAATAGCAATAGGGTGCTTCAGAAAGTATCAGAATGAAAGTTAGATGGAGAACAGAGAATGTTTTAGAGTTGTGTATTAGATATAGATATGGACGTATGTAGAGGTGGGCAAAACCGCTCTTTTTTAGGAGCCGCTCATTTTCGTTCGTTCATTTAAAAGAGCCGCTCTTTTGAACGGCTCTTTCGCTCTTTTTCAAAATATGGATAAAAATGATATTTTGTAAGCATGATGCGATTTTTAACGCTATTTAACATTGGAATTATATAAATTACTTGGAAAAAATACTAATAACGAGAAGAAGCCCTTGAAAACCATAGGTCTTAGCGGTCGGTATGTCAACATTTCTACTCGAACTTAAACGTTCAAATAATTGAATGGCATCCAAACTTAATTCTAGGATTTGGAGAAATTGCTATTAATTTTAAAATTGCGTTTTTTGCCAAAATTTAACTAATGCTAATATTTTATTAAGAGATAAAAATCTGTTATCTCTTTTTACTTGAACTATAAAATCTTTATGTTTATTCGTTCAAGAGGATTTAATTTATTTCCAAAATCTCTAAGCTATTTAGTAGATATTTGGTAATAATTTACAAGATAAGCAATTTAAATTGCTCAAATTTGTATTCGGTTATACTTTAATGTACAATAAGTACAATGAAAAGTTTCTTCATTTTGTTTAGAAAATCATTTATTTTTGGAATTAAAAAAAATTAGGAAACTGAATATATGATCTTGCAAACTATTCAGTTGTTTTCCAATATTGTCTTCAATGCTATTGAGAGTCTTCAAATATAAATTGATGAGAAAGTTGGTATAGACACCCCAATGAAATATGATGATTCAGCTCTGAAAATTTCGGGAAATAACCCCTCTTTAACCTGCCGATTTTTATCCTAAAGTACCTACTCGAACAAGTACATCAAGGGATGCTGGGATATTTTTGTAATTGGCATTAAAATATTTGAAATTGTTTTCTTAATTCTCAAAAACAAATTTAACACTACAATTTGTTGAAAATTCAATCAATTAAAATATTCATAACAAGTTTAAAAATTATTCCATCTTGAAACGGTTTTTTCAAAAAACCGGGGTTTAAAAAAGAACCGCGGTTCTTTTTTTGTGAGCCGTGGTTTGTTCGCTCTTTTCAATGAACCGGCTCTTTGAACGGCTCGCTCTTTTTTTGCCCACCTCTGCCCACCTACCTACCGTATGTGATATGACTTTTGATCACGATTCGTTGGTTTTGTATGAACATTTAATTTTTATATTTGTATAGATTAAATTTGATGATGAAATATGAAGAAATACAAGATGAAAATAATTTACAAAAAGTGCAACTTCCGCTCCAGCCTCGTATGCGGTGGCTGGTGCAGAAATTGCCCGACGAGGGCCGCCAGCTTGTTGGCGAACTGGCAAACCGCAGGGACCTGCACCGTGCCGGTCCAGTTGTAGTACATGTGCGTTTGCTTGTACGAGTGCACCTGCAGCTGGTCGGCACCCAGCTCGGACCCGTTGTACAGCACGTTGTACGAGGTGGGCGAGACGGTGCCCTGCCGGGCACTCTGGGAGACGAGGTAGAAGTCGTTCCTTAAAATTTCGAGAGGAGAGTTTAGTTGGGGTTTCGGAAATTTCAGGGGGGTTCTTACCGTTCCGGAAGCGTGATCACATCGTCGACGACGGTTCCCGGTTTGGGATTGCTCTTGGCGTCGAAGAAACGCGTGTTGATGCGTTTGCTCACCACAATGAACGCTAGCTTTGGCTTCTTTTCGTATGCCTTGTATATGCGATCAACTTGCTCCCTGACGGCGCCAACCTCGTGTTCGTGGACGTACTTCAATTCGCCATCGCCGACTCCATCTCGGTAGATGATTATTCGTTCCGGTAAGTTGCTTTCAAAAGCACCCTGGAACGATCGTAGCGCTTTGACGATGTTCAACCCCAGTGAATCGGACAGATCGGCACCGTAGCTGTGCTGGTTGACCGTTGAGTAGAATTCCGAGTGCTGTCTGTGCTTTCCGTGGTTCATGGCCGCCACCAATGCACCGTAGCACTTGTTTTTGTCCTTAGTGTCACGGCAAACGTCAAAACCAACGCACATTACCGATTCCATGAGCACCTTGACGACCCACGGGATTCCGCCGAGTTTACTATTCAGCTGAATCGCCACCTTGGTCGCAACGGACAACAGCATATTGCCATGTCTCGGCGTGATAGTTCGGCTTTTGATCACCTGTGTGGGGATCGCTCGATTGACGCAGCATTTCTTCTTGATTGCCGCATAGCGATCGGCTTTGTCGTCCGTAACGACGCACATGATCAGCTGCGGGTCCTTGTTGCAGAGTTGCTCCAGCGTTTCCACGTAAACATTCGGAGAATCGTTGCCGATCTCGACAAAGTGAGGTTGGTTTATCATGAAGGTCATCTTTCTTGAGACTTGGTAAAGACAGTTCAAGAAATTACCTATGTTTCTTGTTTCCCGGGCAGGCACCACGATCGCCCAATGTTTGAGCGCGACCGTCAAGTACATGGGTTTCTCCCGGAAAGCAGCCTGCCAATCCGCCTTATCACCGGCTGATGTTCTCCTACAAGTAGATCGGATGTGTGATCATGTATTTACAAGACTGGTTGGTTTAACTCACGCATTTGTTTCCACCGGGTGCAATAAGATCATCTCCGTTGGTAACACTCGTCCTCGAACTTCAACTAGCCGCCGGTCGAGCTCCGTCTTCCAGAAGCGAAAGATATCCGCACTATCCTTGCATTTTTTCAGCCGATCATTGATCTGCTCCAGTCGCACAATACGGCGATCCGGAGACAGCCTCGTGTGGCCGGCAAGATCGCGCATTAACCTGTGTAAGAAACGTTTCAGATGGAATCTTTCGATTTTTTTGGATCTTACCTGAAGTCCCGTCGATTTTCGTCGGACAGGCCCGTGATTCGGGATAGCTCTGGAACCAGTATGATCAGTTCGGGCATGCCGGCTCGAATGTCCCGAGCTTTGGCGCGCGAAATCAACATCGGTTGACGTCTGTCGCTGATCGTTACGTTGTACCGATCGCGGTAGTATTGTAGAAAGCTGATCGGACCAGTTTTGGTCTCGAACGTGCTCTCCGGCGTCATGCTAAAGTCCACATCGTTGATCGTGTACGTCTTGTTGCTGCCGTACGTGGTCATCACGATCGTTCCGATGACTTGTCTGCGGAAGTTGTCCTGAAAGTTTCCTCGGAAATTCACGCACGCTAGCAACAGATCGAGACACGTTTCCGTACGCATAACCCGGTGGGTAAGTTCGACGCACATCAGGACATCCTGTTCATGCTGCCGAATGCTGGTTAGATAGCCAGGATAAAGATCAAGTTTGTGCTCTTGTAGACGAATCATTGCTGCCGGATCGTACAGGTTACGACCGATCAGCTGCAGCTTCAAACCTTCCATCGCCATCCGGTTGATCAGGTTGTAAACCTGGAACGCTACCTCGTTGGTTCCATCGACTTCGCCAACTCTACGCAGCTTAACCTTGTAGTGCTCGTTTGTCGCTTTGTAGACCGTATTGTACTCGATCTCTTTATCGCACAGCTTGTTCCTAGAGTACAGCTGCGCCCCTCGAAACAGATTCCCGCCAATTTGAGGCTTCAAGTTCGCGATGATCGCACCGGACACCTTTCTTGTCTCCACCGGAGGATTGAAATCCACCTGATACTGAAACAACCGCAGATCCTCCAACCGCTTCACGTGAAAGTAGTTCGTCTGCAGTACAACTGGTTTCCCAGAAGTACCCTGCTTGCTCGCCAACTCCCCCGGCATCCTGGTAACCACAACCTCAGGAATCGCCCGATCACCACGCATCCCACCACGTCCACGACCGCAACCAAAACCTCTTTGCGCTGTCACCAAAGTGGACACCTCCCCAATAGGACTTGCTGCTTCAGCTGGACCTCCACGAGCCTGCTGATACGGTGCACGACCCTGGAAGTACTGCTGGCGGTGCTGAAAGCTGCCAACCTGTCCCCGATGATCGCCCTGTTGATAACCTCCGCCACCATTTCGACCACCACGCGATGCTCCAACGAAGCCACGTGCGCGGATTCGGCCGGTATCGCTGCTGGTGCCCGGTTGCGGATAGTCAGACATGCTGTAAGTTTGAGGCTTTAGTTGATGTGATTGCTCGAACGGTTGGAACTGAACTGAGTGGCATATGAAAGTGAAACTTCTTCAGAATTTTGGACGCAAGGCAGGATAGACATTTGAAATGGGATATCCTGCGGTGGAGTATTAGCAAGGGTAATGAAAAGGCATGACATTGAAGAACACTGTGTTTGCATAAACATCCAAACAAGTAATAACAATTACGTTGGATGGTATAGAGGTAGGAAAGAGTTGGTGCAATAAGAGTCGAAAGTGTCGTAAATCTAAAGTGATGAATGGGAAAAGATGCGGCTGCATTTTGTTATGTCGATTTCTTACAATGTCAATTTTCTGCGTTATCTATGGATATGGCATTTGATATTGCAAAACGGGTACAATAACCATGAAGGGTGAAGGGTGAAAGTGAATTTCTGTACAGCTGCATTTTTTCTTTTTTTTTCAAATCAGGCTATGAAATTGCAGAAAACTACCACAAATACTATGAAAATATGAAAATATATCACGTCGTCGTGTTCATGCTATCTTGTCGCACGTCCATTTTGAGCTAAATTGTGTTAAGAACGTCATTTTGTGCTGTTTTCAATTCCTTACCTTTGACGTTCACAAAACTCGCATTGAATCCTGAGATTTTCAGCAAAACCCGTAAAACCCCATGCAATGTTTGTTGTATGATATGTGGTTCAGATCCTAAAATTAGGCTTAAATTGCTGATATGTTTGTTTGCCACGATAAAGCTAATGTAAATGGTTTTCAAGTGTGTTTTTTTTTATTGCTGTACGCGTTTTTTTTTTCTCGGAATTTTAAAAGCAAAATGCGACAAGATAGCACGATCGCGTCGATCTGGCGGTTTAATATCACATTACTTTTATTGTGTTAATTATGAAAAACAAATTTGAATCGAATAAATTAATGTAATAAAATCTATGCTCATTTTTTTGACTTTTAAGAAAGTTTAAATCTACCGACCAGTACTAAATTTTGAAACGGTATTATTTGTCAAAACTAGCTGATTTAGACATAAATATTGCTCAAAACTTTGTAAACACTCAAAGTGCAAACACATCAAAAAAGCATAAAATCATACTCCAAATTAAACTTTGCTTACACTGCGGGTTTGTTGCTTTCGGTTGAAATCCAATATTTAGAGCGCAGCACGTGCCACACTGACTGGGACACTAGAACTGAACTTTGGCGTTTTTATTCACTGAATTATGTTGACGTCTGGTCTGCAACAGTAGTAGAATGGAAATGAAATTGATATTTGAAATCGTGGTAAGTTTATGAACCTGATACAGTGATGCGCGAGCCCTACGGCCCTTAGTACTCGGAAATTACCGTCATCAGGGGTGACATTGGGTCTGGGGGGTGAGATTGGGTCATACAAATTTCAGCATTTTTGTATGACCCAATCTCACCCCCCAGACCCAATGTCACCCCTGATGACGGTACTTATAAATTAAACTTAATCTAAAAGAGTATTGCTGGATTTTTGGAGTTGGCATTGAATCTATTTTAAGATTGTTTTTTTCTTCTTCTAAATAATTAATATAATGAAAATAAGGAGTGTGCAAAGTTGACGTCTTCTTCGTTCCGTCATTTAAATGCGTTGAAGATTCACTTGGCTAACTGTCCAGGACTTAGCACTGTTTTGAGGACTGAGGACTTGCAAGTGGAAACACATGCGCAATGTACAATGCACATTGAGAGGGTTGTGCGACGAAGGTCACATGAGTTGGGTGAGCAAATCAGGTAAGACGTGGGTGATGTAATATGAGTGGGTTCTGCAACAGTTGGGTTTTTGGTAATTTATGGACTTAATAGGGAGATCCCCTGAAAAGGGATGGAGGTTTAGAAAGAAAGGCGTGATAGGACAGCAAAATGCAATTCCTTGTCTGTTGCACTATCGCTTGATGTTCTTGAAGCCAGAGCGTAATGCATAGCTCTTGGAACTTCATCGACATAAGCTGTTTGAGATTCTGTAGAGTTCTCTTAAATTGATTCATACAAAGACCTCATGGCTTAATTCAGAACATATCGCGTTTTAAATACCGTCATCTGGGGCGAATCGGGACTACAGTCTGAATAGGGACAGCACGTTTTAGAGCAGGAAAATGCTTCATATTTGGAAATGGTTGTACACATTTTATTGCTCTGAATCTGGTCTATCGGAAACCACTCAAAAATATCAAAATATTAGGCTGCAACATTGCTAAAACAGCTGTCCCAATTCGCCTTATGTGTCCTGATTCGCCCCAGATGACGGTATTATTTTCTTGACAAAAAGTTGTTTTTGACCTTTTTTTTTTAAACAGTCCACCAATTTTAAGAGGAAGTGTCTAAAATTTTGAGGAAAAATCATCAATCGAATTTTTAATAATAGTGCTCATGATTGATAATTCCTGAAAAAAATATTTTGAGGGCATCCGAAAATTTTCGATTCCGGAAAACGGAATCGACGTAACACCTTATAATGTGGCCCTCTTAAACCTTGCGGTTTTGTCAACGGATCCACAGGCGTGTATCGTTCTTTTTGCGACAAGACTCCGCCTCCCGGGTCTCCTAAGTGTGAAGGTATGGGCACGGGGAGAGGGCAACGAATACCTATATTTACACTTAGAATTTTTTGCGTCCGCCTCGGGATTCGAACCGGCGACCTCTGGATTGTGAGTCCAGTGCGCGGTCCGATTGATCCACACAGTCAGACATTTTCGATTCCGATTCGTCTCAAAAACATTAAGATAATTATCATTGTCTAAAATAAAAAAAAACAATAAAACTGAAATTTTCTTTTTTAATTTGATAATGATTGACAGTTATATTTTCAGCTTTTGGTTATAAGAGGGAGCATCTTCAAAACGATTTGGCCTTTATTATGATTTATCATGGGATTTTTTATCAAACCAATAAATTAATGATCACAATAGGGTAATTCACATGAAATCGGGAAAAGTTGCCCCGATCCCTCTTCGATTTGCGTGAAACTTTGTCCTTTTTTTTTTTTTTTATTTTTTTTTTAATTTATGTTTATTTTGATTATCTCTTCCATGTACATTCATTCAGTTAAAATATTATTGAGTGTCCAATCACAATCGATGACTTTTCACCTCAATTTTAAATACTAGCAACTTTCATTTATTCATGAAATATTGTAGCTTTCGCTATTCAGTGATTTCAAATGTAGGAGGTCCTACATGTACAAAAGGGAAAAGGGATACCTTAAAACTAACTTATAAACTATATAAAGAGCGGATCAATGCAGCTGAAGACTGCAATGATTTTTGTCGAAATGCATCAATTATCTTATTGGACATAACATCCAAAGTGTCAACTTCGGCTAATTGATGAAGTCAGGGCCGTAGCCAGGATTTTTGTTCGGGGGGGGCTTGGGTGCAAAAATTCAAGGAGTATAAAAATCAGCAAATCATTTATACCATCACTTGGTTTGTGGTATAATTTTTTTTTTTTTTTTTCTCAACTTATTTTTATTAGGTCCTTTTAGGTGCTACGACCAGGTTAGGACCGAGGGTCAATGGTACAAAAATAATAAAAGAGAAAAAAAAAAACGTAACTGTAGTAGATGATCATTTTCCCGCGCCATGCGTCAACAAGTGTGCGATCACATCGATCTGTTCCTCGGGTGTCTTGCACTGCCTCAAGCGTACTCGGTATTCTCGGTAAATGGCCCACAGCTCCGACTCGCTGTACAGCTTCCGTTCGCCTTGTTGCTCCTTCGGGGTTGCACCGGCGCCGGCGCCAGTATCTTCTCGACTTCTTCCTGCGGGACGAGGATGCTTTTCTTCCGTCCCGACGGACGGCACCGCTCCAGGTAGCGGAGGAAAATCCGCCGCGGTGAACGCGGCTCCTACCGGAGTCTGTTTCTCCTTCTTCCATGCTGGCGGCTTCGGCTTGGACGCCTGCTGCCTCGACTGGATGAACTGCGCACGTTTGGGACAGCTGCGGTCCAGACCCTCGTGGGATCCAGAGCAGTTGACACACTTCTTGGCTTGCGTTTCTTCTGCTTTGCACTTTTCCGTGCTGTGGGCACCCCCACAGCTGCTGCACCTTGGCTTGAGATGGCAGTTACTGGTTCCGTGACCGAACTGCAAGCAGTTCTTGCACTGGGTCACGTGCGGTTCTTTGTTCCGGTAGGCCACCCACCGGACGACGACTGGTCCCACTTTCTTTACCTTGCTACTCAACTCCTTCAAACTGGTGTGCCCCTTGGGGAAGAGCACGATGAAAGGCGTCTCATCGATGGCGGGAAGCTGCTGCTTCCGCCTGATGGCGTGTACTGCCAAGACGTCCAGCTGATGTTCCGTCTTGAGCAGCTCCTTGATGTAATCTGGTTCCGCGTTCGGGAGACCTCGCATTACTACCCGGTGCGGTCTCGCACTGCGCTTTCCGTGCGTGTAGAACTGCACCTTGTTCTTCTTCAGGTGGGCTTGCACCGTGTCGAAGTCGTCGCTCGAGAAGCACGTAATTTTGGTGCCGTACCGCGTCAGTTTGTGTTCCGGCTGGACATCACATGTCGACATCACCTTCGCAAGGCGGGTGAAGCTCATTTCTTTCACCACCAGCGGCGGCTGCTTCTTCTCCCCGGCCGAATTGCCGGGTGCTGGAACCACGGGGGTGGTTTTTTCTGCTGCTGGGTTCGCATTGTTGTTGTTGTTGCTCTTCTCCGCTAGCGGGCTGAACTTGTTGTTGCTGAGCAGTTTCTCCACTTCCTGGCCATCGCCGACGTTGATCTCCTCGTTAGCCTTCCTGCGCCGAACCTTGATCACGGGACGAAATTCGCCCCCGTCCTCTCCTCCTCCTTCGGAGTTTTCCACCTCCATGCCCGTCGCCGCCTGCGTTTTGGGTTGGAACCCGTCCGGTTTCTCCCACACACTTTTCTTCATGGCCGCGTTCCAGTAGAACGGCCTTCCATCCTCGGTTCTATGCTCCGTCCACTCACTCTCCGCCGTCGCGGCCGCCGCCATGGCCGTCGGCGAAAGTTAAAAAAAAAACACCGTCAAAAACGCGCTCAAAAGACACACGTCTGTTCTGAGCAAGCTGTCAAACTAGAATGTTTGTGGTATAATTATTGAGATGAATTGTAAAATTGTAATGTAATGTATGCAAAAAAGTTTTCAAAGATTTTCATCTTAAGTGTTCAATGTCTTTATTTTCTTTATTCAAACAGCTAGTTTATATTAAAGGAGTAGAGAAGAAAGTGTTTTTTACATTTTCTTGAATTGTTTAATTGTAATCCAATTTCGTGATAAACTGTCGCTAAATTCAAAATATACATAACTTGAATCAAATTGTTGAAAGCAAAAAAATTGTTTAAGAAATATCGATTTATCTAACCTTAATTATCATGTTTTCTGTAATTTTAATGAGAGAAAAACCCACGAACAAACTGGTAAATTTGAACTATCAAATTTTAAACCGTCTGGATTTACATTTTCAGCTGTGTGATAATTGTGATGGTTTATCTAACATTTTTTATTTTTTTCTAGCACAACATAAAACTCATAAGTGGATATTTGTTTTTCTTAAAATTTTATAAACAAACTTAAACAAAGATTTATTTTAATTGTTCTAAGCTATAGAAGCCATTTCATATTTTGCAAAGCTCCTGGTACTCTCGAAAATAAATAATTTTAATGAAATACAAAAAATTATAATCGTTGAAATTCCGGCTTCTGAAGTGTCTCCATGGTTGGATGACCCTATATGCCTATAATGGATATCTTTTAATAAATAGATTTGAAGAAAAAAAATCAGTGCTTGTGTTTAATTTTAATGTGTTTAAAAAATTAGTTAAAATGTATTAAATTTTAACGCCAAAATATTCACTGGAAGAGTTGTTAATAATGCATACGTAACCATTTTTAAATGCATATGTAACCGTTAAAAACATTCTCGATTGCATCAAACATTAAAACGATTCATGTTTAACTTTAATATTCCGACTAAACGCCATTTTCAAATTCATTACTCATTGTACTCTGAAAAATTGGTCCAGAATTTGAGCAAAAATAAAATTTTAAAAATTGACAAAAAAAATAAGATCTTAATTAAGGATACTTTTTCATAAAATTTCAATCTATCGTTAAAGTGCTGCTTATCTTCGAAATTAAAAAAAAAATTAAATTAAAATTTTCCGATCGAATAAACGGTTAAATTTAAACCAAAGAGTATCAAAAAATGCTTAAGACATTATTAAAGATATCCAGAGTCAAAATATTTAAAAGTCTATGAATTCATAGAAATTATTCATTTTTCATGGACAAAAAAATAAATCCACAGTAAGCTTTAAAGTGCCTATTTTATAAAAAAAAATCGCAAAAATTTACATTATCCAATTTATTGAAAATAGTGTACAAACTATTTAACAAGTATTTCAATGAAAATGATATAACAGCAACATCAAACAAATTTTGTATTGTTCTTATCGTGTAAAGACTAAGAACCATTGGAGATTGATCTATTAGTTCCTGAGACACATCTTCTTGAAAAAAAAAGTACGATAAAAATTGTAAATGCAAACACGATTAACAAATTAAAATCTTCAATTCACTTATTAATTTTTTAAAGAAGTTTTGATAACCAATATGATTTTACAAGATAAAAGGGAAAAATAATGAAAATTGGCTGTGATGGTTCTAGAAAAGACTCTCTGAATATTTCTAAGCAAAACAAAAAAACACACAAATGAAATCCTTTATTTGGATTTCTGGGATTTAATCAATCATGTTGAATAATTTAGGATTGTAACCATTTACTAAACTCGATGTTTGTTCAAGCAATATCTTGACTCTGGGCACAAAATCCTGCACATTTTATGGTTTAGAAATTTTATATTTACGAAACCTTGCTAAATTAAAAATAAAGAAAACTTTATGTAAGAATTTATAAATCGATTAGTTTTATCCTGTAAATCTTATCTTAGACTGCACTAGAATTCAAAAAGTTAAGATTATAAAAACATAATTTATTGAAATTATTGAAAATTATTTTTTGAATATCTTTATTCAAAAATGATAAAAAATGTTTTTTTTTATTTAATGATTTTTTTAGTTGTAATTATTTTATAATTTTTCAAGTTTTTGTTTTTTTTCATTTTTAGAACTTCTGATTTTTTTGAAATTATCATGTGTAATTATTATCTTACATTTTTTATGTTTTAAAAGTAAAGAATACTTTATGTAAGAATTCTTAAATCAATTAGATTTTTCCTGTAAATCAAATCTTAGTCTGAATTTAGCTACAAAAGCTATATTTTACATTCAAACGAAAATTTAAAAAAATTTCCTTTAGTACGGAGACTCTTAAAACTCCATACAAAAAAAATCTCAAGAAAAGGTTTACGAAAAGATTTCTCTTAAGCGGTACGCAGCTGAAAAGGAACAGAAACAATAAGCGTCGTTTGATATTTCTTCGGGTGCAATATGTGTTGATGAGATTTTGATTTGTTTATTTGAATTGCCTGATGAAGCTGACTGTCAAAACGCTGAATCTTAAAATGCCGAAAAAAAGGGAAAAGCCATTGCAATAATCACTTAATTTTCTGGTAAAAATAAATAAATTAGGAATACTAGAATTCAAACATAAAAATATTTAAAGAATCAAAAAATTAAGATTGAAAAAACATAATTTATTGGATTTTGAATAACTTAATTTTAAAATGATATTTTTTTAGTATTAATTATTTTATAAAATTTTTTAGTTCTAGATTTTTTTATTTTTTAAATTTCAGATTTTTTTTATTTTGAAATTAATCTGTTGAATTGTTGTCTTAAATTTTAAATGTTTTTATTATTTTTATTTCTGATTTCTGACATTTCTTTGTCTTATACCAAACAATTTGAAATCAAAAATTATGAAAATTTAGAAATTTGAAAATGTAAAATTTTTAAATCTTTAATTAGGCCGTTGCGAATATTATTCTGAAGTTTATGTCACTAAACTCTGACCAAAGTCGAGAGGGTTAAAAATAAGAACTACAAGCTATGGTTTTATTATTTAAAAAGTGTTTCAAAACACACTTTAAATCAGTATAGTTGTTTTGCATCATAAGTTTTCAAAATATCTAGCTGATGGCGAAATGCTTTTTTCGTGAAAAAAAAAAAAACTTTCCGCGGTTCCGCGACATGTTACAAAAATTCTGAATATTTTTAAACGAGCCCAAACATGTAGTATATGATAATCAAAGCAGGAAAAACATTTCAAATTTGTTTTCCGAACCGACCTGGTCGCTGTTCTTAAAAAAACTTGATTAGACTTCCATTTCCAATAAAATTGTGAAGCTATTTTTAAAAAAATATTGTACTTGCTCTCTGTTTTTTGCCGATTTTGAAAGGGTGGCAACATAAACTTTGGAAAATATTTACAATTGATATTCAGAAAAAAAAATAAAAAAAAATAATAAAGACATTTTAAAATTTTCAAAATGCAAATTCTAATCCGTAAAATCGAAAAAATTGAAATTAAATAGTTTAAAAATGAATTATTGATCAGAAATTTTACAATTTGAAAATGATGTTTAATTAATTAAATTTCAGAGTTTTTGAATCCGAGCAAATTTTTTTTAACGTTTTGCAGCAATTCCCCAGGAAAACAGCATGATTCGAAAAAAAAGTTCTCTGATCGGGCTCAAAATTTTTCTGTGGGATCCTTGGCCGAAATAATTAGCCCCGTATTTTTTTGTTTGGCCATTAGGGTGACCTACGCCGTGTTAGGGTAGTCCGAAAAATGGCTATTTTCGTCGATTTTCGCAAAAACCTCTTTTTTCAAAAAATCATATCTCCGCGCCATTACATCTGATTTTAGCTGTCCTATACGCAAAAGAAAGGTGATTAGTTTGGCTATTTGGTAAAAATAGTAAGAAGTTTCAAAAATCTAGCTTAACATTTGAAAAGGTCGTATGAAAACTTAAAATGCTGTTTTGAAGGTCTCGGGACCAAAGAGCCTATGTCTGAAAATATTTTTATCGGATTCCTCGGAAAATTTCACATAACATATCAAAAAATGGTGAAGTTATGTTTTCGATACTCTGAGATACGATTTTTTGAAAATAAAAACTGGATTTTTCGACGCGCCACGCGCAAAAATGGGAAAATGAAGAAAAAAAGGAAAAATCGACTTTTTTCACTAAAACTCCGATAACTTTAAAATTTCAGCGATGACCTATACATGTTAGGGTACCAAAATTTTTGTAATTAAAAGACGCAACTTTTGGTACCATAACATCTATAGGTCATTGCTGAAATTTTAAAGTTATCGCAGTTTTAGTGAAAAAAGTCGATTTTTCCTTGTTTTCGTCATTTTCCCATTTTTGCGCGTGGCGCGTCGAAAAATCCAGTTTTTATTTTCAAAAAATCGTATCTCAGAGTATCGAAAACATAACTTCACCATTTTTTGATATGTTATGTGAAATTTTCCGAGGAATCCGATAAAAATACTTTCAGACACAGGCTTTTTGGTCCCGAGACCTTCAAAACAGCATTTTAAGTTTGCATACGACCTTTTCAAATGTTAAGCTAGATTTTTGAAACTTCTTACTATTTTTACCAAATAGCCAAACTAATCACCTTTCTTTTGCGTCTAGGACAGCTAAAATCGGATGAAATGGCGCGGAGATATGATTTTTTGAAAAAAGTGATTTTTGCGAAAATCGACGAAAATAGCCATTTTTCGGACCACCCTAACATGGCGTAGGGCACCCTAATGGCCAAACAAAAAAATACGGGTCTAATTATTTCGGCCAAGGATCCCCCAGAAAAAATTTGAGCCCGATCGGAGAACTTTTTTTTCGAATCATGCTGTTTTCGTGGGGAATTGCTGTTTGAATATTTTTATCATTTTATTTCTTCCCTTAAAAATCGCAGGGTCATGCACAAAGTGAAAATTAGTTGATAATAAGGATTCACTTAGTTGATCTTCTGACTTTTGATATATTAAATAAAAATTGGAGATTGGCCACGGTGGAAACTAAAAAATGTGACCAAAAGAAAGCATTTTGGACGAGTGATTTCGGAAAACCTTGCTTTTAACATCAAATTCGGCATCTGCAACCACATTTTAGTTAAATTTGAACAAATCTGGTGTTTTTAAAAGGTCCAATAAACCAAATTTTCAGTTTTTGCTTTTGGGTGTTTTTAATACCCCTGACTCAAGGCGATTTCAAAAGCACCCAAAAAGCAAAAACTGGAAATTTGGTTTATTGGACCTTTAAAAAAAACACCAGAAATATTTCATGACCACCATTTTGGCCGCCACATTGAATCCAAAAATTCTAAATTAATTTATGGTTCTTCAGGGGTCATACTTAAGCTCTACAATCAAAAATAAGACAACGAGATCTAAGGTTGATTTCAGGAGATAGCCCCAAGTAAGCCCAGCTTTGGACGACCCTAACCAATGTAAAGCTAAAACTACAAGATAAATGAGATGATACTGAATGGAACAATGTTCAAATCTGCAGCTCAATTTTTAAATATTGGATCCATAATCAACAAAAACTGAGTCCGGCAATGGACAGGCAAATTACTTGATTTGATTAATCAGTTCTTGATTCTCTATCTTACAAATTATTTCTGGGAAGAGAACACGCAATCATTGATTTGAGATTTTTTAAGGTAGTACAATTTAAAAAAAATTGGAAAAATTTCGGGGGGGGCTGCAGCCCGGTAGCCCCCCCCCTGGCTACGGGCCTGGATGAAGTTCACTGGTGCTGAACCAGGGAGGAAGTTTCAGAATCATTTTCAGAATTTTGTTCTGAATCCTCTGAAGTCTTTTCTTCCTGGTTAAGCAACAGCTTGTCCAGATCGGCACAGCATAAAGCATGGCAGGTCTGAAAATTTGTTTATAAATTAACAGTTTATTCTTGAGACAAAGTCTAGAATTCCTGTTTATAAGTGGATACAAACATTTAATATATTTGTTACATTTAACCTGGATACTTTCAATGTGATCCTTGTAAGTAAGGTTTTTGTCAAAAGCAAGTCCAAGGTATTTCACTTGATCCTCCCACTTTAAATTTACCTCATTCATCTTTATAATGTGATGACTTTTTGGTTTAAGAAAATCAGCCCTTGGTTTGTGAGGGAAAATAATAAGTTGAGTTTTTGCAGCATTTGGAGTAATTTTCCATTCTTTCAAATAAGAATTGAAAATATCCAAGCTTTTTTGTAATCTTCTTGTGATGACACGAAGGCTTCTACCTTTGGCGGAGATGCTTGTATCATCAGCAAAAAGTGATTTCTGACATCCTGGGGGCAAATCAGGCAAGTCAGAAGTAAAAATATTGTATAAAATTGGACCCAAAATGCTTCCTTGAGGGACGCCGGCACGTACAGGTAGTTGATCAGATTTGCTATTCTGATAACATACCTGCAGAGTACGATCCGTCAAATAATTTTGAATAATTTTCACGATGTAAATCGGAAAATTAAACCTTTTCAATTTCGCAATCAAACCTTTATGCCAAACACTGTCAAATGCTTTTTCTATGTCTAGAAGAGCAGCGCCAGTAGAATAGCCCTCAGATTTGTTGCTTCGAATTAAATTTGAAACTCTCAACAACTGATGAGTAGTTGAATGCCCAAGGCGAAATCCAAACTGCTCATCAGCGAAAATTGAATTTTCATTAATGTGCGTCATCATTCTATTAAGAATTATTCTTTCGAATAATTTACTAATAGATGAAAGCAAACTAATGGGCCGATAGCTTGAGGCTTCAGCAGGATTTTTATCCGGTTTCAAAATCGGAACTACTTTGGCATTTTTCCAACTACTGGGAAAATATGCCAAATCAAAACATTTGTTGCAAATTTTGACCAAGCTACTTAAAGTTGCTTCAGGTAATTTTTTAATTAAAATGTAAAAAATGCCATCCTCACCAGGGGCTTTCATATTTTTAAATTTTTTGATAATAGATTTTATTTCATTCAGATCCGTATTAAAAACATCATCTGATGAAAACTGTTGTTCAACAATATTCTGAAATTCTATTGAAATTTGATTTTCAATAGGACTCAGAACATTTAAGTTGAAATTATGAGCACTCTCAAACTGCTGAGCAAGTTTTTGAGCTTTCTCCCCATTAGTTAATAAAATATTATCACCATCTTTTAAAGAAGGGATTGGTTTCTGAGGTTTCTTAAGAACCTTTGAAAGTTTCCAAAAAGGTTTGGAATAAGGTTTAATTTGTTCGACATCTCTTGCGAACTTTTCATTTCGCAGGAGAGTGAATCTGTGGTCAATAACCTTTTGCAAATCTTTTTGAATTAGCTTCAGTGCAGGATCACGAGAACGTTGATACTGTCTTCGGCGAACATTTTTCAGACGAATCAGAAGCTGAAGATCGTCATCAATAATGGGAGAATCAAATTTGACTTGGACTTTAGGAATAGCAATATTCCTAGCATCCAAAATTGCATTAGTTAAAGATTCCAAGGCTGAATCAATATCAGCTTTGGTTTCTAAAACAAAATCATGATTTAAATTATTCTCAATATGATGCTGATACCTGTCCCAATTAGCTTTGTGGTAATTAAACACAGAACTATTGGGTCTGGTAACTGCTTCATGAGAAAGTGAAAAAGTTACTGGAAGGTGATCAGAATCAAAATCAGCATGAGTCACTAAAGGACCACAATACTGACTTTGATTTGTCAAAACCAAATCAATTGTTGATGGATTTCTAACAGAAGAAAAGCAAGTTGGCCCATTCGGGTATAAAACCGAATAAAGACCAGAAGTGCAATCTCTGAATAGAATTTTACCATTGGAATTTACTTTTGAATTATTCCAAGATTGGTGTTTGGCATTAAAATCACCGATGATCAAAAATCGAGATCTATGCCGAGTATGTTTATTCAAATCCCCTTTGAAATAATTTTTATTTTCCCCAGTGCATTGGAATGGTAAATACGCAGCTGCAATCATAATTTTCCCAAAAGAAGTTTCAAGTTCAATGCCCAAACTTTCAATAACTTTTAACTTAAAGTCACGTAAAGTGCTATAAGTCATACTACGGTGGATAACTATTGCAACTCCACCGCCATTTCGATTCATTCTGTTATTGGTTATAACTTTATAATCTGGATCACTTTTCAAATAAGTGCCAGTTTTTAAAAATGTTTCGGTTATAACAGCAACATGCACGTTATGAACTCGTAAAAAGTTGAAAAATTCATTTTCTTTCGCTTTTAAAGAGCGAGCATTAAAATTCATAATATTGATGGAATTACTTAGATCCATGATTAAACTTCAGGGTAAGAACAACATCATTCGCAAATTTTAATCCAATTTGGATAGCTTCCATCATGGATGTAGCATTACTCATTGTTTGAATCAAACCAAACAGTGAGTTTTGCAAAAAAGTCATTTTTTCAAACGTAACATCGCCGAGATCAGAAGATCCCAAAGCGTTGCCAGCAGAAAAAATTTCAAATGAAATTTGAGGTACCTGCCCAATTTGAAAATTGGTAGAGGATTTAAAATTCGTGGATGAACCCGAACCCGAAACGACGTTGGCATAAGAAATACCATTGCTGTTACCTAACTTTTCCACGGTAGGGGTATTGTTCGAGTGAGACAGCACGAACGTTTGATTTAAAGATGCAGGTAAAACCTGACTTTGAGAAAATTTCGGTTTGGATTTCGGCTGATGCTTAGCACGAGAATCCAAAACCTTTTTTCTGACGGGGCAATCCCAGAAATTTGATTTGTGATTTCCACCACAATTTGCACATTTAAATTGGGTGACTTCTTTCACGGGACAATTGTCCTTGTCGTGAGAAGAATCCCCGCAAACCATGCATTTTGGAACCATGGCGCAATGATCAGTACCGTGACCGAATGCCTGGCAACGCCGGCACTGGGTCAGATTCTGGCCATTACCGCCATGTTTCTTAAAATGCTCCCACTTTACCCGTACATGGAACAAAAACTGTACATTGTCCAAAAGTTTCAAATTGTTGATTTCATTTCTATTGAAATGAATCAGATAAAATTGTGAAGTCAAACCAAAGCGAGAAATATTCCCGTTTGATTTTTTCTTCATTGGTATTACTTGGGATGGGACAAAGCCAAGCAACACCTTAAGTTCGTTTTTGATCTCATCCACCGACAAGTCGTTGGAGAGACCTTTCAGGACCGCCTTGAATGGACGAGCATTCTTGGTCTCATACGTGTAAAAATTGTGTTTGTGGTTTTTCAAATAACCAACAAAAGTTTGGTGATCTTGTAAAGATTCCGTCAACAAGCGACATTCTCCTCTTCGACCAAGCTGGAACGAAACCTTCAAATTGCAAGTTTCCTTGCAATTCTTCAGTTGCGTTCGAAAGCTTGCCAAATCAGAGACGGAAGTCACTACAATTGGCGGAGCCTTTACTCGTTTCTCGACGGCAGAAGGCTCAGTACGAGGAGAAGGATCCTTGTCAACAGTTTCGGATAAAACACCGAAACTGTTTGTCAATGGAATTGGAGGATTGACCTCACTTTCAGAATCAGAATCAGACCTCAGAAGAGGCTGTTTTCTTTTTCTGTTTCCGTTAGCCGGTTTAGCGTTCAAACGCTTCACCGACGTAACGACCAAATCTTCAGAAGATTTGCGTTTACCTTTGTTTTGACGCATTTTGCAATCAAAGTTCTCTTAAAAAGATGGCTTCGTTTGTAAAATACAACAAAATTTCAGGTGGGGTTAGTCTTGAAAAGACTGTTTAGAATTTTGAAAAGTAACTCAGGTAGTCTTTAAAAAGACTGTGAATTTTGTTTGAAATAACTCTGAGCTTAGGTAGTAAAAAATACCGCAGCTCTAGTGTCCGTTCACCACGAAGGTTCGCAAGACACTGAAACTTTGTCCTAAGTGGTAACTTTTGTCCTTGATCACGAATCCAACATCCGTTTTTTATATTTCGTGACGTAGGTGCGGTACGACCCCTACAATTTTTGATCATGCGAAAAAAGTCATGTAGCCTCAATAGGAAATGAGATAGAAATTTGGTGTCAAACGGACTTTAATGTAAATTATGGCGTACTCAAAATTCCGAAAAGAAAAACGTATTTTTCATCGAAGTCACACAAAGAAAGTTTTAAGTTTTTAAATACTCTGCCATTTTTCGTCACTTAACTGTTATTTTTTGGAACATGTCACTTAAAGGAAAATTTTAAGTACTTTTAAAAACCACATTAACCCAGAAGGGTAATTTTTCCATTTGGAACAACAAAATTTCAGTTTAAATATTGTGTTTTTCTAACTTTGCAGAGTTATTTTTTAGATGTTCTACAAAGTTGTAGAACAGACAATTACAAAAATCACGGCCGTTCATCGTCACCTACGACAAACAAACAAAGAAAAACGCAAAAAGTAACCTTTTCAAAACCTTCCGTAAAATCGCGATATCTCGTGATGGTTACATGCAAACCCCTTATGTTTATATATATTTATTTTTTTGTTACACTCTAATAAATAACCCTGCAAAGTAAAAAAAACACGAAATTTTTAAATGATTTTTTTGTTCTAGATCAGCGATTCTCAACCGTCTTCTAGGCAGGTACCCCCTGCCAAGTAAATCAAGTAGGCCCGGTACGCTGTGCAAAAAGTAACCTTTTCAAAACCTTCCGTAAAATCGCGATATCTCGTGATGGTTACATGCAAACCCCTTATGTTTATATATATTTATTTTTTTGTTACACTCGAAAAAATAACCCTGCAAAGTAAAAAAAACACGAAATTTTGAAATGATTTTTTTGTTCTAGATCAGCGATTCTCAACCGTCTTCTAGGCAGGTACCCCCTGCCAAGTAAATTAAGTAGGCCCGGTACGCTGTTCTAGATGAAAAAAAAAATACTCTTCTGGGTTAATGTAGATTCGAAAAGTACATCAAATTTTGCTTAAAATGACATGTTACAAAAAAATTTAAGCTGAGTAACAAAAAATGGAGGAGTTTTTAAAACTTTTATTTGTGTTTTTTTTAAATGGAAAAAAACCTTTTTCCGGAATTTTGAGTACGCCATCAAATCGGACGTCCAATTTTAAATAAAAGTCCCTTGTACACAAAATTTCCATCGCATCACCATTTGAAGCTGCAAATTATTGAAAAACATGCATTTTTTTGCATGTTCAAAAATGGAAGGGGTCGTACTGAAGGGGTCACGAAATAATATCAAAAAAACGGACGTCGATAATTTTGAGAGAAATAGTAAATTTGTACAAGAGTTTGATATTCTATTTTTAAATAAAACCGGCAAACTAAAAAAAAAACATAAATTCACATTATTTTAAAATGCCACAATTTTTGCTATAATTTAATCCGGAACAACCTTTACATCTAGACAAGTCAATCAAAGCCACTCGTGGGTCCCTACAAATGGCCGAAAACCGCCGTCGTCTTCATTCTTCGACCCAATACCCGCGACCCGCGTTTTTGTTTGTGTTTTGCGTTTGCGCGAGTCGCGCTGCGTTCGATCGGAAGAGCTTACAAACTTAATTTATTATGGTCAATTAGTTCGCCAAATCGCTCCTCCTAAACACAGTTGAAAATGTTGAAAAACTTTTTGTTGAATATTTTCTTTTTTTGTGTCTAAAAACTGAGCAAAAAAATATTTATTTTTGATTTAAATTTTCCTGTGTTTTTCAAAGTGGTCACAACCAAAAAAAGACAAGCTTTGTGTTCCCGCCGCCGATCATCGCCAGACCCGTAGAAAAGCTCATTGGCGTTGACCATATAAGAGGATTTATGAGGTCCGCACTTGGGGCAGGATTTGTGGCCTTCTTTGTGCTGCCCTCCGTACGCCAATCTGCGGCCGGAACAACGGATTTAATGAACGGCAGCAGCAGCGGTTGTGACTGCGCCTGTCGATCAATGGAAATAAAACAAGGGCTTAGACGAGTGTGGCCAGATGACAGCTCTGCGATATGAGACGGCCGGCGTCAACGTGGGTGGGCTTTCATTGATTGTTTTCAGGGGATCCAGAGACAGTAAGAGAGCACATTTTCATATAAGTGGATTTTGTGTTACGACATGAATGGGTTTAAGCGGTGAAATTATAGCTTTTAGGCGCCAGTTTAGTTAAGGTGATGTGATATGTGTCACATTTTTGGGAGGTGAGATCATATTAGATAGAAATTTGCTGATTTTGTCTCATCTGATTTTAATTTCAAAGTAATAAATTAAAGAAATAATGAAGTTAGTATTTCGAACTGAAAAGGGTTTGCAATAGAAAAAAAAACCTTCAGGTTCCAAGTAGTTTGAATATCCCAAACGTTTGTTGACATCATAAACGCGCGCATTCCGATCGTTGTTACGAGATACTCACTCTCGGCTGCTGAAACGGTGACACCCCGCGGAAAGTATGCGGCAAAAGTGTCTCACCGGGTCCGCACTCCGCGCTTAGCATAAGTTTACTCAAGGCATTATTGTAATTGGACCATCAGTACATGTTAATTGCAATTTATAAAGCGATTTTCTATCCTCTTGCGTCACCATTTAGGCAGCAATTGGCCGGCAAACTGCGCGTGCACCATTTTGCGACCTGAGAGTCGGCACAAGACTCCAGGCAAAAATCGAGCACAAATGCAAAAAAAAAGAGGAACCTAATCGATGTCCATTTCCACCCGGCTCAGCCCATGTTGCGATTACTCAACTATTTGCGAGCTAAGTGTGGAGGCTCGATAGGGGAGACTGGGTTGGATTAAGAATATAATTGTTGGTAGTTCTCGTTTCGCAACTTTTCAAAGAACTTTTTCATGCTGATCAATATTGGCGCCGGCCTGACAAGCGTTCTGAGTTCGAATAATCGTATCATGGACAATATTTTGTTGTTTTTATTTTTTTTTAAAGTGGCCAAAACTTTTAATTATATTTGCAACAGCCTAATGCAGTGGTGCCTAACCTTTGGTCCTGCGGGCCAGATTTGGGTTTCCTGAAGCGGTTGCGGGCCGGATAATTTTTATTAAATTTTTTAAAATTATTATTATAATGGTTCAAAACAAGTGCTGGAAGTAGGTATGAAGCATTTTTTCAAATACTTTTAAAATTCATTCAATCAAAAAGTTATATAAAAAAACTAACTTAATCCACCTATGTGGTTGGTGCCTTCCTCACTCTTTTCCAACAATGGGTGATATGTAATATGATGGATTTGGACACAAATTTGATCCAAAAAAACACACATATCACTCAAGGGCTCATAAGTGGTCAGAACTCGAGGCAGGGTTGCCAGATCTTCAATGTTGTGGACTCGTTGGAAATTACCTTACCGATTACCTAATCAACGATGGGTCGGATGATGGATCCGGACATTGTTTACATACATTTAAGTGAGATCCGGCTACAAAAAAGTACATAAATATCACTTAACTGGTCAGAACTCGAGACAGGGTTGCCAGATCTTCAATTTTTAAGACTCGTTGGAAAGGTCTTTTAATTACCTAACCAACGCTGGGTCGGATGATGGATCCGGACATTGTTTACATACATTCAAGTGAGATCCGGCTACAAAAAAGTACATAAATATCACTTAAGTGGTCATAACTCGAGACAGGATTGCCAGATCTTCAATGTTGTGGACTCGTTGGAAAGGTCTTTCGATTACCTAACCAACGATGGGTCGGATGATGGATCCGGACATTGTTTACATACATTTAAGTGAGATCCGGCTACAAAAAAGTACATAAATATCACTTAAGTGGTCAGAACTCGAGACAGGGTTGCCAGATCTTAAATGTTTTAGACTCGTTGGAAAGGTCTTTCGATTACCTAACCAACGATGGGTCGGATGATGGATCCGGACATCGTTTACATACATTTAAGTGAGATCCGGCTTCTAAAAAGTACATAAATATCACTTAAGTGGTCAGAACTCGAGACAGGGTTGCCAGATCTTCAATGTTGTGGACTCGTTGGAAAGGTCTCTCGATTATCTAATCAACGATGGGTCGGATGATGGATACGGACATTGTTTACATACATTTAAATGAGATCCGGCTACAAAAAAAGTACATAAATATCACTTAAGTGGTCGTAACTCGAGACAGGGTTGCCAGATCTTCAATGTTGTAGATTCGTTGGAAAGGTCTTTAGATTACCTAACCAACGATGGGTCGGACGATGGATCCGGACATTGTTTACATACATTTAAATGAGATCCGGCTACAAAAAAGTACATAAATATCACTTAAGTGGTTATAACTCAAGACAGGGTTGCCAGATCTTCAATGTTTAAGACTCGTTGGAAAGGTCTTTCAATTACCTAAATAACGATGTATAACATGATGATGTTTGGTTCAGTTTACTGCCATTTATTCATTTTCCGAAAATATGCGAAAACACATTTTTATACATAACTTTTGAACTACTTATCGAAACTTCTAACAATTCAATAGCACCGTATGGGACCCTAAACCAAGTCGAATGCGACTGGTTTGGTCAAAATCGGTTCAGCCAGTGCTGAGAAAACTGAGTGACATTATTGGTCACATACACACACACATACACACACACATACACACACACATACACACACACACATACACACACACATACACACAGACATTTTTTTAAGTTTTCTATTCTGAGTCGATATGTATACATCAAGGTGGGTTTTCGAGCTTTTAATAAAAAGTTCAATTTTAGAGCAGGATTATAGCCTTACCTCAGTGAGGAAGGCAAAACACCAAAATTATTTTAACCGTGTACCATTTTTTCCAGTGTAGTTCGTATCCATACCCACAACTTTGCCGAAGACACCAAATCGATCAAAAAAAATCCTTCGAAAGATACAAATGTTTGAATTTTCATACATCATTTTTGTATGGACAGCTGCCAAATTTGTATGGAAAAGTATATGGACAAACTTATGATGAAAAATGGCTTCTTTGGGCATACCGAAGGCACCAAAAAAGTTTCAGTCGGATTAAAAAATACAAAAATTTAAATTGAAGAAACAATACCGATTTCATAGAGAATTACTCCTATAAGCTATTGTGTTTCATATGTTTTTAGGACCTATTCAAAAAAAACTCTAGAACTGTTACGGTACGCGGTATTCACAACAAATTAAAAGATTTTTGAACAAACCCAAACATGCTAAAAGTTATTCTGAATGTAGAGAAAAGCATTTTAAATTGATTTAAAAAAATAAAATTTGCACCCTGATTTTACGATCCGATTTTGAAGGGGAGTGAGGGCAAAACTTTTATAAATATCTTTTAAAGTAGAGTTTCGGACATATTGTCATGTAAAATTTAAATGTAAATTTTTAGTTGCAGTATCAAATTTGCAACCTAAAATTACTGTACTTTTGTTTGATAAAGTGCCCAGTTTTCAAGTTTTTGTTTAGCATTTGTTGGTTAAAATGTTCAATTTTATTACAATTTTTAATAATTTCATAATAAACAGAACCATGCAATTTTTCTTCTTCGAAAAATTGAGAAAATTGAACTGCTGGTTGCCAAAACGAGCCTCTTAAATTTAAAATTTTTAACCAAAGAAAAGTAGATTTTTGAAAACGTTGAGAATTACTTACAATTCTAAATTGGCGTACAAATTTAGAAACAAAACACATCACATTTGAAAAAGGATCAATGTAATTGTAATTTAATGTAATCAATGTGTAAATATGATAGACCAACAAAGATCTGAAGGTAAAAGGTCTATTTATATATTTTAATTTTTGTATTTTTTAATCGGGCTGAAACTTTTTTGGTGCCTTAGGTGTGCCCAAAGCAGCCATTTTGAATTATTAGTTTGTCCATTAAATTTTCCATACAAAATTGACAGCTGTCCATACAAAAATGATCTATGGAAATTCAAAAACCTGTATCTTTGGAAGGAATGTTTTGATCAAAGTTGTAGATATGGATAAGGACTACACTGAAAAAAATGATACACGGTAATTTTGGTGATTATTAATTTAACTTTTTGTCACTCAAACTTGATTTGCAAAATGACACTATTTTTGTTTTTTTTTTATATGTTTAAGGCGACATCAAATGCCAACTTTTCAGAAATTTCCAGAACGGGCAAAAAATCTTTGATCGAGTTTTGAATTTTTGAATCAATATTGATTTTTCAAAAAATCGAAATGTCGGTCGCAACAATTTTTCAACTTCATTTTTCGATGTAGAATCGAATTTGCAATCAAAAAGTACTATAGTAAAATTTTGATAAAGAGCACTGTTTTAAGTTATATCCATTTTGAGATTTCCAAAACAGTGTCCACGTGGTTTATGGATTGTCCCTTACGAATAGTCAGTGTTTTTACGAAAACATTTCTAATTTTTTTTTTAGTGGTCGGTCCTATAAAGATGTGAAACCCTATATCTTATTGGAAGCAAACTTATTTTTTGTAAATTCAAATTTTCAGAAGCTTTAGAAAGCCTTTGGATGTTTTATTGGATAAATATGTTTTGTAAGGAAAAATCCATTAAAACTATCAAAGTTATCCCTTTAAAACCAAACTGAAAGTTTAATAAAAATGTGTAATTAGCAAAAGCTTCGGCCAAATAAAAAAAGCAAAGCAATCCACTTTAACGACCCCCGGGTTTTCTGTGGTCTCTGTTGCAAGTTTCTGCTCATTTGTAGGCGTCCGAAGGTTATGTGTGGTGAGTCACCGAAAACCTCTTTTACTCAAATGGACCGACGTTTTACTTCCCCATCCGATAGAAGGCCAGGAGGATAAGGCGGGAATCTAACCCGCGCCCCATAGCATCTTAGGGATCGGCAGCCGAAGCCGCTACCCACCGTACCACGAGGCCCGGTAGCAATACAATTCAATTTAAAGTTCTTCAAATTCCGTACAAAAATTCCGGCCTGTTAAAAATCCGCGAAAATGGTCAAAAATCCGTAGTACGGTAAGGAAAAACATCCGTTAAGTTGGTAGCCTTAGCCATAGCGAAGGCACCAAAAAGGTTTCAGCCTTATTAAAAAATAAAACAAAATCGAATGACCGAAATCTCAGAGAATTGCTCCTATCGAAATCGAAATTGAAACATAAACGACTTGAATAATGAAATTTGTTTGTCAAATTGGGCAGCCAGCAATTTCGAAGTTTATTTTGTAGCCGGGACCGTGGTGTAGGGGCAAGCGTGGTTGCCTCTTACCCAGTCGGCCTCGGTTCGAACCCAGACGGTCCCGGTGGCATTTTTTGAGACGAGATTTGTCTGATCACGCCTTCCGTCAGACGGGAAGTAAATGTTGGCCCCGGACTAACCTAAAGGTTAGGTCGTTAGCTCAGTCCAGGTGCAGGAGTCGTCTCCCTGGATCCTGCCTCGGTGGAGTCGCTGGTAGGCAGTTGGACTAACAATCCAAAGGTCGTCAGTTCGAATCCCGGGGTGGATGGAAGCTTAGGTGTAAAAAGAGGTTTGCAATTGCCTCAACAATCAAGCCTTCGAACACCTAGCTTCGAGTAGGAATCTCGCATTCGAGAACGCCAAGGCAATTCTGTAGAGCGAATAATTTGATTTTGATTTTTTTGATTTGATTTTTTGTCACTTTTTTCCTTCAGTAGATTCACTAGATTCATTAAGCACTCGTAAACTCTGTTCCCAACTTTGAATTAATCAGCTGTTGAGAGGTAGTCCACGTAGGATAGTAACTTCACACAAGTAATGCTTAAACAACGAAATAAATGAAATGAAATTTGGGCAGTCACTAAGTTTTGACCATGCCGTTCTCTAGTGGAAATCAGATTTAAATTCTTTTTTCAAATATAACTAAAACCAAATCCACTCCCAGTCTCCCCTACCTGGTTAAGCTAACTAACATGTATCCATTCGCGACTTAACCCATAGGCTAATGTGCGTTTGGCCGCGCGTAAAAGGGATCAAAATTTCTAATTTCGCGCTCAGTCAATTGATGGCGGTGGTGGTGCCAAGGAGCGAAAAAAAAAGATAGTTATGCAATTTCGCAAACCCAACGGACGCGTTTGGCCATCAGGCTTCCGCGGCGTGGATAAGAGGGCTGTGTTGTCGCGCCACCACCACCGCCAACGACAACCAACATCGATCGTGTAGAAATTGGCCGCGTGTTGGACAACAACTCAATTTATGCTCACGCGCGGGTTTGAACCTTGTGGCATCCTTCTTAACCCTCTATTGGTCAAACAAGCTTTTTTTTTATTTTCGAACTTTCGAAACATATAATTTCTTTCTAAGATTTTCAAACAAATATTTTTTTTTCATTATCAGCTTTAATACAATGTTATTTGAAAGATAAATGTTATTTTTTATTATTCAAACTAATAAAGACTAGCTGTTTGAGGGTTAATGTGCCGCCGCTGGAGCAGAGGTGAAATATGCGGTACGCAAGCACATTTGCGCGGTTATGACAAAGTGGTGTACGCGATCAGGCGCAGGACAGACAGAGGTCTAAAGGGTTCGGTTGCCATCAGCTGCTAAGAGCTTACCTACATTACATTATGCGGACAGAATGATGTGCTCACCGGGCAAGAAAGTTGCGCACAAATTGGCGGTGTAGTAAAAGGTGTTGTCGAGATCTAAGCGATAGAGATGAAGTAACGAAATTAACACATTAATAAAGGTGAAGCCATCGTTGTGAATTGAAGGGGTTAAAAATGAAGTTTAATTAATCAACAGAAACATAATGAGTTATTTTTCAATGCACATAAAGCTTTTTTCTTGAGCAAGTTGTAAGTTATACATTAGAGACATGCTTTCCTCTAAAACTTTAATGTATTAATTTAGTTGCGCATAAAAAATTAAATAAAACTTTTTTTAAATTTTCTTTTTTTTTGTGAAAAAAATATAATTACCATTTTGCTCAATACTTGTTGATCAGAAAAATCCTTTCCTTTTTTTATTTATCCCCAGAATATTTTTAAAATAGCTCAAGGAACGAAAATCAGCTTTTGGATTTTGGTCCAAATATGAAAAAAATCGGTAAACATTAGGGTGACAAGAAAAATTAAAATTTTTGAAGAAACTCAAGAGATCGATTCTTTATGCAAAAATAATTAAACTGTGCCAATTTTTAGAAAAATCGGTAAAGGTTTAGGGGTCTCTATTGATTGAGCCGGGACCGTGGTGTAGGGGTAAGCGTGATTGCCTCTCACCCAGTCGGCCTGGGTTCGATCCCAGAAGGTCCCGGTGGCAAATTTTGAGACGAGATTTGTCTGATCACGTCTTCCGTCGGACGGGAAGTAAATGTTGGCCCCGGACTAACCTAAAAAGGTTAGGTCGTTAGCTCAGTCCAGGTGTAGGGGTCGTCTCCCTGGGTCCTGTCCTGGTGGAGTCGCTGGTAGGCAGTTGGACTCACAATCCAAAGGTCGTCAGTTCGAATCCCGGGGTGGATGGAAGCTAAGGTGTAAAAAGAGGTTTGCAATTGCCTCAACAATCAAGCCTTCGGACACCTAGCTTCGAGTAGGAATCTCGCAATCGAGAACGCCAAGGCAAAGCTGTAGAGCGAATAATTTGATTTTGATTTTGATTTTTGATTGATTATAGAGCGTCCAATTTCCCGGGGTTACAAATTTCCCGGGAAACGGGAAATTTTCAGCCAATTTCCCGGGAAATCCCGGGAATTCCCGGGAAATTTTAAATTTATTGAAAATAGTTATGGTCTTGGTATTATTTAATATTAAGCAACAAAATTGTTTAAGACATCCACATTAATGGTTTAAATAAGTGTAAAGATCAATGAACAGCTTGACTGCATGTAAAAATCATTCAACTACAAGAAAATGTATTTTGGTATTTTTTGATGAGAAACTTTAAACATGCCTCTGTGACCAGTTTATTAAAATGAGAAAAAAATAACATGCAGAAATTATGTTTTTCATGACAAATACTGGTTTCAGCTCTTGAACAAATGGTAAAGCTTTTTACTGTTGGTTTTACTCCAAACAACCCAATGTTTTCAAATATTTCAGCAAACTTTGAATATATTCTTGCATTTTTTGAGAACAAACAATAGAAAGTAATTTATCAATGATTTTTTGTGTATTATCATGTTGCATAATTTCAATTACACGATAAACTATTGTGGATTTAGCTCATAGCTGGATTTTCTGGCATCTTCTTACGGTCATTGGAAACGGTCGTGGATAGACCTAGGGGTTCCCAGTTGGAGTGAAAAAAAATCAATTTGTAGAAAAAATATGAATTAAAATTTTGCTTTTTTATCACTTCTTCGACATCAAGAATAATTGTTTGAACATGCTCGCAATTTTTTATTCGGTCGGAGAAATATTATTTTTCTTGAAAAAACTTTCATTTTTAATCACATGATCACCCCTAATTCTGGCTCGATGCCGCCATCATTCGACCGCGTGCTCCGTTTGTTTGTCAACAAAGCTGCACCTGGATGGTGAGACGAAGTGAGGGGGGAAGAGATTTTGACATTTTTATGCCCGCATCTGGCCCGCCGCCTATTTTGTCGGTCGTTGAGTCGCCGGTCATTTCCAGCGACCGAGTCCAGCTAGGAACTGATCGTACAATAACATCAATCCACAAAAAGTCTTCTATTTTTCACATTTAACCCTCTAACACCTGTAGTTGCACCAGTGCTCCATAATTCTTTTACTTCAAATTGTAATTTCTTTAGTACTAGGTATTCAACCAATTGAATTAATTCTTTTTGCACAAATTCGATTTTCATCTCATTTGATCATGGTAAACAAAAACGTAAAAAAATCTCAATTTTAATTTGGAGGTAAGGAGTTAATATTGTTTTGGTTAAATTACATCAATCTGTTGAAAGTTATTAATAATTTAATTTGTAATAATTTAATACTCATTAAACAAGATCTATTCCCAGTTGCCTTAAAAATTAGTATTATCAGAAATAATTCTGATGTCATAATTTCTGATAATCTGATTAATTATATATAAACCAAACAATACATTTAATTTAACAAAATCATGTTAAGTTTGTTCATTTATTATTTTTTCAGAGCATTTTCAAAAAAAAGTTCAAAAAATTTAAGAAATGTATACTTCCGCTTGAATTTTGGGAATTCCCGGGAAATTTACAAATTTCCCGGGAAACGGGAAATATTTTTTTTTGGGAAATCCCGGGAATTCCCGGGAATTTTTTTCCCGGGACGGGAAATTGGACGCTCTAATTAATTATTAAATTTGTTTGGGAAAAGGTGTGAGGAAACAAGATTTGGCCGCAGGTGGAGCAGGTCTGGCCCAAAAATGTTTTGTATTTTTTATTTGCTTAGAGATTTTTGTAGGAAATTCAATTCCCTACAACTTTGTCGATGGTTGCAAGAAGATCCGAATTGATCCTGATGAGTTATTAGCAAAGCGACGCAAATAAATCGGCTTTCTATAAGATATTTTTCCTCATACATGTTTGCGAATTTTCTCATATAAACTTCAACGATCAATAGCAACCCCTATTCCTGGTTTGGCTCAAAATTGGCATAGTTACTTATATTTGCCTGAGGAATCGAGGGTATTCCTGATGTCGATTTTTTATTGTCACTCTAATGGTCAGCTGTCAAATTTGTATGGATAACTTTATGAACAAACCTATGATAAAAAATGTCTGCTTTGGTCACAAGAAAGATATCCACTAAGTCCCAGGCAAATAAAAAGAACGCAAAAAATAAAATTTAAAAATACATAGAGAATTGCTCTCTTGTTTTTCACTTCAAGGTTTTTCCCTGAGGCCTATAATTGTTTTATGACACGTGGCGTTTGAAGTGTGTTTTTCTAAATTGAATTTAATCTAGTAGTTTTTTTTTCAAAATTAAACTTTATTTATTTTAATAAACGTGTTCTTTTATTTCCATTAGTTAATTGCTTTGTAATTTTATTGAAATTAAAATTTAAAATGTTTATCTTGGATGTAATGCGTTCGTCCTGGGATTTTTTTTTAAATTTATTTTCCTAGTTTTCTGAAGTTCAAAAAAAAAAACTGCCTTTTTTTTACTCATTTAGATTTGGTTGTGAAAATATTGCATCTATTGAATACTAAGTAATCGATAGGATTTTTGGGCATATACCAGCATAAAATTGGCTTATTAATAAAAATTGTTGAAATTTTAACATGTTATCATCTTTTTTAGGTACCGGTATCTCACGCGAAATTTACAGGAATATTTTTTTTTTCTGTGCATTTGAAAAGAGCCTATCTCCGATCGGGCTCAACATTTTTCTTGGGTTTCTTTGGCCAAAATAATTAGACCCGTACTTTATTGTTTGGCCATTAGGGTGACCTACATCGTGCTAGGGTGGTTCGAAAAATGGCAATTTTCGTCACTTTTCGCAAAAACCACTTTTTTCAACAAAAAAAAAACATCTCCGCGCCTTTTATCCGGCAAAAAATTCTAAGTATTAATATAGATATTCGGTGCCCTCTCCCCGTGCCATACCTTCATACTTAGGAGACCCGGGAGGCGGAGACTTGTCGCAAAAAGAATGATACACGCCTGTGGATCCGTTGACGAAACCACAAGGTTTAGTGGGCCACATTATAAGGTGTTACGTCGATTCCGTTTTTTGGCTATCTGGAAAAAATAGTAAGAAGTTTCAAAAATCTAGCTTAACATTTAAAAAAAGTCGTTTGAAAACTTAAAATAGAGTTTCAACGTGTTTGGATCAAAGAGCCTGTGTCTGAAAATATTTTTATCGAATTCCTCGGAAAATTTAACATCACATTCCAAAAAAGGGATTTTTGCGAAAAATGACGAAAATTGCCATTTTTCGAACCACCCTAGCACGATGTAGGTTACCCTAATGGCCAAACAAAACCTTTATTCGCAGCGCTGGTTTACTCAAGTAGCAAAAAAGCTTCAGGAGTTCTACAAAAGCCCTTCAAGATAGCTTCAGCCTACCAGTTTGGACCGTAGCAGAGTTTGGAAGAGAACTTGTAGAGAGTTTTATCATACCGCGGTCCAAACTGCTATGCTGTTGCTATATTAAAGAGCTCTTGTAGAGCTCCTGAAACTTTTTGTTACTTGGATTTTTCATACCCAAAAATCATCGTGAAATATACGAATACCTAACATACTTTTCCGTGATCAAATTATAATCGATTCGGTCGTTTTCAGTTTTTAATAATAATTTGTTCATATTTTTTAAGCATACAAAGGAAAGCTTCTATTAGGAAATTTTTCAAACTTTTAAACAAATCTTAATTTTTGTACATGTTCAAAGAGTCTATTGCTAACCGACTACAATAACATTAGCCAACACATGCTGTCAGCATCGGTCGTTGAATTAACTTTTCACCACAACCAATCCCACGACTCAATCAAATTGAGTCCAATTCAATTGAACGTCTCTCGTACATGTACTAAAACGCAAGCGGCGCCTTCATTGCATAATTATAAAGCCACGTGTGTGTGTGTGTGTTTGTGTGATTGAGCGAATAATGCGCCCATTGACACTATCAGTGCGCGCTTATCTTACGCTCTGTCAAATCCGTTCGCGTGTGTGTGTGAGAAAGTAACCAACCAATTATGGTTTTATGCTTAAATTCAAAGTTTGTCATCACAATCGACATGTTAAGTGGGCGCGCTCTTTCTTCTCTGAGGTGCAGCGTTTGCTTATAATTCGTATTGCAAATTAAAAATAAATGACATTTTATTGAGAAAATAATTATGGTACAGTTGTCTTGCTAATTTGAGTATCTTTTGTAATGTTTGAAGTATTTATTCTTTAAAATTTTATCAACCTTAGTTATTTTTAAAAGCTAAATAATGCTTCACAATTGCAAGACACCTGTTCTCGTACATTTGTTTGCACTGTCTGTGTAATTGTCCGTTCATTAATGTCTTATCAGACCAGGTAAAATATTAACTTTATTATGTTTCCACCCCGGGTCCGCCGGTATCTTGGCGCCACCACCGACCGTTCGCAGACGATGTAATCGTTCCGCGTGTCTGAGCTTTTGCGCGTAAAGCTTCTGCAGAATGTCTTCAAAGTGGTGGCGGCGCGTCAGGCTGTTTGTTTTGTTTCTGTGTATCGCTGTAATGTTCATTCCCCAATGTTTGCGAGGTGCTTTCTTCCGGCGTCAATTGTTTTGTGTATCGCGATCAGAGGCGCCGACTAGTCCAAAATGTTGGGGGGGCACGGTTGTTTTCCGAAATCGTTAGGTGAGAGTGGCGATTTGATGTTTAAGTTTATTGTATATCACGAATTTTACCAATTTGAATATTACGATGTGATACAAGTTTTTTTCATCCGGAATCCATTTTTTTGAAAAAGATAATTTATTAAAACGTGATTGAGATTGTATGTTTGGAAGGCGAATTCCTTTTAATTGGCATATTCTCACTTATTTTCCAGAAGTAACAGTCAATAATAAAAATGATCAGGTATTTAAAATTCAACAAAACAAATATTCTAAAAATGAAAACAAAAGTAAAAAGTAAAAATTTAGAACTTTAGAAATTGGAAAATACACATTAAAAAAACAACATTTTTTCAAATCTGCAATTGAGAAAAAAAATAACAGAAAAAAATAAATATTCCAAAATTTAAAAAAAAAAGTTTAAAAAACTGTACGGTTAAAAAAAACTAATGGCTTAAAAATTTTTAGAAATCAAAAGTAGAAATTCAGAAATTTGGAAATTACAAAAAAAATCAATGTTTAAAAAAATCGAAAAATTTACTTCAATTTATTTGTTAAGAATTTAAGAATTTGAGAATTTAAGAATTTAAGAGTTTAATAATTAAAGAATTTAAGATTTTAAGAATTTAAGAATTTAAGAATTTAAGAATTTAAGAATTTAAGAATTTTAGAATTTAAGAATTTAAGAATTTAAGAATTTAAGAATTTAAGAATTTAAGAATTTAAGAATTTAAGAATTTAAGAATTTAAGAATTTAAGAATTTAAGAATTTAAGAATTTAAGAATTTAAGAATTTAAGAATTTAAGAATTTAAGAATTTAAGAATTTAAGAATTTAAGAATTTAAGAATTTAAGAATTTAAGAATTTAAGAATTTAAGAATTTAAGAATTTAAGAATTTAAGAATTTAAGAATTTAAGAATTTAAGAATTTAAGAATTTAAGAATTTAAGAATTTAAGAATTTAAGAATTTAAGAATTTAAGAATTTAAGAATTTAAGAATTTAAGAATTTAAGAATTTAAGAATTTAAGAATTTAAGAATTTAAGAATTTAAGAATTTAAGAATTTAAGAATTTAAGAATTTAAGAATTTAAGAATTTAAGAATTTAAGAATTTAAGAATTTAAGAATTTAAGAATTTAAGAATTTAAGAATTTAAGAATTTAAGAATTTAAGAATTTAAGAATTTAAGAATTTAAGAATTTAAGAATTTAAGAATTTAAGAATTTAAGAATTTAAGAATTTAAGAATTTAAGAATTTAAGAATTTAAGAATTTAAGAATTTAAGAATTTAAGAATTTAAGAATTTAAGAATTTAAGAATTTAAGAATTTAAGAATTTAAGAATTTAAGAATTTAAGAATTTAAGAATTTAAGAATTTAAGAATTTAAGAATTTAAGAATTTAAGAATTTAAGAATTTAAGAATTTAAGAATTTAAGAATTTAAGAATTTAAGAATTTAAGAATTTAAGAATTTAAGAATTTAAGAATTTAAGAATTTAAGAATTTAAGAATTTAAGAATTGAAGAATTGAAGAATTGAAGAATTGAAGAATTGAAGAATTGAAGAATTGAAGAATTGAAGAATTTAAGAATTTAAGAATTTAAGAATTTAAGAATTTAAGAATTTAAGAATTTAAGAATTTAAGAATTTAAGAATTTAAGAATTTAAGAATTTAAGAATTTAAGAATTTAAGAATTTAAGAATTTAAGAATTTAAGAATTTAAGAATTTAAGAATTTAAGAATTTAAGAATTTAAGAATTTAAGAATTTAAGAATTTAAGAATTTAAGAATTTAAGAATTTAAGAATTTAAGAATTTAAGAATTTAAGAATTTAAGAATTTAAGAATTTAAGAATTTAAGAATTTAAGAATTTAAGAATTTAAGAATTTAAGAATTTAAGAATTTAAGAATTTAAGAATTTAAGAATTTAAGAATTTAAGAATTTAAGAATTTAAGAATTTAAGAATTTAAGAATTTAAGAATTTAAGAATTTAAGAATTTAAGAATTTAAGAATTTAAGAATTTAAGAATTTAAGAATTTAAGAATTTAAGAATTTAAGAATTTAAGAATTTAAGAATTTAAGAATTGAAGAATTGAAGAATTGAAGAATTGAAGAATTGAAGAATTTAAGAATTTAAGAATTTAAGAATTTAAGAATTTAAGAATTTAAGAATTTAAGAATTTAAGAATTTAAGAATTTAAGAATTTAAGAATTTAAGAATTTAAGAATTTAAGAATTTAAGAATTTAAGAATTTAAGAATTTAAGAATTTAAGAATTTAAGAATTTAAGAATTTAAGAATTTAAGAATTTAGGAATTTAAGAATTTAAGAATTTAAGAATTTAAGAATTTAAGAATTTAAGAATTTAAGAATTTAAGAATTTAAGAATTTAAGAATTTAAGAATTTAAGAATTTAAGAATTTAAGAATTTAAGAATTTAAGAATTTAAGAATTTAAGAATTTAAGAATTTAAGAATTTAAGAATTTAAGAATTTAAGAATTTAAGAATTTAAGAATTTAAGAATTTAAGAATTTAAGAATTTAAGAATTTAAGAATTTAAGAATTTAAGAATTTAAGAATTTAAGAATTTAAGAATTTAAGAATTTAAGAATTTAAGAATTTAAGAATTTAAGAATTTAAGAATTTAAGAATTTAAGAATTTAAGAATTTAAGAATTTAAGAATTTAAGAATTTAAGAATTTAAGAATTTAAGAATTTAAGAATTTAAGAATTTAAGAATTTAAGAATTTAGGAATTTAAGAATTTAAGAATTTAAGAATTTAAGAATTTAAGAATTTAAGAATTTAAGAATTTAAGAATTTAAGAATTTAAGAATTTAAGAATTTAAGAATTTAAGAATTTAAGAATTTAAGAATTTAAGAATTTAAGAATTTAAGAATTTAAGAATTTAAGAATTTAAGAATTTAAGAATTTAAGAATTTAAGAATTTAAGAATTTAAGAATTTAAGAATTTAAGAATTTAAGAATTTAAGAATTTAAGAATTTAAGAATTTAAGAATTTAAGAATTTAAGAATTTAAGAATTTAAGAATTTAAGAATTTAAGAATTTAAGAATTTAAGAATTTAAGAATTTAAGAATTTAAGAATTTAAGAATTTAAGAATTTAAGAATTTAAGAATTTAAGAATTTAAGAATTTAAGAATTTAAGAATTTAAGAATTTAAGAATTTAAGAATTTAAGAATTTAAGAATTTAAGAATTTAAGAATTTAAGAATTTAAGAATTTAAGAATTTAAGAATTTAAGAATTTAAGAATTTAAGATTTTAAAAATTTAACAATTCAAGAATAACCAAAAAGATACACAAACGGTTTTTAATAAAGACAAAAAAAGCATTATGACAATTTGATACGACCAAAAATTTGCAATTTTTTTAAATGAAATCAGGAAAAAAATTACCTAAAATGCTCTAGTATACTAAACTTTCTGGTTTTCCTACCTAGTTAGCATAAGAGAGCGCAGTAGTATAGATGAAACGTTGTCGATTTAGAAAACAACAAATGTTTTTGAACTATTTTACAGATTCGCTTACAAGAATTCTTTCCAATCCCAATTCAGTTTTAAATATTATTTTCAATTATTTCTGTGATTTTTTTTTGTAATATTAAAAATAAGAATATTTTTCTTCCAAAATTTCTGGGGGGGCACAATGTATGGGCTGCCCCCCCTGCCCAATTTTAAGGGGGGCAAAAAGTATCGTGCCCCCCCAGAGTCGGCGCCCCTGATCGCGATTATGTTTTGTTTTTTTTTGTCTAGGCTTGACTTTACCTTAGGCGACTTTAACTAACAGCTTCCTCACTTTTGTGTTGTGTGTTTCAGCGTTGGAATGAGCCTCCAACAAAATACGTTAACGCTCTCCGGAGGGTGTTGATATGTTGTAGAAAGGTGATCTGAAGGCATTTTTGTGAGGCGTTTGACAACATGGGCGTACCTGGTCTACAGACACAGTTGAATAAAGATTTGTATTATTGGGATTATGTGTGTACCTCTAAAAATAGTTAGGAGAAGGTGGGGCAAGACGACCATATGGGGCAAGAGGAACAATCGCTAGTAAGGCCGTAATTTTTACAATTTTGATGATTTCCAGTATGAGGAATTGTTGCTAGCAATGCAAATAGCTGATTCTACTACCACATAACAACCAAAACGACGTAAATGCCACGAGGCATAATATTGAATGAAGTATTTTTTAAAACCTTTGTTTCCTTATAATATTTGGAAAGTACAAAATAAGGCTTAGGGTTCGTTTTAAGGCTCATTTTATCAAAATGCTATTTTTCCTAGATCAGTAGTGTCCCTACCAATGACTTGCACGTATTATAAAGTATGATTTATGTTTTGGTTATTTTTGTAGAGAGCTTTTAAAAATCTTGTTTAGGTGGGGCAAGCGTACCATATGGATTTTTAGTATGGAAAAAAAACGAATTGCTGCAGCAACATATTTTATTGTGAAAAAAATACATAAAAGTTCTTAAAAACTGATAATCAATTGTTTAAAAAATTGACCATACACGATATAATAATATCATGAAAATTTACTATTTATCATCTAAGTAATTTTTTTTTTCGTAAAAACGGTCAAATTTTTAGTAAAATATTATTTTTTAATCTAAACATGAAAGAAACGTTTCAAATACATCCTAATCTGATGTATCTAAGTGGTAATAGTTCAATTGTTAGTAAATTAGCATGTTTTTTCATGCATTGTTCCTCTTGCCCCAACGAGTTGTTCATCTTGCCCCACTAGTTGAATAGAACGTACGAAAAAACAAAAAATTAAAATCATTTTTTTACATTAAGAAACAGTTTTTTTTAAAAACTTGTTCTACCGAAGTCTCAGTCAAGACCTGGAATAAGATGATTCTAATAAATCCGATAGATTTTTTAGCGTTTTTCATGGGTTATAACGAGCATTTCCTTAGCTTGTTACACTTGCCCCACTTTCCCCTACGTCTATCATGTAGATGATTTTTTTATTCAGAAAATTTTTAATATAACCTCTTTTTTATATCTAAATGGCCCATTCATTGATATACACATTCTACACACATTCTCAGGGCTAGTATAGGCACCAGTAGAAAAACTTGAAATCCTAATTTAATAAAAAAATAGATGTTGTGATTTGGGTCTACATAGTTCATGGCTTCTAAAAACAACTTTTACAAACATTTAAAGATATATAAACTCCACTATTGACTGAAATGGAGTATAAGCACCAACAAACCGAAATATCATGTTTTCAAGCACCTCAATTAGCAAAAAAAGTACCTCAAAACCACCTCAAGAAAATCGAAATATTTCCAGTGGTCAGCATATTTTTTTCAATACCATATTTGGTGTAATTTTATGTCTAATCCATTAATAAGTCTTGTTTATGTTGATTAGCTAACCGTCAAATCGTTATAACGCCACGGCAGAATGAGTCATACAGTTTTTTTTTTCTGAATTATAATCTATTCTGCTGCCTAGCATGGTATTTGCTTTTTGCATCACAATTTATTTTGTATTACTAAATGACGGAAGTGTTTCAAAATTAATCAGTAAATGTTTTAAAAAAATATTTGATTTTGAAAAAGACGACTTTGCATTTTTTATTATATTTTTTGTCACTGAATGTTTATTCTCAAAAATGGTGGTTTGATGATTGATGCACCATCCTAAATTCTAGCGCATAAGAAACCTTTTTAAGAGCGAGTTTTTCACCGATGTGAAACAGGTCGTATCGAGGTGCTCCGATTTGGATGAAACTTTCAGGGTTTGTTTGTCTATACATGAGATGAACTCATGCCAAATATGAGCCCTCTACGACAAAGGGAAGTGGGGTAAAACGGGCTTCGAAGTTTGAGGTCTAAAAAACCTAAAAAATCTTAAAATTGCTCGCATTTCAGTAAAACTTCATCAATTCCAACTCTCTTAGATGCATTCGAATGGTCTTTTGAAGCCCTTCAAAATGTGCTATAGACATCCAGGATTGGTTTGACTTTTTCTCATAGCTTTTGCAAATTAGTGTTAAAAATGGATTTTTTTGAAACCTTAATAACTTTTGGCAACAGCCTCCAACACCCTTACTCCCATAGGTCAAAAGTTAGGAAATTTCATGGACTATAAGCCTACGGTATTAACTTTTTGGCCAATCGCAGTTTTTCTCATAGTTTTACGATTTTTCTATAACAAACATTTTACAGCGTTAGTTTTTTGGCCTGTAGGCCTCCAAAGAGGCACTTTTTGGTCTCAATTTTGACATATTCGGAATCCTCAGAAAATTTTACATTAGATTGAGGTGTTAGAATTTTGAATTTGATTGGAAAAAATGCCATTTAAAATTAATTAAAATATTATTTAGCATTTTGTCGAGTTAGGGGTAAAACAAGTTTTCGCCTACTTGATACAGCATTTGACGTATTGATCATAGAGTAAATAAGATCTATTTCTTTTTTCAAAAATGTTTTATTTAATTATTTTTTAAATCAAAATTACAACTCCAATACTTCTAACTTACGTGAAATTGTCCGAAGATTCCGAATATGACAAAATTGAGACCAAAAAGTGCCTTCTTCTTGGCCTACAGGGCAAAAACTAACGTTGTAAAATGTTTGTTCTAGAAAAATCGTAAAACTATGAGAAATACTGCGATTGGCCAAAAAGTTAATACCATAGGCTTATAGTCCATGAAATTCCCTAACTTTTGACCTATGGGAGTATGGGTGTTGGAGGCTGTTGCCAAAAGTTATTAAGGTTTTGAAAAAATCCATTTTTAACAGTAATTTGCAAAAGCTATGAGAAAAAGTCAAACCAATCCTGGGTGTCTATAGCACATTTTGAAGGGCTTCAAAAGACCTTTCGAATGCATCTAAGAGAGTTTGAATTGATGAAGTTTTACGGAAATGCGAGCAATTTTAAGAATTTTCATGTGTTTTGGACCTCAAACTTCAATGCCCGTTTTACCCCACTTCCCTTTGTCGTAGACGGCTCATATTTGGCATGAGTTCATCTCATGTATAGACAAACAAACCCTGAAAGTTTCATCCAAATCGGAGCACCTCGATACGATCTCTAGAACAAACCGAGCAGAATCTATAAATACTGCCTCTTAAGTTCCCTTGAAGGCTTCTTCTGAGAAAGTTTTTTTTTAATATCAAGCCTTACAGGCTTGTGCTAATGTGATAGTTTTAAAAATTTTACATGGAAGGCTTAATTTTATAATTTTATTTTAATTAAATAATCTTTTTTAAGTATTGGAATCAAACCAATAGTTGCCGAGATATCGTCAATTAAATAATGAGGGCTAACCATGCGAGCAATTCTCTCAGATTACGGTCATTCGATTTTTTTTTGTATTTTTTAATCCGGCTGAAACTTTTTTGGTAGTTTGTCCATATAATTTTCCATACAAATTTGGCAGCTGTCCATACAAAAATTATGTATGAAAATTCAAAAATCCGTATCTTTTTGATCGATTTGGTGCCTTGGGCAAAGTTGTAGGAATAGATAAGGACTACACTGACAAAATTGATACACTGTAAAAAATTGGGTGATTTTTAATTTAACTTTTTGTCACTAAAACTTGATTTGCAAAAAAAAACACTATTTTTTATATGTTTTAGGGGACATCAAATGCCAACTTTTCAGAAATTTCCAGGTTGTGCAAAAAATCTTTGACCGAATTATGAATTTTTAAATCAATACTGATTTTTCAAAAAAAAAAAAAACGAAATATAAGTCGCAAAAATGTTTCAACTTAATTTTTCGATGTAAAGGCTCCGTTTTCAAGTTAAAAACATTTTTAAGTAACTTTTTTTTAACATAGTCGCAGTTATTCACTTTTGAAAATTAGTTTACATGTTTGACCATTTTGATAAGCTGAGAAAGTTCTCTATATTTTGCTTTTCTGAACTTTGTTGATACGACCCTTAGTTGCTGAGATATTGCTATGCAAAGGTTTCAAAACAGGAAAATTGATGTTTTTTTAGTCTCACCCAAACAACTATCCTTTTTCTAATGTCGATATCTCAGCAACTAATGATCAAATTCACAATGTTAAAATATGAAACATTCGTGAAATTTTACGATCTTTTCAAAAACAATATTTTCAAAAAATTTAAATCACAGCAACTATGGGTTATATCAACAAAGTTTAAAAAAGCAAAATATAGAGAATTTTCTCAGTTTTTCAATAATATTTTTTTTTCAAAAGTGGGCAAACAATTTTATTTACCTTGTATATTTTTTTCCAGTGTAGTCTTTATCCATACCTACAACTTTGCAGAAGACACCAAATCGATCAAAAAATTCCTTCAAAAAAACAACAGATTTTTGAATTTTCATGCATCATTTTTGTATGGACAGCTGCCAAATTTGTACGGAAAATTAAATGGACAAACTAATGATGCAAAATGGCTTCTTTGAGCACACGAAGGCACCAAAAAAGTTTCAGCCGGATTAAAAAATACAAAATAAAAATTGAAGAAAAAATACCGATTTCGCAGAGAATTGCTCTTTTTCTAAGCAAGTTTGTTTTAAATTTACATTTTCAAATGGCTCAAAGTACAAATTATGTAAATTTTACATGTAAAACTTACAGAACAGTTAATAAAATGATCCTTTTTAAGTATTGTAATCAAACAAATAGTTGCCGAGATTGCCCGAGATATCGTCAATCGAATAATGAGGGATAACCATGCGACACCTAAAAATAAAACAGTTGTTCATCCAATCTCTAGAAAATATTGTTTCTTTCTCCTTTCAAATAGGTTAAACTGCAAGTGCCGATAACTTGAAATCTAAATGTGCAATTCAAAATCTTGTTTGATCAATTAAAAAAAAAAACCAAAATCATCCGGTAGCAGATTTTGCACCAGAGCAATTCTCTACGAAATCGGTCTTTTTTCTTAAATTTTAATTTTTGTATTTTTAAATCCGACTGCATCTTTTTTTGTGCCTTCGGTATGCCCAAAGAAGCCATTTTGCATCATTAGTTTGTCCATATAATTTTTCATACAAATTTGGCAGTTGGCCATACAAAAATGATGTATGAAAATTCATAAATCTGTATCTTTTGAAGGAATTTTTTGATCGATTTGGTGTCTTGGGCAATGTTGTAGGTATGGATACGGACTACACTGCAAAAAAATAAAAAAATGATACACGGTAAAAAAAGTTTTGGTGATTTTTAATTTAACTTTTTGTCACTAAAACTTCATTTGCAAAAAAACACTCTTTTATTTTTTTTTTGATATGTTTTAGAGGACATCGAATGCCAACTTTTCAGAAATTTCCAGGTTGTGCATAAAATCTTTGAGCGAGTTATAATTTTTTGAATCAATACTGATTTTTTCAAAAAATCGTCCGATTTACAATGTTGAATTATGAAATATTCGTGAAATTTTCCGATCTTTTCGAAAACAATATTTTGAAATTTTTTAAACCAAGACTATCATTTCTATAGGGTGAAACATTCAATATTACGCCCTTTCAAAATGTTAGTCTTGGTTTAAAAATTTCGAAAATATTTTTTTCGAAAAGATCGAAAAATTTCACGAATGTTTCATATTTGTATATTGAAAATCGGACCTTTAGTTGCTGAGATATCGACATTAGAAAATGGTGTGTTGTTTGGGTGAGACTTTAATTTTACTGCTTTTTAAACCTTTTGCATGGTAATATCTCAGCAACTAAAGGTCGTATGAACAAAGTTCAAACATGCGAAATATAGAGAATTTTCGCAGCTCTTCAAAAATATTTTTTTCAAAAGTGGGCAAACATGTGCACTTATTTGAAAAATTAAAAACTGCGACTATTTTCAAAAAAATCACCTAAAAATGGATTTAACTTAAAAACGGTGCACTTTATCAAAAAATCATCAAATTACTTTTTGATTGCAAATTTGATTTTACAACTAAAAATGAAGTCGAAAAATTTTTGGGACCAATTTTTCGATTTTTTGAATAAAACAGTATTGATTCAAAAATTCATAACTCGCTCAAAGATTTTTTGCACAACCTGGAAATTTCTGAAAAGTTGGCATTTGATGTCCTCTAAAACATAAAAAAAAATAAAATAGTGTGTTTTTGCAAATCAAGTTTTAGGGACAAAAAGTTAAATAAAAAATCACCAAATTTTTTTTTACCGTGTATCATTTTTTTCCAGTGTAGTCCGTATCCATACCTACAACTTTGCCGAAGACACCAAATCGATCAAAAAATTCCTTCAAAAGATACAGATTTTTGAATTTTCATACCTCATTTTTGTATGACCAGCTGCCAAATTTGTATGGAAAATTATATGGACAAACTAATGATGCAAAATGGCTTCTTTGGGCATACCAAAGGCACCAAAAAGTTTCAGTCGGATTAAAAAATACAAAAAAAAACGAATGACCGAAATCTGGGAGAAATGCTCACCATTCTAAATTCTTTAAAATCTAGTGCAAAAGATGCCTTTATTAATTTTAAATTATGACCATATTTCATCCTAATCATATCCAGCTTTGTTGTACCGTAAACCGGGGTGACATTGATAGGATTTCAATTTGTTTTTAGAATATTTGACAACAGGTAAAGTTTTTCTCAAGATTATTATTTTTAAAACATGTACATGTAGGCCACACAAAGTCCATGCACTATTTTGGAAAAAAAAAAGTTTTTTCAATAGTGTTTAGAAAAAAAGTTACGTTAAAAATTCTTAGTTTTAATTCCGGGGTGACTTTGAGAGTTATAGTTTTTCTTGTTAAAATCATATTTAAGATGTTCATACTTTGTTTGTACGTTAAATGTACCATCACTAAAGTAGCTGATATAGTTTGTAAGAAAAATAATCAATGTTTATGTTAAGTTAACTAAGTTTATAAGCTTTTTAACAAAATACATATAAATTTTAAATATAATTTTAAAAAGTCGGAATTTTGCTTGAAATTTGTTAAAACTAGTTTTGTTTACAAAATTATCGATTTATATTGCATTTTATACTGAATTCGAAGCACGAATCACAAGTTTTCACATTTTACATGAAATTTGTTCAACTGAAAATGCCTATAAATTTTGAGTTTTTTTTAACTGTGTTTCAAAAACACATATTATTTATTATTTACAAACTTATTTAACCTTCTTCTAGTGGAAAATTGTCCAAAGAATCCGAAAATGCATTCCGTTTTCCGATTAAAAATCATGTTCATTGAGAAAATCATGACAATTTGAGAAGTTTAAAATAATGACTTCCATCAACATTTTCTTAACTACAGTTAACTAACTTTAAAAAGTAAGTAAAAATCCTCTATTTGGCTGCGCCTTTGCTCTTTAGATCAAAGCAAAATATTGTAACATAAGCCCAATACTTCGCGGAAGCGCACCCTGATCTCCGATTCCGTTTCTGGCGTACACGATAAATCTAGCCAAGGAATGCAAACGTCGCCCTATCGGAACCTTTAATCAGAGCCGCAACAATGTGCAACAATCTCCACCATTGCTCGCGTTAAAAATGTCACCCAGATTCTTCACTCCGAGTTCACGTAATCCCCATCCGGCGACTCCAAGCTGCCCGGCTCGAGAGCTCAAGATGATCTCGGATTCATGTATCCCACGGTGTAATTGTCAGTGTTTTGCATTTGCAATCGTTTCGCCGTTTCGTTGCAAGAATCAGCAAAAGTCGCGTCTTCCCAGGCTTTTGGGGGAAGAGATTCAGTCGGTCACTGTGACTGCGGCTTTTGAAATTTAGATCGCTCCAAGTTGGACTCTGTCAATCTTGGCCACCTCAAGTCGGTGGGGTCGATTCTTCGTCTGCGCTGCGTGATTGGAAGAGCGACCCGGCTGAAGAACGATCTGAGTGTTGTATAAGAGAGTCCAAAATGAGGTGCCTGGGTGATCTAGTTAAGGGGCTTTTAAAAGGGCACCCTCAGCTAAATGGATGGGTGGAAAAATGGCATCGCGAATTGCTGGGTTTGATGTAATGAGGGTGTAGGTTTGCCAAAAGGTCAGGTTTAGAGTGTTGATGACAACAATTACAGGTGATATGAATGGTTACAAATTTAATTCAAGTCAATAGTCATGACAGATAGCAAGATTCAATCTTTTTACTTTTTGTCGGATAAAAATTTGGGAAATATTTCATCATGATGTATTCATTTTAGGACTGAAATTTCAAACTATTTCAAATAAGGAACACATAAATGAAAAAAAAAAAGATTTAAAATACAAGTGTCATACTTTTAAAATGATTCAAATTAAGAAACCCAAACTGATATGATTAACATAACACAAGCAATAAAACCTCTTCGCAGGAACGCGAATAAAAAATTGCACTCGCGAAATGCACTTTTGTTGCGGTCGTCAGCGCGTTTTTATCAGATTCACGACTGTGATTTGCGCGTGTTACATAAAACCGTGTCATCGCACCAGGCTAGCCAGCTCGGCTCGTTGAACACAGGGTTGGTATCTACTGAACAGTTATTTTAAGCAATTTCAGCACCAAAATCTGGCAACCCTCCACCACGGGGTCCGAACGATACCTACAACGAGGTTATCGACCATAAATCATGACCTGTCACCCTCGCTCAGGTTCACAAAAACACGGCTTGGAGAAATTATTGAAGACCCCGACTGTAAGTGCTGGAGGGGTTCCCAGAGATATTATCTTTGCTGTTTACACCTCAGCACAACAAGTTGGTCAATGTGATCATCGGTTGTTCATGGCTTCTTTTTTTAACATGTTTGATTCTGAATGATTTTTTTTATAAATTAATTGCAGAAAATATCAAAATAGATTTCTCAACAAACTTCTTAAGAAGATGATGTCAACTTGTTAGTACCAATTTATGACCCCAATAAAAAACCCCCAATTAGTAAAGTTCAACCACATGCGCTAACCTTCACCTATCCCAAACAAACCAGTCTAAATTTAACCCGCCAAAAACAGTTAGGAAGTCCTAAGCCAACCTGTTCAAGTTAAGTCGTCGCAATGCGGCAGCGATTTCTGCAACATATTTTCGAGTCACCTCGCGAGCAGCCATTGAACTTGATCCAGTATAAGGTCCCCTTGAGGCTTAGCCGTTTGCTGAAAGTGTGAGGTAATCGAACTGTTTAAAAAGTGTTTATTGCTATTGACTTTGACTCTTTCAAGCCACATTTGGCAAGTGGCTCCGTTTTTGCTGCTTGAAATGGGGTAAAATTGCAGTTTTTGATCATTAAATTTACTTCATATTTATTTAAAAGTGACTTTACAGTCCACGGTGCAAGTTGAACGAATTCACGAAACTAACGAATTCATTCACGAAAAGTGATGACAACTTGTGGACGAATAAAACAATACCCATGAAATTAGTTTTTTTAATGTTCTGTGTTTTGCGACGCGAGAAAGGCAATCATTTTCGTGCATCTGCAGCCGTTGCATTTCAACGTGGGAAAGGTGCCACAGAAATGCGCAATTGTCATTTGGTTGGCTGCATTCCGTCAAGGCCAAGTGATTGTGTTTTATTTTTCCAAAGTTTTATGGCTCAATTAAAGTTTATCGACTTTTTTTTCCTCAATGTCAAGTTTTATTTCTCGTGTCATAATGAAGAATGGCATGTTTTTCGGATTGGATGGTGTCATCTTTGAAACATAACTAATTTCTAGTTTTCATTACTTTTGCAAACCACAATATTTTATTTTTTTTCATTTAGTTTGCCCCCTGTCCCTGTCCCTTTCCCTTGCCCTTGTTCGCATTTTTCCGGTGAGCCTCGCCCTGGGCTCTCTTCTCGGCACCGATCTGGAAGCCCTTTCCCTGGCCGTGTTCCTTTCCGTGGTCCATTCCGTTGCGGCCACGATCTCCACCAGCAGCTCCGGCAGCAGCACCCGGGAGTCCGCCCTCAACGGCAGCTCCAGCGGCGCCAGCCTGAGGTTGGGCTTTGACGATGGCCAGGAAGGCAACGGCGGCCACCAACAGCATGAAGAATGTGATTTTCATTTTGAATAGAAGTTGTTTTTTTTTTACTGGAGAGTTGAACGAATTGTGATGATTTTTAGGAAATATTTTGGGGGCTTTTATACTAAGCATTGTCAGTCAAATGCCATTAAATTTCCATTGTCCTTTTTTACGCTACGGAAGAGTACACGTGCAGCTTATTTGTTAGCGGCAGTGATCCCCGTGCACCGCGTTCAACCGCGTTCTCTGTTTTCTGTACTCGATCAAACACCAGCACCGCATGCGCACGCGTACAAGCAAACCTAAACTCTGCCGTGTACAGTCTGTACGCGCCGCACACGAACCTCAAGTTTAAAACCGAACCTTGCACCCCGGGTACAAACCCCGTGCAAGCCGACGACGCAGAAAAGAGACAAAAATAGTTCCCTCACGCTCCCTCTGCTGTAAAGCGGTGTTTCATTCTCCGCTGCAGTCACACTACAGTGTTTGCCAAAGAGAGAGTGAGAAGTCATTTTTTCGTCTCTTTACACGCTCTTCGCTCGCACTGCGTTGTACCCGAGGTGTGCACCCCGTGTTTACACCGCGTGTAAACTTGAGTGCGCCGTGCGGGGAGAACTCGAACATGGCAGCCTGGTGTGTTTGAGGTTCATCTGCACTGAAAACTTGTACGGCGTGTACGGCGTGCGCGCGTTTCGGGAAGACTGGTTAGCGGTATTTGCTCAAATTATATTCTAACCATGATTGGATGTCAAACGCTAAGCCAACCCCCACACTGAAAGAAAGGCTCACAGCAATACCACATGTTTTACACGTGAATCTGCCCCATACTACTTTCCATATGAATGTCATGTGTAAATCACTTGAGTACTTTCAATCGCGCGACACGGTAAATTCAAAAGCAAAACACGTTAACTTCACGTGACGATGCACATGAATTTGAAATGCTTTTCTCATTAATGTTAAATTAATTTGTTGTGAAATCAAATGGTTTTCAATTGGTATTTAGGTGTTTAAAAAAATGGGTTTTATTTATTTTATTTTTTATTCAATTTATTTCACGCTTTTAATCATAAACATCAAAAAATGATACATGTAAATTACATAAAATCAAACACTTCACTAAACTGATTAAACTTTCACTGATACGCTGCGTTTAAGAATGCGGACCAGGTTCCAAAATGACAAGTGCCCAAGACCATCTAACACTTCTTGATCCAGCAGCTGGCGGATTCGTAGCCCACTCTTGATGTCCAGGGTGAATCTCTAGACACCGCTACACCGCTTGTATTCTTTCGTCCGGACTAACAGCTCCGGATCGAGCAGTTTCCGAGGAAGACAACTGGCCGGAACCTGATCCTCTGAAAAATATTGTGAGTTAGTTTAAATCAGTTGTTTGGTTTTCTTGTGTTTTTACTTACCACCAGCGCACAAATATTAAAAAAATAACGATGGAAATTTGCTGGCAAAAGAATATTTCCTTCCGAACAGCAAATTTCGCACCACCACCGTCCGTAGCCATCTTAGAAATGAAGATTTTTTCGCCACACGCTTTCATAATCAAATCATTTCAATCTAACGTGTTTTTCACCTCGAAATCAAAGGAAATGTCAAATGGGGCAAATCCAAGTGGATTTCATTTGAATATGAAGTGAACAGCATGCGAGAAATGAGTGAAAGGTCTTTCGATAGCGATCAGCTGATTTTTAGTGATTTTCACAACCATTTGAAACGCTAAACATGTGTAGGTCAAAAGAAAAACACGTGAATTTATTGTGTTGATTTTTTGAGACTCTCACGTGAAAAAACACTTGAGAATGCAATGTTGGTTTCTTTCAGTGCATTAAATTTGAATTAGTCATCAATGAAAATAGCATTCATTCATAAAATTTCTTGTGAAAATGATTTTTGAAAATACGTTAGGTTTATTGTTAAAGGTTACCAACAGTTAGCATTTATTTTCATATTTCTAATCTCTGTTTCTTTTAAAACAAGTAAAACTACCGGTCTTTCTCAAAGGTAGAATCAAATAAAATTAGCGGCTTACAAACAGCTTCTCATTTCAATATTATCAGTAGATTGTTCAGGCCGAAAAAAATCCATCGAAAAATTCTGTTCGAAGAAAGTAATGCGGTATGCAATTGCTGAAAAACCCACACACACTTAGCGACACATACACATGAAAGCACACGATAAGAGTTTTGAGGGTTAAAACTTTTTCGTAAAATTCTGATAATTCTTATTTATCGATATCAAAATTTTCGTTTTTTGTCTGTTGTAAAACCTTGAAGAACATTGATAAACGGCAAAAAGTAACCCTGCCGCTTGAAACATAGTTTCACGGAAATTATGGAAGAGGGGTCGGGGCAACTTTATCCAATTTCGTGTGAGTTGGCGGAGAATGGTTTTCCTAGAAAATTTAAATGTTCAGTAGTGTATGCCAAAATGGTTTTCGAGAGGTTTTTGTCCTTGCGCATCTCCCAAGTAACAATTTTAGTTTTGTTGTAGTTTTGAAGAGATTGTTCAGAATACTTCGGAAAATGTATGAGATATGTTGTTTACTCCCACATGCTGAGTTAAATACGAGTTAAAAAGCGATAAAGCCAAAATAGACCATTTTAGGAGATTAGTCAGAGCAAAATTGAAGAGTTTCATAAGACAGAATAATTTGTTGTATGCTTTATCGGTGCTTTAAAGAGCTCTACAAGATACGAATAATGCTGTCTAGCTGGGAAATAAGTTTTGTTGTAGCCTGAAAGAGTTCTTAAATTCTTATAACAGAACAAATTGCATTTTAAATTACTCTGCAAGGAAACCTAATGCCTGTATTGCAGACTGCCCAAGCAACATTTTTTTTCCAGGAGTTCTACAAGAGCTCTTCAAGATAGCTACAGCATAGCAGTTTGGACCGCGGTAGGATAAAATTCTCTTCAAAACTTTTTCAGGAGTTTGGAAGAGTACTTGAAGAGAGTTTTATCCTACCGCGGTCCAAACTGCAATGCTGTAGCTATCTTGAAGAGCTTTTGTAGAACTCCTGGAAAAAATGTTACTTGGGTGAACAGCATGCATAATTATTTTATTGAAAGCAATGATTCTTCTTCTAAATGGAATCAGAAAATACTTTTGGTCGACAACAATTCACAAGTCAATAATATTAAAGCCATAAATATTAGTGATTAAATCTTTCATGTAATGCATTGTAACGGTAATGCCGAAAAAAAATCATCGAACGCTTTTTTGAGATAGTTCGAAAAAATGGTACGCGCCTTCTCAAATTATTAGACAAAGTTTGTAATTTTAGCTAAAAAATAATTTGGGCAAGGTCATTGCTCCAGAATTCAACATGGCTACGCTTTTCAGTATCATTACTCTTTAGGCATTATGGCGAAATTTATTAAATGTTATTCTTCTTGCTTGAGACTGTTTTAAATTTATTTTTTCTTTAAATGGTCTTGCTATTACTGGTTCAGTCAGGATAATGTAGCTTTTTGATGGTTTTATTAAAGACTAAATCGCCCAAGCTGAGACCGTAGCGCATGCCTGTCATTGATTACTGCAAGAAGATCCGACTAGAGAAATCGCCAAAATTTCACAACAATTTCCTCTTTATATACAATTCATTGTAAACATTATTACTATCACAGGTTGATAAGCGCTGCACTGTCCTGAAGAAAAGCATATTTTCACCTTTTCATCTTGTAGTTGATTATATCTTTGACCCTACCTGTACAACATACACTGCACGAGTTATATTACATTTTAAACGTTTAAATTAGCTGCAAAACAAAAATCGTAGCTGAAATTTAAAAAAAACTCAGCTTAACTCGCTCAAACAGCACCAGTAAATTGCAAAAGATAGCGCGTAGCAATACTTGTTTTAAAATCTGGACGGTTTTGTACAAGAAAACTTGCGGAATTCAAAGTTTTATCAATTTCTTTTTGAATTAGTACTCTTTAAACTGTTCTGATCAAGCCTTGAAGGTTTTCATTAAAAAGTCTACGAGAAACACTCCAGAAAACAAAATGTGTGAAACGCCATGTTACGATATTATAAATTGCAAAAAAAACATAACTCTCTAACTAACAGGATATCGCTGCCAAATTAAATTACTTTTGCCAATAATTTATTATAAAATGATAAGTAACAACTGCACACTGCACACGGTTTATTCTGAAATAAATCAATTGTTCCTGTTGTGACGAGAATCGGGTCTGTTTGTCTCTGATAGCCGAGTGGGGACAAAACCTTAGCAATCATCCAATTGTAGTTAGATTTATTGCCAACCGCTAAGAACGATGAATAGAAGAAAGGTGCCACAAGGTAACCGCAAAGAAGAAAGTTAGAAGTAAAATGATCCGGGATGCCGAAGCCCAATGAGATTGTATAAAAGGCAGTTAAACATTGAATAATTGTAAGTTAACATTACAATATGTGAATGACACTCAATTAACAACATTATAGTTTTAGCTGATCAACCACAACAAATACGACTTTCGATCTGCTCAAAGAAATCAGTAGATTTAAGCCAAATAATAAATTCTTGAAACAAATCGGTGATTCGGTAAATCGATAATCTTTTCGAAAAAAAAAACAACCAAAACCACGAATTTATTCTTTTTATTATTCTCAGCACACGTTTGTAATCTTTTCATTGAGAGATCACTTGTAACTGCACTTAAAAGCTGGATCAAAACAATTCGTCTCCTTGCACTGTGTTTCTCGTTCTACAACTGAATAAGTTAAAGTGACAGTTCAAATCCAACAAGACTGGTCAAATTCCTTATGAAGACGAAAAAGGTTTATTGCAGACTTCGTTAAGATATTCAAGTTTCGCCATGTATTTTTCAGGTAATCTCGTAGTGGAACTAAAAACTTAATTAAAACTTCTAAGTAGAATTCCTGATCAAGTCTTGAAGAAACCTTGAAGATATGTTGAAGGTTATGCTAGATGAAAACCTGTTGGCTTTGGTAAAAGTTTTTATAGAACATTGTTGCATTCAATAAAACTGTTTTAAAACCATATAAGAATATACAGCATTTGAATTGCTACTTGGGCTTTTTGTTTATATAACATTGAAGTTTGGAGCTCTCTGGAGCTCGGTACAGACCTTCAAAGTTTGGCATTTTTTAGAAAAATCGGCCCCGGCAAAAAAGATATGCGTCGCACCATTTGATTTGGCCGGAAAAATGCCAAACTTAGAAGGTCTGTACCGAGCTCCAGAGAGCTCCAAACTTCAATGTTATATAAACAAAAAGATGCGCACCAGCACATATGTGGAACTTCAGGTTCAAAAACGAGGACAGGACAGGTGCTGCCTCTCGCGGTGGAGAGCTGCAACTTTTCTACCAGTTTTTATGGCAGTTTTGCACACCGATGGGTCGTCCATAGTGCGTGTAGTAAGAATTTTTTGAATTTTATAAAATTATTAAGAGTAGCAAATTATGTATTTTTAGTTTTGGATAACAGCATGTTTTTCCATCCAGCACATAATGTTGACTCAACGGCACTTCGGCGTGCAATTTAACTTCATCATTTTTGACTGATCAACCAAAAATCGCGATTCGAGAAAATCGCTGGCAAAAAGTGGACAACTTGTTTCAATTCCTATTTAAAAACAAACCTTGGCTGGTGGTATTTTTACTGATGATACGATAAAACACATCATTATCCTCAACTCTGCTTTAATGCTTCTTAATTTATGTTGATTTTCGCAATAAAACTCATAATTTTAAAAAATCTCGTTATTAGGCCCTTTTAACTTTCCAACTGTAGTTCATAATGGGCCGTTTCTATATGCAATTTCGAAGAGAATTGAAAGGGCACTAAAGCGCTGTCACCTGATTGTTGTTTTTAATGATGTTTATGGGCCTTTTTGTTTATTTAGAAATAATGAGGAATTCAGCGGAAATTGTGATAATTGGTGAAGTTTTGCGATCGAATGGTGTAGATAAGGTACGTGAAACATAAAAATTCTTCAAAAGGTACTGAACAGCAGCCGCTTTTTCAGTCTAAATTGAGGTAAAATTATCTCATAAAAGAAGTAATATTCATCCTTCCAAAATTACAGCTTCCAAATCTACACAATTTTTTATTGTGTACTTACTTAATTAAAACCAAATTTCAATTTTCTAGTAAGTTTTCTTATATTCAACATTTTTAAAAGTTATTCAAACGACAACATCCCATTTTTCGTTCAATTTTTGAAAATTAATATTTTTTAACAAAATTTTGGTTGATTTGTAGAATGTCATTATATCGTAAACAGATACCGGCTACATGAAATATGCATGACCCTTCATCCGATCAAAACTGGTATACTGAGAAGATGCCTCAAGTAAACAAAATCGCAGCATGCCATGATTTGAATTTTCATATTTCTTCTCGCGCGCCTCTCGTGTCAGCCGTTTGTTTTTGCAATGTATCTACTTTTCATGCTCCAAAATGCCGGAAAAATCTGTGCAGTTAAAAATTGCATGTTCAATAACCATGGCTCATCATTCTATTCGTTTGGGAATAGGTATTTAGCTAGTGCTGGTAAAATGGCTTGAATTCTGTGACATCCAACAAAAATATGGGAGGTCGTCTTCCTCCTATCCCCCATTCACAACTTCAAAATCTGCTCCTTTCATTTTTAAAACCACGATTTTATCAACCCATCAGTGAAATCACGAGGGTGAGCAAGCTTTAACTGTTGAAGAAGAGCATAAAAAATGAAGTGTTGGCAAAGAAATCGCGTCACCAAAGCTATATAATCTCCACAAATCGATCATGTTTGAAAACATTACTTGAATTACGCACAAAACAAGGTCTGTCTTTCAATCTGCGAGTGGTATAAGAGATTCAAATTTGAGAGTTGTTTATGCTGAGTAGGCTGTGACTAGCTTGGACAAATTTACACTATACCAGCGACAGAACTCAACAATCGTCACACTTTTTGGGTTAACAGGATGTATGGAGTTCCAACCATGTGGCACCAGTGATGTTGAATAAAAACGCTTAAGTGGCCAGTGTGCCTCAAAAAATGGGCATTTTCGAAAAAAATCTTTTTTTACGGGTTAAATCTCATTTAAAATTCAAATGCAGAGCGCCAGCTCCTGTTACGTCCAATCAAGCTCATATTTGGGATTTGGGCTTAGTATGCCCACCGGAATAAATCCCTGAATGCTCACCAATAAGTCATTTTTGTTACATCCTAATGATTATGGCCAAAACTCACCGTATATACACAGCTTTCTTAACATGATCCGGAAAAAATGTTCCATGTACTTCAACATCAAGTAAACAGACAACGAAAAACGAAAGTTAATCTTTTCTATTTTTTTTTGTTTTAATTCTTACCAGGTTGCCTCTCACCCCGTCGGCTTGGGATTTGTCTGACCACGTCTTCCGTCGGATGGGGAAGTAAATGTTGGCCCCGGTCTAACCTAAAGGGTTAGGTCGATAGCTCAGTCCAGGTGTAGGAGTCGTCTCCCTGGGTCCGGTGGAGTCGCTTGTAGGCAGTTGGACTCACAATCCAAAGGTCGTCAGTTCGAATCCCGGGGTGGATGGAAGCTTAGGTGTAAAAAGAGGTTTGCAATTGCCTCAACAATCAAGCCTTCGCACACCTAGTTTCGAGTAGGAATCTCGCAATCGAGAACGCCAAGGCAATGCTGTGGAGCGAATAATTTGATTTTTTTTCTACGAGCTTTTTTGGTATGAAAAAGTTTGGTTTATATTTTTTAAAATTTTGACTCAATATAAAATATTCCTTTACTTCATATATCTTCTAACTTCATTTCCGTTTTTGCCTTCCTCACTGAGGTAAGGCTATAATCCTGCTCTAAAAATGAACTTCGTATAAAAACGTCGTAGACCCACCTTCATGTATACATATCGACTCAGAATCGAAAACTGAACAAATGTCTGTGTGTATGTGTGTGTGTATGTATGTATGTGACCAACAAACTAGCTCATGTTTCTCGGCACTGGCTGAACCGATTTGACCCGAACTTGTTGCATTCGACTTGGTTTAGGGTCCCATAGATCAAGTTTTATACAGATTGAAGTTTCGATAAGTAGTTCAAAAGTTATGTATAAAAATGTGTTTTCACATATATTTGGATCTCACTTAAATGTATGTAAACTATGTCCGGGTCCATCATCCGACCCATCGTTGGTTAGGTTATCAAAATACCTTTCCAACGAGTGCAAAACATTGAAGATCTGGCAACCCTGTCTCGAGATATGGCCACTTAAGTGATATTGATATACTTTTTTGAAGCCGGATCTCACTTAAATGTATGTAAACTATGTCCGGGTCCATCATCCGACCCATCGTTGGTTAGATTATTAAAAGACCTTTCCAACGAGTCTAAAACATTGAAGATCTGGCAACCCTGTCTCGAGATATGGCCCCTTAATTGATATTGATGTACTTTTTTGAAGCCGGATCTCACTTAAATGTATGTAAACTATGTCCGGATCCACCATCCGACCAATTGTTGGTTAACTTATCAAAAGACCTTTCTAATGAGTCCAAAACATTGAAGATCTGGCAACTCTGTCTCGAGATATGGCCACTTAAGTGATATTGATGTACTTTTTTGAAGCCGGATCTCACTTAAATGTATGTAAACTATGTCCGGATCCACCATTCGACCTATTGTTGGTTAGGTTATCAAAAGACCTTTCCAACAATTCCAAAACATTGAAGATCTGGCAACCCTGTCTCGAGATATGGCCCCTTAAGTGATATTGATGTACTTTTTTGAAGCCGGATCTCACTTAAATGTATGTAAACTATGTCCGGATCCACCATCCGACCCATTGTTGGTTAGGTTATCAAAATACCTTTCCAACGAGTCTAAAACATTGAAGATCTGACAACCCTGTCTCGAGATATGGCCACTTAAGTGATATTGATGTACTTTTTTGTAGCCGGATCTCACTTAAATGTATGTAAACTATGTCCGGCTCCACTATCCGACCCGACGTTGGTTAGGTTATCAAAATACCTTTCCAACGAGTCCAAAACATTGCAGATCTGGCAACCCTGTCTCGAGATATGGCCTCTTAAGTGATATTGATGTACTTTTTTGAAGCCGGATCTCACTTAAATGTATGTAAACTATGTCCGGATCCACCATTCGACCTATTGTTGGTTAGGTTATCAAAAGACCTTTCCAACAATTCCAAAACATTGAAGATCTGGCAACCCTGTCTCGAGATATGGCCCCTTAAGTGATATTGATGTACTTTTTTGTAGCCGGATCTCACTTAAATGTATGTAAACTATGTCCGGGTCCATCATCCGACCAATTGTTGGTTAGGTTATCAAAATACTTTTCCAATGAGTCCAAAACATTGAAGATCTGGCAACCCTGTCTCGAGCTATGGCCTCTTAAGTGATATTGATGTACTTTTTTGAAGCCGGATCTCACTTAAATGTGTGTAAATTATGTCCGGGTCCATCATCCGACCAATTGTTGGTTAAGTTATCAAAAGACCTTTCTAACGAGTGCAAAACATCGAAGATCGGGCAACCCTGTCTCGAGATATGGCCACTTAAGTGATATTGATGTACTTTTTTGAAGCCGGATCTCACTTAAATGTATGTAAACTATGTCCGGGTCCATCATCCGACCAATTGTTGGTTAGGTTATCAAAATACTTTTCCAATGAGTCCAAAACATTGAAGATCTGGCAACCCTGTCTCGAGCTATGGCCTCTTAAGTGATATTGATGTACTTTTTTGAAGCCGGATCTCACTTAAATGTGTGTAAACTATGTCCGGGTCCATCATCCGACCAATTGTTGGTTAGGTTATCAAAAGACCTTTCTAACGAGTGCAAAACATCGAAGATCGGGCAACCCTGTCTCGAGATATGGCCACTTAAGTGATATTGATGTACTTTTTTGAAGCCGGATCTCACTTAAATGTATGTAAACTATGTCCGGATCCACCATCCGACCCATTGTTGGTTAGGTTATCAAAATACCTTTCCAACGAGTCTAAAACATTGAAGATCTGACAACCCTGTCTCGAGATATGGCCACTTAAGTGATATTGATGTACTTTTTTGTAGCCGGATCTCACTTAAATGTATGTAAACTATGTCCGGCTCCACTATCCGACCCGACGTTGGTTAGGTTATCAAAATACCTTTCCAACGAGTCCAAAACATTGCAGATCTGGCAACCCTGTCTCGAGATATGGCCTCTTAAGTGATATTGATGTACTTTTTTGAAGCCGGATCTCACTTAAATGTATGTAAACTATGTCCGGATCCACCATTCGACCTATTGTTGGTTAGGTTATCAAAAGACCTTTCCAACAATTCCAAAACATTGAAGATCTGGCAACCCTGTCTCGAGATATGGCCCCTTAAGTGATATTGATGTACTTTTTTGTAGCCGGATCTCACTTAAATGTATGTAAACTATGTCCGGATCCACCATTCGACCTATTGTTGGTTAGGTTATCAAAAGACCTTTCCAACAATTCCAAAACATTGAATATCTGGCAACCCTGTCTCGAGATATGGCCCCTTAAGTGATATTGATGTACTTTTTTGAAGCCGGATCTCACTTAAATGTATGTAAACTATGTCCGGGTCCATCATCCGACCAATTGTTGGTTAGGTTATCAAAATACTTTTCCAATGAGTCCAAAACATTGAAGATCTGGCAACCCTGTCTCGAGCTATGGCCTCTTAAGTGATATTGATGTACTTTTTTGAAGCCGGATCTCACTTAAATGTGTGTAAACTATGTCCGGGTCCATCATCCGACCAATTGTTGGTTAGGTTATCAAAAGACCTTTCTAACGAGTGCAAAACATCGAAGATCGGGCAACCCTGTCTCGAGATATGGCCACTTAAGTGATATTGATGTACTTTTTTGAAGCCGGATCTCACTTAAATGTATGTAAACTATGTCCGGGTCCATCATCCGACCAATTGTTGGTTAGGTTATCAAAAGACCTTTCCAACAATTCCAAAACATTGAATATCTGGCAACCCTGTCACGAGATATGGCCACTTAAGTGATATTGATGTACTTTTTTGAAGCCGGATCTCACTTAAATGTATGTAAACTATGTCCGGGTCCATCATCCGACCAATTGTTGGTTAGGTTATCAAAATACTTTTCCAATGAGTCCAAAACATTGAAGATCTGGCAACCCTGTCTTGAGATATGTCCACTTAAGTAATATTTATGTACTCTTTGGGAGCCGAATCTCACTTAAATGTATGTAAACTATGTCCGGATCCACCATCCGACCCATCGATGGTTAGATTTTCAAAAAATGAAACTTGTGTACAGCCATTGTTGTGAGGAAGGCTCCAACCACATAGGTGGATTAAGTTAGTTTTTAAATCCATCTTGATTTGATTATAATTTGAACAACATATAAATTACCTACACGTGCATGCTCAATTTGTGAGAAAATTCATTGGCACAATTTGCTTGAATCGTTACTGTGGATTCTGAGCATGCAGTATAAAAGCCAAAAACATATTCACTAAAATCATCACATTTTGTTGTCCATTCTACCGAGTAGAACAAACCACTCAAAAAAAAAAAAAAAGAATGAAAATCACTTTTTTCCTGCTGTTGGTGGCCGCCGTTGCCTTCCTGGCCATCGTCAAGGCCCAACCTCAGGCTGGCGCCGCTGGAGCTGCCGTTGAGGGTGGACTCCCGGGTGCTGCAGCCGGAGCTGCCGGTGGAGGTCGTGGCCGCAACGGAATGGACCACGGAAAGGAACACGGCCAGGGCAAGGGCTTCCAGATCGGTGCCGAGAAGAGAGCCCAGGGCGAGGCTCACCGGAAAAATGCAAACAAGGGAAATGGCAACAAGGGCAAGGGACAAGCACAAGGATTTTAGGTGAAGTTTGGTTTTAATAATATATTTTGAATTTGATGCGAAAATAAAGTTATTCTAGAATTGACAATTTGTACCCCTTTTCTCCCCGTTGGTACACTGACGGTTGAGAGTTAGGTGAAAATTACATGTTTGCATGCGAATTGTTGCCGCCGGTGCTGCTCACCACTGTATATCATACTTGCAAGCTAAGAAAAATTGCGGTGCAATTATGTGACGACATTTATCATACTTATGCTACAGCCTTGTGCACCGAGGAGTCTCCGGGGGTTTTTCTAGTTGACATCGCTTGCGGATGGCATGCAGTGCAACTTCTATGCATACAGTGAAACCTCGATGGTTTGACTGTACTCTAATTAAAAAATGTTCAACCTAAGATTTAAAATTTACCTTTCAGAAACTGATCTGAAAAAATGAAAGTCATTGTCACAGTCAAATCAACAGAATTACACTGTAGTGCTGCATTACATGTTAAGCCAAGTAAAACAAGAGTGCAGGGTGATCGCGTCGTGTTGTGTAGATTTTACCATGGTGTCGTACATGTGCGGTGTGGATCATCGTGCCGTTGATGAATATATTATATGTACATTTTCATAACGGCTTCCCTTTGACTTTACGATGTTGACGTAACGTGTAACGTGGTAGTACCGGAAATTGTAGAACTTATGGAACTATTTTAGGGCTGAAAACTACTTACAATCAAGTGAAACAAGTTGAACACACGTTTATTATATGCTTTTTATTGTTTCATTTAACAGTTAACCTTTGAAGGGGTTTTGAAAGCTCGTTGAGTCACAAACATATTTTAAATCTGCTCCACACACACAAAGCAAGTGTTTTGCTTCTGAAAGGAAAATGTCTTTTTGGTTTGCACACGAATCCCCAGATTGCTGTTGCAGTGATGCTGAAAGAAACAATTTAAAAAACATTGAAAGATATAAAAAACTACAAATATTACCCGAAACTGAGAAAAACAAAATATACGAAAGCACTAAGATTAAATTTGTAATCATCTCGATGTTTAGTGTTTTTCTTCTACCTTGCTTGAATATACCCTGTTGCAGAGCTATATATACTAGGAATTATTGTGTTCGAGAATGACTTCAGAGAAAAACAATTTTCTACCCTATAATTGAAAATTATCAAAAGACTGCGAGTAATTCTTTTTAACTAAGTTGTTTGGATGCAAACTTCTGAATAGTTAGAAAATTTGTTTTTTCATGTTATTGTTTTCTTGCCAGCTAGGCCAATTTTATCTAGACCTATTTTGAATTATTTGGATATGCTTTTTTTGCTAGTTTGCGGCAAAGGTGAATATACTTACGGTTTCTGTTCAATACCAAGAAACATGCATTCAGTAGCTTGAAATCAATTATTTCTACTGGAATTCTTCGGTGCGACATTTTCTATTTTTTAATTATTTTGGTACACAGTGAAAAAAAATAAGCCTTGGTTTTAAAACATTCTGTTATTTTTTTTTATTGCAATTGCAAACATTTGTTCTGTGAACAATTTACTTTAAAAAACTAATATTCAATATTCTTTCCAAGCCTTTTAAACCAAAATACTACTTGATTATATATTTTATACGTAGAGAAGTTATTTTTTTCATTCAAAAGTAGATAATTTAAACTAGTCTTAAATTTACACTATTTTTTCTTCAAATGTGCACCAATTTGAGCTACGCCCTCTCTAAACATTTATTTTGAAATGTTGATATTGAGTTTGTGAGCCTGTCAATACAGTGGGGGAGAGTGGGGGGACTTGATCCCCGGGGACACTTGATCCCTAGCCTGTATCTCATCAGCACGTGGGTAAAAAATTTGCTTTGTTCTAGAAAGTTGTGCGAAATTGACTCAAACTCGCTGTAGAAAACAAACAAAACAATTAAAAAATGTTTGGATTGAGTTACACACTTTTTTCTAAAAAGTGCTGCAAATAAACTTTTCATTTTTTTTACAACCAATTGTTTGAAAAAGGTGCAATAAGGGAGACTTGATCCCTGCATTTTTACAGTCACTGGAATCAGCCTTAATTCAGCTTAATTAATTGGTTTGGGATTTTGTACATGATTTCTTTTAGTATATTTGTAAATGATTTACTGCAGTTTGTACTATTTTTCAAATATTTTGTTAACACAAATAACCAGCTTTTGTAAACATGCTCAATTTAAAGTTTTTTAAATATTTTACATACTAAACTTGTTAAATTTTGAACAAAAACGTTCAGGCACAAGTGAAATTAATGTAACTGGATGAATAAGACACATTTTGCTTAATTTTTTTTTTTCAAAATGTTGAAAGAGGGATCAAGTTACCCGTAACATTTTGAAAATGCCGGCAAAAAAAAAAAATAAAAAAAATCATAACAAGCCATAGTCTCAACATTTCAAAACAAAAAGTGTCTTAAAATGCATTTTACACTAGTTCAGTTGTTTTGCCATCATTAGTTTAAAAAAAACGTTACTTAATCCACCGATGGTGGTTGGTGCCTTCCTCACAATTATGTACATATTTGTTTCTGTAGTAAGAATGTCAAACCAACAAATTTTATCTAAATTTTACTTCTTACAACATATCTACATGGAGTATGGGGTCTAGAATCCTAAAAATCATTGGACGTAATATTAGAACAACACCTACGGGGCTGTTTCATGAAAATTGTTCACTTTCAATAGTTATATTACTTTAAAGTTTTTTAAGCCTTAAGGCAGTAAAATAATATATCTGTTCATTTTTCCTGGGAGTTTCAAATAAAAAAAAATCCCGGGAGCCAGATCTCCGGATAGATCCGAACAACTTATTCATCAAAATATTTGAGATCTGGCCTCTGAAATGTGTACAAATGACACTTAGGTGCTCATAACTTTTGATAGGGTTATCAGATCTTCAATCTTTTGGGCTTGTTGGAAAGGTCTTTTGATTACCTATCCAACGATGGGTCGCATGATAGATCCGGACAACTTTTCATCAAAATATTTGAGATCCGGCTTCTAAAATGTGTACAAATGACACTTAGGTGCTCATAACTTTTGATAGGGTTATCAGATCTTCAGTCTTTTGGGCTTGTTGGAAAGGTCTTTTGATTACCTATCCAACGATGGGTCGCATGATAGATCCGGACAACTTTTTCATCAACATATTTGAGATCCGACCTCTAAAATGTGTACAAATGACATTAAAGCGCTCATAACTTTTGATAGGGATATCAGATCTTCAATGTTTTGGTTTCATTAGAAAGGTCTTTCAAATACCTTTCTAAAAATGTATGATTCTTACAAAAACCACCCTTTTTACAATCTTTCAAACTTTAGCCAGAATCGTTTTTTAGCATAACTTTTGAAATACTTAATAATACTTCATAATAGTTAATATAGGTCTTGTGGGACCCTAAGATGGATCGAATGAGACCATAACGGCTCAAATCGGTTAAGCCAGTCCAGAGATAATCGAGTGCATTTTTTTTTCGGTGCACGGACTTACAGACATACACACGCACAGACATTTGCTCAGAATTTGAATCTGAGTCGATAGGTATACGTGAAGGTAGGTCTACGAGGTCGAATTAAGAAGTTCATTTTTTTATTGATTTTATAGCCTTTCCTCAGCAAGGTAAGGCAAAAAACAAGATTTTACCAAAAACAAAAAAAAAAATGCGAAAAAAACTTTTTGCGGTGCTAAACATCGAAAATTTTCTAAAATTCAAATGATTTTTAAACCAATCCAAACATGCTAAAAAACGCGGGGGAATTAATTTAAAATTGATTTAAGCTGATTGCACTTAAATTTCCATTGAAATTTTGAAGTTTTGAACAGAAAATCAAGGGCGATGGACAAGAATTTCCGGAACGGAGTCCCTTGCCCAAGTAACATTTTTTCTCAGGAGTTCTACAAAAGCTCTTCAAGATAGCTACAGCATAGCAGTTTGGACCGCGGTAGGATAAAATTCTCTTCAAGTACTCTTCCAAACTCCTGAAGAAGTTTTGAAGAGAATTTTATCCTTCCACGGTCCAAACTGCTATGCTGTAGCTATCTTGAAGAGCTCTTGTAGAACTCCTGGAAAAAAATGTTACTTGGGATGGTGTAGTGGCTAGCGTGGTAGTTCCTCACCCCAGTAAGGCCTGGGTTCAATCCCAGACGGACCCGATAGAATTTTTCGAGACGAGATTTGCCTGACCACGCCTTCTATCTTTAGTCGCTCTTATAATATTTTGGTAATTTGTCATGTTCTAAAAAATATGATTTTCACATTTGCAAAATATATAGAGAGGTCCTTCAAAATGCACAGAAGCGTTCTAATATTTGGTAGATTACACAGCAAATAAAGTAGTAATCCAGCTGCGTGTAAAAGGCCTGGGTGTAAAATAAATGTTGCATTATTTTATGAAATTCTATGTAATATTACACCCTGAAATATGTAGCCCATCAGTATGGTGAACCTACTTGACCGAAATGTCAAGCTCATATATGCGTTTATCCTTTCAATTCTTCATCGGTCTGATGGCCGAGCGGGCTAAGGCGCCAGCCCTTACTGTTGGTGCTGGGTTTGAATCCCGTCGGTTGCAACTTTTTTTTTGTGAGTAGAAAAATTGTACATGCAGTGTGTAATATTAAGTGTTTATTTTGACGAAGGTGATGTGCATGCTTTTGCATGCGATTTTACCATCAGATTTTTTGCTGTGTACTTATTTCGTCATTTCAAAATGTTAAATTGTACACCCAAAGTTAAAGAACGAGGGGATAGTCCTCACGAAAATAAACGTGAGGAAAGTGCTATATTGCGAGAGGAAAGTCCTCTCGCGTGTTCATTCGTTCATTGGAACAGTTCATCCTATGAGTGGCTTATATGGACAAACGACCGCCATTTAGTCACCGAACCATGGTGGCCCATACGGCAAAGGCACGGTTCAATATGCCGAAGGTCTTGGGTTCGAGTCTCGGTACCGGTACTTTTTTTTTTTTTGATAAATGAACTTTTTTGGAAAATGAACCATGAGTAAAGTACTCTCGGTAATTTCGGGATGTATCCTCTCCGTCCGCACACAGTACCATTTTACTACCGAATCGTGCTCTTTATCCTCTCGTATGCCGATGCCCAGTTCTGGGTGTATTGAAAAGGGTTTACAAGAAGCATTAGTAGAAAATTTCAGACAATATGCCCATAATACAGAGATCCTATCAGCGCCAAATATCTCACCCTGATGAGATCTTCAGAGCCATAGAGGCCCATTGTCACCACCTTTTTCCTCACCCAAAAACATTGCGTTTTCGCATGTCAAAGCCTCCCCATAGGCCACGCTTTAGAGAAGTTAGTTGCTTTTACAGTGTTTACCTGTATTTGCACCGTTAGTCGGCGTCCCACGTGGGAAAACCATCCCAGCCGCAAGGTCATCCAAGGTAGGTGCACTTTGAATTTGCTGCGCTCCAGCACAATCCAATCTGATCTGTCACGATTGCTTGGGGGCAATTCATAACTCACGTCAGCTACAAAGTTGATATCAAATTCATAAAAACTGATCTCGTGGGCAATGGATGACCCCTTAGAAGATCAAGATGTTTAGAAATATCTGATAAAGACAATTATGTTTTGTCATGACAAAAATAACAGCTTTGAAAGTGAATCTAAACCTTCCATTGATTTATTTTGTTAATTTTTTTAACGTTCATTTTTCCAGTGCACTTCCCGTGGAAAGCAATTAAAGTCAGAGCATTGAAGCGTTTGCCAGTTTAGTTTGCTACAAATACCACCAGTTCATCATAGCGGGTGTGAAGTTGAGGTTAGGTTTTGCCATTTCACGCCGTTTTTATGAGAATTTGCCCAGGCTATCGACTAGCTAGTTGGGCTCAGCTGCTGTCAAAAAAGTTCGTTCTTGCTTCGAACTAGAAGAAGAGCAGAGGCTTCACAGAGGCAAAATTAATGAGCTATCGTAATAAGTGCTCTCGAGATGTGGTGTACAAGGACACAATCAGCGTGCAATTTCAATTTCTGAACGGATTCGTTTCTTTGGAGGGTGCGAACAAGCTGGTCGTTGTTGGCGGGTTGGTTCCGATGAGAAGTGATCATCAAACACGGCAGGGCAGCTTCCGGCGAGAGGTTGTCTTCGGGTAAACTGTGTTTACCTTACATTGTGTATCAAAACCGTGTTTCAGGTCAATGCCAATTTTGTCTATTGAATGATGGCGATGGAATATGGCTTTTGAGTTAAATATCAGATGAGTTGAACGGAAATTGTCCTTCTTAACTGTTTTTTTACATTGCAACGCCCAAGGTTCCAAAAAAGTTGGAACGGTAACTTCAACTCGCTGGTTCTCGAGCATAACTCACCCAATCAAGACGATTCTTTTTCCAGTGATATGTTAGGATGTCTAGATGATCCTAGAACTTTGCAGAACTCAATTAGATCAAATCTGTATATTTTTGCGATCAAAAACATCGTTCCAACTTTTTTTTTCGCGTGTAAAAAAAATCACCGAAACTACCGCAGTCTTTTTAAAAAAGGTGCAAAACATGTATTATTTAATCAATAAGTTGTTTATTACCCAATAGGATCCGAAAAATATTTTTTCATTCCTCTGCCACATTACACCATTGCATTTGAACAGTTAAGAATCAATCACATTGTAGAGAACAGTTGTCTGAACAAATTCCATAGAAAAAGTATCAGTGTTGGTTCAATATTAGCAGAGATATGCCCAATTCCCTAAATAAATAGTGACTTTTTCCAAAATTTCTTAATTTAATTCTCTTTTACATGATGAATACTGCACGGAGAAAAAAGAGTTCCCAAAATCGTGAACAAGCGTTCATGAAAATGGGAACCTCGAACAAAGTGTTCAAATCCCATGGTAAGATTTTGAAAAACGTACCATGAAATTTGAACACTTTGTTCGAGGTTCCCATTTTCATGAACGCTTGTTCACGATTTTGGGAACTCTTTTTTCTCCGTGTGGCTACTCTGATATTTTTTATGATGATAATATTTTATTGAATCATAAAAATTATTATAAGTTTTGACGAAATGCATGAAAAATATTCTATAACATTCATTAAAAAACATAGTAGGCAGTGGCGATCGTGTTAAAGGGAATTAAATCAAGAAATTTTGGAGAAAGTCACTATTTATTTCAGGAAATTGGGCATTTCTCTGCTAATATTGAACCAAAACTGATACTTTTTTATGGAATTTGTTCAGAAAACTGTTTTCTACAGTGTGATTGATTCTAAAATGTGTTAAATGTTATGGTGTAATGTGGCAGAGGATTAAAAAAATATTTTTCGGAATCTATTGGGTAATAAACAGCTTACTAATTAAATGATCCATGTTTTGCATTGTTAATTGCTCAAATTCGTATCCGGGCAATGTGTTGCTGAATTTTCACGACAAATTGTACATAGAAAAGATTTATTTTCGGTCGTATCGGGCTTTCCAGCTTGGATTTTTGAGTAATTTCAAAGAAAGCTAGAAATCTGGTTAATTTGGGTCGATTTTTTTTAGTGAAGGTCATATATTGGTCAAATATAGTTGGTTAGAGTTCTCAAAACATATTCATAAGAACTGACTTTTTTGACCAGATATCCCATAAAATCGAAAAATAATCTTCAAATAAAAAAAGTTTATTTCGGTAGACTCCGCAAAATGTCGGGAAAGGCCCTTCTTTCACGGTGCTAAATATCAGACATACCGAATTTTTTTATCTTTAGTTCGTTCTGTAAAACACACCGTGCTCACAAATTGTTTTTTGTCACTTCAAAACCAATAAAAAATGAGATTTATTCTACAGTCCTGGTCTAAGGTCCACATTTGTATTTTTACTGAGTTGCTAGGCAATTTTTCTACAAAATATGCTGCATTTTTTTTTTGAAGATCGTCAAAAATGTGGTTCCATAGAAATGTCTAAACCTGAGTTAACTGTTTACTATCGGTACAACAACGTTTCCTCCAAGTTTGTTTCCAATCGGTGAACGTCGAGTTCAAATGATCTACAGTCGACTCCCTGGCTGTCGATCTTCTCGATATCAATATTGCTCCATCTATCGATGAATTCTTCAGTCCCTTCAAACTGCATACTTCGATTGTCTTTATTCCTCGATATTTTCTCTTGCTTGAAGGATGTCTTCCTCGACGGTCCCTTGGATTCTGTTTGCTTTAAAAATCTCTTCCGGTTGTCAATATTGTCACTATCTCATGGCTTGCATAGACATTTTTCTTGGCGAAACGAAGCTTTGAAGGGTGTTTGACATTAGTTTGTTTTTGTTTGCTGGACGTTGCCATGATTCTCTCCCATAGCTGGGTACCAAGAAAAACATATTTTCAATCGATTCTTCATGTTGCATCGTTCTGTAAACTGATGATTCTCTTCCTCGACGGTCCCTTGGATATTGACAATCAGAGAGTCGACTGTAGTATGTTCCTTTGAGCTTTTGTCTATCAACCCTAAAAATTATGCAAAATGTATTAATTTTTTTTTTGAAAAAGTTAAATCACTTAATTTAGTAATCAAACTACGATCAGTTGTAGTCAGTTAGTGTAGTGGTTAGCTTAACAAACTGGAGTAAGCCTATATATTTTTGGAAGGTCACACATCGATAAACTTTAACTTCCTGAATTTCAACATTTCAATCTTAATGCTTTCAAAACTAAGCGTTTCCAAATCCAACCAATTCTCACTTACAGTTTCAGCATTCTTTGAATGATTAATCGTGCTCAATTTATACTACTTTAACGAGTTTGAACGCATCGCCAGCTGTTGTCTCAGGCTGTGGCACTCCTCCAACCGCGTACGAGGATTGGCACGGACAATGTCTTGGCCAAGAACTTCCAGCTCTATATGGAAGGAAAAATTCCTGACCGCAACTAATCTGCGGCAGTATAGAGCCTCCCGTATATAGATCACACATGATAGGTAGTCGTGTGGCAAATGACCATTAACTTCCAGGGACAGGAGTTGTAAGATTTTTTAGACACACACTTATTCTTTATTTTTAGTATATATTTTAACCACTAGCGTGCACAGCGTGGGGCAGCATGGGGCAACTGTCCCACCATCCTCAGAAATTTGTTCTAAATTTGGTCAGGGGGTGTCCACAAATGACGTATTTTTCAAAACGTCCATATTATTGCCCCACCTTCCTTAAAGGGCTGGGCAAGCTAGTGATTTTAGCAAATTACTTTAAAAGTAATCATATTTTTTTTAGCAAAATTATTCAATTGTTTTTTAAGTACTTAAAATTGAATCGCTACTGTTTCCCCCTCAAACTGGACTCCCCCCTAACATCTAAACCACTTACAAACCTGCCATGCCAGCAGAGGTGAATGTTGTCCGCGATGTGCGAAACACTTCCTGGTTGAAGGTGTTTTATTGGATCCTGCCCCTGCTGCTGTCGATCGATCCCGCGGCGGCCATCAATCGCAACCTAGTAGCAATCAAAGTGCTGTAATTTATTGAAAGCACGACGAAGGAGCGTTCTCCTCAATTAAAACCTCACGAGCTTGGCGCGCATTATTTTGCCATTAAAAATATGGCATATTTTACACTTGATATTAAAAATGAATGATTTTATATCATATGAGCAGTACTAGGCTGAAACATTGTCTGCACTTTCTCTATGATCAGGAGACCATTTGAGTTCGTCCATACAAATCTTCATAAATTTGTATCAACCGATATGGTGTCTTCGACAATGTTGTTGGTATTGATGAAATGAATTCAAAATTTTTAAATCAACCCCAACATTTGAAAAAAACTATAAAAAGCTAATTTTGGACTTTTTGAATGCTTTGTGGATAAAAAAGAAAACTATTTAAAAATTGTACTAGTAGAAATGTACATTTTTTTTTAACTCTTGACAAAAAAAATTCAAGACTTTTTTACGTCATGAACAAGATTCCGGTTAACTAAAATAAAAATGATGCCCAAATTATCAAAATTCAAAACACTTGCCTGTATAACGACGACAATCTCCACCGTGATCAAAATGAAAGAGCCTCACAATCTTTTCTTAACAAGGTTATGTTCCGTCTTTATTTTTATTGATCTACTAAAAACTTGATGACCACCGCCGAACGATTCGTGCAATATCGTCAAACCAAACCTCATCAGCGGCAGAGGTCTCAAAGTACAAAGAGTTCCCCCTTTTTTTTCATGGTGGTCGGAATAATCTCCCGGCCCAAAAGAAAACGATCATCACGCGTAAAGAGGCATTCACTCGAGAGACCTCGATCGGGCAAATTAAAAATCGATTGAAACCCGAAATTTGCTTTTGATGGCTCGCGTGACTTGGCCTCGTACGCCGCCCCACACACACAAGTTGGAAGTTGTTTTTATGAAAGATATCGTTTTCCTCTCTCGCTTTTCGGGGCTGAAAGTCACTTGATACACGCGGTTGCGATTGCATCGATCGATTAATTAATTATACTCCCATTAATTGAATGCGAGGGGACGCATAAGACAAAACTTCCGACGTGTTAATAGATTCCGGTATTGCCCGGTCAGTATCGGTAATGGCAAAGTCACGATTGGATTAATTTCGTAAAGCCTTGCCGACAAGGGAGTGAATGAAGTAAAATTGATCAATGGTACGAGATAGGAGGGATGTTGAACTTCAAGATATAAGCATATAAGTAACATTTGGCCTTGTAAAAAATGATAGTAGTTGTTTTCAGAGAAGTAATAAAGAAGGCAAACTTTATTCCAATCCCAAATATTATTGAGGTGTATTTATTTAGTTTTTTTTATATATTTGAATATGAAGATTTACTTTTTATGAAAAAAAAAAAACTTTTTGCGGGCTTCGATCAAACAAAATCGCCGAACTTCGAATTATCATCTAGTTATAGATCTTTAAAAACATTGAAATGAAAAAAAAACGAAACTATTGGCACTACGCCCCCCGGGGCATGGCCTTCCTCTAACGTGGGATTTCTGCTCCAGCGCCTCTGACGAGACAGGAGAAACCGGGACCGACGTTTTACTTCACCATCCGATAGAAGCTCAGTGGATAAGGCGGGAATCGAACCCGCGTCTCATAGCATCATCGGGATCGGCAGCCGAAGCCGCTACCCCTGCGCCACGAGACCCACCATTGAAATGAAGAACTCTCCAAATATTAGAACAAAAAATTAGGGTTGTTAGTATAATTTATTTCATGTGACGTTACCAATTTTCCTAAAAATGACATTTGGCACAAATGAACTTTGGCTGTGTTTTACACTATAATTATCTATACTTTGCTCAAAATGGCTTAACACGGTTTTTGAATGAGAAATTTGGACAGCAGAGGGTTAAATAAACAAACATAATTTTGAACGAGCCCAAACGTGCCAAAAACTTTTTATGATGAACACAGAAAAAAAATCTAAATCTATTAAATTTGTGTTTAGCTTTAAAATTTAAAGTTTGATGAAAAATATTGCTTCCTGACATGGACTCATTTTGGAAAGAAGGGGAAAGGGGATCAAAATCTCGCTCCACATGCGAAATACTGTCCCCTGAGCTATTTTAGGACAATCGAACTTAGGAATATGACCAAAACCGATCAGCATTAAACCATTAAGTCTCTAAGGTGATGAAATTGGAAAAATATATGAAAAAGACAAATTTGGTTTTACCAGCAGGATAAATCACTATCATTCAAATGTTTCCAAAAGAGACATTCTCATTGGAAATTTAATGCTCTACCACTTTTTCCAACATGCCAATGCTGAAAAACTCGAACCTGAATAGAAAGATCCTATTTGAAAAGTATTTTTTGTATGAAAAACTTGTTTTTACCAACTTCTGCCTCGGGTATTAATGGGCTAATCTTAACCAATTTCGCTCAACATTGATACATCGTCTGTTGTGTGCTATCTTGTGACAACGACCATTTGGGACCATCCATAAACCACGTGGACACTTTAGGGGGGGGGGGGTATGGCGATTGTCCACGCTCCATACAAAAAAGATTTTTTTGTATGGACAATTGTCCACGAAGAGGGGGGGGGGGGTTCGAGATTCCCAAAAAAGTGTCCACGTGGTTTATGGATGGTCCCTTTAGTACTTTTCGAGAAAAGCGATTTATAAAGTTTGATGGTGAATATTTTAAATATCAAAAAAGTGTCCACGTGGTTTTCGGATGATTCTTAAATTGGTCTTCGTCTGATTTTCCCGGGTTTTGAATTTCCCAGGAACGGTAACATTGTTTTTGAATCCCGGGATTTTTTTTAAACAATCATAAAATCTATGATTTCATTATATTTGTTGTGATTTTCAAGCTTTTTATCATAGAATTAGCTCAGTACTGTTAATTGTTGATAATCACACTTCAGTCTAAACAAGGACAGCTGTTTTCAATAGTTCAAAATACATTAAAAATAGCTTTTTTGTTCTTGGTTGTTTTTAATTTTATATGAAACACCATTTTTAATTGATTGCATTGCGATTGCAATGTAATTCAAATTTAATAATTTACTCATAAATATATTTCTTTTATTTCGACTGTTAAAAAAAACACCAAACTGTAACAAATAAAATAATACCATCCAATGTAGAGTTTTTCATAAGTTTTGAATTTCATGTTTTATATAAAACATACTTTACGAATTATGTTTAAGTCACTACGGCCAACTTGGGAAAATCGAGATTACAGTATGAATAGACACAGGACATTTTAGAGCAAAAAAATGGAAATCGGTGTACTTATTGTTTTGTTCCGTTCCTGTATTAACTGAAATCAATAAAAAAGACGTTACTTAATCCACCCTTAGGTGGTTGGCGCCTTCCTCACGTTTAAAGGGTGTTATCCAAAATGCAAAAAGTGCGTAAATAACACTTAAGTGCTTAAAAGGGGTTGTCAGATCTTCAATGTTTTGGACGCGTTAGAAAGGTCTTTTGAATACCCATCCTATGAAAGGTTGCATGAGAGATCCGGACAACGTTTCCATCAAAATATCTGAGATCCGGCCTCCAAAAAGTGCATAAATAACACTTAAGAGCTTATAACTTTTGATAGATAGATCTTCAATGTCTTGGACGCGTTGGAAAGGTCTTTTAAATACCTTTCTGAAAATGTATAGCATGACGGGTTTTCTTACAATCTTTCGGACTTTTGTTAAAATCGTTTTTTTTAGCATAACTTTTGAAGTACCTAACTAAACCGCATAATGTTTAATAGCGACTTATGGGACACCAAGACGGATCGAATGACGCCAAAACGGACAAAATCGGTTTAGCCAATGTCGAGATAATCGAGTGACAATTTTTTGATCAACATCCCACCACACACCCACACACATAGACATTTGCTCAGAATTTGATTCTGAGTCGATAGGTATACATGAAGGTGGGTCTAGGAGGTCTAATTGAGAAGGTCATTTTTCGAGTGATTTTACAATCTTTCCTCAGTAACGTGAGGAAGGTAAAAACAAAAAATATTAAAACATGACGGCTGTTTAGTCTTAATTCGTTACAATTGTCCTGATTTGCTCCGGATGCCGATGTTTGTAAAAAATAAATAAATATGATTTTTTTAGGTTTATCATAAATATCAGGGTGTTTCATCCAAACAAAAAAGTTCTCAGAATCAGGCAAACCGAGGTTCCCCTACACAGCAAAAAATAATGTAAATTTGGAAGCTGTCATTTTGATAGGTTGAATATTACCTCTTTTATGATGTAATTTTACCTCAATTTAGACTGAAAAAGTGACATTACACCAGAAAAGTGGTGAAATTACACATTTCCAGAGGTAAAATTACACCTTTTTTCTGACATAAAAGATGTACCCCTTCCAAGATGTAATATTACCATGATTTTTTTTTCTGTGTAGTAGAGGACACCCATAGGGACTCTCATGCCAAATATCAGCCCATTTGGTTGAGAATTGGCCTGTCCCCAGCGGTTCAAAGTTTACATGTAAATTACTATGGGTTTTTGTGCTTTCCGTTGAATCGTTCCTACAGGTCTGGGGACAACATGGATTCACTCGGAATAAAGACAGGTGTGTAGGGGATGGTCCAATGAACAAATTCCAGAAGGAATTAGGGTTGTCCATTCTGTCCCCAAGGTGCGCATTGGATCGACGTCCGGTGTCTCCAGAATCATCGATTCACCCTTCAAATGTACGCATTGTCCTTAGTATGCTATGACGGCTAGGTGAAAATTACGACGCCCCATGTCAGACGGTGAACACGTGGGGAAGCATCGATTGCATTATTATTAAAGTATATATATAAAGTTTACTTAATTTTGCAAACTTTTAATTCAACTAAATGTCAATATATTACCATAGAAATGCTAAATAAACATTTTGGAGTGGGTATAACACCGTTTTGGGGGTATTTGTATCGATAGAATAGATTTTTCGTTGGAATTTCGTACCAACCCGGAATTACGTCGTAGGAAAATCCGCCGGCATCCGAACCGGTCCACGATTCACAAGTCAACCTATGTGGAATCGGAAAGGGCATACAATTTCCGATCTTTTGATACCCATACATCTAGGTTTTCTTTAAAATCTATCCCGGGAAATGTCTCGGGAATTCCCGGGATGAACGCACTAGTCACAAGTGTGTCATGCGATTTGCGGGAAACTGCAGCGAATTTCCAAAATCTAATAATTTTTTCTGGGCACTATAAATTTTCTTAAACATAAATCTTGTTTTTTATTTTAATTTAATTGTTTTAGAAAACGAAGGCAAACGAAGCAAATGAATTGCATTGACATTCAAGCGCAGCTCAAATCTGAACTAATATTTTCCTCTAACAGTCCAGCAGAACTGATGCAGTGTGAGCCGTCAATAATTTTCGGCTGTTCGGTATATGCTAATAACATTATGGCTGCCGGCAAATTTATGTTGCTTTATTCCTCACTTACAATCGCAAGGTCATGATCAACACGAATTTGGGTTAATGCACTCCAAGATTTTCGAAACAACCCAGTTGTCGGTAAGTCTGATGCAATGATTTGACTCGTTTTTGCTACATGTTGTATAATTAAATATTATTTTTTAGACAATTCATGAACTCATAGGCGAGTTGCAAAAGATGGTACAATATTCTTAAAACCAATCACGAATCTCACGAAATTGTGAAATACCAACCATCAGCACATACCTGCTCGTTCGTTCCCAAATGGATCGTGCATCATTACGGAGGATTTATGCTGCTTTGATATGTACATGAGTTACGAGGATAAGGCGTCCTCAGAGGCGGTTTTAGTACCAAAACGACGACGTCGGCGGACGAATCATGTTCGATCCTCGCAGACAAGCAGCGACGTGACAATTTACATCACGTGTCCCTCCCCTCTCTGTGGTAGCAAAATGCATCCAGCTGTAGGTTCAGGTGGCCGCTGAAGCTTGGGAAATTGCGCTTCTCATTTGAGGACCGTAACAAAATTAAGCCAGCGAAGACGCGGTACCGTTCCATGGAGAGACTTTGAAATTATCAACAAAATTTGGTGAAATTTCAGGTAAGGCTTTGATAAGGTTATATTTTTACGAGATGTTGAAATTTTAAATTAAAGAAAGTCCAAATTTAGTAAATTGATTTTAAATATTGTCTAGTTTTTTGTTCTATTTTTTAAATTCGTTTTCTAGTCGTAGATCCTCTTTTCAAATTCAATATTATGTCCAATAAATTTATCTTTGGAAAAAAAATTCCTTTTGTTTTCCGTTGAAAAAGACGCATTAAAAATTATCAACAAAAAAAACCTTGAATTCAGCTTTGGCAAAATTTAGATAACATCAATTTTGCTTCTGAATGGTTTGTTTACAAACTCATAACCAAAATCAAAATCACTCCAAAGTACAATATCTGTTCACGACAGAAGCCCAATCCGCCAACTTCGTGGTGGCAGTTGCATATTTACCCGGCGGGTTGATTGGAAAATTGAGAAAATTTTATTTCAATTATCTGACTCCTATTGAAACCCGTACTCTACACGGCTGATTCGATGCTTCTGGGACTTTATACGTGATCTTCGGTTGAACTAGGAAGGCATTTGTGCGGCCAAATTTGAAGCCACACTTTTTCTGGGCTCTCAACCAGCTTCGATCGCCATCATACACCCCACGAAAACAAGGGTGACTAATGAGCATTGTGTTTCGTCAGGTGCAGTTCGATACCGTTGGAACTTGGATTAGGTTATGAGAGTGTTCATTTGGTCCCAATTAGGCTTGGTAAAGCTTCTGGGCAACGTCGCGGCGCGACCTGAAAGTGACCAGTCAGATTCTTGTGCAACAACAGAGATCGCTGGCCATATTCTAGCCTCGAGTGCTTGACCACCTGGCTTCTGCACGTCAAGAGAGCTTCTTCAGCATTATGGTAGCCACGGCGATTAGCTATCTGCTGAACACTTCTCGAAGACTTGCGAAACGCCCTCGAGTCGAGACCTGGTGGTAACCACTTATAGAACGCCAAACAAAACGATTCTGCACTGCCAGCCAAAGCTATCATATTGAGAAGATCTTCGATGAGGTCGGTATGATTTGCTTACGCTTGTGGCGAGAAGAGACGATCGAAACATTGTATTAGCTGCGGCGCGAGTATCATTTAGGAAAAGGCTAGCAGACTTGAGTTAGCTTCAGCACTCCCTCTATTGAAGTATTCGCTGAACAACTTGAACAACAGTCATGACATTTGGTGAAGAAAAAAAAACACTTGCAACAGGAAGATGAGAAGACGAGCCCTTTGAGCTGTGCTTTCTGCTGGGAATGATTTTGTAGGTTTTCGATGGGCATTCAATCGTGTAGAGAAGATGGGAGTTTCGTGCAAAGGCCAAGTGTCGGGTTCGTCGCTTCCTCATTTTAAGGGGCGTTGTAGTCTTTCGTTAGTGATGCTTCCGCATGCTTTTTTGAGCAGCTTTTAATTGTATTTGTAGTTATGATACTCAAATAACAAAATATTCAGTTTCCTTCTCTGGTCTAGTTTAGTAATTCAATTCTAAGGATCAAATTGCTTGGTTCTGTTGAAACCAGAACAACAACTTACTTCCACAAAGACACACTTTAAGAAACAATCTATTCAGTATCTAAATTAATTATCACAAAAACCGTGCACTGCCCCTCGCACATAAAGCCATTTTTTGTACGACATTTACGCTAAAATTGTCGCTTGGAGCAGTACACTGCGTCAGCTGACGTTGCTGGCTGCAGGCTGAACCCCAATCCGGGCAAACAATGACAAATTGCCGCTAATGTTGTAATTACTCACAACTTCTTGTACCACATTGTTCTCGAGGGGGACGAAGAAGGTTGGAGTATAAAAAACACATAGCTCTGCCCTCTGTGCAACACTGCGATGTTGTTGGGGTGGTGAAGAAAACGAATTACAATCAAAATTATAATTATCTTCATTAATCTCCCCTCGCCTGGCAACACTGCAAAGCGAAAAATGTTTTTTGTTTCATAATTATGATTACAGTTGGTAGGTTTCATATGATCTGGATTAACATATTTTTTATAAAGATTTTTCTTCTATTTAGATTTTTTAACAGAAATTCTATAAAAAATGTTTTTTTGCGACCAAGTGTTGCGGTATTGCATTGTCGGTGCCCGTTGATTGTGTTACGATCAGCTAATTCTATCAACTCTGGCCGGGCAGAGGCGGTGGGCGTCGAGGAATTTGCTCTCACTTTTTTTTGCTGCGTTATGTTTTACAGCAAATACTAAACGCTTTTAGGTTGTCTCTGAACACACACTCGCTTTGTTGGTGTGATTGCTTGGGAAAACTTTTTGGTAAGTTAACGGTAAGTCTTGCGGGTTAGAACAAATCCAAGAATCATGATTTTAAAAAAAATATCAAAATTGATCCTGATCAAATAAAATTTTCAAATCTTCAAATCTTCAAATCATCAAATCTTCAAATCTTCAAATCTTCAAATCTTCATATCTTCAAATCTTCAAATCTTCAAATCTTCAAATCTTCAAATCTTCAAATCTTCAAATCTTCAAATCTTCAAATCTTCAAATCTTCAAATCTTCAAATCTTCAAATCTTCAAATTTTCAAATTTTCAAAGCTTCAAATCTTCAAATCTTCAAATCTTCAAATCTTCAAATCTTCAAATCTTCAAATCTTCAAATCTTCAAATCTTCAAATCTTCAAATCTTCAAATCTTCAAATCTTCAAATCTTCAAATCTTCAAATCTTCAAATCTTCAAATCTTCAATTCTTCAAATCTTCAAATTTTCAAAGCTTCAAATCTTCAAATCTTCAAATCTTCAAATTTTCAAAGCTTCAAATCTTTAAATCTTCAAATCTTCAAATCTTCAAATCTTCAAATCTTCAAATCTTCAAATCTTCAAATCTTCAAATCTTCAAATCTTCAAATCTTTAAATCTTCAAATCTTCAAATCTTTAAATCTTTAAATCTTCAAATCTTCAAATCTTCAAATCTTTAAATCTTCAAATCTTCAAATCTTCAAATCTTCAAATCTTCAAATTTTCAAAGCTTCAAATCTTTAAATCTTCAAATCTTTAAATCTTTAAATCTTTAAATCTTCAAATCTTCAAATCTTCAAATCTTCAAATCTTAAAATCTTAAAATCTTAAAATCTTCAAATCTTCAAATCTTTAAATCTTCAAATCTTCAAATCTTTAAATCTTCAAATCTTCAAATCTTCAAATCTTCAAATCTTCAAATCTTCAAATCTTCAAATCTTCAAATCTTCAAATCTTCAAATCTTCAAATCTTCAAATCTTCAAATCTTCAAATCTTCAAATCTTCAAATCTTCAAATCTTCAAATCTTCAAATCTTCAAATCTTTAAATCTTTAAATCTTCAAATCTTCAAATCTTCAAATCTTCAAATCTTCAAATCTTCAAATCTTCAAATCTTCAAATCTTCAAATCTTCAAATCTTCAAATCTTCAAATCTTCAAATCTTCAAATCTTCAAATCTTCAAATCTTCAAATCTTCAAATTTTCAAAGCTTCAAATCTTTAAATCTTCAAATCTTTAAATCTTTAAATCTTTAAATCTTTAAATCTTCAAATCTTCAAATCTTCAAATCTTCAAATCTTTAAATCTTTAAATCTTTAAATCTTCAAATCTTCAAATCTTCAAATCTTCAAATCTTAAAATCTTAAAATCTTAAAATCTTCAAATCTTCAAATCTTTAAATCTTCAAATCTTCAAATCTTTAAATCTTCAAATCTTCAAATCTTCAAATCTTCAAATCTTCAAATCTTCAAATCTTCAAATCTTCAAATCTTCAAATCTTCAAATCTTCAAATCTTCAAATCTTCAAATCTTCAAATCTTCAAATCTTCAAATCTTCAAATCTTTAAATCTTTAAATCTTCAAATCTTCAAATCTTCAAATCTTCAAATCTTCAAATCTTCAAATCTTCAAATCTTCAAATCTTCAAATCTTCAAATCTTCAAATCTTCAAATCTTCAAATCTTCAAATCTTCAAATCTTCAAATCTTCAAATCTTCAAATTTTCAAAGCTTCAAATCTTTAAATCTTCAAATCTTTAAATCTTCAAATCTTTAAATCTTTAAATCTTCAAATCTTTAAATCTTCAAATCTTCAAATCTTCAAATCTTCAAATCTTAAAATCTTCAAAGCTTCAAATCTTTAAATCTTCAAATCTTTAAATCTTTAAATCTTTAAATCTTTAAATCTTCAAATCTTCAAATCTTCAAATCTTCAAATCTTCAAATCTTCAAAGCTTCAAATCTTCAAATTTTCAAAGCTTCAAATCTTTCAATCTTCAAATCTTTAAATCTTTAAATCTTTAAATCTTTAAATCTTCAAATCTTCAAATCTTCAAATCTTCAAATCTTAAAATCTTAAAATCTTAAAATCTTCAAATCTTCAAATCTTTAAATCTTCAAATCTTCAAATCTTCAAATCTTTAAATCTTTAAATCTTCAAATCTTCAAATCTTTAAATCTTCAAATCTTCAAATCTTAAAATCTTCAAATTTTCAAAGCTTCATATCTTCAAATCTTCAAATCTTTAAATCTTTAAATCTTCAAATCTTCAAATCTTTAAATCTTCAAATCTTCAAATCTTCAAATCTTCAAAGCTTCAAATCTTCAAATCTTCAAATCTTCAAATCTTTAAATCTTCAAATCTTCAAATCTTCAAATCTTCAAATCTTCAAATCTTCAAATCTTCAAATCTTCAAATCTTAAAATCTTCAAATTTTCAAAGCTTCAAATCTTCAAATCTTCAAATTTTCAAAGCTTCAAATCTTTAAATCTTCAAATCTTCAAATCTTCAAATCTTCAAATCTTCAAATCTTCAAAGCTTCAAATCTTCAAATTTTCAAAGCTTCAAATCTTTAAATCTTCAAATCTTTAAATCTTTAAATCTTTAAATCTTTAAATCTTCAAATCTTCAAATCTTCAAATCTTCAAATCTTCAAATCTTCAAAGCTTCAAATCTTCAAATTTTCAAAGCTTCAAATCTTTAAATCTTCAAATCTTTAAATCTTTAAATCTTTAAATCTTTATATCTTCAAATCTTCAAATCTTCAAATCTTCAAATCTTCAAATCTTCAAAGCTTCAAATCTTCAAATTTTCAAAGCTTCAAATCTTTAAATCTTCAAATCTTTAAATCTTTAAATCTTTAAATCTTTAAATCTTCAAATCTTCAAATCTTCAAATCTTCAAATCTTAAAATCTTAAAATCTTAAAATCTTCAAATCTTCAAATCTTCAAATCTTCAAATCTTCAAATCTTCAAATCTTCAAATCTTCAAATCTTCAAATCTTTAAATCTTTAAATCTTCAAATCTTCAAATCTTCAAATCTTCAAATCTTCAAATCTTTAAATCTTTAAATCTTCAAATCTTCAAATCTTTAAATCTTCAAATCTTCAAATCTTCAAATCTTAAAATCTTCAAATCTTCAAATCTTAAAATCTTAAAATCTTAAAATCTTAAAATCTTCAAATCTTCAAATCTTTAAATCTTCAAATCTTCAAATCTTCAAATCTTTAAATCTTCAAATCTTCAAATCTTTAAATCTTCAAATCTTCAAATCTTAAAATCTTCAAATTTTCAAAGCTTCAAATCTTCAAATCTTCAAATCTTTAAATCTTTAAATCTTCAAATCTTCAAATCTTTAAATCTTCAAATCTTCAAATCTTCAAATCTTCAAAGCTTCAAATCTTCAAATCTTCAAATCTTCAAATCTTTAAATCTTCAAATCTTCAAATCTTCAAATCTTCAAATCTTCAAATCTTCAAATCTTCAAATCTTCAAATCTTCAAATCTTCAAATTTTCAAAGCTTCAAATCTTCAAATCTTCAAATCTTTAAATCTTCAAATCTTTAAATCTTTAAATCTTCAAATCTTCAAAGCTTCAAATCTTCAAATTTTCAAAGCTTCAAATCTTCAAATCTTCAAAGCTTCAAAGCTTCAAATCTTCAAATTTTCAAAGCTTCAAATCTTTAAATCTTCAAATCTTTAAATCTTTAAATCTTTAAATCTTTAAATCTTCAAATCTTCAAATCTTCAAATCTTCAAATTTTCAAAGCTTCAAATCTTCAAATCTTCAAAGCTTCAAAGCTTCAAATCTTCAAATTTTCAAAGCTTCAAATCTTTAAATCTTCAAATCTTTAAATCTTTAAATCTTTAAATCTTTAAATCTTCAAATCTTCAAATCTTCAAATCTTCAAATCTTCAAATCTTCAAATCTTTAAATCTTCAAATCTTCAAATCTTCAAATCTTCAAATCTTCAAATCTTCAAATCTTCAAATCTTCAAATCTTCAAATCTTCAAATCTTCAAAGCTTCAAATCTTCAAATCTTAAAATCATAAAATCTTTAAATCTTCAAATCTTCAAATCTTCAAATCTTCAAATCTTCAAATCTTCAAATCTTAAAATCTTAAAATCTTCAAATTTTCAAAGCTTCAAATCTTTAAATCTTCAAATCTTTAAATCTTCAAATCTTTAAATCTTTAAATCTTAAAATCTTTAAATCTTCAAATCTTCAAATCTTCAAATCTTCAAATCTTAAAATCTTAAAATCTTCAAATTTTCAAAGCTTCAAATCTTCAAATCTTCAAATCTTCAAATTTTCAAAGCTTCAAATCTTTAAATCTTCAAATCTTCAAATCTTCAAATCTTCAAATCTTCAAATCTTCAAAGCTTCAAATCTTCAAATTTTCAAAGCTTCAAATCTTTAAATCTTCAAATCTTTAAATCTTCAAATCTTCAAATCTTCAAATCTTCAAATCTTCAAAGCTTCAAATCTTCAAATCTTCAAATCTTCAAATCTTTAAATCTTCAAATCTTCAAATCTTCAAATCTTCAAATCTTCAAATCTTCAAATCTTCAAATCTTCAAATCTTCAAATCTTAAAATCTTAAAATCTTCAAATCTTCAAATCTTCAAATCTTCAAATCTTCAAATCTTCAAATCTTCAAATCTTCAAATCTTCAAATCTTCAAATCTTCAAATCTTCAAATCTTCAAATCTTCAAATCTTCAAATCTTCAAATCTTCAAATCTTCAAATCTTCAATTCTTCAAATCTTCAAATTTTCAAAGCTTCAAATCTTCAAATCTTCAAATCTTCAAATTTTCAAAGCTTCAAATCTTTAAATCTTCAAATCTTCAAATCTTCAAATCTTCAAATCTTCAAATCTTCAAATCTTAAAATCTTCAAAGCTTCAAATCTTTAAATCTTCAAATCTTCTAATCTTCAAATCTTCAAATCTTCAAATCTTCAAATCTTCAAAGCTTCAAATCTTTAAATCTTCAAATCTTTAAATCTTTAAATCTTCAAATCTTCAAAGCTTCAAATCTTCAAATCTTCAAATCTTCAAATCTTCAAAGCTTCAAATCTTTAAATCTTCAAATCTTTAAATCTTTAAATCTTCAAATCTTCAAAGCTTCAAATCTTCAAATTTTCAAAGCTTCAAATCTTCAAATCTTCAAAGCTTCAAAGCTTCAAATCTTCAAATTTTCAAAGCTTCAAATCTTTAAATCTTCAAATCTTTAAATCTTTAAATCTTTAAATCTTTAAATCTTCAAATCTTCAAATCTTCAAATCTTCAAATCTTCAAATCTTCAAATCTTTAAATCTTCAAATCTTCAAATCTTCAAATCTTCAAATCTTCAAATCTTCAAATCTTCAAATCTTCAAATCTTCAAATCTTTAAATCTTCAAATCTTCAAATCTTTAAATCTTCAAATCTTCAAATCTTCAAATCTTCAAATCTTCAAATCTTCAAATCTTCAAATCTTCAAATCTTCAAATCTTCAAATCTTCAAATCTTCAAATCTTCAAATCTTCAAATCTTAAAATCTTAAAATCTTCAAATCTTCAAATTTTCAAATCTTCAAATCTTTAAATCTTCAAATCTTCAAATCTTCAAATCTTTAAATCTTCAAATCTTCAAATCTTCAAATCTTCAAATCTTCAAATCTTCAAAGCTTCAAATCTTCAAATTTTCAAAGCTTCAAATCTTTAAATCTTCAAATCTTTAAATCTTCAAATCTTTAAATCTTCAAATCTTCAAATCTTCAAATCTTCAAATCTTCAAATCTTCAAATCTTCAAATCTTCAAATCTTCAAATCTTCAAATCTTTAAATCTTTAAATCTTCAAATCTTCAAATCTTCAAATCTTCAAATCTTCAAATCTTCAAATCTTAAAATCTTCAAATTTTCAAATCTTCAAATCTTCAAATCTTCAAATCTTTAAATCTTCAAATCTTCAAATCTTCAAATCTTCAAATCTTCAAATCTTCAAATCTTCAAATCTTAAAATCTTCAAATTTTCAAAGCTTCAAATCTTTAAATCTTCAAATCTTTAAATCTTTAAATCTTCAAATCTTCAAAGCTTCAAATCTTCAAATTTTCAAAGCTTCAAATCTTCAAATCTTCAAAGCTTCAAAGCTTCAAATCTTCAAATTTTCAAAGCTTCAAATCTTTAAATCTTCAAATCTTTAAATCTTTAAATCTTTAAATCTTTAAATCTTCAAATCTTCAAATCTTCAAATCTTCAAATCTTCAAATCTTCAAAGCTTCAAATCTTCAAATCTTAAAATCATAAAATCTTTAAATCTTCAAATCTTCAAATCTTCAAATCTTCAAATCTTTAAATCTTCAAATCTTTAAATCTTTAAATCTTCAAATCTTCAAAGCTTCAAATCTTCAAATTTTCAAAGCTTCAAATCTTCAAATCTTCAAAGCTTCAAAGCTTCAAATCTTCAAATTTTCAAAGCTTCAAATCTTTAAATCTTCAAATCTTTAAATCTTTAAATCTTTAAATCTTTAAATCTTCAAATCTTCAAATCTTCAAATCTTCAAATCTTCAAATCTTCAAAGCTTCAAATCTTCAAATCTTAAAATCATAAAATCTTTAAATCTTCAAATCTTCAAATCTTCAAATCTTCAAATCTTCAAATCTTCAAATCTTAAAATCTTAAAATCTTCAAATTTTCAAAGCTTCAAATCTTTAAATCTTCAAATCTTTAAATCTTCAAATCTTTAAATCTTTAAATCTTAAAATCTTTAAATCTTCAAATCTTCAAATCTTCAAATCTTCAAATCTTCAAATCTTAAAATCTTAAAATCTTCAAATTTTCAAAGCTTCAAATCTTCAAATCTTCAAATCTTCAAATTTTCAAAGCTTCAAATCTTTAAATCTTCAAATCTTCAAATCTTCAAATCTTCAAATCTTCAAATCTTCAAAGCTTCAAATCTTCAAATTTTCAAAGCTTCAAATCTTTAAATCTTCAAATCTTTAAATCTTCAAATCTTCAAATCTTCAAATCTTCAAATCTTCAAAGCTTCAAATCTTCAAATCTTCAAATCTTCAAATCTTTAAATCTTCAAATCTTCAAATCTTCAAATCTTCAAATCTTCAAATCTTCAAATCTTCAAATCTTCAAATCTTCAAATCTTCAAATCTTTAAATCTTCAAATCTTCAAATCTTCAAATCTTCAAATCTTCAAATCTTCAAATCTTCAAATCTTCAAATCTTAAAATCTTCAAATTTTCAAAGCTTCAAATCTTCAAATCTTCAAATTTTCAAAGCTTCAAATCTTTAAATCTTCAAATCTTCAAATCTTCAAATCTTCAAATCTTCAAATCTTCAAAGCTTCAAATCTTCAAATTTTCAAAGCTTCAAATCTTTAAATCTTCAAATCTTTAAATCTTTAAATCTTTAAATCTTTAAATCTTCAAATCTTCAAATCTTCAAATCTTCAAATCTTCAAATCTTCAAAGCTTCAAATCTTCAAATTTTCAAAGCTTCAAATCTTTAAATCTTCAAATCTTTAAATCTTTAAATCTTTAAATCTTTATATCTTCAAATCTTCAAATCTTCAAATCTTCAAATCTTCAAATCTTCAAAGCTTCAAATCTTCAAATTTTCAAAGCTTCAAATCTTTAAATCTTCAAATCTTTAAATCTTTAAATCTTTAAATCTTTAAATCTTCAAATCTTCAAATCTTCAAATCTTCAAATCTTAAAATCTTAAAATCTTAAAATCTTCAAATCTTCAAATCTTCAAATCTTCAAATCTTCAAATCTTCAAATCTTCAAATCTTCAAATCTTCAAATCTTTAAATCTTTAAATCTTCAAATCTTCAAATCTTCAAATCTTCAAATCTTCAAATCTTTAAATCTTTAAATCTTCAAATCTTCAAATCTTTAAATCTTCAAATCTTCAAATCTTCAAATCTTAAAATCTTCAAATCTTCAAATCTTAAAATCTTAAAATCTTAAAATCTTAAAATCTTCAAATCTTCAAATCTTTAAATCTTCAAATCTTCAAATCTTCAAATCTTTAAATCTTCAAATCTTCAAATCTTTAAATCTTCAAATCTTCAAATCTTAAAATCTTCAAATTTTCAAAGCTTCAAATCTTCAAATCTTCAAATCTTTAAATCTTTAAATCTTCAAATCTTCAAATCTTTAAATCTTCAAATCTTCAAATCTTCAAATCTTCAAAGCTTCAAATCTTCAAATCTTCAAATCTTCAAATCTTTAAATCTTCAAATCTTCAAATCTTCAAATCTTCAAATCTTCAAATCTTCAAATCTTCAAATCTTCAAATCTTCAAATCTTCAAATTTTCAAAGCTTCAAATCTTCAAATCTTCAAATCTTCAAATTTTCAAAGCTTCAAATCTTTAAATCTTCAAATCTTCAAATCTTCAAATCTTCAAATCTTCAAATCTTCAAATCTTCAAATCTTCAAATCTTCAAATCTTCAAATCTTCAAATCTTCAAATCTTCAAATCTTCAAATCTTCAAATCTTCAAATCTTCAAATCTTCAAATCTTTAAATCTTTAAATCTTCAAAGCTTCAAATCTTCAAATCTTCAAATCTTCAAATCTTTAAATCTTCAAATCTTCAAATCTTCAAATCTTTAAATCTTTAAATCTTCAAATCTTCAAATCTTAAAATCTTCAAATTTTCAAAGCTTCAAATCTTCAAATCTTCAAATCTTTAAATCTTTAAATCTTCAAATCTTCAAATCTTTAAATCTTCAAATCTTCAAATCTTCAAATCTTCAAAGCTTCAAATCTTCAAATCTTCAAATCTTCAAATCTTTAAATCTTCAAATCTTCAAATCTTCAAATCTTCAAATCTTCAAATCTTCAAATCTTCAAATCTTCAAATCTTAAAATCTTCAAATTTTCAAAGCTTCAAATCTTCAAATCTTCAAATCTTCAAATTTTCAAAGCTTCAAATCTTCAAATCTTCAAATCTTCAAATCTTCAAATCTTCAAATCTTCAAATCTTCAAAGCTTCAAATCTTCAAATCTTCAAATCTTCAAATCTTCAAATCTTCAAATCTTCAAATCTTCAAATCTTCAAATCTTCAAATCTTCAAATCTTCAAATCTTCAAATCTTCAAATCTTCAAATCTTCAAATCTTCAAATCTTCAAATCTTCAAATCTTCAAATCTTCAAATCTTCAAATCTTTAAATCTTTAAATCTTCAAATCTTCAAATCTTCAAATCTTCAAATCTTCAAATCTTCAAATCTTCAAATCTTCAAATCTTCAAATCTTCAAATCTTAAAATCTTCAAATTTTCAAAGCTTCAAATCTTCAAATCTTCAAATCTTCAAATTTTCAAAGCTTCAAATCTTTAAATCTTCAAATCTTCAAATCTTCAAATCTTCAAATCTTCAAATCTTCAAATCTTCAAAGCTTCAAATCTTCAAATCTTCAAATCTTCAAATCTTTAAATCTTCAAATCTTCAAATCTTCAAATCTTAAAATCTTCAAATCTTAAAATCTTCAAATTTTCAAAGCTTCAAATCTTTAAATCTTCAAATCTTTAAATCTTTAAATCTTAAAATCTTTAAATCTTCAAATCTTCAAATCTTCAAATCTTCAAATCTTAAAATCTTAAAATCTTCAAATTTTCAAAGCTTCAAATCTTCAAATCTTCAAATCTTCAAATTTTCAAAGCTTCAAATCTTTAAATCTTCAAATCTTCAAATCTTCAAATCTTCAAATCTTCAAATCTTCAAAGCTTCAAATCTTCAAATTTTCAAAGCTTCAAATCTTTAAATCTTCAAATCTTTAAATCTTTAAATCTTTAAATCTTCAAATCTTCAAATCTTCAAATCTTCAAATCTTCAAATCTTCAAATCTTCAAATCTTCAAATCTTCAAATCTTCAAATCTTTAAATCTTTAAATCTTCAAATCTTCAAATCTTCAAATCTTCAAATCTTCAAATCTTCAAATCTTAAAATCTTCAAATTTTCAAATCTTCAAATCTTCAAATCTTCAAATCTTTAAATCTTCAAATCTTCAAATCTTCAAATCTTCAAATCTTCAAATCTTCAAATCTTCAAATCTTAAAATCTTCAAATTTTCAAAGCTTCAAATCTTTAAATCTTCAAATCTTTAAATCTTTAAATCTTCAAATCTTCAAAGCTTCAAATCTTCAAATTTTCAAAGCTTCAAATCTTCAAATCTTCAAAGCTTCAAAGCTTCAAATCTTCAAATTTTCAAAGCTTCAAATCTTTAAATCTTCAAATCTTTTAATCTTTAAATCTTTAAATCTTTAAATCTTCAAATCTTCAAATCTTCAAATCTTCAAATCTTCAAATCTTCAAATCTTTAAATCTTCAAATCTTCAAATCTTCAAATCTTCAAATCTTCAAATCTTCAAATCTTCAAATCTTCAAATCTTCAAATCTTTAAATCTTCAAATCTTCAAATCTTTAAATCTTCAAATCTTCAAATCTTCAAATCTTCAAATCTTCAAATCTTCAAATCTTCAAATCTTCAAATCTTCAAATCTTCAAATCTTCAAATCTTCAAATCTTCAAATCTTCAAATCTTAAAATCTTAAAATCTTCAAATCTTCAAATTTTCAAATCTTCAAATCTTTAAATCTTCAAATCTTCAAATCTTCAAATCTTTAAATCTTCAAATCTTCAAATCTTCAAATCTTCAAATCTTCAAAGCTTCAAATCTTCAAATTTTCAAAGCTTCAAATCTTTAAATCTTCAAATCTTTAAATCTTCAAATCTTTAAATCTTCAAATCTTCAAATCTTCAAATCTTCAAATCTTCAAATCTTCAAATCTTCAAATCTTCAAATCTTCAAATCTTTAAATCTTTAAATCTTCAAATCTTCAAATCTTCAAATCTTCAAATCTTCAAATCTTCAAATCTTAAAATCTTCAAATCTTCAAATCTTTAAATCTTTAAATCTTCAAATCTTCAAAGCTTCAAATCTTCAAATTTTCAAAGCTTCAAATCTTCAAATCTTCAAAGCTTCAAAGCTTCAAATCTTCAAATTTTCAAAGCTTCAAATCTTTAAATCTTCAAATCTTTAAATCTTTAAATCTTTAAATCTTTAAATCTTCAAATCTTCAAATCTTCAAATCTTCAAATCTTCAAATCTTCAAAGCTTCAAATCTTCAAATCTTAAAATCATAAAATCTTTAAATCTTCAAATCTTCAAATCTTCAAATCTTCAAATCTTCAAATCTTCAAATCTTAAAATCTTAAAATCTTCAAATTTTCAAAGCTTCAAATCTTTAAATCTTCAAATCTTTAAATCTTCAAATCTTTAAATCTTTAAATCTTAAAATCTTTAAATCTTCAAATCTTCAAATCTTCAAATCTTCAAATCTTAAAATCTTAAAATCTTCAAATTTTCAAAGCTTCAAATCTTCAAATCTTCAAATCTTCAAATTTTCAAAGCTTCAAATCTTTAAATCTTCAAATCTTCAAATCTTCAAATCTTCAAATCTTCAAATCTTCAAAGCTTCAAATCTTCAAATTTTCAAAGCTTCAAATCTTTAAATCTTCAAATCTTTAAATCTTCAAATCTTCAAATCTTCAAATCTTCAAATCTTCAAAGCTTCAAATCTTCAAATCTTCAAATCTTCAAATCTTTAAATCTTCAAATCTTCAAATCTTCAAATCTTCAAATCTTCAAATCTTCAAATCTTCAAATCTTCAAATCTTCAAATCTTAAAATCTTAAAATCTTCAAATTTTCAAAGCTTCAAATCTTCAAATCTTCAAATCTTCAAATCTTCAAATCTTCAAATCTTCAAATCTTCAAATCTTCAAATCTTCAAATCTTTAAATCTTTAAATCTTCAAATCTTCAAATCTTCAAATCTTCAAATCTTCAAATCTTCAAATTTTCAAAGCTTCAAATCTTTAAATCTTCAAATCTTCAAATCTTCAAATCTTCAAATCTTCAAATCTTCAAATCTTCAAAGCTTCAAATCTTCAAATCTTCAAATCTTCAAATCTTCAAATCTTCAAATCTTCAAATCTTCAAATCTTCAAATCTTCAAATCTTCAAATCTTCAAATCTTCAAATCTTCAAATCTTCAAATCTTCAAATCTTCAAATCTTCAAATCTTCAAATCTTCAAATCTTCAAATCTTCAAATCTTCAAATCTTCAAATCTTCAAATCTTCAAATCTTCAAATCTTCAAATCTTCAAATCTTCAAATCTTCAAATCTTCAAATCTTCAAATCTTCAAATCTTCAAATCTTCAAATCTTCAAATCTTCAAATCTTCAAATCTTCAATTCTTCAATTCTTCAAATCTTCAATTCTTCAAATCTTCCAATTTTGAAGTCAATCCAATCATTGCAAAATGTCCCGTGCCCCTCCAAAGTTGGCACCCTCTGCTCTGGTTATTTATATATTAGCTAAAAATCATAATTTCCAAAATTATCCTATAATTTCTATGTGGGGATCCACAATCCTTTTCTCAGCATAATCTCAAAATATTCAACACAAATCAGACCCGATGAATGATACATGATGGCCTCAGTTTCGAATGGTTAATCACTGTAATTTATTTGATTCCTTATGTTGATATGCATCGAAGTCCTTCCGACTCCACCCACCTCAGCTCTTAATCCCAATTCCAACAATGGTCTACATGCTTCACTGCCTCAAAAGAACCCTCACCCTGCTGCTGAAGGAATGTTCAAAATGTTTCCAACGTTTTGTTACGATTGACCCTGAAAATCGGTGGCACCCCGGCGTGGACCGAACTTGAGCGGCGGCAGTACATGTCAACCTGTAAAACGGTCCCACCTTAAGACCTGTACGCACTCCGATATCCATGGACTTTGACGGTGGGAGTAGATGTCGTTCTGTCGTGTGCGCGAGCGGGCTCCGAGCCTTAAGGTTAAACTTAATAATAGTCATTTTGTTGAGCTTACATGACAAACATTCTATTTACGCAATCTTTGGACATGAGACCCCCTTTCCTTCCCCACCATCATGACCGGCGGCGCCTAGTTCGGTTTGTTGAGTTTGAGCTCCGTATCAACCAGTTCCACTGCAGACCTAGACTTGCGGGTGGGCCCACCAAGATTTTAGCTTTGAGTGCCGTTTGTTTCGCAGAAATTCCCATTCATTCTTATGGTAGAGTGGAGTGGCGGTCCTTCGAAGTCGACGGACCAAACAAGCCGCACTGCAACGGAACCAAAATCAACGAGGAATGGTGTGGAACATTTTTGCATCTTATGTACAAAATGTTGGAATATATTTGTAACAAAATATTTACTTTTGAACAACATCTTTTGAAAACAGACAACACTCCCTTTTTATTTTTGCTGCACAGTAAAAAATTGATTAAATTTGAAAGGTGTAATTTTGAAAGATTGAATATTACCTCTTATGTGTTGTTATTTTATCTCAATTTAGACTGAAAAAGTTACATTACACCAAAAAAATTGTAAAATTGCACCTTTTTTCTGACATGAAAGATGTACGCCTTCCCAGATTTAGTATTACCATATTTTTTGCTGTGTAAGTATGCGAATGGTTGCTTGAGATGATTCCAGAGCTTTTACACTCGAAGCTTACAATTTTATTTATTGACACGAAATTCATTAAAATTTAATTCTGTCGTTTGGAGCATGTTCAGAGAGCCCAAATCTATCATACCTTGTCGGCGTTTACTTACAACAACTTCAAAAATATTTGCGTGGTGCTATGCCAATAACTCTGCACTAGCAGGTAGGATTTTGCTTTGCCACAAATTTCACCAATTTGGAATTTCAAGGCCCAATTTCGAAATTCTGAAGCAAAAATATCACATTAAGTTCAGAAAAGGTATGTTTTGGAGTATCTTTTTCTTTTTTCAATGCTCAATATTTGTTTTAGTTGCTAATTTTCAGAATTTTCTGATAAGTATTATTTTTTTTTTCGAATAAATTTAAATAGAAGAAACGAAATGAGACGATTTTCTATTGAAATTTATAAATTTTGTCCATTTAACAAGCAATCAATTAGTTAATGACTGTATTGGCAACGATTGGTAGCAGTTGTCCTAACTATTTAAATACACTTTTGTCCAAATCGCATTATTTACCGGTCTACCAACGATGAGCCACGCAAAAAGTGACCAGTTTCAGCAAAACCACATTCCGTTCACGTTTTGGCTAGCGCGCAAATTGATTGCTTATTTATCTTCATTAATCACCTCTGGCAGTAGCCAGCTTAAAAAAGTGACTGTCCGTTGTCGAAAAGTGTATCACAACATTCTTGTTAGCATAAACAAAAATAATGACACCACCGCACCATGGGGTATTTCCATATAAGCGAGCGGCCAAACATATTTTTTTGCTTTTTTGTGACTTTTTTGTGTTGTTTGTACTTAGTATAATGAAAACAAATGAATTTTGATATTTTTCCAAAAAAAAGTTTAATTTTCGATTTTTTCATATATTTGAGGCCACGTGCATTAAAGTGGTGAATTTTAATATTCTTGCTCTGTCTATTTGATGCACGGAATGGCGGTTTATGCTATGTTAAAGTTTCTGATTTACGTTCAATCTCCCTCCCCTTCTTCTTGAGTTAAAATCCACCTCTCTTTGAATGAATTTCTAATTTTAATAAACGTACCTAAGTACCAACAAAGTCATGAATATCAAATCAATTTCAAAACATGCATAGTAGGTACATTATTTCTTCCTCTGCAGGTAAAATAATATGCTTTTAACCAAGCGTATACGCGAAATCATTAATTTTCCTGCATGAATCAAAATATTCAAAATGGCATAACTCAAAAAGTGCACATAAGTGCACTTTGAAATTTAGAGACAAGTTAGGACATGGTTCAAATTTTAGGCTGCAAAATTTTCAGATCGCACAAATGCACACAAAAAAAGTACTCCATTAACAAAGTTGAAAAAAACTAAATTTTGAATAATAATCCATCTTTTTTGATTTTTATTATTTTTTTTAGCGTATAAAAGTGTGTTTTGTAAAATTTTATTGAAAAGTTGAATCAATTACCTTTCTGAATATATATAATGATGCAGGAAAAAATACATAAACAGCTACACAGTACAACTATGAAAAATAATCATTTTTTTGTCAAAAAACATGTTTTTTCTTACCATTTTTGCCTTTGAAGGTCTGCAATTCAGTGAATTTTGAACCTACAACTTTCAAACTCCGGATTTTTCTTAGTTAGAAATTTTTTTTTGAAAAAAAATACCAAAAAAATAATTAGAGTATGTCGGTTTTTCGATTTATGGCCGCCTGAAACCCCATAGTGCACCGCCGTCGCGGCCCTGGCCGAAACAGCGGGTATAAATTTGCGAAAAATTGCAACCGCGCAACACGCGACTCGATGATTTGCGTGACAATTTGCGTAACCTTGCGCATGTGGGGAAGTGCGCACCCGCTGCGTTGTGCATACGGATTGGATTGTTAGCTGGGGGACTGATTTACGATGTGTCTTGATTTGGATTGATTGATGGACAAAATGATTTTTTGATAATTGATCGTTCAATATTTCTATTCATTAAAAAGTTAAAATTTGATCTCAAAATATCTAAAAAATTTATAAATTCCTAGTGAGACAGTTATGCGTTTCTGTGCAGCTTACCTCCTGACCGATATCAGCCTCGAAACCAATTAGCATTTCTCGACCACGTGCTTCCTGAATCATGCAACAACGCTGCGACACGCAGTATTAAGTTATTAAAATATGATGTTAAAACATCAGCTCTCCGTCACCGGTCCGGTCCCCGTCGGTCCCGCAGCTTCCCGATTGCGTTTGTTATCTTAAGCTTAGCGGCCTCAGTAAGTCAACCAGTTTAGTCCGGCGCGAGCGTCTCTAAAATGCAAAACCGTGTTCAAGCCCAAAGCCAGAGCCGTCCCGAGTCTGCGCACGAGTTTGGCGAGGATTATATTTCTCCATTTGTCACTTTTTTATCTAAAATAGTTTCAATTTTTATGAAATATAGCACGCAACGTGTACGGCGTACGCGTACGCGCGCCAGCGGAAGAAAGCCACACGCGCAATACATTCCGCGGTATCTATCTATCTGCGGGGTTGGCATATCACTTAAGCTGGAGGTTTTAGTGGAGCTCAACTGGCAAAGGTGTGGTGTGGATGAACGCGGACACCTGGGATAAGTGAGTCCGGCAAACGGTAGTAGGTACGAACACTCTTACGTATTCCTATAACGGTTAGGTTAGGTTAAGGTAGAGCTATATTGTACAGATCACTAACTAGTTTATCCTTATCGCAAGTCCCGATTTGCACGCAATCGTAGTCGTCACCGAGAGCCATTGGGGCACCCGCAGAGGAGCTAACTGCTTCCATGTTGCAGCGGTATTGGCATTCTCGATAGGAGTCCTAAAACGCAATTAAATGTTTTATAATTTTTTTTATTGCAACTATCCATGCACTCGTTTTTTCAACAAAAATGTCGAACAAATATATAATGCTTCTCCATCAAAATGAGTTCCCCGTACATTTTGATGGAGACGCTTGGTGCTTTATGTTCGTTTAAAGTTTTTGGAGGCCGAGCCAAATTGGTGATCTTAGCGGATTGCAGACTAGATTTCGTCATGTATATTTTTTTTCAGAGGGAAAATTACATGGAAAAACGTTAGGGTGGTCCCATAAACTTTTCCCTTGAAAATTAGAAATTTTAAAATTAAGATACACAGTAAAAAAATGTGTAAATTTGGATGGTGTAATTTTGGAAGGTTGAATATTACCTCTTTTATGATGTAATTTTACCTCAATTAAGACTGAAAAAAATACATTACAACAGAACAGTGGTAAAATTACACATTTTCAGAGGCAAAATTACACATTTTTTCTGACATAAAAGATTACCATCATTTTTTACTATGTATCTCGAATTTCAAGAAAAATACCCCTTTTATTTGCGTTTGTAGTGCTAGATCTCTCCTTTAGAATGCAACCTTAAAATTTTGCCTACATCTTTTCGAGATATTGGGATTTTAAAATTGCAGCATTTATACCATAAAATGGCTATAGCTTATGACCCTTGAGTCCAAAATGACGTGTCAATAATTGAAAATGTTTGTGTTTTAGGGCTCTCCCTTTCAATCAACTTTCTACAAGACGAAAAAAAATCCCAAAAATATTCCTTCAAAACTAGAATTTCAAAACCCCCCTAATCGTGAATTGAATTCACCGAAATTTGATCTCATTTTTAACTACGTTTGTTTTGGTTTCTATAGAAAAACATCAGATGGAATCAAATAATATAAAATTATTTTATATTTCCCAAAACTCCGCTTGTTTTTTCTAGAACGTTCGTGGGCCACCCTTCCAGTAAAGTGTATTGTTCTGCAAGAAAATTAGAAGAATTAAGTTGAACGTGCTTAGCACTGCTTACGTATCATTTATCATGCGCATTCCTAACCAACTTTAACCAGAGAAGATTGCGTGACACCTGTAACTTTTTGGATCAATTTGGTGTATATTAGAGTGTAACAAAAATGACTTTTTGGCGGGCATTCAAGGGTTTGTTCCGGTGGGCATACTAAGCCCAAATCCAAAATATGAGCTTGATTGGACGTAACAGGAGCTGGCGCTCCGGCCTTCAATTTTAAATGGGATTTAACCCGTAAAAAAAGATTTTTTCAAAAATATCACTTTTTGAGGCATTTTGGCCACTGAAGCGTTTATTTTCAACATCATTGGCGTGTAGGCCAGATCCTTGCGCATCTTTTAGTATATATAACATTGAAATTTGGAGCACTCTGGAGCTCGGTACAGACCTTCAAAGTTTGGCATTTTTTCGAAAAATCGGCCCCGGCAAAATCAAATAGCGTCTAGGGCGTCGCGAGGCGCGACGCATATCTTTTTTGCCGGGACCGATTTTTCGAAAAAATGCCAAGCTTTGAAGGTCTGTACCGAGCTCCAGGGTACTCCAAATTTCAATGTTATATATACCAAAAGATGCGCAAGGATCTGGCCTACACGCCAATGATGTTGAAAATAAACGCTTCAGTGGCCAAAATGCCTCAAAAAGTGACATTTTTGAAAAAATCTTTTTTTACGGGTTAAATCCCATTTAAAATTGAAGGCCGGAGCGCCAGCTCCTGTTACGTCCAATCAAGCTCATATTTTGGATTTGGGCTTAGTATGCCCACCGGAACAAACCCTTGAATGCCCGCCAAAAAGTCATTTTTGTTACACTCTAGTGTATATCTACCTAATGAAATAAGAGTACTTTGAAAAAGTTTTTTTTTCCAGAATTTACTACTAAATCACCCTTCGAAAAGATTAACCTCCGCACACCACATTGCTCGCTCGACACTTCCTAGTTTTCAGCTCAAGAGTGTCTGCGTGACAAAGTCCACGCGAGAAGTTTTATCGCGCGGCGCAAATCTGGGGACATAATATCTGCGCGAGAGGAGGCGAAATGGTAATTTCCTGAAATTTCATGCGGTCACACCGTCGATTGACCAGCACCGACCGCTGCGCCAACCGGTCCCGTGTCGCGTATGACAAATGAAGTGCAGATCTGAAGTCTTGTCGCGAGTCGCTACTGGGGTTACCGGTGATATGGATATTGGAGTTATATGCCAGTGGGACCCAATGTAGTGGACATTAACGGCAGTGATCAATATCTTGTTAGATAAGTAGTTTGTCAAATGCGGAAATTGGGATAATGTATTAGTTTTAAAATTATAGTTGTTTACGGCCGATGTGTTGACTTGAGGAGATGCTTGTCAAAATTAATTCATACTTTCTGTCACGTTTTAAATGTGACTTGAACACAATTCCAATTGTCAATCGCATTAGTCACCCCGACCTCCCTACCCTTGACGACAAGTACCGGCTCGGCTTGACCTTAAACTTCTAAAGTTACGTTCGCATTCCGTGCCCTTTCTACCAGCCTGTCAGTGGTCCCATTCTGCCTAACCCCGTGCGCGATGAAATGTGGTCCAACTGATCAGCGCGGCGTCGATCATCTGAGTCATTTGCTCAATTTTCCCATAAATCGTCCCGAGCAGTGTCAACCTTGGTGCGTCGAAGGCAGGCCTTAAGCCTGAACACATTTTGGCACCACCACCGCGCGCAACTTTGTCAGGCTCCGGTATGCAAACTCCAATCAAAAATATGAATTGAGGAGTGTTCTTATTCATACTTATTCATAAATCCTGCGCGTTCTTAGACTTGGGCAGCCAACCCAGCCAAACTCGGTGAAATATGTCATCGAACACCCAAGAGTTGTCACTGTGGCGTGTTCCACAGGAGTTCCCTCCTCCAAATGGTAATAGCTGTTTAAATGGTGTTAAAGTTGGGTCCATTAATCAACAGAGTGCGGTGCCAGCGATCTAATCAAACAGTGAAATACCTGGGAGGCAAACGCGTGGTGGCCCGTTTGTGCGTGCGAAAATTCCTCCGAACTATGGGCAGAACATGGACTTGATGTTGTCGCTTTTGAAATCGATCACATCGAACGGCACAAGGTCTTGGGCGAAATTCACTTCCATCCGATTTCGGTGCGGCTTAGGCTCTTTCCTCGCATTGGCAATGTCCTTTAGTGGGAACCGTAATGGGTTAATCGATATTTTTCAACAACCTCTTAATTGAGTAAATGACAGCATAATCAAGTTACTTTTTGGTAATAGGGCGATGTGGGGTTAAATCATGAGGTTTTACCCTTTGATGAATGTTTGTGAAATTTGCTAAAATCTTAAAAAGTGTAGAAACATACTCTTAATACTATACATTTGTAATAGAAAGTATTCAGTCTCAGTACAATTTGTAATCCAAAGAAATTTTAATGAACTTACAGCTGTTATTAAACGCCTTCAAAGTGTTGGTCAAATCAATGCTCATTTTGAATTATTTCACCTCATATTCCCCTATTATCTCGACAAACATCATTCAAATCGCAATCGCAGATATTTGGCGTGGTTTAAATTTAGGCTTTGTCCTGCAGATTTATTGGCCGTGCATACGTCCGCCAATTCGACACAAGACAATCTGAATGGAGCGAGTGTTACCTTCGCCAGGCACCCGCCAGTCGCCTGTCTCGTGTCCAAAAAGAAGCCTTCTGGCTGCCATGCCAGCACCGAAAACATGGCTTCGACGAAATTGAAGCTCAGAGCTGTTCACGCCTTGGCCGTTTTCACGAGGCACACAGTCTAATCGTGGTCCGGGTCGTGCGCACAATTTCATAAATCATAATCGCAAATTGATTCTGTGATACGTGCTCCAGAGCACAGCCCTGCCCAAAAGCTTCACGACATTGATTTTTTGGACGGTGGAGGTTACACTCAGTTTTACTGAAAATATATTATTAAGTACAAAAGTACAAAAGTACAAAAGTACAAAAGCACAAAAGTACAAAAGTACAAAAGTACAAAAGTACAAAAGTACAAAAGTACAAAAGTACAAAAGTACAAAAGTACAAAAGTACAAAAGTACAAAAGTACAAAAGTACAAAAGTACAAAAGTACAAAAGTACAAAAGTACAAAAGTACAAAAGTACAAAAGTACAAAAGTACAAAAGTACAAAAATACAAAAGTACAAAAATACAAAAGTACAAAAGTACAAAAGTACAAAAGTACAAAAGTACAAAAGTACAAAAGTACAAAAGTACAAAAGTACAAAAGTACAAAAGTACAAAAGTACAAAAGTACAAAAGTACAAAAGTACAAAAGTACAAAAGTACAAAAGTACAAAAGTACAAAAGTACAAAAGTACAAAAGTACAAAAGTACAAAAGTACAAAAGTACAAAAATACAAAAGTACAAAAATACAAAAGTACAAAAGTACAAAAGTACAAAAGTACAAAAGTACAAAAGTACAAAAGTACAAAAGTACAAAAGTACAAAAGTACAAAAGTACAAAAGTACAAAAGTACAAAAGTACAAAAGTACAAAAGTACAAAAGTACAAAAGTACAAAAGTACAAAAGTACAAAAGTACAAAAGTACAACAGTACAAAAGTACAAAAGTACAAAAGTACAAAAGTACAAAAGTACAAAAGTACAAAAGTACAAAAGTACAAAAGTACAAAAGTACAAAAGTACAAAAGTACAAAAGTACAAAAGTACAAAAGTACAAAAGTACAAAAGTACAAAAGTACAAAAGTACAAAAATACAAAAGTACAAAAATACAAAAGTACAAAAGTACAAAAGTACAAAAGTACAAAAGTACAAAAGTACAAAAGTACAAAAGTACAAAAGTACAAAAGTACAAAAGTACAAAAGTACAAAAGTACAAAAGTACAAAAGTACAAAAGTACAACAGTACAAAAGTACAAAAGTACAAAAGTACAAAAGTACAAAAGTACAAAAGTACCAAAGTACAAAAGTACAAAAGTACAAAAGTACAAAAGTACAAAAGTACAAAAGTACAAAAGTACAAAAGTACAAAAGTACAAAAGTACAAAAGTACAAAAGTACAAAGTACAAAGTACAAAAGTACAAAAGTACAAAAGTACAAAAGTACAAAAGTACAAAAGTACAAAAGTACAAAAGTACAAAAGTACAAAAGTACAAAAGTACAAAAGTACAAAAGTACAAAAGTACAAAAGTACAAAAGTACAAAAGTACAAAAGTACAAAAGTACAAAAGTACAAAAGTACAAAAGTACAAAAGTACAAAAGTACAAAAGTACAAAAGTACAAAAGTACAACAGTACAAAAGTACAAAAGTACAAAAGTACAAAAGTACAAAAGTACAAAAGTACAAAAGTACAAAAGTGCAAAAGTACAAGAGTACAAAAGTACAAAATTACAAAAGTATAAAAGTACAAAAGTACAAAAGTGCAAAAGTACAAAAGTACAAAAGTACAAAATTACAAAAGTACAAAAGTACAAAAGTACAAAAGTACAAAAGAACAAAAGTACAAAAGCACAAAAGTACAAAAGTACAAAAGTACAAAAGTACAAAAGTACAAAAGTACAAAAGTACAAAAGTACAAAAGTACAAAAGTACAAAAGTACAAAAGTACAAAAGTACAAAAGTACAAAAGTACAAAAGTACAAAAGTACAAAAGTACAAAAGTACAAAAGTACAAAAGTACAAAAGTACAAAAGTGCAAAAGTACAAAAGTACAAAAGTACAAAAGTACAAAAGTACGAAAGTACAAAAGTACAAAAGTACAAAAGTACAAAAGTACAAAAGTACAAAAGTACAAAAGTACAAAAGTACAAAAGTACAAAAGTACAAAAGTACAAAAGTACAAAAGTACAAAAGTACAAAAGTACAAAAGTACAAAAGTACAAAAGTACAAAAGTACAAAAGTACAAAAGTACAAAAGTACAAAAGTACAAAAGTACAAAAGTACCAAAGTACAAAAGTACAAAAGTACAAAAGTACAAAAGTACAAAAGTACAAAAGTACAAAAGTACAAAAGTACAAAAGTACAAAAGTACAAAAGTACAAAAGTACAAAAGTACAAAAGTACAAAAGTACAAAAGTACAAAAGTACAAAAGTACAAAAGTACAAAAGTACAAAAGTACAAAAGTACAAAAGTACAAAAGTACAAAAGTACAAAAGTACAAAAGTACAAAAGTACAAAAGTACAAAAGTACAAAAGTACAAAAGTACAAAAGTACAAAAGTACAAAAGTACAAAAGTACAAAAGTACAAAAGTACAAAAGTACAAAAGTACAAAAGTACAAAAGTACAAAAGTACAAAAGTACAAAAGTACAAAAGTACAAAAGTACAAAAGTACAAAAGTACAAAAGTACAAAAGTACAAAAGTACAAAAGTACAAAAGTACAAAAGTACAAAAGTACAAAAGTACAAAAGTACAAAAGTACAAAAGTACAAAAGTACAAAAGTACAAAAGTACAAAAGTACAAAAGTACAAAAGTACAAAAGTACAAAAGTACAAAAGTACAAAAGTACAAAAGTACAAAAGTACAAAAGTACAAAAGTACAAAAGTACAAAAGTACAAAAGTACAAAAGTACAAAAGTACAAAAGTACAAAAGTACAAAAGTACAAAAGTGCAAAAGTACAAGAGTACAAAAGTACAAAATTACAAAAGTATAAAAGTACAAAAGTACAAAAGTGCAAAAGTACAAAAGTACAAAAGTACAAAATTACAAAAGTACAAAAGTACAAAAGTACAAAAGTACAAAAGAACAAAAGTACAAAAGCACAAAAGTACAAAAGTACAAAAGTACAAAAGTACAAAAGTACAAAAGTACAAAAGTACAAAAGTACAAAAGTACAAAAGTACAAAAGTACAAAAGTACAAAAGTACAAAAGTACAAAAGTACAAAAGTACAAAAGTACAAAAGTACAAAAGTACAAAAGTACAAAAGTACAAAAGTACAAAAGTGCAAAAGTACAAAAGTACAAAAGTACAAAAGTACAAAAGTACGAAAGTACAAAAGTACAAAAGTACAAAAGTACAAAAGTACAAAAGTACAAAAGTACAAAAGTACAAAAGTACAAAAGTACAAAAGTACAAAAGTACAAAAGTACAAAAGTACAAAAGTACAAAAGTACAAAAGTACAAAAGTACAAAAGTACAAAAGTACAAAAGTACAAAAGTACAAAAGTACAAAAGTACAAAAGTACAAAAGTACAAAAGTACAAAAGTACAAAAGTACCAAAGTACAAAAGTACAAAAGTACAAAAGTACAAAAGTACAAAAGTACAAAAGTACAAAAGTACAAAAGTACAAAAGTACAAAAGTACAAAAGTACAAAAGTACAAAAGTACAAAAGTACAAAAGTACAAAAGTACAAAAGTACAAAAGTACAAAAGTACAAAAGTACAAAAGTACAAAAGTACAAAAGTACAAAAGTACAAAAGTACAAAAGTACAAAAGTACAAAAGTACAAAAGTACAAAAGTACAAAAGTGCAAAAGTACAAAAGTACAAAAGAACAAAAATACAAAAAAGAAATAAATAAATTGATCATTCTTCCTCAACTGAGTGTCCGATCAGGACCAAGGGGTGTGTGTCGGACCTGGGCGACTATTATGACTGGAATGCGTGACATACAACATAGTTAATGCCTCGTGAGTGCCCTCCAGTAAGTTCGCGCGGAGTAGCGCGGGGCGAAACCAATCGGTCACATGCCAAATCTTGACACTACCTTCTCAACCGTGCTGACTGATGGTGCTAAGCGCGATAGATTGGGAGCCTTAGGCTGCCGCAGCCCAGTAATGTGCCGAATTTATTATCTGTCTTTGAAAATTGGTAGCAATCACGACCCCACGAAGGTGGTGAGCATGGTTCTTTTGAGTTTTGCGAGAAGAAAAAAGTGACCCCAAGGGGAGGAAAGATTAAGTGGCTTACCGGCTGTTGCTGTCGTGTTGGGGTTCAGGTGATTCGGGCAGGTATTGTTACACACATAAATGGCATTATATCCCCTGTGGGTGCCAGTTTAGGTGTATGTCTAGAAAGAGATGTTTAAAGTTTAAGTGGCTGGTTACTGGTTTTATTTCCTTCAGCAGTTGCTACGGAAGCTTTTTGAGACTTTTCTGTTTCAAACTTTTTGAACAATTCTGTAATAATGTGGTAGATTGATGTGTAACAACATATGATATTAATTAAATTAAACAAGCTTACCCCGACAAACTTCGTTCTGCCTTTTTTCGTTTTTGACGTTTTAAGCTTTTTTGCCTATTCAGCCTCCTGTGATCAAAATTTGATTTTATGTAACTTTTTCCATACAATCTGCAGATTTTCTGGAATCTGCTCCAGAGTGGTCAAAGTTGCCACTTTTTGGCGTAAGAACCTCCCTTGGACTTATACGAACCCAACACAACAAAGAGCACCTCGATGCGACGCTCCGTATTGAACTGATTCGCGTTCGAACAAAACCGACGAATTTTTGCCTTCCTCACTGAGGTAATGGCCTATCTACAATCACTTAGCTTAATAAATTTCACTTAGCTTAGGAATTTGAATCAATGGAAATGAATCTGAGTTTCTACAATGGAAAAGTAATCAAATTAGAAACTGACGTTTGGTTTGGAAAATTTCAAAATCTATGGTAAGTTGACGTTTCCATATCAAAGGTAAACAAACAACTGCATAGCAACGTATATCAGCCCAGCAAGTTTTCTAAGTTGATTGTGGATGACGAACGTAAGTTGCAGACTTTCCTAAGTAACTACTTTACTTAGATGTTCTAAGCTAAGTGATTGTAGATAGGCCATAAGGCTATAATCCTGCTCTAAAAATGAACTTCGTATAGAAACGTCGTAGACCCACCTTCATGTATACATATCGACTCAGAATTGAAAACTGAACAAATGTCTGTGTGTATGTGTGTGTATGTATGTATGTGACCAACAAACTAGCTCATGTTTCTCGGTACTGGCTGAACCGATTTGACCCGAACTTGTTGCATTCGACTTGGTTTAGGGTCCCATAGATCGAGTTTTATACAGATTGAAGTTTCGATAAGTAGTTCAAAAGTTATGTATAAAAATGTGTTTTCACATATATCTCACATGGATCTCACTTAACTGTATGTAAACTATGTCCGGGTCCACTATCCGACCCATCGTTGGTTAAGTTATCAAAAGACCTTTCCAACGAGTCCAAAACATTGAAGATCTGGCAACCCTGTCTCGAGATATGGCCCCTTAAGTGATATTGATGTACTTTTTGAAGCCGAATCTCACTTAAATGTATGTAAACTATGTCCGGATCCACTATCCGACCTATTGTTGGTTAGGTTATCAAAATACCTTTCCAACGAGTCCAAAACATTGAAGATCTGGTAACCCTGTCTCGAGATATGGCCTCTTAAGTGATATTGATGTACTTTTTTGAAGCCGGATCTCACTTAAATGTGTGTTAACTATGTCCGGATCCACTATCCGACCTATTGTTGGTTAGGTTATCAAAATACCTTTCCAACGAGTCCAAAACATTGAAGATCTGGCAACCCTGTCTCGAGATATGGCCTCTTAAGTGATATTGATGTACTTTTTTGAAGCCGGATCTCACTTAAATGTATGTAAACTATGTCCGGATCCACTATCCGACCTATTGTTGGTTAGGTTATCAAAAGACCTTTCCAACGAGTCTAAAATATTGAAGATCTGGCAACCCTGTCTCGAGATATGGCCACTTAAGTGATATTGATATACTTTTTTGAAGCCGGATCTCACTTAAATGTATGTAAACTATGTCTGGGTCCACTATCCGACCCATCGTTGATAAGGTTATCAAAAGACCTTTCCAACGAGCCTAAAACATTGAAGATCTGGCAACCCTGTCTCGAGATATGGCCACTTAAGTGATATCGATGTAGGGGAATTATGCCCATTTTAATCACTCTAAGCCGTTCGACCAATTCTCATCACTTTTGCTGTTTTCCGCTATGAAATCAACATTTTCAGATGTATCAACAATTGAGAGTTGCTTGCTCACTTTTGTTTGAGCTATTTATAACTTTGAAACAGTCAAAAACACTCTATGAAAGCTGTAATTCATGATCAAAGTGCTGATAGGCCGATAATAGAAATAGGCTGAGAAAGGGTATATTTCCCCTACTTTTTGGAAGCCGATTTAAAAAATAGATGAAACTTGTGTACAGCCATTGTTGTGAGGAAGGCTCCAACCACATAGGTGGATTAAGTTAGTTTTTATAGACTAGACTAGACTAGACTAGACTAGACTAGACTAGACTAGACTAGACTAGACTAGACTAGACTAGACTAGACTAGACTAGACTAGACTAGACTAGACTAGACTAGACTAGACTAGACTAGACTAGACTAGACTAGACTAGACTAGACTAGACTAGACTAGACTAGACTAGACTAGACTAGACTAGACTAGACTAGACTAGACTAGACTAGACTAGACTAGACTAGACTAGACTAGACTAGACTAGACTAGACTAGACTAGACTAGACTAGACTAGACTAGACTAGACTAGACTAGACTAGACTAGACTAGACTAGACTAGACTAGACTAGACTAGACTAGACTAGACTAGACTAGACTAGACTAGACTAGACTAGACTAGACTAGACTAGACTAGACTAGACTAGACTAGACTAGACTAGACTAGACTAGACTAGACTAGACTAGACTAGACTAGACTAGACTAGACTAGACTAGACTAGACTGGACTAGACTAGACTAGACTAGACTAGACTAGACTAGACTAGACTAGACTAGACTAGACCAACAAACGTTAAATAATACATTCATGGTGCTCAAAATACCGTTATTACGAAAAAAATGCAATCCGAGATTTTGGTGTCTATCGATTCCTTACACATAACGCACCTGAGAAAAAAATTAAATCATTCGCTGATGTAGTTTTCGAGATACAGGCTTTTTAAGATGTTACATCCGATTTTCCATAACAAAACCCAAACAATAGGTACAATTTAAGCTTCAAGCATATGCATTTCGAGATAATGATGAATTTATCTTTCACTTGACTGTCAAGTATCACTGCGCAAAGTTTCAGCAGGTTTGCTGATGTAGTTCCCGAGATACAGCCATTTTAAAATGTTATTTCCGACTTTTTCTAAGAAAATCTCTAAAATCTATGCAATTTCAGCACTTTAGAGAACATGCATTTCGAGATAATAATGAATTTTGCTTCACTTGACCGTCAAGTATCTCTGGGCAAAGTTTCAGAAGGTTTGCTGATGTAGTTCTCGAGATACAGCCATTTTAAAATGTTATTTCCGACTTTTTCTAAAAAAAATCTATAAAATCAATACAATTTCAGCATTTCAAAGAATATGCATGCCAAGATAATGATGGATTTTGATTCATATGACTGCCAAGTACCTCAGGGCCAAGTTTCAGAAGGTTTGCTTAAGTAATTTTTGTGATACAGCCTTATTAAGAAGCGATTTCGAACTTTTTCATGCCGATTATATAGATTTTCTTAGAAAAAGTCGGAAATAACATTTTAAAATGGCTGTATCTCGAGATCTACATCAGCAAACCTTCTTAAACTTGGCCCAGAGATTCTTAACAGTCAAGTGAAGCAAAAATCATCATTATCTCGAAATGCATATGCTTTAAAATGCCTAAATTGTAACGATTGTTTTGGTTTTCTTATGGAAAATCGGATGTAACATCTTAAAAGGGTTGTAACTCGAAAACTACATCAGCGAATGTTTTCATTTTTTTCTCAGAGCTGCGTTATGTGTAAGAAATCGATAGACACCAAAATCTCGGATTGCATTTTTTTTCATAATAACGGTATTTTAAACACCGTGACATTTTTTAATCAAACAAGAAGTTTTGCAATTGAATGAGATTCAACATTTCACCTTTATTGCACCCTTTACTTTTCAGAGTACTTAGTGAATAAAAAAGGAATTGCACTGACCATAAGCGACGAACCCTCAACTCAGGCGAAGCACCTCGTGTGTCACCATAAAACGCACTCGGGTGTAAAATGATTGAATCGTTTTACAATCGAACATTATTCACCTTTCACACCATTCCAACATCGCGGTGTCATCGTCCGAAGCTTCGAACATAGTCGATTGCACTCAAAGTATCAGATAGTAAGAGGAGCAGTTTTTTTTTACGTTCACTGTCAATTTTGAGACACAGCAATATTTTTTTTTTTGGTTTTATTTCATTAGAATTGAGTGATAAGTAAAAAGAAATATAATAGATATTGCCTGATAAAAAAAACTTGCAAATACAATTTCGTATATTTAGGGTTTACTTTAATTCAAAATACAATTATTTTTAAAGTGCACCTCCTGTGAAGGATGCTGCGGCAAAGATGTGATGACAGTAATTAAGGCCGGCGTATTATGTTTTATCCTTGTTTCCCCCTCCCCTTTCCGTTTCACTCATTCAACTGAGACGAGCCCGTGTTCTGTACAGGTCAAGAAACAGGGCCTCGCACGGGCAACGGAAAGGCCATCTCATCGATTTTGTTTTTATTTTTCGGTAATTGGAGAACGGGTTTTATTGGACACACGACGTCGGCGGACGAAAGGTCAGGGCAATTAATTATGGTCTCGTTCGTGAGTAAATGGATTGGCGGACTCGCTGTGACAGGCCGCTGGGACATCCTTTTTTGCCCGTTGTGGTGTGAGGGTTTGGCCGGCGACCGGTGGCCAACCTGACCTATGGTAATTGCCCGATATTGAGTTGCCGCAGGTCGCAGGTTCGACCGTAATGAGCGCTGATATAATTGAAATCGTGAGACATATGGGTGGAATTGCTGCCAGATGACAACGTGAGATATTGTGAAACGTGGGAATTTGAGAAATTTCTGTTGATTTCCAGAGGAAATTACTACTGTTTTTAACGTCTTTGTTGTTTTTGATTCCTTGATAAATAAAAGTTTAGCAGATTACACGTCAGGATTACATGACAGTTCAACAAAGATAATTTAATTTAAAAAAAATAGATTATACAACATTCAGTTAGCTCTGTCTTCAGCAAAGTTACGTTTCCGTCCCCACCGTTGAAGTTATCAAAATCCTAATTAAACAGCGTAACACCTTTCCGCCTGGGATTGCGTGACTGGTGCATATCGCAAAAATAGTCACCCTCGTATACCTTCAGAGCTGCCAACCACCATAACGTGCTAATATCGCCAAGGTACTACATCGTCAACATACCCTAGACCAAGCCACCAGGCCACATGCAACGCTGCACGTAAAGAAGGAAACGCTCGCGGGAGATTTACCTGAACCGAACCGCTGAGGAGGTGGATTCTTCTATTTTTATTGCCGCTGTGTGTACTCTTATCACATTACGGCGGTGGCAGCAGCTAAGCTGCAAGAGGTGGTGAGCTAATCTAACGCGTAACACGTAACCACACTCTTTATTGGATTTTCCCTCTTCTGAAGTAGCTAGTCCTCTAATGTAACGTCCTAATGGCGGGCCGGTCGATTTGCCCAGAAGGAATGGGACGACGCCTAATCAGACGCTATCACACGTCGTTGAACTCGTCGTCGACAGCCGAGAGGAGGTGAGGTGATCAAATCCTTCTTGTGTAATGGAGATAAATAGGTCTATCGAGGCGAGTGGTGAGCTGTTGGATTACAGCTAATTTCGAACGGAAATAGATCAATTAGTTATGCTGTCATCGGCAGGCTCAAGCAAAGCTGCAGGCTAGCACGGCTTTATGCGTTACATGACCTGCGCGAGAGTTACTGCATTGAATAACGAAGCGTCCTAAAGCATCACTTTTTCTGACCTTTCAACCTATAATTTGCTAATCGGTTCAATTTACGCAGTTTGGCAACAATGTTAGAGTAAGTTTAAGTAAGTTTGAGCTAGAAGAGGACGAGATCTCTCCAGTTTTATAAATAAAAATAAAACTTCAATGTATAAAATATGTTTTAAACCAGGGCTGTGGAGTCGGAGTCGGAGTCGGAGCCGGTTTCGGAGCCGGTCGGGTCTTTTTGGGAAGCCTGGAGTCGGAGTCGGAGTCGGAGTCGTATAAACTCGAACAGCTGGTGTCGGAGTCGGAGCCAAAAATTTCTGATTACCCAGAGTTGGATTCGGAGTCGGAGTTATCTTAAATTCAACAAAAATTATGTTTATTTTTTATTTTGTAGTATTTGCTATAAAACAGATAGATTTACAAAACTTCTTATATTTTAATTTTTTTTTTCTAGTTGCATGCGCTGCGTTGCCATTTTTATTTTTTTAGCGATCAATGATAACCTGTTGATCAGCTCTTACCCAAGTATGTAGTATCATCATAACTCAAAAAAATAAAAACAATATTGGTTTTGTAGTCAGAAATATTTAATTGATTTTTGACTGCATCCTTTTGCCAATACTTATGTACCCTTTGACCAAATTTAATCTGAAAAAAGTACACACACAGTCATTTTATACCCCGACAGTGAATGTCTGTGTGGTTTTAAGTAAATCAATGATCCGGAAAAAAGTTACGAGGTACATCAAAAAATATAAATAATAATCACTATTTATGGAAATCGAAAACAAAAAAATCACTGACAGGATAACTCTTCCAACAAATATTCAACAATTATAACAATCTATTACTTGGAACTCAACATGCGCATTTTGTTTATAACTTTGTACAAAAAAATAAAACTGTCAGAGGATGTGGATCCTTAGGCAAACTATTTTGATATTGTTGCAAATTATCGTTGATAGGACAGGATTTCAAGATAAAAAAATATCTGTAACCTAGAAAATATCTAACCTGTGGATTTTTGTTTTTTATCCAATTTTTTTTTCATATATTTTCATGGAGGCGCACGACCATTCATAAAGCTTCGTTTAAGGTGAAGATGCAAGAAGTATCGCGCGCCTCTAATAAATCCATAATTCCGAGGTAAAATATTTTCTATGTCACGGATATTTGAAAAGGACCCCTAAGCGTTCTTACCACGAAGATTTGTTTGGATACATTGATTTGCACTAATAAACTTCTTCAGCCTTGGCGTGATGTCCATGTACGTCTTAAAAATTTCAATGGAGCTTTAAAAAATAGTTTCGTTTAAAATTGTTATTTAAAAATGCAATGAAAGTCACTGTGCTTCTTATAAATGTCAACTCAAAAGTGAGCAAATTGAATTTATATGTTAAATCAATTATTAAGGCCTGCTTTCTTTTAATGATCATTAAAAAAAATAACAATTTAATATTTAAGCTTTTAATAAATTTAATGAAAATTTGAGGTTAAGTAAATAAATCCAAATTTACTTACCAAACTGTTCTTCTGAAAATGCCTTCAAAACTGGCGTTTTTTTATTTCTGTTTCAATCAATGTGTTGCGACGAGAATAACGTTCCACTACAGGTTTAGCCGAGTGGGAACAAATCTTTCTTAAGGGCATTACCAACTATTGGAAATGTAGAAAGGAGAAGTAAAAAGTAGAGAAAAGAAGATCGATAGAAAGGCAAAAGAAACGACCAGAAATGACAAGTACGACAAAGATCCGGCCAAGCCGATGCCATTTGAGAATTAACGTAGAAGTTGGTTAAAAAGTAATTCGCATACTGTAAAATTCTAATCACCAACTAAACACGGTTGCCCAGATTTGCTCAAAGAAATTCAGTGACACTGACTCTACCTAATCTCAACACTAAAAAATTTTACAAACTCCTGCGGAATTTGCAACTCAACGATGGAGTTCAACTGCAAAAAGTGCAACGAACCGGTGCTGGCAAATCGTGCAGATTTTCTTACGTGTTTGCAGTGTTATTCACGCTACCATGCAGGCTGCTTGAGTAGGAACAATTCCACACCTAACCCGGAATGGATCTGCGAGGAATGTTCCGCCGTAATGTGTCAATATGGACCGCTGATGCTCACTGTTCTGGACCTACGGAAGCTGGAGGAAGAGATTGTTGTGGAAAAGAGGAATTTGCGGAAGAAGTTCGCTGTTCTACAAACTCAATTGGACACGATACAAGGGAAAACTAAAACTCTGGTGGACACTTTTTCTTCGACATCATCGGTCGGGGAAGCTAAGATGTTATGCGCAGCGCTGAGAGACGAGTTTAACAGTTTGTATGCTGTTCAGCAATCGCCAACAAAAGTACACACTGAGGATCATCTTCAAAAGATGTTTGCGCGTCAGGTCATCCCATCTGATTTGCCCAAGTTTAGTGGTAGACCCGAAGACTGGCCGATATTTATTAGCAGCTACAACAACTCCACGGAAGCCTGTGGTTTCAGCAACGTTGAAAATTTGATTCGGTTACAGCGTTGCCTCCAAGATCCAGCTCTCCAGTCTGTGAGTAGTAAGCTTCTGCTGCCGAAGTGTGTTCCTCAAGTGATCTCCACCTTGAAGTTACTGTTCGGTAGGCCAGATTTGTTGATATCAACTTTACTATCACAAATTCGCCGCATACAAGCCCCTGACAGTGAGGACCTCAACTCACTAATACATTTTGGGCTAGCAGTGCAAAACTTGGCAGATCATATTGTGGCTGCTGGACTTCACGACCATCTAAACAACCCATGTCTGCTGCAAGAGATGGTTTCTAAATTACCAACACATATGAAACTAAGATGGGCCACTCACAAACAACTTCTTGGTGTGGTGAACATCGCGAGCTTCAGTGCCTTCATGTACGAGATCGTCGTAGCAGCCAGCCAAGTTACCTCCACAATGGTCACCACTGTAACTCGTGAGATACCCCTTAGAACGCGAGGATGCTCATTGTTGTGAAAGTGACGCAGCAAGAGATCAAGTACCGGAGGTGGATTCGCGATTGAGCCGCCGAGAGAGGAATAATCGATGTCTAATCTGTGACGAAAACGGACATCGGTCTCAGTACTGTGCAGTGTTCAAAACAATGCCGGTCAGTGAACGCTGGGACAACGTAAACAGAGCGCAGCTGTGTCCTAGCTGCCTGAACAGACATCTGCCGTGGCCCTGCAAGACCGCTACAGCTTGTGGAATTGAGGGATGCGGTCTGAAACATCATCGACTACTGCATACAGCGCTGCAGAATCCACCTCCGACATCTGGAGCATGTTTCACGTCGTCGAAAACGGAGATTTCTACTGGTCTGAAATATGTTCCGGTACGATTGTACGGGAAATCCAAGACAGTGGACACGTATGCGTTTATCGACGAGGGATCAACAGCGACGATGGTGGAAAGCAGTCTAGCTGAAGAGTTACAGCTTGATGGTCCAGTTGAAGACTTCACTATGCAGTGGGTGGATGGGACGAAAGCTCAGAATACAATGCTTGAAAAGGGATCTATCACTGAATGTGATTGCTCGATATTCGATAGAACTTTCTGTCAGCGATCATTTCCCAAAACGATCGCTGACACACAAAGCCTATCATGACCGTCATTGCTTGGCGACGGTCGATTGATCGTAAACACGAAGACGAAACGAACGAAAAATGAGCACCACTCAAGCAGCCGCCCGAACGAGACAACGTGCTCTTTCTCTTTCTCTCGTTTTTGTCTCTCTCTCTTCCTAGTGTATGCTGCGTGGTGACAGAAACCATATGATTGCTATCATTGGAGAGATGATCGGAATCTCGGTAGAATGTCAAACGCTCTCTAGACGATTTTTCTCCTGGAGGGAAGTCAATGATTGTGTGAGTGACTTTGCGTAGCACTCATTCCTTTGTGTGTGAAACGAACGAAAGCCGAATGTAAAAATCAGGTTGTCGTGGTGAAGACGATTGGAGTGATCTGTCAGCTATCACAAACAAAGTCGAAATTTCGCAAGCCCTCGTTTCAATAATGTCTAAAACTTGTAAAACTAGAAACTTTTTTCCGGTTTTTTCCACTTAAAGAGTTTTTAAATAATCCTATTTATCAATGTTTTCGAAATAATAGTAAACTAACTTTTGAAATATTTAAAAATATGTGGAATCGGAGTCGAAGTCGGAGCCAACCATTTTTTGAAAGCTGGAGTCGGAGTCGGCTAGAGTTGGTGGGCCGGAGTTGGCGTCGGAGTCGGAGTCGGAGTCGCTTGAAATGTTCAGTCGGGTCTCCGCAGCCCTGTAAACTATATGTCAACCCCGTTTATTTTCCCAACAATTGCCCAATAAATAGTAAAAAGTGAACGATAACGTTGTACTCATACTGAGTCACCCCACAAACTTTACATCTATTGATTATTGCGAAATTTGTCGGATTCCATCACTGATTGGCTCAAATCTCAACCACCGTCAATGATTTCCACTGCACCCTGGGAAAGTGCGGCCTCGCCAGAGGAAATTACATAAACCGCGCAAAATAACCTAACCTAATCGGATCCATCTCGCAAACAACCAAATCTTTCCCGCACGAACGCGGGGTCGATCGAAGGTGCGCGCTTTAATTCACAATTATCCAGCCTAATTGGATTATTGCTTTTTCTCGCTGACTCCTCTCGCTTTGAACGAGGGGCAGGTTCCTCACACCTGCCGCCAGAGCAGAGGTCTGAACTCCACAATTAAATCGGATATTTTACGGCTCAGACTGGCTGCCTTCATCCGACAGATATCAATCAAAGCCGATTTGATTGATTTGATTGCGTGTAACGGGTGGCAAACGAGTGAGAGAAGAGCGAGAGAGTCATCTTTTGAAATGACCGTTTTTATTGTGGCCCCAAGCGTGTCAAAAAGTGACGGCTTTTCATGCACCTCCCTTCCCTCCCACATTATGCATTTCCTTGCGCATGGTCACCGCGCCGCGCCACGTGGTACATTTATGCCAATTTGTAATGAATTTGAGGCTAAACTTTTTGTTTTCCTCACAGCTTTTTCAAGATCACTTGTGAGGTTCACACGCCACCACATGCTAATTTCCCCCTGTATGGTCATGAATGTGCCTCTAGAGTAGCTGGCTGCGCAACGATTTGCTCATAAAAAGGTGGCAAAATGCTTTTTGTTGTTTCCGACAGCAGCCCTGAAGCATAAGCTAGCATTGATTGGTTGGCGCTGAGCATTAGTGGTGGAGAGAAAAACCATTTGCATGTTAAACTTACATTTTCAATGAACATGTAAGGTAAGTACTTATGAGGAAACTTTTTGTAAATTAAATCACTTGTTATATTTATTAGTTAACATACCAACGGCAATCCTTAAATGAACATAGCCAAAAACAAAACAAAAACTAACTTAATCCACCTATGTGGTTGATGCCTTCCTCACTTTTAACCAACAATGGGTGGTTTGAACACATATTTCAGCTTTTTTTTAGATCCAGAGAAATAAGTAAACAGATATAACTTAAGTGGTCATAACTCGAGACAGGGTTGCCAGATCTTCAATGTTGTGGACTCGTTGGAAAGGGTTTTCGATTACCTAACCAACGATGGATCGGGTGATGGATCCCGACATCGTTTGCATACATTTAATTGAGATCCGGCTTCAAAAAAGTACATAAATATTACTTAAGTGGTCATAACTTGAGACAGGGTTGCCAGATCTTCAATGTTGTGGACTCGTTGGAAAGGTCTCTTGATTACCTAACCAACGATGGGTCGGATGATGGATTCGGACATCGTTTGCATACATTTAAGTGAGATCCGGCTTCAAAAAAGTACATAAATATCACTTAAGTGGTCATAACTCGAGACAGGGTTACCAGATCTTCAATGTTGTGGACTCGTTGGAAAGGTCTCTTGATTACCTAATCAACGATGTGTCGGATGATGAAACCGGACATCGTTTGCATACATTTAATTGAGATCCGGCTTCAAAAAAGTACATAAATATTACTTAAGTGGTCATAACTTGAGACAGGGTTGCCAGATCTTCAATGTTGTGGACTCGTTGGAAAGGTCTCTTGATTACCTAACCAACGATGGGTCGGATGATGGATTAGGACATCGTTTGCATACATTTAATTGAGATCCGGCTTCAAAAAAGTACATAAATATCACTTAAGTGGTCATAACTCGAGACAGGGTTGCCAGATATTCAATGTTGTGGACTCGTTGGAAAGGTCTCTTGATTACCTAACCAACGATGGGTCGGATGATGGATCCGGACATCGTTTGCATACATTTAATTGAGATCCGGCTTCAAAAAAGTACATAAATATCACTTAAGTGGTCATAACTCGAGACAGGGTTGCCAGATCTTCAATGTTGTGGACTCGTTGGAAAGGTCTCTTGATTACCTAACCAACGATGGGTTGGATGATAGATCCGGACATCGTTTAAATGCATATAAATGAGATCCGGATACATGTGAAAACACATTTTTATACATAACTTTTGAACTAGTTATCGAAACTTCAAACAATTCAATAGCGATGTATGGGACCCTAAACCAAGTCGACTGCAACTGGTTTGGTCAAAATCGGTTCAGCCAGTGCTGAGAAAACTCAGTGAGAATTTTGGTCACATACATACATACACACACACATACACACATACATACACACACACATACACACACACAGTCATTTGTTCAGTTTTCGATTCTGAGTCGATATGTACACATGAAGGTGGGTCTTCGAGCTTTTAATAAAAAGTTCATTTTTAGAGCAGGATTATAGCCTTACTTCAGTGAGGAAGGCAAAACTAACTAAATCCACCTATGTGGTTGATGCCTTCCTTACTTTTTATCAACAATGGGTAGCATTGGACACAAATTTCAGCTATTTTTTTAGATCAAGAAAAATAAGTACACAGATATAACCTAAGTGGTCATAATTCGGAACAGGGTTGCCACATATTCAATGTTATGGACTCGTTGGAAAGGTCTCTTGATTACCTAACCAACGATGGGTTGGATGATGGATCCGGACATCGTTTAAATGCATAAAAGTGAGATCCGGATATATGTGAAAACACATTTTTATACATAACTTTTGAACTACTTATCAAAACTTCAAACAATTCAATAGCGATGTATGGGACCCTAAACCAAGTCGAATGCAACTGGTTTGATCAAAATCGGTTCAGCCAGTGCTGAGAAAACTCAGTGAGAATTTTGGTCACATACATACAAACACACACATACACACACACATACACACACACAGACATTTGTTCAGTTTTCAATTCTGAGTCGATATGTATACATGAAGGTGGGTCTTCGAGTTTTTATTCAAAAGTTGTTTTTCAGAGCAGGATTATAGCCTTACCTCAGTGAGGAAGGCAAAAAACAAACCATCCAAAGCCACGTTTACAGGTCTTTTGTGGTCTGTATTGCAAGTGTCTGCTCAAACCTAGCTCTTTTTACTCGACGGAACCTTCCACCTCGGAATTCGAATTGATGACCTTTCGATTGCGAGTCCAACCGCCGACCAACGACTCCACCAGGGCAGGCTTGGCTTGGTGTGTCGTTTGTACTTATACTAGGGGAAGACGACAAAGGCCGGGACCGACTTTTTACCTCCCCATCCAATGGAAGGCTGGAGCAGATGAAGATCGAACCCATGATCAATGATATATTTTGCAATTTGAACAAAATAACTTCTTTCTATTTTGGTGCTATGTAGCATTTTTGTACTGAGCAATTCTCTGCGAAATCGGTCTTTTTTCTTAAATTTTAATTTTTGTATTTTTTAATCCGACTGAAACTTTTTTGGTGCCTTCGGTATGCCCAAAGAAGCCATTTTGCATCATTAGTTTGTCCATATAATTTTCCATACAAATTTGTCAGCTGGCTAACAAAAATGATGTATGAAAATTCAAAAATCTGTATCTTTTGAAGGAATTTTTTGATCGATTTGGTGTCTTCGGCAAAGTTGTAGGTATGGATATTAGCTGTCTGACATATGGCGTCGCGGTGTCCATCAAGCTTTCATAGCATGCTAAGGAAAATTTGATGCTTTTTGAGGGAAAACCGTTGATTCCGGAGACATCGGATTGTTTGTCGATGCGCCAGGTCTAGGGACAACGAATCCATATGCTCTCTTTGGGAAAAGTGTTCTCCAGACCATTCCTCTTAGGCCTGACTATACCAGAAGTTGGCGCGTGATTTTCCCAGACCTGTAGGAGCGTTTGAACAAAAAGTTCCAATTTCCCATAGTAATTCCCATGTAAACTTTACCCCTGATGCGCGCAGCCAGTTTGCAACCAAATGAGCTGATATTTGGCATGAAAGTCCTTATGGGCATGCCCTACAAGGGGAACCATACTAAAACTTGATCCGAGAACTTTTTGAAAAACGTACCCACCCTAATGGGTATGGACTACACTGAAAAAAAAGATACACGGTAAAAAAATGGTGATTTTTTATTTAACTTTTTGTCACTAAAACTTGATTTGCAAAAAAACACTATTTTTATATTTTTTTTTATTTTTTGATATGTTTTAGAGGACATCAAATGACAATTTTTCCGAAATTTCCAGGTTATGCAAAAAATCTTTGAGCGAGTTATAAATTTTTGAATCAATACTGATTTTTTCAAAAAATCGAAAAATTGGTAGAAAAAAATTTTCAACTTCATTTTTCGATGTAAAATCAAATTTGCAATCAAAAAGTACTCCAGTGAATTTTGGATAAAGTGCACCAGTTCTCTATATTTTGCATTTTTGAACTTTGTTGATACGACCCTTAGTTGCTGAGATATTGCCATGCAAAGGTTTAAAACAGGAAAATTTATGTTTTCTAAGTCCCACCCAAACAACACACCATTTTCCAATGTTGATATCTCAGCAACTAATGGTCTGATTTTCAATGCTAAAATATGAAACAGTCGTGAAATTTTCCGATCTTTTCGAAAAAAATATTTTCAAAATTTTTAAACCAAGACTAACTTTTTAACAATTAATTTTGACTTTATCAAAAATTCACTAGAGTACTTTTTGATTGCCAATTTGATTTTACATCGAAAAATGAAGTTAAAATTTTTTTGCGGCCAGTTTTTCGATTTTTTTAAAAAATCAGTATTGATTCAAAAATTCATAACTCGCTCAAAGATTTTTTGCACAACCTGAAAATTTCGGTAAAATTGGCATTTGATGTCCTCTAAAACATATCAAAAAATAAAAATAGTGTTTTTTTGCAAATCAAGTTTTAATGACAAAAAAATAAATAAAAAATCACCAAATTTTTTTTACCGTGCATCATTTTTTTCAGTGTAGTCCATATCCATACCTACAACTTTGCCGAAGACACCAAATCGATCAAAAATTCCTTCAAAAGATACAGATTTTTGAATTTTCATACATCATTTTTGTATGGCCAGCTGCAAAATTTGTATGAAAAATTATATGGACAAACTAATGATGCAAAATGGCTTCTTTGGGCATACCGAAGGCGCCAAAAAAGTTTCAGACGGATTAAAAAATACAAAAAAAAAAAATCGAATGACCGAAATCTGAGAGAATTGCTCTACTCAGAAATATTTTTTTAAATATTTCTCATAAGATTATGTTTTTTTTTTTTTGAAAAATGTGTATAAGTATGCCAGGCCTTCAGGTAAACAATATTGATGTATTTATTAGGCGATGAGGAGAGTTAGAAAGTTCACTACATTCTTAGAGAATGAACAAAGAGGGTGCAGGGGATGGGGGGGGGGGGGGAGGGGGATGAAGATGTTGAAAATTACAAAAGAACGAATAAGAATAAGGTGGTATGGAGCCTTTTTTTTAGTAAAACGCACTTAAAAAACAAGGCACATGTGATTGGTTCACCTAAACAAGCCTCCATACAATTTTGACAGCTGTCCATACAAAAATGGTACTTTTAAAGTTTTCTGATCAATCTGGTGTTTTTGGCAATGTTGTAGGTATTGATGGAACTGTTCAGAAAAAAATTAGTTGTCATCATTTTTTTATGTAAATTTGAATTTGCAATCGAAAAGAATTCAACAGATTTTTTTATAAATTGCTTCGTTTTCAAGATATAGCCACTGAAAGTTTGATTTTAGTGAAATATTTGCGGTTTATCGATTTATAAAAAAAAACTCATGGTGACCATTTCTGCAAATATATTTTTTAAAGTTCAAATTTTCTAAGTCTAACCCAAACAACCCTCCAATTTCTTGTGTCGATGTCTCAGCAACAAATGGTCCGATTTTCAATGCTATAAAATAAAACATTCGTGAAATTTTGCGAATTTTTCGAAAACAATATTTTCAATATTTTTTTAATCAAAACTTGAAATGTAAATTTTGGGCGTTGCATTGAATGTCTATAGAAAATTTTCTGAACCTTTAAAAAAATCAGAAATGGTCACTTCGTCGCCGTCGTGCTAACTTGTCGTACGTGCATTTTGGGCCAAATTTAGTTAAGATCGCCATTTTGTGCAGCTCACAATGCCTCACCTTTTAACATTCACAGATCCCCAACATTCGATTTTAATCCTGAGATATTCAACGAAATCCGTAAAAACTCCGTGCATTTTTTTCACTCTGAAAATTGATGTAAGTGCGACAATTGGCTAAAGAGATTTCAGGTCAGAACGCGTTTGACGCACGTACAAGTTAGACTACTGTAAACAATTGTAATCATAACTCGGGACTCCAGCAACCAACTTCAAACAAACTTCGGGACAATGCACATAATGGTCAGCCAAACAAAACGTGTTTGTTGTTGTTTACATTGCGTGCTCTAGTTTTTGTTGCGTTTTTCTCGGAACGCCGAAATGGGGGGTGTGACAAGATAGCACGACGACGTCGACTTATTTTATAAATCGAAAAACATGAATGAAACATTAGTCTTGAAAATGAGGCTCTGAATCAAAAGAATAAAAATAGGACGAAAAAATGTTATGCATGTAATTTCAATTTTTCCAAAAATCACTATGTTTTTTCAAAAGTTTATATCCCGGCGATAAAATTTTTGACCATACTTTTCAATGGCTCAAAAGTTGTGAATAAAAAATCCTCAAGCTTTTTTCTGCGTGCTTATTTTTTTCTGAACAGTCCTCATCAATACCTTCAACTTTGCCGAAGATTTGAACATAAAATTTCTTCAAAAGTTACAGATTTTCGAATATTTACGTACCATTTTTGTATGAACCGCTGCCAAAATTTATGGAGACTTGTATGGGTGAACCATTGAAATAAAATGGCTTCTTTGGCCCCACAAAGTTTGAGCCAAATAAAAAAATACATAAGATTAAAATTGTTGAAATTGGCCGATTTCCTCAGAAAATTGCTCAGCAGTTAGAAGTTAAAAATCCATCCGAAACCCCATGGGGCTGCAACTTCTTCAAACCCATAAAAATCCATCAGGGCAGTTCGTCCACATCTTCATCATTATACAACACCCCGACAACTAATTCAACGACCTGAACGCGCTCTGATCTAGATCATGTCATCCGTCACTCCCAACAACACCACCAGCTTCTCACACTCACCCGCATCGCATTTCCTTTTCATTACCGTGGCGCGGTGGTCTTCATCATCATCATCAGCAGCCGCAGTTGAACTAAATTTCACACGTGACACTCTCTAGGCAGTGTTCATTTCTTTGAGTGACGGTTGAACTCCAGGAGTCCGAAATAGAGTCACGTGCTAGATAGTTCGGTGCACACGAAATATTTTTGTTTTTTTTTTTTGTACAGATTTTAAGGTTTTCTTTATCTTCATTACTTTTTGAATAAAAAATAAGGAAAATTATGCTACTAAATTTTAATTTTACTATCATTTTAGCTTCAACTTTTCATCAGTGTTGTTGTTCTCCTTTCGATTTCGTTTTTATTACCTTTACCTAATGTATTCCTGCCAGCGCATCTTGTGGCTCGCGAGCATCATCATTTCAATGATGCTAATCGTCATCACGATCATCATCGCGGTCGTTATCGTAAAAACGCCGACGCGCGCAAAAACGACCCAAAGCGCCGCCGCTCGCTCGCATATTATCTCATCGGGTTCGTCTCTTCCCATGCCGGAGAGTCGCGGCTGCCGGCGTTGAAGTCACTTTCGATATCAGTCTCGCGTTCGGTAGGTCAGTTCTCGATGGAGAGCGAAGCACGCGATCTTGAGCCCGAGAGAGAGGGCTGGCGATCGTGAGCTGTGAATCGAAGGGAAGAGAATTCGCGAATGCTAGGAATGAGAGAATCAAAATAAAAAGCAAACGAAAGCGAAACGTAGCGATGGTTCGCGAAAATGTGACTAAATTGTTAATGGTTGGGGATAATATTAATCACTTTTGTCAATTTTAAATAAAAAAAACAAATTTGGCAAGACATCGTTTAACAATGGATCAACTTCGATCCCCTTGGAACGAGCTGTCAAGATGGGTCGTGAAGTATTTTTTTTTTAAATTGAATTTAAAATCCATTTTAAATTCTTTGCGGTTATGGAAAGGGTCATTGTACTCAGAAAAATAAGCTTTATCGTAGTGAACAATAAAGAGCAATTCTCTCAGATTTCGGTAATTCGTTTTTTTGTATTTTTTAATCAGGTTAAAACTTTTTTGGTGGCTTCGGTATGCCCAAAGAAGCCATTTTGCATCATTAGTTTGTCCATATAATTTTCCAAACAAATTTGGCAGTTTGTCCGTACAAAAATGGTGAATGAAAATTCGTAAATCTGTATCTTTTGAAGACATTTTTTGATCGATTTGGTGTCTTGGTAAAAAAATTGTGATTTTTAAATTAACTTTTTCTCACTAAAACTTGACTTGGAAAAAAACACTATTTTTTATGTTTAAGGGGACATAAAATGCCAACTTTTCAGAAATTTCCAGGTTGTGCAAAAAATCTACGACCGAGTTATCGAAGTATTGGTCGCAAAATTTGTTCAACTTCATTTTTCGATGTAAAATCAAATTTGCAATCAAAAAGTACTCTAGTAAAATTTTGATAAAGTTCACCGTTTTTAAGTTAAAGCCATTTTTTAGGTAACTTTTTTGAAAATAGTCGCAGTTTTTCATTTTATTAAATTAGTGCACGTGTTTGCCCACCTTTGAACAAAATATTTTTGAAGAGCTGAGAAAATTCTCTATATTTTGCTTTTTAGTGACAAAAAGTTAAATTAAAAATCACCAATTTTTTTTACCATGTATAATTGTTTTTCAGTGTAGTCTTTATCCATACATACAACTTTGCCCAAGACACCAAATCGATCAAAAAATTCCTTTAAAAGATACAGATTTTTGGGCATACCGAAGGCACCAAAAAATTTTCAGCCGGATTAAAAAATACAAAAATTAAAATAAAAAAAAAGACCGATTTCGTAGAGGATTGCTCTATTATCAGCTCTTTAAGCCTAATTTTAGGACCCAATTGTTCTCATGAATTTGAGAACGACAAACAATTTACTTATGTTTATGGTACTAATCTAGAGTTCACGTTTATCATGATATCTAGATCACATAAACATCAAATTTACATTCTCTATTATTTCACGAACTGATCAACACCATCCTCCAACGCTCAACCAGCTGATCTTTTCGCGACCGCATCCCTTCATGGCCCACAACGCGCCGTTCTCAACGTCGTCCCACGATCACCGGGTCGCGACTCCGTCAACATCAACAACACGCGCGCCCAACTCACCAACTCCACGCAACTCTCTCGCAACTTCTTCGCGAACCATTCTTCACCGACCGATCGCGATCACCTGGGAGTTCCCATGGCTCTTGGCCGGCCGTTTCGCTTTCAGTTACCGTTTACCTGCGGTCGGATACGGTCGGGATCAGCGAAACTTCGAGTCGAGAGCTTCGGCGCGTCGTGCCACAACCAAGCTAGCCCGTACTGTGGTTGGCACATGCGCATGGTTGGTGCTAGTGGTGTCCCCTATAGCTTGTGCTGTCGGCTGTTGATCGTGTGTGGAGTTCTGTGCGCGCTGAATTGTGACACGCGATCGCAGACTGCCGAGTTTTTTTTTTCTTGATGTGTTGTTCTGTTTTAGTGTGTTGATGGTGTAATTTTCGGTGTGAAGACCTTTTGAAGACCCTTGCGCGCGATCGTGTTCGGTCGTGTTTTCACCGCGCTTGATTGATCGCTCAATTTCCACCTTGATTGATCTAATCGGGCTTGGAGGTGTTGTGTGCGAATCGTTGTTACCGACACACTTCCTTTCCTTGAACGACGGCTACTTTTTGTGTTTTTGTTTGTTGGTTTTTTGTGTGTATTATTTTCACTATTTCGTATCGTCTGGTTTTTTCTTTAGCAACATTACTGGCCTTGAAGTGAGTTCCGTTGAATATTCATGAGTTTGCAAAACCATCGCAAGCAACAACTGTAGCGAGTGTGTCCTCCTTAGAAGAGAGAGTGTTTGCAGATCAATACGCGCGTGACCTCCGACCATGGTGAACAAACAATACAACGTGCACAACCCAAAGTTGCACAAGTCCAAAGCGGGTGGATCTCCACCGCCCATCCGTAACTTCCCAGAGGTATCGAACCTCCCGAATCCCTCGACCGGATCCTCGTCCGGCTCGCTGGAGAACAACCTGAACCACGTTACGGAACGTCACCACCATCATCATCACCACCATCACAACCACAGCCAGAACCAACAGCTGCTCCAGAACAACCTGGACATGGTTGGGGCTGGTGATCGCAATCGCCGCCGCGGAACCGCCTCGCCGCCGTCCGACGAGGACTTTGGCGAGGACGGCGTGTACGGCCGAAACATCAGCTACTACAGCGAGACGGCGGCGGCACAGCTGGGTGGTGGTGGCGAAAGTGGCTCCAACGAGCGGCTCAGCGTCAAGGACCTGGCGGACATCAGTGACATTGGCCGGTTTCAGTACATTCTGCAGATGGATCGTGAAGTGGTGAGTTTTGAACGACTTTCCTTCCTTCTTCGTTTGGCGTGGTTTTTCGGTGGTTGATCGTTGAAAGCGAAAGAAGTGTGCGTTACGCGAGCCAAGGGTAGCGATGATCTTGTGGAACAAAGAGGAAGATTGTGATCGCGGCTTCTTGGTGCGTGTGTGCGCGTGGACGCAACCAAATCGAATCAATTAGAAGTGGAAAGCGCTTTGTTGTGGGATTTTTGTGAATGAGAGGCTTAATTGGGTGTGAATTTGGAAATGATTTGGGGTACGCGAAAAAAAAAGCTCAAGGGGAACGAAAGTGAATTAGCACAATTAGAGTCGGTGTGTGTACACCAAACTTGCGTAATGGTTCAATTGGAAGTGAATAAAGTTGTTCAAAGCACTCAAATGTTGGATTACTAGTAAACCTGTTTGTTAACTAACATTTAGACTAATAATGATTGGTTCATACAATTAGTTGTTTCTCAATTACCATGCATTTATTCATTGAAGTTTTTTTAAACAATGTGTTTCAGTTTGTTCTGAGAATATTAAATTTCAACGGCCCAAACAAATTTTTCCCCTCGGTCCCCCAAATGTTACCCTAAAAATCATGAGGCAAAAGATTGCTAAAATAGAAGTTTTCCTTAAAAACATTGTACAATCTAGTACCTTTTTACAAATTTTGTGTTTTACAACAAAGATCCCCCATCATTTAAGCGCGAGTCCACGAGCAAAGCATACCCATCTCGCATCGACCTCACCAATCTGCCTGAAATTTTTAGGGATTGTTTCTACAGTCATCCCACAGTCATTCCCATATTCGGAACACCCACAAATTCGGAACACTTTCATGGTAATTTGTCAATAGGATGCAAAATGCAACTTTTCTGTCGTCCCTGCTATTTTTAGGACCTTTATTTGGACATTCTCTTGCTATATCACCAATAAAAATAGTACTTTTTGAACAAAAAACTTCACTTTAAGCCTATTTTATCCAGAGCAGCAAAACACTGTCTCCAAATTGCCTGTTTCATAATCGTGGGATGTTATTGTGCCTCTCACAATTGTGGAACACCTGAATTTAACTGATATTTTCACAAAAAAAGTTATTAGACCATGTTTAAAATATCACTAAACTTGAGTTTTATTGGTTTCAGAGTGTGAAGTAATTTTTTTGTAAAAAAATATGTACTTCTGAAGAAAAAAAAGTTTGCTTACATCGTAAGAAGAAAGTGTTCCGATATTGTGGATATCAAGGGCCAATGTTTTTCTTTAAAAACTTTATATAAAACGTAAAAATGTACAACCGGTCTATACATTAATCGAAAGATCGCAAGAAAAGCTTTCACATGAAGGTAAAAGCAAATCATTATGTTCAATTATCGATTTTCTATGATTTGTTGAACATTGGCAGATCTGTAAACTGTTCCGAATATGAGGGATGACTGTACATATAAAACTAGCATGTGGCCAAAATATGAGCACTCTAGGTCATCGGAAAGTGGATTTGAAAGGGCTTAAAAACTACAACAAAATGCAGGGTAAAGCAATCCAATTGGTTATATCTAAAGGGAAGTTATTGGCATTTTAGTGAAAAAATAGCATAATTTTCAAACTCAAATAAAAAAGTGCTCTATCCAGATATCAACTCGCTTCGACCTGCAGCTTGTAGGGGACTTCTGGGACTATTATCTGAGACTGAGAACGCTTTGGGTAAGGCAGTTTAACATATTAAATAGGCACTTTTAAATACTTTTAGTGATATTTTTGGTTGTAAAGTTTTGCTCGGGGGACCCCTTAGATCCCATTTTCTGATGATAATGTTATCATATTCGTATTCCTGAGATAATTTCACAACAGAAACATGCATAATAGTAGTTTACGCAACAAGTTGCAAAAAGAGGATTTTTTCAGCACGAGTCGTACATTTATCCAACGAGGTTTACCGAGTTGTATAAATACGAAGAGTGCTGAAAAAATCAAGTTTTGCAACGAGTTCCATACAACATTTTTTGCAATTCCAAAAAACACACACTGAGTGAAATTTTATGTCAAATTTTCATGTATTTTTTCAATAAATCGTTTAAATCAAAAAAATGTTGAAAAGTGTTACTTTTCGAAACAAGTGCTGAAAAGTTCAACTTTTCAGCACCCATTTGCAGCACCCAAGTAGAGGGCCTCGTGGCGCGGTGGTTAGCGGCTTCGGCTGCCGATCCCTAAGATTCTATGGAGCGCGGGTTCGATTCCCGCCCTATCCTCCTGGCCTTCTATCGGATGGGAAAGTAAAACGTCGGTCCATTTGCGTAAAAGAAGTTTTGGGTGACTCACCACACATAACCTTCGGATGCCTAGAAATGAGCAGAAACTTGCAACAGAGCCCACAAAAGACCCGGACTCGAAAAATAAACTTATTAAATACGCCTCGTAGATCCACCTTCACGTATACATATCGACATAACCCAAGTAACATTTGTTTCCAGGAGTTCTACAAGAGCTCTTCAAGATAGCTACAGCATAGCAGTTTGGACCGCGGTGGGATAAAATTTTCTTCAAGTACTCTTCCAAACTCCTGAAGAAGTTTTGAAGAGAATTTTATCCTACCGCGGTCCAAACTGCTATGCTGTAGCTATCTTGAAGAGCTCTTGTAGACCTCCTGGAAAAAAATGTTACTTGGGAACCGACCCCCGGGTCTTTTGTGGTCTCTATTGCAAGTTTTTGCTCGAACCTAGGAGTCCGAAGGCTTGAATGGGGAGAGCACCCAAACCTCTTTTACTCCAAGGAACCTTCCACCCCAGTGTTTGAACTGACGACCTTTGGATTGTGAGTCCAACCGCCGCCAGCGATTCCACCGGAGTAGGCTTGGTTTGGTGTGTTGTTTGTACTTATGGCATGGAGACAACTCCTACACCTGGAATGACTTAACGGCCTAACAACCAAGGCCGGGACCGACATTTTACTTCCTAATCCGATGGAAGGTTGGAGCAGATGGGAATCGAACTCAGAATCATCCGCTTACAAAGCGGACAGCGTAACCATTCGGCCACGCACTGCCATACCATCGTGTTTAGTAAAGTACTTCAAAAGTTATGCTAAAAAAAAACGATTTTGACTAAAGTTCGCAAGTTTGTAAAAAGAGTTTTGTAAGAAAAGCCGTCATGCTATACATTTTTAAAAAGGTATTCGAAAGACCTATCCAATGAGTCCAAAACATTGAAGATCTGATAACCCTAACCAAAGTTATTAGCACTTAAGTCTTATTTATGCACTGGAGGTCGGATCTCAGATATTTTGATGAAAACGTTGTCCGGTACTATTATGCGACCTTTCTTTGGTTAGGTAATCAAAAGACCTTTTCAACGAGCACAAATTGGATTGGAGATCTGACTACCCTATCATAAGTTGTAAGTACATAAGTGCCCTGCAATATGAAGATCTGACTACCCAATCTAGTGGTATGAATAATGAGTCAAATTGATAAAACACTGAAAAACACCGCCCTTTTGTGTCTATTTTGGATAGCACCCTTTAAATTTGAGGAAGGCACCAACCACCTAAGGGCGGATTAAGTATCGTGTTTTAAGTGTCACCTGTAAATTTCAACTGATAATATCTCAGTATATATTAGTCCGATTCCAACGTTAACAAATAAGCTCTTGCTAAATTTTCTGAACTTTTCAATAAATACAATTTCAAAATTTTTGATCAAGCCAAGATCAAGTTTTACTTTTGTAAAGGTCTACAAAAAGATAATTTTCCTTATTTCATAGGACAGACCATTTTTTTTAAATATTTTGTTTTCGAAGAAAATTTCGCAAAAGATTCAATTTTAACATTAAATATCGGACGAATAGTTTCCGAGATATTCGAGATGGATTTTTTCATTGAATCATATCTTCTTAACCAGATTTTTCACCTTCACGCATTATGGATCCGAAAATGTCTATTTTAGTCTCCTAAAACATAAAAAATTGTTTTTCTGTGAACCTATTTAAAAAAAAGTTTAATTATTACCTACAAATTTGCCGAAGACAATTGTTTGCAAACAAATTGCTTTAAGTTATATGGTAGCTGATGCAGAAATACAATTTTAAAACTAATCAAAAATTTAAACCATCCACTTTAACGACCCCAGGTCTTTTGCGGTCTTTATTGCAAGTTTTTGCTCGAAATTTGAATTTGAAAATAAATAAAATTAAAAAAAACGAACATTTATTTATTTATTTGATTTATTTTTTCCATTATTTAAAATATGCAGAGATTCAGTAGCCGCATTTATTTAATAGGAACAAATTTGTGCAATGATAACAGTGATAGGAGAATAAAACCAACACTCTATTAAGGTATGTTCTTTATTACGTGCAAATAAGTACATTTTCATCGAATCAACGAATATTCCTTGGATTCATTTTGATTTGAATACAATGATGTAATGTAATGTACCTTATACAAGGCATCGACATTTAAAACATAATTCTCTCATCATTTACAAATCGAACCATTTAGCAATGCAAAATTATTTGACCGCAGAAAAAAAAACACTTCCTATTTCCTAAACCGTACAACAAAACCTTTTGTAAGCCCCATTGAGCAGCTAAATGTAGTTCAGTCGTACAGACCAAACCTGCCGCTGGCATTCTTTTTCCTCCCCGCACCCGCAGCACCATATATGGCACCACTAAATTAAGCGAAATGTTAGACTAGTGTTTTCCCCTTTCTCCAAACACCTTCACTCCAACTCCCCTCCCCCCTTGCAATTTGACAGGCTACAAAAGAGATGAAATAGTCGCTGCCGGGCTCACCTGTCTGGCTAAGCTCGAGAGCCTTAAGTGCCCAGTGAGCTTCAGCCGATTGTGATCTCAGGCTCAAACTGGCTCGGGAAGGCTAGTCACGACGAAGAAGCGCGCGAGACGCGAACATTGTTTGACCTTTTCGTCACAGCTTCGTGATGAGCTGCTCGATGCTGGTGCATCTCGGGTGCATTTCTATGATCAGCAGCCTTTGCCTCCAGGCGAATGTCCTCCGACCACCCGCCGCTGCCCGGCAATATGTCTCATGATCTCAAGCTTGCACGTCGACTAAATCAGGAATGCTGGATTGTAGGATGGTGGAGGTCGAATTGGTTGTTAGAAGTTGAAGGTGGATTAGATTTGTTTGATTTGAAACAAAAAATGAGTCGATTCTGAGTGGATTACTCCAATATGTTTATTTTGGGAAAAGTATTGCACACTTGGCACCAAATTCTCCACCATTGCAAATAATATCTGCACACCAAATATTTACACACTTGAAATCCTACCCCTTCTCCCCCTCGCTCGCCTAGAGTGGTGCGTGTCTCGACTGAGCTTTGTTGCTTTCGACCACTTTAGATCAGTTTCAAACTAGGGTTTGTGTCTTGAAAAGTTTTTTTTATGCTTTAGCTAGTTTGAGGTGTGCTTTTGTTGGAGAGCTTTCCATAAATTGCACGATTGTCTAAAAATCTCTGAAATCCGCAATATTGTTTCAAATAAATTTAATCGTTTTTAAACAAAGTATTTGGAAACATTATAGTATAGCTTGCAAAGATTCGTCAAACATTATAATACAGTCCAATCTACAAACTTTGATGTTCCCTGACTCGATATCCCTCCTTTTTCCGATATACAGCCTATTAAAAAAGCTGATTCGATAATCTCTCTATCTATTCAACTGGGTATTCATGGGCTCAGCCCAGAAACAATGTGATTTGGTTTGATTGTAACTATAGTCTAGAACTATTGTAGAAATTAAATGTTCTGTTCTGTAATGAGTCATTCTCCACCAAATCACAGTGCAGTTGCCTCAACCCCTCTTCGATTTGCATGAAACCTTGTCCTTGTGTTTCCAATCATTTGCAGCCTGAAATGGTGACGATTTGGAAATTCGGTGTCAAAGAAACTTTTTTGCAATTCCGTCGTGAAACTACTTACTTTTCCTGTCATTCTTGAACGACGAAATAGCCTACTTTTATGTACCAAAAATAACAGAATCGAATAGCAACACTTTTCAAAATAAATGCTGAAAAGTTCTACTTTTCAGCACTGAAATGGGTGCTGAAAAGTTGAACTTTTCAGCACTTGTTTCGAAATAGTAGTTTATGCACCAAGTTGCAAAAAGAAGATTTTTTCAGCACGTGTCGTACATATATCGAACGAGATTCACGGAGTTGAATAAATACAATGAATTCTGAAAAAAAAAACAAGTTTTGCAACGAGTTCCATACAACAATTTTGCAATTCCGAAAAACACCCTTTGAATGGAATTTTAAGTCAAATGTCTAGACTCTATGATTAGGCAAATCATTGATAAATTAAAACAATATTGGAAAGTATTAAATACTTTTTGATTCTTTTATTTTCAGTAGAGAAAAGTAGGCCTTTTCGTCATTTGGGAATGACAGGAAAGCTTAGTAGTTTCAGAACGGAATTGCAAAAAAATAGTATTTTTTAAATATTAAAGTATTTTGGATTTTTTTATCTTATAGTGTACATTCAATTTACACCTAATATGCGTCGTTTAATATCTTTATTGGAAAATATGCAATATTTTGTAATAATTTATGTTTTTTTTTTTCTAGTGAAAACAAAATTTAGTGAAAATTTATACAGAATTTTGCGTCGTTTGATACCCATAATACAAATTATGAATACTTTCAGTACAAATACCAAAATAAAAGATATTATTTTAATGTTTTTGAGTAACTACGTTTTTAGTTACCAAAGTTTTTAGTTGAAAATTTGGTAAGATTAGTAAACCATCTGTCTAAATAAAAAAAATCACGGGAAATTGGTTGAACAACTGATTGAATATAATTGATCGCCATCTTGATTGAAAAAATAGAAAACTGAAAATTTTTATTTAAATTTGATGAAAACACACATTTATGCTGAATTTCTGGTATGCTTAATATAGTGATAGATGTTAAAAAATATTTTGAACATTTTTTTCAAAGAATTGCAATCAAATATTTTTTAACATTAAACACTATGATTAAAAAATATTGATTTTTGATGAAGCGAGTGGAATTTTTGGCTCTATCTCCCCTACATTTATCAATAAAATTTCAACCGCAGCTGAATTTGAGCCATCAATTGCGAAAAATAAGCTTTCAAATTATATGGATCACCTCTAATATCTATTATTTATCATCGCCATTTTTGACAACCATCTCCATAATTTCATTTGGCAAGACGAAGACTTAATTTTGCCAAAATAAAACCTATTTGGCATAAGACGTTTGAAGACGTATGAAATGTCCATAACTCCTGACTAGGTTTTAACAAAGGTTTTATCAAGGCTTTGAGGATGTTGTTAGGATTTAGTTGTAAAGCCTTGAACTCCTATGTAGGTTTTATAAATGGGCCGTAACAACATTTTGCGGAGGTCCTTTTGGGTTTTAAGTGGGGTTTATCAAGGTTCTGGGGAGTTTGTTACGACTAAGGGGTTTTAATGTTGGTTTTGGCTGATAGGTTTTATAGCGGTTGTGACAGCTTTGATAAAGCCTAAAATGTTACTTGGTTTACTGATTTCGATAATTTTCAGTTTATTGAATTTCTCAGCAGTTGAAATTTTGATATACTTAACCGTATTCGGTAAAAATCTAAGTGGGATATTGGTGGAACTTCCCAAGAAATCGGATTCAAAACATTCACTTACGCCTTTTGGTCCAGACTACTTTAAAAGTCAGTCAAACTTGAAAACGGGAACAATTATTTGGACCATGCTCATAACCCCCTGACCAATTTTAAGCCGTTTTAAGTTTTTCTTGGCTTTTAACTCAGTCTTTAATTTGTCTTATAAAGTCTTAAGAGGCAGTATTTGTAAAAATTGCTCGGTTTGTTCTAGAGGTCGTATCGAGGTGCTCCGATTTGGATGAAACTTTCAGCGTTTGTTTGTCTATGCATGAGATGAACTCATGCCAAATATGAGCCCTCTACGACAAAGGGAAGTGGGGTAAAACGGGCTTTGAAGATTGAGGTCAAAAAAACCTAAAAAATCTTAAAATTGCTCGCATTTCCGTAAAACTTCATCAATTCCAACTCTCTTAGATGCATTCGAAAGGTCTTCTGAAGCACTTCAAAATGTGCCATAGACATCCAGGATTGGTTTGACTTTTTCTCTTAGCTTTTGCAAATAACTGTCAAAAATAGATTTTTTCAAAACCTTAATATCTTTTTCCAACAGCCTCCAACACCCATACTCCTATAGGTCAAAAGATAGGCAATTTCATGGACTATAAGCCTATGGTATTAACTTTTTGGCCAATCGCAGTTTTTCTCATAGTTTTTCGATTTTTCTACAACAAACAATTTACAACGCTAGTTTTTATCCTGCTGGCCTCCATAGCGGCACTTTTTGGTCTCAATTTTGTCATATTCGGAATCCTCGGACAATTTCACGTAAGTTAAAAGTATTGAAATTGTAATTTTGATTTAAAAAATAATTAAATAAAACATTTTTGAAAAAAGAAATAGATTTTATTTACCCTATGATCAATACGTCAAATGCTGTATCAAGTAGGCGAAAACCTGTTTTACCCCTAATCCAACAAATTGTTAAAAAATATTTTAATTCATTCTAAATGGCAATTTTTCCAATCAAATTTACAACTCCAATACTTCTAATTTACGTGAAATTGTCCGAGGATTCCGAATATGACAAAATTGAGACCAAAAAGTGCCGTTATGGAGGCCTACAGGGCAAAAACTAACGTTGTAAAATGTTTGTTGCAGAAAAATCGAAAAACTATGAGAAAAACTGCGATTGGCCAAAAAGTTATTTCCATAGGCTTATAGTCCATGAAATTGCCTATCTTTTGACCTATAGGAGTATGGGTGTTGGAGGCTGTTGGAAAAAGATATTAAGGTTTTGAAAAAATCTATTTTTGACAGTTATTTGCAAAAGCTAAGAGAAAAAGTCAAACTAATGCTGGATGTCTATGGCACATTTTGAAGTGCTCCAAAAGACCTTTCGAATGCATCTAAGAGAGTTGGAATTGATGAAGTTTTACGGAAATGCGAGCAATTTTAAATTTTTTTGTATTTTTTTGACCTCAAACTTCAAAGCCCGTTTTACCCCACTTCCCTTTGTCGTAGAGGACTCATATTTGGCATGAGTTCATCTCATGCATAGACAAACAAACGCTGAAAGTTTCATCCAAATCGGAGCACCTCGATACGACCTGTTACACATTGGTGAAAAACTCCCTCTTAAGAGTGCCTCAATCGGAAATTTGTTTTTCTTATTTGATCATCTAGAAATTCATGGATGCTTTTCAGCAACTCAAAATGAAGAAGAACATAATTGCAAAAGAATTGCTTCGTTGGTAGCAGTTTTCCCGCACAATGCTTAATCCAGAACCTTGCTCAGAATAGCCAAGCCTCCAAAGTTTGCTTGGAAGTTCTGTTGGATACTTGAAATGTTACAGCTACTCAGCTATTGATCAGCATTCCAGCATCGCCCGGCTGTAAGCCGAGAACCGTGAGATGCACCCCTCCTCAACGGTTCGAGCAGGTACTGACTGGTAGGACCAAAACCAACCCAATAATAATAACAGTAATAACATTTAATCGCCCAAGGAGTGTGAGCTTTTGGCGCGCGAGATGTGCAATCTTTGAATTGTGCAGTCTGCCTTCTAGTTGCAGCAGCTTTTTTTTTTTTCTTAAATGTTGCAAACCCCTCGAAGGGATTCCCAAGGTGTCTTTCGGAAGGAGCGTCACCAGCTTCGTGAAGACCAACCGCGCGCCGATGTCTTACTCTGGGGTTGTAAAGCGTGAGCATCGCGTCGCAAGCGTGGTTTGTATTATATTATAATACCATTTTGTTATTTAGATTTATTAATGTCAAGTTTCGTCACAGCTAAGGTGGTAGCAGCAGCAGCAGCATCAGTCGTTGGTGGTTCTCAGAGACAATGATGAGGCCCATTACGGTGGTCTTGTGCGGTTTTTTTTGCGACAGGCAAGAGCTGGCAATCATTATTTGTTCAAAAAGTTAATTGAAAGAACACGAACTTGTCAATTGGATGGGAAGCGAGAAGTGTCGCTTTAAATGTTTGGATTTCTCAACATAGTAGGACAGCTAAGTTCTTAGAGCTAATTGCATAACACGTTTCTAGTTGCTTTCAGAAAAAGCAAGAGGAAGTTGTAGAAAAATATAAAATACCCGTAACAAGCCGTCTCTATAGTATCTTTGCTTGGATGGCACACCGATGAATTAAAGTGTTGGTAAATTCATTTAGGAAAAAAATATGTAAAAAAAGCAATTATTGTAAATCAATGCCAGGGTGCCACGAATAGCAAACAGGTGATTCAACAGACAAATTGCCTTGAAACGTGCTGAAGCGCGCAATTAATTATTTGCAAATACCTCAACCAGCAAAAACAACATTCAATCAAAGTGGCCTTAAGTGCCTCAATTCAGGAAATTCATACGCATCAATCCTCTCCTCATTCAAGAATCACGTTCCGGCGGCAGGCAGCAGATGAAGCTGCGCGCGCCACACGCGTCGTCGTGATCTTCACTCCTTAATGATCATTACGACAATCCAAGAACAATCTCATCCTCCCCACAAAACTCGACTCGACCTCGGCCATCTCCACGCGTTGCACAAAGCGGGTCAGTTTCATCATCCTGACTGAGTGACTGACTGACCATCCGCCATTCATTTCCCGCGCGCTTCACGAACCACCCGCGCCGTGTCCGGTGAATGGCTATGGCCAGGCCACACGCACGACTCCGAGCGAAACTGAGTCGAGTTGCGTTGCCCAACTCAGGCCAATTGAACCGCAAAGCTGTGGCGGCGGCGTTGGCGGCATCACTTCTGTTGCTTTTGTTTTGGATCTTGGTTTTTTTCTTCTTTGCAACCGCATCATGATCATCAGACTTTAGCAATCGACAACCGCGCGCCGCGTAGTTCATCTGATAAGACTTCCAGAGCGTTTGTTGCTGAAATGAACCGTTAAATGGGGGGACATTGAAAATTTGAATATTATGTTTTAAGAATGTTAAATAGTTGAAAATGGGCTTTCACCACTCACAGCTGTTTCAATACAGATTGCTTTTTTAAAATAGGTTTATTGGAAGCTCGGTACACCCGAGCAGGGGTAAATAACACGGGAATACCAAATTTTGGTATTAGTTGGGCAAATAACAGCGACCAAAATGTACCCTTGGTTGCCCAGTAATAGATGATAAAATACCATGAAATCATACCAAAAGCTTGTATGTGGAAGGGCACAACAATACCATACCATGTTATTCCAAAGGTAAAATAATACCACAAAATAAAATCATTTCAATACCAAGTTGAGGTCTTCTGGATTTTTGAACATTGCTTGAATACCAAAACTTGGTATTGTCATGGTTTTAATTTTAGGTATTCCCGCGCCCTTGGAAAATCATATTTTGGTATTCCTGTGGTCTTCCACAAACATGATATTGGTATGATTTCATGGTATTTTATCATCTATTACTGGGCAACCAAGAGCACATTTTGGTCGCTGGTATTTGCACAAGTAATACCAAAATTTGCTATTTTCATACCATTTTTAGTGCAGCAGTTGCAGTTAGTGAAAAAAACGTAAATGATCCTTATGCAACAACCAAATCTACTCACCTGATGATTCCATGTTGTTTTTAGTGATATTCTTCACCACACCGAATGCATTTGTCATTGATGAACGGCTGTACTTGAAGTTCTTGAAGCTTCTGAAAAATAACAAGATTGAAAAATAAGTATTATTAAAATGAAACTGGATTGAAATTCACCAAAATTCAATAATCTGTTGATTGACTCGTTTTTCAAAGTATTTGGTTATCCCAACTTAGAAAAATTTCAACGTTTTTGAAAAAAATATTAGTGGGTATATCACAAAAAAAAATTTAAATCAGCTTTAACATTTTTGGGTTTCAAGTCATTTTAGCGCAAAATTAATTATCTCGTCAAAAATTAAAAAAAAAATCCATAGTTTCAGAGAAAATTGATGAAACCTTTCAATACCAAAATAATACCAAAATGTGGCATCCTGACTTAGAAAATTTTCCACAATTTCAAGTCATTTCTGTAGGGGGTATATCAAAAATGTTTAAAATCAAGTTTGAAATTTCCGGTTTTCAATGAAAGCATTCGCTTTGAGACCTCGTTTTAGCGCAAAATTAATTATTTTGTCAAAATTGGTCAAAATTTTCCCATAGTTTCAGAGGAATTTGATAAAACACTTTAATACCAAAATAATACCAAAATGTGCCATCCTGACTTAGAAAACATTCCACAATTTCAAGTCATTTCTGTAGGGGGTATATCAAAAATGTTTAAAATCAAGTTTGAAATTTTCGGTTTTCAATGAAAGCATTCGCTTTGAGACATCATTTAAGCGCAAAATTAATTATTTTGTCAAAATTGGTCAACATTTTCCCATAGTTTCAGAGGAAATTGATAAAACACCTTAATACCAAAATAATACCAAAATGTGCCATCCTGACTTAGAAAATTTTCCACAATTTTAAGTCATTTCTGTAGGGGGTATATCAAAAATGTTTAAAATCAAGTTTGAAATTTCCGGTTTTCAATGAAAGCATTCGCTTTGAGACATCATTTTAGCGCAAAATTAATTATTTTGTCAAAATTGGTCAAAATTTTCCCATAGTTTCAGAGGAATTTGATAAAACACTTAAATACCAAAATAATACCAAAATGTGCCATCCTGACTTAGAAAATTTTCCACAATTTTAAGTCATTTCTGTAGGGGGTATATCAAAAATGTTTAAAATCAAGTTTGAAATTTCCGGTTTTCAATGAAAGCATTCGCTTTGAGATTGCTTTGAGACATCATTTTAGCGCAAAATTAATTATTTTGTCAAAATTGGTCAAAATTTTCCCATAGTTTCAGAGGAATTTGGTAAAACACTTTAATACCAAAATAATACCAAAATGTGGTGTTCGACCATTGACAAATTCTGCAATTTTGCAATATCAAAACAATACCTTAAATTGGTATGATACCACATTTTGCTCTTGCATAATCCTTAAGACAAATTTTTAAGGGTCCAGGAATACCAAAATTTGGTATTGATACCAGAGAAAGGTATTATTACGCATTTCCCTTGTTATTTACCCATGCTCGGGCAGACCTTTGACGATATTAGGTACTTTTTCAATTCGTTTTGAGGAAGCCGAATTCAAGAAATCACAAAAAAACACAACTTTTAAAACTAACCTAGTGTATCGGAATCACTCCTATCAAACAAACCAACTCCAACCAAGAGCAAAAAAAATGAATTCAGTTCTACGGTATCTCAAAAATGTTTGAATCAAATTAGCAGAAATGTGTATGGTGAAGCCAAAATTCAAATTTTGTTTTTATTTTTTTTTTATGAAATGTAAGGTTTTTAAAGTTATGCTTCATTTAAATATCAATTTTCTATTTTTTAGATTAAATAATAATTGGAATTACGGGCTTTGTCGATATTTTTCGGTGAAATAAAATTTACGGTGATTAAAACAATTTGGGTAAATAAACAATCATTCCCAATACTGAACATTAAATCATAATTCTTGAAAGAAAAGCACCTATGAGAATAGTATTTGGGTAATTCTCTACCAACTCACACGAAATCGGGAAAAGTTGCCCCGACCCCTCTTCGATTTGCGTGAAACTTTGTTCTAAGGGGAAACTTTTGTCCCTGATCATGAATCCGAGGTCCGTTTTTTGATATCTTGTGACGAAGGGGCGGTACGACCCCTTTAATTTTTGAACATGCGAAAAAGAGGTGCTTTTCAATTATTTGCAGCCCGAAACGGTGATGAGATAGAAATTTGGTGTCAAAGGGACTTTTATGTAAAATTAGACGCCCAATTTAATGGCGTACTCAGAATTCCGAAAAAACGTATTTTTCATCGAAAAAATCACTTAAAAAGTTTTCAAAAACACTCGCATTTTCCATTACTCTACTTAAAAAAAATTGGAATATGTAATTTTCTGGGAAATTTAATGTTCTGTTCGAATCTAAATTAACACAGAAGTGTTATTTTTTCATATAGAACAAAATTTTTCATTTCAAAAATTCGTGTTTTTTTCTAAAATTGCAGGGTTATTTTTTAGAGTGTAACAATTTTCTACAAAGTTGTAGAGCAGACAATTACAAAAAAAATTGATATGTATACATAAGGAGATTGCTTATAAACATTACGAGTTATCGCGATTATTACACTATAAAATATAACACTGCAAGGTTAGAAAAAACACGAAATTTTAAAATAAAAATTTTGTTCTAAATGGAAAAGTTACCCTTCTGGGTCAATGTAGATTCGAAACGAACATTAAATTTCCCATAAAATTACATGTTCCAAGTTTTTTGACAGTCGAGTAACGAAAAATGGGAGAATTTTTAAAACATTTAAAGTGTTTTTTTTTCGATGAAAATTACGTTTTTTTCGGAATTCTGAGTACGCCATCAAATCGGGCTTGTAATTTTAAAAGTCTCTTTGACACCAAATTTCCATCTCATCACTCATCAAATAATTGAAAAGCACCTCTTTTTTTTCTTGAAGGGGTCGTTCCGCCCCTCCGTTTTTCTGAATTAAAATCAAATCAATTTTAAAATCAAGTTTAATTTTTGAATAAACAGTTTTCACAAATTTTTATTAGAATCGGACCAATACTTTAAGAGTTATCGTCAGTTGAATATTACATGTGAATTAGGTGACACTTAGAGAAATTCATTTTCATCGATTCGAATTATTTGTGAGGCTGTATAAGAAACGAATTTCTTAATCTTAGTAATTTCAGATTTTCAAAAATATTTTCTTCAGAGGTACTTTTCGTTCAAGAATTATTTTTCAAAGTCAAAAAACCTCAAAATCAAAAATGAATACCTAATCTGTACGGTGGGATAGAATCTGTACAGTTGACATTTTTTTTGCTGAGAGAAAATTTTCATTTCTTTTTTATAATCTTAGTTTTCTAAGGGATTTTAAGTTTTAATTTAGCGAATTGCACTTTTTATTAACTGTTTTTGAAGCGTGCTGGATTAAGCGCCCGTGTGGATTAATCGGACCGCATACTAGACTAACAATCCAGAGGTCGCCGGTTCGAATCCCGCTTCATACTTTCGGAGCCCAGATAGATATAATATTTAGAAAGATGTTTCGAAGATGATAAATTATATCTACACTTTTTTTAAATAGGTTCTGTAAACATATGAAAGGTATACATGAAAATGGGTTTACGAGATTTCGGTGAAAAGTACAAATTTGGAGAAATTTTAGAGCCTCATCAGAGAGGAAGGCAATAAAACTGTAAAAATTTCCATTGATTCTAAATAGTTTACAATAGATTTTACAAGTTTGTTCAATCTAATTTATGATTTTAGAAATTGTTATTTTTTGCCCATAATTTTTAAGGTAAAGATTGAAGAAGTGAAATAGAAACTTTAATTAGATATCGCAGAAGAATTTCACATTTCATTGAAATTTTATCAACACATTCGTACCTTGGATTTTTGCTTTCCCTGTTGAGTGAAAGTTGTTCATCGTTTGATTTAAGCAGATTTTTGAATCCATTTTTTCACATGTAAAATATTATTGCAATTCCGTTGTGAAACTACTTACTTTTCCTTTCAACCTCGAATAGGGTAATTCTCTACCAACTCACACGAAATCGAGAAAAGTTGCCCCGACCCCTCTTGGATTTGCGTGAAACTTTGTCCTAAGGGGTAACTTTTGTCCCTGATCACGAATCTGAGGTCCATTTTTTGATATCTCTCGACGGAGGGACGGTACGACCCCTTCAATTTTTGAACATGCGAAAAAAGAGGTGTTTTTCAATAATTTGCAGCCTGAAACGGTGATGAGATAGAAATTTGGTGTCAAAAGGACTTTTATGTAAAATTAGACGCCCGATTTGATGGCGTACTCAGAATTTCGAAAAAACGTATTTTTCATCGAAAAAAACACTAAAAAAGTTTTAAAAATTCTCCCATTTTACGTTACTCGACTGTCAAAAATTTTGGAACATGTCATTTTATGGTAAATTTAATGTACTTTTCAAATCTACATTGACCCAGAAGGGTCATTTTTTCATTTAGAACAAAATTTTTCATTTTAAAATTTCGTGTTTTTTCTAACTTTGCAGGGTTATTTTTTAGAGTGTAACAATGTTCTACAAAGTTGTAGAGCAGACAATTTGGGTTTGCTTATCAACATCACGAGTTATCGCGATTTTACGAAAAAAAAGTTTTGAAAAAGTTACTTTTTGCGTTTCTCTTTGTTTTGTCGTCCGTGTCTGTCGCGGGTGACCACGAACGGCCATGATCGATGACGACCAACTTTTTCAAAACTTTTTTTTCGTAAAATCGCGATAACTCGTGATGTTGATAAGCAAACCCCTTATGTCTATATTTCAAAATTTTTGTAATTGTCTGCTCTACAACTTTGTAGAACATTGTTACACTCTAAAAAATAACCCTGCAAAGTTAGAAAAAACACGAAATTTTAAAATGAAAAATTTTGTTCTAAATGAAAAAATGACCCTTCTGGGTCAATGTAGATTCAAAAAGTACATTAAATTTCCCATAAAATAAAATGTTCCAAAATTTTTTACAGTCGAGTAACGGAAAATGGGAGAATTTTTAAAACTTTTTTAGTGTTTTTTTCGATGAAAAACACGTTTTTTTCGAAATTCTGAGTACGCCATCAAATCGGGCGTCTAATTTAACATAAAAGTCCCTTTGACACCAAATTTCTATCTCATCACCGTTTCAGGCTGGAAATGATTGAAAAACACCTCTTTTTTCGCATGTTCAAAAATGGAAGGGGTCGTACCGCCCCTCCGTCACGAGATATCAAAAAATGGACCTCGGATTCGTGATCAGGGACAAAAATTACCCCTTAGGACAAAGTTTCACGCAAATCGAAGAGGGGTCGGGGCAACTGCTGTGTGAGTTGGCGGAGAATTACCCAATATTGAAACAGCCAATTTTTCACCACCAAAAATAACAGTGAATTTTCTCAAAAGTACACGTATATAGGTCATTCCAGGTAAACTGAGTACACTTTTGGACTCTACCTTCACCGATTTAGACCAAACTTGGAGGGAACGTTCATCTTTCGATAGTTATCAGAAATCCCAAGTTTGAAGCTGATTGGACCATCCCTCCATTTTGGCACAGATCTTCTAAAAAAAAATAAACGTGACTTTGCTACTATTTGAGCAAAAGACTTTCTACAGGTTGAATTTTATAGAAAATTGTCCAAGGAATTCGATAAAAATAAAATTTAAACCCTCAAATGCACCCTAATATTATATTGTAATGTTTTAAGTTTCAAAAATCACTTTTGACCAATTCCTTATACTTTTATTTTTTTTTATCACTCGGAAGTACATGGTGTACGTTTCAACAAAAAGGGTGGAATCCCGCATAGTTCGATTTTTATATGTGGGAAACTTATTTCGGATTTGAATTTATAGGACAGAGTGCTGCGCAAAATCGAACTTTTTTTTTAGTAAAATCGCTGTTTCTCGACAATAGTTCATTTTAGTTTGAGGTTTACATTACTTATTATGTAAAATTGTCCGGGGAACACAATGGTGAGAAAATAAAAAAAATAAAAATGTAAGGAATTTGTCAAAAGTGAATTTTTAAACTTAAATGTTAATATATAATACTAGGGGGCAATTAAGGGTTGAAATTTTATTTTGATCAAATTCCTTGGAAAATTCTCATTATTATTATTATTATTATTATTATTATTATTATTATTATTATTATTATTATTATTCTCATAAATTGCAACCTGTAGAAAGTATTTTGCTCAAATAGTAGAAAAGTTATGATCAAAAGATTTTTTTTTAGAAAATCGTCATAAAAAGAGGGCGGTGTCAAAAATATAGGGTGGTCCAATCTGCTCCAAACTTGGGATTTCTGATAACTATCGATAGATGAACGTTCCCTCCAAGTTTAGTCCAAATCAGTGAAGGTCGAGTCCAAAAGTGTACTTAGTTGACCTGGAGTGACCCATATCGAAAAGTAATACATGGCAAATGGTATTGAAGCTGGGATACAAATCTGGAGTTTTTTTTCAAAAGGTCCAATAAACCAAATTTCTAGTTTTTGTTTCAAATATGGAGGAGAGAAACTAGCGAGGGCGCTTCACTGCGTGATTTCCAAGATCTGGGAGGAGGAGAAGCTACCGGAGGAATGGATGGATGGTGTCGTGTGCCCCATCTACAAAAAGGGCGATAAGCTGGACTGCGGCAACTACCGCGGCATTACGCTTATCAACGCGGCCTACAAAATCCTCTCCCAGATCCTCTGCCGTCAGCTGTCACCCCACGCAAGGAGGTTCGTGGGGCCCTACCAAGCGGGCTTCACTGGCGCGCGCGCCACCACGGACCAAATATTTTGTCTCCGACAGATCCTCGAGAAATGTCGTGAGTACAACGTGCCCACACATCACATCTTCATCGACTTCAAGGCGGCCTATGATACAGTCGACCGCGAGCAGCTAGGGCAGATTATGCACGAGAACGGATTCCCGGATAAACTGACTCGGCTGATCAAGGCTACCTTGGATGGTGTGATGTGTCACGTGCGTGTTTCGGGGGAATTAGCGGAACCCTTTGGATCACGCCGAGGGCTGCGGCAAGGTGATGGCTTATCCTGTGCGCTGTTCAACATCGTCCTTGAGGGCATTATTCGAAGGGCGGGCATCGAAACGAGTGGCACGATTATGAACAAGTCCTACCAGTTGCTTGCTTTTGCCGATGACATCGACATTGTGGCAAGAAACCTGGAGACGGTGATGGACGTCTACACCCGACTGAAGGTACAAGCAAGGCGTGTAGGACTTGGCATGAATACGACGAAGACGAAGTACATGAAAGGAAGGGGTTCAAAGGATGTCGGCCCCCCAAGTCTCACCCCTCTAACTGTGGATGGTGATGAGTTGGAGGAGGTGAGCGAGTTCGTGTACTTGGGATCGCTGGTAACCGCCGACAACGACACCAGCAAAGAGATCCGGACTCGTATTTTTGCTGGGAATCGTGCGTACTTCGGATTACGGAAAACTCTCACTTCGGATCGAGTGCAACGCCGCACGAAGCTGACGATGTACAGAACACTGATCAGACCGGTAGTCCTCTATGGCCACGAGACCTGGACGATGCGGCAGGAGGACGAACGTGCCCTTGGAGTTTTCGAACGGAAGGTGCTACGAACGATCTACGGTGGAGTGCAGGTGTCTGACGGAGTGTGGCGACGACGCATGAACCACGAACTGCACGCGTTTCTTGAAGAACCGACCATCGCCACCCAGGCGAAGATCGGGAGGCTCAGGTGGGCCGGCCATGTCGCCCGAATGGACAAAAGCCAGCCTGTCAGACTGCTATTTGACCGCGCTGAACCAGCTGGCGGAACAGGCAGAAGAGCAGGGAAACCGCGCGCACGGTGGGGAGATCAAGTGAATGGTGATATCCGGAAGATCTGTAACCTGGGAAATTGGAGAGTAGCAGCACAAGACCGAGAAAGATGGAAGCGTCTTCTTGCTACAGCACGCGTACCTGGTGCGCTATGCTGATTGGTATGGTATCTAGTTTTTGTATTTTGGGTGTTTTCGAAACCGCCTTGAGTCAGGGTATAAAAAACACCCAAAAAGCAAATACTGAAAATTTGGTTTATTGGACCTTTTCAAAAAAAAAAACTCCAGAAATGTTTCACTGTCAATTGAACTGAATCAAATTCAAAGGAGTTTACCAAGATGGCTATTTAATTAATTGATGCTATGAACACTGATCAAAGCCACCCTGGTGCACGGTTTTTCTAAAAGTGCAAAGCTCTGCAACAGATGCAGAGATGCATCTATTCGCGATGCTTCTGTTGAGATTTGCTCCGAACATTAGCGCAGCTTGAATCGGTTTTTTCTTCATTTCGATAAACGAACGAGGAAGAGAAAGGATTACGCGCCAGCAGAGCATCGTGCATTTCATTATGGGCCGCAGCCAGATTGGGTCATTTATGATTGCCGACACACACAAGACACGGTTCAACGCGTTCAGTCGCCGCCTGGAATCTTCTCATCCATATTGATGGGTGATGGCGAGCTGGCTGCGCTCCAAGTGACACCGCTACGTCTCTTAACCCCTGACTGGGGGGCGTTGAGGTAGGGGAGGCAGATGAACGGTGGCTTCGTACAAGATAACGCTCCGTACACGCCGTATCCATTCATGTTTGATTGATTAAGTGTGATTGTGGCGACATGGGATTGAGGAATGTTGAAAGGATGATAGTTTTGAAATTTATTGCAGATCAGGTGGCAGTGCATTTTAGTCGTTATTCCAGTAGTATTTTTTGTTTTTTTATTGATTGCAGTTGAGATCTTTGAATATTGAATTTTTCAACTTCCTAAATTGTTTTTGAAAATCCAACAAAACTATCTTGTTTTCAAGATAGTGACCATTTTCAAAGACTATAACGGGCAACTTTGCATTGCACACGCATAGCACACGCATTTTGCCTCATAACCAAGTAATAACGTGCAACCGATAATCTGCTCGTATCAATTTCCCCAACGACCTGCCCCAACACCAGAGGCTCCGGCCACGGAAGAAACACCGCGCCTTTTGGGCCACGCGTCTTTCAACCGGCCGGTCAGCAATGTTACTTCAAATAAGCAGGCCCATAAGCGAGGCATATAAAAATTTTGTGTGTACACGGTTATTAAACGCTCGCATTTCAGGAAGAAATTATTACGCCTCCAGATGTTGACGCTGATACCGGCGCGTTGGAGACCTCCTTTGCTCAACCTGCGAGGTGATGCTGATTTTCAGTAACAACTCAAGTTACATCACGCGCGCGTAGACTTGATGTTTAGGCTGTTGTTTTATTTTATGCCATCAGGGCGGCGTTGGAGATAGCAGCAGCTAACCCACAAACCCAGGGCGCGCGCGCTCGCTCGTCTAAGGAAGAAATTTTATACCTCGCGCCGACTTTATTGACCTACTGATGGCTGGCTCCTGCGAGAGTCGGCCACTGGACCAATGGCCTCCGGTCACGCGGTGTGGTGACTATGATACGACGCGACGATGTTACATCTGCCCATCCGAAGGAGACAGACGTGTGCCATTAGGGGAGGTAGGAGTAGTTGGGGTAACTTGGGTTGTAACAAGTTTGTACTTGTTCGACTATTTTATTTTTGGGTTCCGATTTTATGCACTGAATTACAGCGTTTTTGAACAATTCCGCACAATCCAAATTTACAATTTCGCTTTTTTAGAAATTTTTATTTTTGTTTTTTTCGATTCAAATGAAACTTTGTTCAGTAGTTTTTCAAAACAAGGCTCCGTACTGCTTACTCCAAAATAAATACACGGAAAAATCTTGTTTTTATATTTGACATTTCACATTAAAATTCATGTTCCCATAATATGTAATTTTCGAATTTTCGAATAAAAATTATATGTTTTAGGGGACTAAAAAAGACAAAATTCTCGTGCTAGAATTCTGGATGGTGCAAAATCTGGTTCCAAAGACACGAAAAAATATTTTTGACTTACACATTTTATGATAACGTGAACCGTTATCAAGTTATAAACATTTTAAGATAAATGTTTTCGAAAAATGTATAATTTTTTCTCAATTTAAAATGTTTTATGAAGAAACAGCAGCCCAGAAAAACATATTTTGGAAAAGTTGAAAATTTTTTGAACCAATTTTACTTTTTTAATTTTGTTTGATTTACATACAGCTTTTTGAATAACACCGTAAAAAAGTTGAATTTTGAAAATTTAGTTGGTTGAACATTATCTCATTTTGAGTCATTTTAGCTAAATTACGTAAAATTCAACAGAAACTGATGTAAATTTTACCAGTTCCTGATACAAAATTAATTTTTTAACACAAAATCTGTCACAATTCCACGATGTAATACTGGTATACTTTTTTGCAGTTCCAACAAAATTGTTTAATTGCATCCTATGAGATATGATCACAGTCATAGAATCAAATGAATCAATGAATTAACTGAATTGAAATGAAATGATACAAAAATAGTAGTTTTTTCCATTCCGTCATAAAACTACTTACTTTTCCTGTCATTCTCAAACAACGAAACAGCCTACTTTTCTCTACCAAAAATAACAGAATCGAATAGAAAACCTTTTCAAAACAAATGCTGAAAAGTTCTACTTTTCAGCACTGAAACTTTTCAGCACTTGTTAGGAAAAGTTAAACTTTTCAATTTTTTTCATTTGAGCGATTCAATGAACATTTGACCTTAATGTTCAAAAGGTGTTTTCGGAATTGCAAAAAATGTTGTATGGAACTCGTTGCAAAACTAGATTTTTTCATCACTCGTCGTATTTATCCAACTCGGTGAACCTCGTTGGATGAATGCACGACTCGTGCTGAAAAAATCTTTTTTGCAATTCCGTCTTGAAACTATTTACTTTTCATGTCATTCTTGAACGACGAAATAGCCTACTTTTCTGTACCAAAAATAACAGAATCGAATAGCAACACTTTTCAAAATAAATGCTGAAAAGTACTCAATTTGGTGCTGAAAAGTTGAACTTTACAGCACTTGTTTCGAAAAGTAACACTTTTCAACATTTTTTTTTGATTTAAACGATTTATTGACAAAATACATGAAAATTTGACATAAAATTTCACTCAGTGTGTGTTTTTTGGAATTGCAAAAAATGTTGTATGGAACTCGTTGCAAAACTTGATTTTTCAGCACTCTTCGTATTTATCCAACTCGGTAAACCTCGTTGGATAAATGTACGACTCGTGCTGAAAAAATCCTCTTTTTGCAACTTGTTGCATAAACTACTATTTTTGTTGCAGAAACTACTGTTATGCAACAAGTTGCTAAAACAAGATATTTTCAGCATAAGTTATACATTTATCTAATGAGGTTTACCGAGTTGGATAAATACGATGAGTGCTGAAAAAATCAAGTTTGGCAGCGAGTTCCGTACAACATTTTTTGCAATTTTTTGCAAATACCCATTGAATGGATTTTTAAGACAATTTTTATTACAGGTGCTGAAAAGTTGAACTTTTCAGCACCCATTTCAGAGAACTTTTTAGCACTTGTATCGAAATGTATTACTTTTCGATTTTGTTATGTCAAAAACAGGAAAGAAGGCCTTTTCGTGATGCGAAAATGAAAGGAAAAGTAATTTGTTTCACAACGGAATTCCAAAACAAAAATTTAAAAAAGATTTCGAGAATTCATTAAAAAATGAAGATCATTAAAATTTTATAGAAAATAATTATGTCTCAAGTTTCGATGTTTTTGGCAATTTTTTAGTAGTTTTGCATAAAGGTTTTAAAAGATCGTTTTGCAATTCCGTAGTGCAACTAATTACTTTTCCTGTCATTCTCGCTTGATGGAAAGACCTACAATGCTCTACTAAAAATAAAAGAATCGAAAAGTAATTCTTTTCGACACAAGTGCTGAAAAGAGAAATGGGCGCTGAAAAGTTAAACACAAAGACAATTGATTTAAAAATCCATCCAATGGGTGTTTTTCTGAATTTTTCTGAAAAATGTATGGAATTCGTTGCAAAACTTGATTTTCCCAGCATTCGCATTTATATAAAACTGTTGCAGAAAAAATCTTCTTTTAACAACATGATGCATATACTTCTATTTTAATACTGAACTGTAAGTATTGAATTTAAACAAAACTGATTGTGCAATATGGTATTTTTAACCCTAATTTCATAAAAAATAAACAATAGAAATATATTTCGAAGCTCTAAAATTGCATCCCCAAACTCCCCTACTGCGTAAACCCGTCACGCTGGCGCGTAAGAAATTCAGTTTGATGGATCTGCATAAAAAATCAATCAAACCGGGTGGAGTTATTTTTATCTTAATTTTATGCATTCTCTTCTCGTTGACTGCGCGGATGATGCTCTGCCGCTATCGATGATTATTTTTTCCTTCACATAGAGGGTGGACCCTCGAGTGGGAGCCCCTATTAAAGGGTCCATCAATAAGGCCTTGTGTCAGGGTGTTTTTTTGGAAATGAATTTTATTAGGGAGAAAGATATTTACGAGCTTCGATGCTTCGGCGTCGTCAACGCGAGGCGGAATCAATTTGTCAGAAAAACTTTTCAATCACCAAAATGACATGACAAATTAACATCGAGGGCGACACACTAGGATTACGAGGTTGATTGTTTTATCACAATAGTGTTTTATGATATTTGGGGGTTTCACAAATGTAGGTAATTAGGGCTGTTTAGAGTTGTTATGAGTCACCGAATTCCATGAACTAATTTGCATTCATTTGGTTCAGCTGAGCGTGTCTATTGGAGTGTCACTGCGAAGAAAACTGTCAAAAGCCGCCTCATAAGCAATGTTTAAACATGCATATTAATTCCACCCACACATAAGTCAAGCTTTTCTCAAGAAAGTGAACTGCATGCAGCTTTGAATATATTTGAATAAAGGCTTCATAAACTGCGCAATTGCCTGGCGTTCAAGCATACCAGTTGTTTATCGCACATAAATCACAAGAGTTTCTCATAAAACAATTCTGAATTGTTTCCCTTTGTACTGAGTGGAGTTTGGTCATTCTTTAACTCTGCATCTGAAACTTATTTAGTGCGACTAATGTTAACAGTTTTTGCAAAATGTGGTCCTTAATTTTTATTCGTCAATTTGTTCATGCTTCATTCCATCATCCAATTCACCTAATTAGCACCCTGTCCCTTTCCCTTGTTTCCGTTCTTACGGTGAGCCTCGCCCTGGGTTCTCTTCTCGGCACCGATCTGGAAGCCTTGGCCCTTGCCGTGTTCTTTTCCGTGGTTCATTCCGTTGTGGCCACGATCTCTACCAACAGTTCCGGCAGCATCACCCTCAACGGCAGCTCCAGCAGTTCCAGCCTGGGGTTGGGCCTTAACGACGGTCAGGAAGGCAACGGCGGCCACCAACAGCAGGAAGAATGTAATATTCATTTTTGGTTGAGGAAGTTTTTTTGATGTTCTAAACTGGAAAGTTGAACAATTTGTGATGGTTTTGGTGAAAATTTTGTCCCCTTTTATACGATGTATTCGACTTCTTATTATGTTGATCATTATTAGGAGTCAACTTCCGCACGTGCCAGTAATTGTAGTTAGTCATTGATGAAATTATAATCAAATCTAGAGCTGGAAATAAAATACTTCAAGATCTTTTTGCCCATGCAAATTAGTTTCATGTATCAGTAAATTTGAGGACTTTTTATTATTTTTCAATTATTGTTAACCATGTGGATAATTTCAAATTTGAAACAAAAATTAGAAACTGAAATTTATATTCAGATAAAAAGAAATCGTCTTTTTGATTCAGGTCATGATGTTCTTAATAACATTTCATTCATAGATGGAAATACCATTTTTCATTTTTGGTTTAGTTGTAAGTTCATTCTACTGTAACGAAACCTTTTCCTATTCAAAAGTAGATGGGATTATAATTTCAGTAAATAAACAAGACACGTGTTGACTAACAGGTGTAAATTACGACCATCAAAAATCGTTGTTTGAGCGTCAAAATTTGTACTATAAAAGCCGACAAAATATTGAAGGAAATCATCACAAATCGTTCAACCCTCCAGTGTAGAACACAAAAAAACAACCTCAACCAAAAATGAAAATTACATTCTTCCTGCTTTTGGTGGCCGCCGTTGCCTTCCTGGCCATCGTTAAGGCCCAACCTCAGGCTGGCGATGCTGGAACTGCCGTTGAGGGTGGACTCCCGGGTGCTGCTGGCGGAGCTGCTGGTGGAGATCGTGGCCGCAACGGAATGAACCACGGAAAGAAACACGGCAAGGGCAAGGGCTTCCAAATCGGTGCCGAGAAGAGAGCCCAGGGCGAGGCACATAGACAAAATGGGAACAAGGGCAAGGGAAAGGGACAGGGACAGGGGGCTAACTAAGTGAATAAAGTGATGAAGTTTGAATAAAGGAATTATTGTTGAAAAACTTATGAGACTTAAACGGAGATGGTGAGATTAAACCTGTGGACCTAATCTGCACATGAACATCGAAATCCAAAACCCGCAAATCTGCATTTCTTGCACGCACCGCCTAAGTATTGCATCACTAATAGAAGCATTCCAACGCCACACCATTGGTGCTTTTATTGCTAGGCTAGCACACGTCTATTCCGATCGAGCACCCTTCTCCACTTCTCGATGACCTGACCAATTGGTTCAATATCAGCGTGCAAGCCTTTGCGAAGGTTCACACATCTCACATGTGTCATTCTGCGGCGGTGGCGTTGCAAATTACACCGCGCATGATTCGCAATTCGCACCACACGGTCCTTCGGATCAAGATCTGTCAAAACCGTCAGTTGGTTGTCGTGGTGATATCTTGTCACAATCAGTGGTAAATTTTTAAGATCATTTTGTGAGATTCAAGAGCTTTAAAAGACTCATAAGATTCTTAAGGTTCTTTGAATTCATTGAATTCAAGAGATTCCTAAAGAGATTCAACAGTTTTAAGATATAATAGATTTAAAATATTCAAAAGATTCAAGTGATTTTAAAAATTTCAAATATTCAATATAGATTAAAATATTCAAGAGATTTGAGAGATTTGATAGATTCAAGAGATTCCAAAGAATCAGAAGATTCAAAAGGTTCAAAATATTCAAGATAATCAAAAGATTTCAAAGGTTCTATTGATCCGATTGATTTAACAGTACACCCAAAGTTAAAGAACGAGGGGATAGTCCTCACGAAAATAAACGTGAGGAAAGTGCTATATTGCGAGAGGAAAGTCCTCTCGCGTGTTCATTCGTTCATTGGAACAGTTCATCCTATGAGTGGCTTATATGGACAAACGACCGCCATTTAGTCACCGAACCATGGTGGCCCATACGGCAAAGGCACGGTTCAATATGCCGAAGGTCTTGGGTTCGAGTCTCGGTACCGGTACTTTTTTTTTTTTTGATAAATGAACTTTTTTGGAAAATGAACCATGAGTAAAGTACTCTCGGTAATTTCGGGATGTATCCTCTCCGTCCGCACACAGTACCATTTTACTACCGAATCGTGCTCTTTATCCTCTCGTATGCCGATGCCCAGTTCTGGGTGTAGGGCGTCCCAAAAAAATGAAAAGTTGTCAAATCTTTGGTGCTCATCCTAGAATGATAGGATGTCAGGAACAATGTTTCCTAGGCTTGGTCGCCTAGGGCTTTAAGTTTTAGTTTAATGTCCCCTGAACAAATTCCTGTACAGACATGGTCCATAAAAGCTTGTGTTTGGGCATAGCAGGACGTTTTAGGGTGAAAAATTGTATTTTTTAGCTAAATGATTTCAAAAATCGCACCCCAAAACGAGCCAAAAAATTTTGCAGCCAAAACTAATGCATTCAGCTTTAATCGCATTTGAGCGAGCAAAATAAAAATATCCTTTTCGTTTGTAATCATAGTAGCCGATGTTTTATGCTAAAAACGCATATATACTAAGAATTTTGAAAATTCGTGCTTGCCATTTCATTAGGGCACATAACTTTTTTAACCAAGAGTGTGTCCCTTTCACACCTTATGTAAACTGTCATTTGAGTGAAAGGGATACACTATTGTTTACAAAAGTTATGTGCCCTTTTGAAATGTTAGGCTCCAATTTGTCTTTTTTTGTTCACTAAAATGTAAATATCTCGGCATTGCGTGGACATAAATTGAATGTTAAAAAAGCAAAATGTTCTCCGTAAAGCTGATTGCATTAGTTTTGGCTACACATTTTTTTGGCTCGATTTGTGGAACGATTTTTGAAATTTTTTAGCTAAAAAATACATTTTTTGTCTCCCTGAAACGCCTTGCCATGCTCAAACACAAGCTTTTATGGACCATGTCTGTACAGGAATTTGTTCATTGGGCATTAAACTATAACTTGAAGCCCAAGGCGACCAAATTTGAATGACTTTAGTATGATTGTTACACGCATTTCTGTAAAATACTCGAAAAATGCTCTTTATTCATTCAAGCTCCACGCGCGTGTTGTTAACCATTTTTGGCAATTTTTCGTTGTATGAAAACATTGTTCCTGACATCCTAGTCTATCATTCTAGAGGTGAGCACCAAAGATTTGTCAACTTTTCATTTTTTTTTGTGGACGGCCTATTCAACAGATTTAAGAGATTCATTAAATTCATTGGATTCAAAAGAGTCAACTGATTCGATAGATTCAAGAAATTTAAAAGATTCAAATGATTCAAGGGATTTAAGAGATTCAATAAATTCAAAAGATTAAAGGGTAATTTTCTACCAACTCATACGAAATCGGGAAAAGTTGCCCAGACCCTCTTCGATTTGCGTGAAACTTTGTCCCCTTACCCCTTAATCGAATATTTTTCATCGAAAAAAAACACAAAAAATGTTTTGAATACTCTGCCATTTTCCGTTACATAACTGTAAAAAAATTGGAACATGTCATTTTATGGGAAATTTAATGTACTTTTTGAATCTACATCAACTCAGAACCGTCATTTTTATCATTTAGAACAAAACTTCTCATTTTAAAATGTCGTGTTTATTCTAACTTTGCAGGGTTATTTTTTAGAGTGTAACAAAGTTGAACAAAGTTGTAGAACAGACAATTACAAAAAAAATGATATCTGAAGTTTTTTTGAAGAGGAGTGAGGACCAATAAATCAAATTTTCAGTTTTTGCCTTTCGGGTGTTTTTTAATAACCCTGACTCAATCCGGTTTAAAAAACACCCAAAAAGCAAAAACTGGAAATTTGGTTTACTGGTCCTTTAAAAAAAACTCCATATATGGGTCATTCCATCTCAACTGTGCACGAAAAAGTGCAAATTTGAAAATTACCCTCTCCGATCCTGCTCAAATTTGGCAGAGCTGTTAATACTATCAAAACATGCAAGAATCCAGAATTTCATCAAAATCGGACCACCCCCTCAATTTTTGTACCTCCCCAAAAAATCGACTTTTTGGCGATTTTTGACCAAACCTTCAAGTTTCAAACGACGATAACTCAGGAACCACAAATCTTAGAGGGTCGGTCTTGGACTCAATTTTGAAGGAAATTGGACGTAGAATCCATTTCTGTGGTCAAATTTTTGATTAATTTATTTTTTCTACCTGTATTGCGCAATTGAAAACTTTAAACGGCCGTATCTCAAAACACCCCAACTTATTTTTTTAATTTGACCTCACCATCGTGTTCCCCGGCCAATTTTACATAAGAATCACTTATCGACAAAAAGGAATATGTTTCGTTCCAGAGATATCGAATTTTAAAGTTTTGTGTTTTCGAGATTACCTACATCAGCTTCATTCGCCGCATCTGCTAGAAGCACACAGGCGGGCTGATCAATAACTGCTACCTGGTGTTCTAGGAGATGATTAATTTAATTTATATTTTCATAATTTTACGCAAATATTTATTCAAATGGCTAATAGGGGAAATTCTGGTATGTTTGGCAGGTTAAGTCCTCGCTCCTAGTTTCGTCCAATTTGCTCATTTTCACTATTTAAACAACAAATTTTGCAAAACTTTTGATAGAAACTTGCTTGTTCACTTCTTATTGAGCTATTTATCACTCGATTTCAGTTGAAAACGCTTTTAATCAGCTGTAATTGAATGCCAAAGCGCTGATATGGCAACATAAGAGGAACGCTGGAATTAGATGCTGTTCCCCTACCTTGATCAATCTATTTTTGTGAAAGGAATATTTATTGGGTTATTTTACGTGTTGCTAACCGTTTTAGAGTACCTCCGAGGCCATGACTAGGGCCTTCATCATGAGCGGTAGCAAAATAGTGCCATTCAGCAAAAACCCCAAAACCTGCTTTATTATTATTATTATTATAGTTCATTATTGACACTTTACCATAATTTGGCAAATCCTATTTATGGTTTAAAAGATTGATCATATTAAATCAATTTTAATATTGTGAGCCAGCTCCATTTGATTAAAAGAATCCAAGAATGATGTAAGGAAAAAAAATACTGTTGTTCGGACGGTGTCGAAATCATCGCAACTAAATTTGGGGAATTAGCCGCTTTGCAGCAGATCAAACTTTGTGATTTTCTTACATTTTTCAGTTTTATACTTTCCAGAAATCCTTTTCCTACTCCTTGTGATCGTCCTTCACTAGAGTACAACGTATCAACAAATTTTATTAATTTTTGTTCATATTTTTTACTCAGTAATGTATCGTGTACTTATTGTTCAGTGTTACTAACAAGATTAATTGCATTTTCCTGCTCGCTCCGTCGGAATCCAATTCTGCCCTTTACTGTGTGTCGTTATTGCTCTGTCCTGTGGGTTAGCACAGAAATTCACTTCATTCATTTTTTTGAGCAGATAAACATTCGTGATTCAACTCCAGTTTCCTACAGTGTTATACAGTCAATTTTTGCCCAATTTGATAAAGATTATTTATGATGAAATATTATTTCAATAAATGACCAGGTAGCAGTTATTGATCAGCCCGCCTGTGTGCTTCTAGCAGATGCGGCGAATGAAGCTGATGTAGGTAATCTCGAAAACACAAAACTTTAAAATTCGATATCTCTGGAACGAAACATATTCCTTTTTGTCGATAAGTGATTCTTATGTAAAATTGGCCGGGGAACACGATGGTGAGGTCAAATAAAAAAAATAAGTTGGGGTGTTTTGAGATACGGCCGTTTAAAGTTTTCAATTGCGCAATACAGGTAGACAAAATATATTAATCAACATTTTGATCACGGAAATGGATTCTACGTCCAATTTCCTTCAAAATTGAGTCTAAGACCGACCCTCTAAGATTTGTAGTTCCTGAGTTATCGTCGTTTGAAACTTGAAGGTTTGGTCAAAAATCGCCAAAAAGTCGATTTTTTGGGGAGGTACAAAAATGGAGGGGGTGGTCCGATTTGGATGAAATTCGGGATTCTTGCATGTTTTGATAGTATCAACAGCTCTGCCAAATTTGAGCTGGATCGGAGAGGGTAATTTTCAAATGCTGTTCCGCTTCAGATGGAATGACCCATATATACATAAGGGGTTTGCTTATAAACATCACGAGTTATCGCGATTTTACGAAAAAAACTAACTTAATCCACCTATGTGGTTGATGCCTTCCTCTTTTTTTACCAACAATGGGTAATATGAGTGGTTTGGACACATATTTCAGCTATTTTTTTGAATCCAGAAAAAAACGTACACACATATAACTTAAGTAATCATAACTCGAGACAAGGTTGCCAGATCTTCAATGTTTTGGACTCGTTGGAAAGGGTTTTTGATAACCTAACCAAGGATGGGTCGGATGGTGGATCCGGACATAGTTTACATACATTTAAGTGAGATCCGGCTTCCAAAAAGTACATAAATATTACTTGAGTGGACATATCTCGAGACAGGGTTGCCAGATCTTCAATGTTTTGGACTCGTTGGAAAGGTTTTTCGATTACCTAACCAACGATTGGTCAGATGGTGGATCCGGACATCGTTTACATACATTTAAGTGGGATCCGGCTTCAAAAAAGTACATCAATATCACTTAAGTGGACATATCTCGAGACATGGTTGCCAGATCTTCAATGTTTTGGACTCGTTGGAAAGGTTTTTTGATTACCTAACCAACGATGGGTCGGATGGTGGATCCGGACATAGTTTACATACATTTAAGTGAGATCCGGCTTCCAAAAAGAGCATCAATATCACTTAAGTGGCCATATCTCGAGACAGGGTTGCCAGATCTTCAGTGTTTTGGATTCGTTGGAAAGGTTTTTTGATTACCTAACCAACGATGGGTCGGATGGTGGATCCGGACATAGTTTACATACATTTAAGTGAGATCCGGCTTCAAAAAAGTGCATCAATACCACTTAAGAGGACATATCTCGAGACAGGGTTGCCAGATCTTCAATGTTTTGGATTCGTTGGAAAGGTCTCTCGATTACCTAACCAACGATGGGTATCCGGACTTCGTTTACATACATTTAAGTGAGATTCAGCTTCAAAAAAGTACATAAATATCACTTAAGTGGTCGTAACTCGAGACAGGGTTGCCAGATCTTCAATGTTTTGGACTCGTTGGAAAGGTCTTTTGATTACCTAACCAACGATGGGTTGGATGATGGATCCGGACATAGTTTTCATGCATATAAGTGAGATCCGGATAAATGTGAAAACACATTTTTATATATAACTTTTGAACTACTTATCGAAACTTCAAACAATTCAATAGCGATGTATGGGACCCTAAACCAAGTCGAATGCAACCGGTTTGATCAAAATCGGTCCAGCCAGTGCTGAGAAAACTTGGCAAGAATTTTGAACACATACATACATACACACACACACACACACACATACACACACACAGACATTTGTTCAGTTTTCGATTCTGAGTCGATAGGTATACATGAATATAGGTCTACGAGCTGTATTTCAAAAGTTCATTTTTCGAGCAGGATTATAGCCTTACCTCAGTGAGGAAGGCAAAAAGTTTTGAAGTTTCACGTAAATCGAATAGGGGTCGGGGCAACTGCTGTGTGAGTTGGCGGAAAATTACCCTAAAGAGATTTGATAGATTTTACAGATTCAGAGATTCAAGAGATTCAAGAGATTCAAGAGATTGATGAGAAAGTCAAGAGATTTTTGAGACCCGACTGATTCCGGTTATCAGAAAATTGCAGTTTTAGTTAAACTTCACTCATGTCTACAAAGCGTCAAAACGACGCATGGGTCAAGCCAGCACAAAATCATCAAGTTGGCCCGCCATCAACCACGTGACGGCGTCGGTGGCGGCCTGAAGTGGATGATTACTGCTCTCGTGTGGCCACGGCCGCCGCCGACGATGGTGTAACCTCTTCTTGGCCATTGTTATAACTGGTCCATTTACGCTCTTTCGGAAAGAAAGGTTAAGAAGCGATTGCGCGCAGCAGCTCTTTCAGCTTAGCTGGTGGCGTGAATAGCTTGGAGATCGCGGAGATGTGTAACACATTGGGTTTTTTTTTGCGCTGAGACCCAGCCCAGGTCACGGCGGCACCGTCGACGCTAATCCGTACTTCACGAAAGGCGGTTTTAGAAGTGCTATACCAGGAAAAAATAAACAATTGTACCCCGGTTAGAGCGGAATCGAAAACAGGCAAAAACTAGCCACATCATGCGAAGTAACGAATGAATAGCGATCTATATTGTACCGCGGGTAGGGCAGCAGGACCAACAAAGGTCGCAATAGTAAGGTGGCAAGATTGAGTTAAAATGCGTTGTAAGGATGTTAAGGATGTTTTAAATTTGATGTAAACAATTTTTTAACCTCTGCTTTTACTGAATCTAAGATCTGCCAAAAGAGCTTATCAACAATACATCCATCAACCCTAACCTTAGTGATATGCAATCGTTCAAATTATTACATTTCAAGAAAGTCTACGCCATAATATACCGAAAGTGCTCCACGATCAATCTGCGTACTCTCATAATGAGGTCATTTTTTATGTTCCCCAACTTATTGAGAATCGAGAACCGAAAGTGTTAAGCAACCTTCTCCATTCCAGCAGCGGCACTAGTGCGAAGGTTAGCAAATTACCAACATTCAACGAACGTGAATGTGATCATTTCATTTCCACAAGAAGGAACCAATAATCAACCGACTCAAAGTCCCTTGATTGCACACGGATCCTACGAAGCCATTAATCCATTTGGCTACGTTTTTGCGAATCCAGCGGAAACTCATCTCTTTCCGCGGTGTCAGTCAATCGGCTGAGTATCATCATTTATATTTTATGCCTGCGGCGGATATAAATTTGATTGCCGGTTTTAATACCGCATATTTTTGTTTCAGAGCCATTGGCAAGGTCGTGAAGCGGATCCACTTGCGAGAATCAAGTGGTAATCAGTTCTGAGCATGCACAACGTCAGTGACGGTATGAAAAGTGTTTTAAATGATAATGAACTGAGCTCTAGTTTACCTTAGTTTACTTTATTTACTTTAATTTTCCTTTGTTTACATTAGTTTACTTCAGTTTACTTCAGTTTTCAGTAGTTTTTTTTTTCTTTTTTTTTAATTTGCTAAATTATTTTTACTGAGGCAGGTTAAGCTTGATTGGTATCCCCCTTCCAATGATCTCAACGCACGCTCATGACCATTTCCAAGCGATATTTTGGCACTCGATCGATGAGGCACTACTTCGCTGGATGAATGTTATTGATTGGTTATGATGAGACCTTAAGCCGCCACACGACTGATGAGTTCTGCCTGCAGTCAAAATATGAACCATTTGGATTTTCTGCTATAGCCGGCATTTCCGCACCTCAACAACTGAAGTTTAGTTCAGCCAAATCGATCACTTCCTGAGCCTTTGATTCGGATGTGTGAAGGTGGCTTTGATGCGCAAATAGGCCAATCAATTGCTGATGCTGTCTGTTAGCAATTGATGGCATTCGGATTGAGCTCGATTCAATTCGAGAGTGTGCTCTACATCGAGTACCTGCAGGGACGACGGCGCGACGCTTCCATTCACAACTGAAGGTCGAAAAACACCACATGAACTGCTAATTATTGAACTTCACAGCTATGCGACGACCAAGCTTCAAGATCATCATAACTCTCGATGATAATGACGGCAAGTCGGTTCGGTACACGGCACAGCCTCATCAAAGAGGATAATCTTGTGCGGTAATGACTCGAGAGACCTTAACCTTGAGCAACCGGTCGTCGTCGAAGTCTGCGTCGCCGTAGACGCGCACCGACCCGTTATCGAGTTTCATAATTTCGTCCAATTATAATGCGAATGGTGAGACCAAGTGTGGTTGACGGAAGGAACGACCAAGGTAGCTTTAGACGCACAAACTAGCTACGGATGACACCACCGCAGGCTTGGTCGATTGGAGTCGGAAACCTGCTATGCAAATTTAGGTGTTGAACCCACAACCAGCTAGTATTGGCTGTTGAGACAGCAGCGACCGGATAGAGAAGAGTTGCAAAACGGCTTTCGGGTGGAATTCCTGTGCAGCATCGGCAGCTTCCACACCTTTGAATTTCAACGAGGATCTGCTATGGGTACAGCTGAGAGTCTGCTTTTAATCCGGCGCTCAAGGTCAAGTTTACCATATGACTGCGCTGCAGGCGAGCCGGCTGGGGTTCCGATGCGATGGAAGGTATAGACCAGGTTTGATCAAGGTTGTTGAAGTTGTAGCAAGTTCATTGGCTTGATTGGGAAATAAAACGATACGTGGGAGATTTTGTTGACCATATTTTGATTTAGTTATTAGCTTTGAAACTTTTAATGCTGCAATTTGAACAGTTAGCTTCTTAAGAAAAATGAAAGTGGCTATGAAAGACCCTTAAGCATAACATAAGAGATTGATCAGCAGAAGAGGCTTGCCCTCCAAAATTAAGGTTTAAAAGGTATCATTTACTGGTTGACCTTTTGAAAACGGGCCATGAAATTAGAATACTGTATTCATGATTCTGTATTTCATTCACGATTCTGGGAACTGATTTTTCTCCGTGTACCTTTTGGGGTACTAAACAACAACCCAAAACATGGAACGATTGGCTTGGTTCCCACTTTACGCGATTAAAATTTTCATAGAAATTTGTATAGAAAAGCAGTTTTGCTTTGTAACCCAACCCTCCTAAATCAATTAATTCCAACTAATCAGAGAGTTCACCGTAACTTAATCAATCGGTATGATTCTTTTTTCAGAGATTGTACACCCAAAGGAAAAATATATCTCAAAATCTGCAACATTGGATTTGCTACAGAAAATGTCACATTTTATAACATTTTTTGCAGCAAGCCCGTAGATCATTTTTGCCCGCGTGTAAAAATTCCAGCAATCTGCAGTTCTCACCAACACATATAATGCTGGCCCGTCCCCGAGCAACACTCCAAAAAGAAGCATATGTTGGTGCTCTTTCACTCACTATTCACAAAGCTTCCATGGCGCGGTGGTAGCGTGTCGGATCAATAACCAAGAAGTTGGTGGTTCAATCCTCGTTTTGCTATGTGTTTTTTTTTTTTGTGAAATACAACCAAAAAGCCGTCGGTAATGTCGATAATTGTCGGTAACGGGCAAAAATGTCACACTCCTATATCGCAAAAAATGCATGAGAACAGATTTCATGCAGATTCTGATATACTTTCATGCCGCCATGCATCACAATCATGCGACTGCCAGTTGGGTGTATGAATATGGATATGGATGGATATCTAGATAAGCCTAAAACTTTGCAAACTCGATTTGTCCAATTCTCTTACTTCTAAGACTTAACACATTGTTTCAACGTTTACTTGAATATATTTATTACAAGATTACAACCAAGTCTACACATGATTTTTCTTTGACTTGGTTTAAAAAAGACACACAAACAAGTCTGTAATCTTACATAACTTATTCCAACGAAAAAAAAGTGATAGGGCAGAGCCAAACGTCTGACACCACTCACGATAATTAACTTCAGTTTGGCTCAGCCAGCTGCAGTATAGATCCACCTTTCAATAGACGGTATAGATGAGCCCCATATTGAGCTTTGTGCAACTTCACCACCAACGAACAGTTTAATTACTAGCGTTCACGATCTCTCCTCACATCATAGTCCCGATGTTCGTCCTCTTTCTTCTGCCTGAAGTCTCTGATACCTCGGTAAGAGACGAACCTCCTTCTACTCTTCCCACGATACTCGCATGATCTCATGATGATCCCGAAGCGCTCTAAAGTCGCTTATTATTAGTATTTCACTTTCACATTCCGCGCTAATCGAAGTCTTTAGCCTGTGGATTGTTTCAAACTCTTCAGAGTGTTGTCACGTCTGGCTCCATCCGTATCGCACCAGTTGCAAACACGCCGTGGTCCGAAGAAATCATCTCCGCAATCAGCTTGAAATTATGCCCGCCAAAAACGTGCTTGCAATTCCGCAATTCCAGCGGACCACTTGTCCACCACACGAAAGTCATGATCTTTTTCACAACGCAAACACTTGGCGCTGTTGACACGGCTCTCCCCGGTGACAGATCATCCTCTGCCGATATAATGCTAACAAGCCCCGCCGCCGCCGCCAAGTGCTTCTCCGTCAACCAGAAATAACACACTCCAGCAAGATTCATGTGCCGCAGATAAAAAGCAATTTGTAAAATTATACGAGTATGTCCAGCGGGGCTACCGCGTGGACGGCGGCGGCGTAATCGGCATATTTCGTTGTTAGTCCGCGCTGGTTGTTGAAGAGAGTTTTTGTTTACGTTTTGAGCAGCTGTCATGTTCCGTGAGGTGTTCGCCATCCAAGATTGTCTCAAGTGTTGTGACCGCGAGAAATGATGATACTCTTTGTAATATTATTTTTGGACGAATTATATATTTGCAAAATTGGATCCTCTAGAAGGGTATTTGTCCCTATTTTGGGCCTAGTACCTATTACCTGCCACTTGAGAATGATACGTGCTGTCATTGTCTTCATTTTGGTGGGCAATAATTCACATTTCCCTCTTAAAATAAGATTTCCACTAGCAAACAAGTAGTAAAAAATCATATTAAACGTGAGAAGAACGAAAAAACTACATTTTCGAAATTTCTTTAAATTTGTTAGAAAAGAGCATTATTAGAAAAAATATCAACTGCATGCGCCACTTTCACATTGCATCGTGCAATAAATGCACAAGAACCAAAAAGTAACAAAATACATAAAACAGCATCCTCTCTTGCAAAATCACGCTGACGTGACTTGTTATCAAAATGCTTCAAATCGGTGTCAAAGCGCGCGCCATCCGTATCGTATCACCGCGGTTTTATAAGCCGAGACCTAACGAGCGAATGTAGGCGAATATCCATAACTCGCTCACTCGTGCTGTGAGTTCATTCGTTTGGAATTCATTTATTCATATGCTGGCTGGCGTTTGATGATGAGAATGCATAATGCTGACCACGGACGGGTCACACTGCTGATGAATGATTATGAGCTTTTACACGGTGATTCGTAAGAAACTTTTTTTTTGCTTCTATTTTGAGCAATTAGTTGATTAGCACCAATTATTGTCGTTTACTCAAAGCAGTCGATCAAACGATTTTCAATCATCATACAATAAACAACATAACAAATATCAACATCGCAAATCAAAAATGATCCGACAGGAACTTTTAATCATCATTCCTAAGATTTAGGAAGAAAATGCCGAGGCTTGAGTTGGATTGTTGAAGTGATTTTGATTAACCGAAGTAGATTTTCATTTCAGTTTTATGTGTGGTATAGATGATTTGGTAGATGTTGGACAGTTCAATGCTAACGAATTATTTGTAGAAAATCTACCACGGATCAACCGAAATCAGTTTAACAATACGACTTTGATTTCTCTGGACTTCATAGAAACTACGAATAATTGAAAATGGAGGGTAACTTAAGGTGAAGCCGTTAATCATTTTCAAAATAATCTGATCATCGCTCTTTAATACTCCAATCTGATTGACGAATACATATACCTAACTACTTGAAGAAGAAATTTAGTCAAAATATTTACAGCTTAGCAAAATACAGCAAAATAAAAATAATTCTATTTTCAATATATTTTTTATTACTTGACTGTTTCTAACAAAAAAATATTTTTAAAGTCAAATAAACTTTTTTTGACTGAATGCCGAAAAACCCAAATCCAAAATTGTAGAGTAACAGTCGAGAGCATAACTACTGAACGTGTCTGAGTAACAGTAAAAATACTGTATTTTAATCAAGCATGCTATTTTATACTAAACTTAAAACAAAACTTAATCTAGAATTAGCAAAGATTTAAGGGAATTATTTTAAAAATTCAATTTGGCTGGTGCAAATTTTAATAAAAGTTTTTGCCCTTTAGCTCTGATTGAAGACGAGAGGCTGCTAAAAAACATAATTTAAAATTTTAAGCCAAACTTTACCTTAAGGTATCACAAAATGCAATACATTTTAACAGTCATGCCTCTGTATTTTCTAATTATCAATAAATTCATGAAAATGTCTGTTTTTCTGAAATGATGCGTATTCTTTTTAAGTGAGGTCCCATAATTTAAAATTTACAAAAAGCTTAAAAATGCCCAATTTGATTAACCCTCTACTGCCAAATTTTTTTCGATTTTTTTATTTTTCTCGTGTTTTATTTTTAATATTTTAATTTGCATTTATCTTGTTTAGTTTATGTTTGTTTTAGGTAGTATTTGGCCTGAGCGAGTTGTGGCGCTATAGCCACGGCAAATAGCGTCCAGGGCATTCGTGGAAATACAATGTCCCATCCTAGAGGGTACCGGAGTACTAAACCTTCTTAGCATAGTGCCCCAACAAATACAACCAAATCTCGGAGCGTATGGTGTTGTGTCCCCACGCTTCTTCCTCCCATATCGATTCAGAATTGTGTCAACGAATTATGTCTCTGCGATATAACTTTACGCAGTAGGCCTGGCCGCTTTAACGTCTGTAATGTTTCAATGCATTCTAATGCAATGGCGTACTACAGATGTTAATAAATGACAAGAAGAGTGCTAGGCGTCATCTAACCTAAGGCACTCTCCAGGATCCCTTCGAAAGATTGGATGCGCTAGGGTTTGATTAGATTAGATTAGATTTTTGGTAGTATTTGGCCTATTCTACCACCTCCTATCATTACATTTTGCCTATCTAATTTTATCATGTTTTTACAGTCAATTTTTAAATTTTCTGCTTGTTTTTCACATTTTCTACTTTAAAATGACACCATTATCATTTAAATTGTTAAAAATGCATTGAGGCATAGTCTGGAACACTACAAAAATTACTGATTACTTTTTTTTACTTAAAATATAGGAAATGTTAGCAAAAAAAAAACGCAGCCAAAGTTGACCCCTAAAAAACTTAAATTTTAAGAAACATTGGCAAATAGAGCGTCCAATTTCCCGGGGTTACAAATTTCCCGGGAAACGAGAAATTTTCAACTAATTTCCCGGGAAATCCCGGGACTTCCCGGGAAATTTTAAATTTATTGAAAATTGTTCTGATCTTGACTCTGATTAATATTTTACAACAAAATAGCGATTTTAAAGGTTATAATATGCGTGAAGATTAATTAAAAGAATTAATAATTATTGATTAATAACATCTTACAACTACAAGTATATGTATAATATTTTTCTAATTTTATAAGCTCAAATCGAACTATAAATCAAAAAGTGATCTCAGGTATATTTGGTTGAGAAGTTTTTTTTTTTTTTTAACAGTGAGTAAATTGAATCCATATTCCACAATCATAAAATTTCTTTTGAACCAGTTTGAGAGAGTGTGGAGAGTTTGAAGATTGTCTTTGACGAATTTTCAAAATAACTCGTTTTTTTATGATTTAAGCTAATTTACTATCCAGGTTACTATAATAAACTGAAAAAAAAATTATGTTTTCAGTTATGAGCAATGTAATTAGCTTATATTTGTAAGCCCAAACATCCAATTGAAATGTGGTCAAAGACAATCTTATGGGAAATTGGACGAGCTGTCCGGTAAAAATATTTTTTTTTAATTTTTGATGTTTAGAGAACTTTTGAAAAAAAAAACAGTTTCAGTAAATGATTTTTTGTATTTTTTAGGTGAGTTGCTCCATCCTGCATTTTTTGTGAGTCTTTTTGTAACATCTTAAGCTATTTCCTCAAAAATGTTGAACGAAAAAGAATCATGAAATCCTTTAACCTTTAAATTTGACTTTTAAACTTAAAAATCAAAAAATCTCATAAAAGTGGCGTGTTTTTTACTTTCAGTGTATTTTTTTCGGAAAGCCCGTCAAATTTCCTACAAGTTTGTCTTTGACCACTTTTTGATACGATGCAACGGCTTCGAGATACAGCAATAAATATTGCAATAAATTACGAAATACAAAAATATTTAAAACACTTACGCTGCCCATGTTCGCATAAATGTCCCATATGCAAAAACAGCAAGCTGAGAAAAACGCATTTGAAGTTTGTCCCATACATAAGGCTACGTGTTAAGTTTTCGCGAAAAAACTGGATTTCCTCCTGATTTCTAGAACAAAATACTGGATGTTATAGGCTCTTTTGAAAGAGCACACGATTTTGAACCAAACTGCATCAAAAACTCCGAAATCGATGAAAATTCATATGGGACATTTATGCGATCAGGGGCAGTACGCCCTTCTCAAATGTCATTTTCGAGTGTAACTGGCTCCATATACACAAAAATGGCTTATATAAGCGTAGGATAACATGTCTACAAAGTTTCATTGAAATCGGAGAGGGTCGGGTACAACCGATTCCCTATTTGACATGGAATTGCTCAAATGAAGTTTAAATAATAAAACTAAAATTGATTTCTTTTTTCTTCCTTTAACAGGTAAGTCCATAACACTGGCATGACTTTGCTGAGTTCATCCATCCGTAAGTCGTCTATAAAATCAATTAGTTCACCACTAGTTCAGAACAATACCAAACAATATGCTTCCACAACAAAACATTCAATTAAGCATGTCGCAAATCGATCTTCTTAAGGCATTTTTCATATGCCATCGCCCGGAGCGCGGAGAATGCTCTTCGAAGGTCATCTTTTTCTCAAGCCACGGCAACTCCCGCGCGAAACCGTTTCACAGTAGTAAATATACTTTCGTTGCGCGACAACACCGCGTGACCGCCGTACTAACCCACATTTCAAAGGCTCCCCCTCATCAACGGGTGAGACATCGGCTGACTACCGTTCCAAAGTCGTAAAGTTTCACGCGACAAAACTATAATTTCCCGCCTGATGTTGGTTTTTTTCACTCAGTTGTTATAAAACAATCTAATGGCTGTTATAATTATTACTTTCTGAAATAAAGTTTTTTTTTACAATTGAGTCTCAAAAATGCTAACATTTTCTTTACTAAATTTAACCAAATTTCGTTTTAAAAACAACAACTGAGTGTACTCCACTGTCCACTAACGTTTTTTCTGAATTAATTGTCATTACTTCTTTTCTTGAATGAAGCAAGCACGGGGCGGCATAAAACACGATTTCATGATCGTTTTTCTATGAGCACATTGGTAGGTACCCAGAAGCTTGCCTAAAAGCTTGTGACCCACGGCGGCGGCGGGCTCATGTCAACTTTTCGCACGCGCCTCAACATCACCCATGTCAACGGCCTCTCTCGCGCTGCAGAGTGAACGGTTCCGTCAAGTCTTGAAGAAAAAAAATCGCCCGCGACTTAGCCGCGACAGCCCAAGATTTCATCAAGTCCACGGGAGCTGTAATGTTGCGAAAATGGACACCACCGAAAAAAAAGTGGTGCTTAAATTAGCCGGTATGGAACGCAACATAATGAATGCACCTTAAATGAGAGGGTTTTACAACCCGTTGTGGGGGTGTCAATCTTGAGCTGGGGAGCTTGAAATGATTAAATGCTCTTTCTTTGCTTAACAGTATACGGTTTACCCCTTAAGCAACTAGGAAAAGCGTTTCATTAAAAGTTATCATAAAGGGTGTGTGACAAAATCAACCCCCGGTTGCGGGTGGTCGCGTAAAAGATTGACAAAGCCCTCTGTTGAAACTAGGGTGGTTGTAAAGAAAGCAACAAGAACAATCCAAAGATTCATTTGAAAAAAAAAATTATTCTCTTGGTCTCAAATGAGAGCTTAGGATGTCCCCATGCCAAAACCGACCTGGAAACCCTGGGGCCACCTGTGACCGGTTGCAAAGTGGCCAGTATTGAACAGTGAAGAACTAGGGACCTATAGAAGAAAATGAGAAGAGAAATTTCAAACACCGAACAAGCGCAAACATAACAAAAACTACCTGATTATAATAATTAACAGTTTTAAAATGCTTGTGATTGTTATAAATCTCGTTTTTTTGCCAAAATTATTTTAAATTAATTCCGACCTTGATCTTCCATGGTCTTGTATTGGAACCCTTATTTGACAGTTAGATTAGAACCCTGAGAGTGACATTTCGCCTCTTCATATAGGCTCTCGATGAAGAACGACTTTACCATAGATTGTCACATTTTGATGATTGATGATAGGGTTTCTCTCGTATTCTGACAGTGTCACCAAGGGGCCACCAACCGGTTCCAGAGTGGCAAGAATGGGTCAGAGAACAACGGTATGAAATTTGGCCGTTCATCGAGTACCGGTATGGTTACCCGCAAAATCCCGGAAAACGGGAAATTTTCAACCAATTTCCCGGGAAATCCCGTTAATTCCCGAGACATTTTATATTCATTAAACATTGTTCTGATTAATATTTTGCCATAAAATTGTGAAGAACAGCGACTCTAATGGTTAAAATAAGTGGGAAGATTAAGAACCTGACTGCATGCAAAAAATCATACAACTTCAAGAAATATATCTTTTTTCGAATGTTAAATGCTGTTTCTTAAAGCGTACAATGAAGTATTTCTTAATTAAAGTGTTTGGCTAGTGAGTAAAATGAATCCACAATCATAAAAATTCTTTTAAACTTGCCTTTGTTACCAGTTTGAGAGACTGTGATTAAAATTAACATTGACACATAAATTTTAAATGAAAATATCAAGCAGAAATTATGGTTTCCATGAAAAATAACTATTCTAAAACAGTTTTTTAGAACTGCTTTGAACTAACTTCTCGTGTTTTATTACATCAAACAACTCAATGTATTCAAATATTTGAAACAAATTTTTATATAATGTATGCATGCTTTGGCACTTTTCAAACAATACGAAATAGTTTTCAATTATTTTTAATGGTTGTATTTAAATGTCTTCTCATGGCACAAAGGATATTTCTAGAGTTTTTTTAAAAGGTCTTATAAGCTATTGTCTTTCATATATTTATAGGACCTATTCAAAAAAACTCTAGATTTTAATTATGTACCAATATTAACATCATTCCACAATCAACAAATTTGGCTTTAAACAACAACAAAAAACCTAAAAGACATTTAAACACATTTATTTCCGAAAAAGATCAGAGAAAACGTTTCAAAAACCACTGCAAACATAAAATAATTAAAAAAAAGTAATTTTGATGCAGATTTTTTCATATTAATTACATAAATGGTTGACCGAAACTAAACAATAGATTTGTTTACAGTTGCTGATAAAACCACGCATGTTTATTTAAAAAAAATGTTTTGTTCTTGATTTATTATTATAAAATATCATTTCAAACTGCAATTATGATGCTTCAGTTAAGTGTAATTGACTATATTTTTGATTAATTATAATTTTTTACGGCTTCAGCATTTTGGTACTTTAACATGAAACAGCTATATTTATTAGGGTGGGTACGGATTTTGAAAAGTTCTCAGATCAAGTTCTGGTGTGGTTCCCCTTGTAGGGCATACCCATAGGGACTCTCACGCCAAATTTCAGCTCATTTGGTTGAAAACTGGCTTGTCTCAAGCGGGTTCAAGTTTACATGGAAATTACTATGGGAAATTTTGAATTTTCGTTGATTCGCTCCTACAGGCCTGGGGAAACCAGGTAGAAACTTCTAGGATGGCCAGAAATGAGCGGAATCGTCTGGAGAACAACTTTCCCTAAGAGACCAGGTCGATTCGTTCAACCCCCATCGAGCTCAACGGCAATACATCCGGGGTTTTCGGAACCAACGGTTTTCCCCAGAAAAGCATCAAATTTTCCTTAGCATGCTATGAATGTTTGATGAACACCGCGACGCCACATGTCAAACAGCTACCACGTGGACTAGCATCGCCCTTAAAAAATACTTATTATTACTTTTTGAACTATAGAATTATCATTTATGGTGATCCTGATACTATTTGGCTGTATTCTAAACCTCCATATCCTGAAAAAACTGTTATGGTGCAAATTTCACAATCACGTGGTAGCTGTTTGACATGTGGCGTCGCGGTGTTCATCAAACATTCATAGCATGCTAAGGAAAATTTGATGCTTTTCTGGGGAAAACCGTTGGTTCCGAAAACCCCGGATGTATTGCCGTTGAGCTCGATGGGGGTTGAACGAATCGACCTGGTCTCTTAGGGAAAGTTGTTCTCCAGACGATTCCGCTCATTTCTGGCCATCCTAGAAGTTTCTACCTGGTTTCCCCAGGCCTGTAGGAGCGAATCAACGAAAATTCAAAATTTCCCATAGTAATTTCCATGTAAACTTGAACCCGCTTGAGACAAGCCAGTTTTCAACCAAATGAGCTGAAATTTGGCGTGAGAGTCCCTATGGGTATGCCCTACAAGGGGAACCACACCAGAACTTGATCTGAGAACTTTTCAAAATCCGTACCCACCCTAATATTTATACTCATAATAAAAAAAAATGCGTTTGGGTTGATAACAACAAGCATTCATTGTATGTTTAAGTGAAACTTTTGGTTAAATACACAGTTTTCTTCATTTTTGAAGGTTAAATTAACAGGGAAAAGTTTGGATTTTCGTTGTCCTATATTGGACCCCCTAATTTTTGCTCGAAAATGAGCAGTTTTTCGCTTTATTTTAGTAAAGTTCCTTAAACTTACATTATTTCGACTTGCTGAAGTTAAATAATCAGTCAAAAAATGATTGGATAGTTAATTCAATCATTAAAAAGGAAATGCTGTTTTGTTGAGAAAAGGCTAGGTTCCATGGTCGATTTCAGATGTGGAACTCAAAACACTTATTTTGGTGAAAAGGACAATTCAATGTCAGTCAACATTGTTTTAAATGATGCTGAACATGCCAAATAAAAAATATGTAGACAACAACACGATTGAAATTGTGATTTTATTGAATTTTTCATCAAAAACCCTTCAGAGGGTCCACTATAGGAAAAGGGTCCACTAATGGATAATGTACCCTACTCCGAAATATACAAGAAATAGCGTAAAAGAATTTCGTTGTGCATGGTTTTTTTAAATTATTAAAAAAATATCTGAAACTTAACAGTTTTTATCAAAGTTTATTTGACAGGGTGTAAAATTAAGAAAATTCTGGAAAATTTAATTTTATCAGATAACAGTCTACAACATCAACTCACAAACCACCCCAACTCCCACTCGAAACATGTGCAATAATGCACATCACTAAGCACTACTACACTGGCAAGGTTAGGTGGGTGGTGCGCTCTAAGCGGCTACGGTCAACCCAAAGTACCGCCACGCCACCTCACTGTTTCGGTCATTCATGGGGAAGGCAAGACAAAAAAAACTTGCGAAAAACGCTTTCTGAGCGGTGCAGATAGAGCGCGAAACAATAACGGATTGGCGGCACTTGTCTCAAGTCAGTGTCCCACGAGTTTTTAACTCAACCAACAGCTTGGCGCAGTGGCGCATTTTAGTTAGTAGCTGCTACTTAAAAAAAAAACTTCCAACAACATAATGGAGCGCCAACTCGTGGAACAACATACCCTCTGTAGAATTGTAACGTGAGAAAATTTGTGTGTGCATTTCTTAAAAGTGTTTACTTAAAGCACTGTATTTTTGTTTTGTTTTGTGTCTGACGAAAAGGAAAATCCATCTTAATTGGAAATTAAGCTTTATTGACTCGGGCGTTTTGTTTTATTGACTGGGTAGGAAAACGTAGCAATTGAAGCCGGTACTAAGACTTTAATTACTGGATTTTCAACCGTTACAGCACCAAGGTGTTATTGTTTCAATAAAAAAAATACACTTTCAATGGAAAGTCACCAATATCAAACTTATAAACTGAATTTTCCGCTACACCATGGGACGAATTTTCCTTCGATTAAATGCCTGTGGTTGGCGATCTGATCTCGTGTGAAATCAGCACGTTCCAGCACGTTTAATGACTTTTATCAATTTTGTTTCAAGTCGATCTTTCCAGCAATGCCAAGCTGGTTGTAACTCAATTCCGCTGGGCCATACGAATCGTAAAGGGCAATGAGCGTTGCGATTGCGCAATTTTAAGTGAAAAATAAATCGATTGCCGTCTTCAGTTGACTGATTACTGTCTCAATTTTGGTGTGGATTTCGGTGAAAGCTTTATGTTCAGATTAAAAGTTTGTCGTTGTATTCGTGATATTTTTTATTCAATTTTATGCGTTAAATAAATGACCTTGATTATTTGAAAAAAAGTACACTTGTTTATTTTAACTTTTTATTAGTAAAGTTAACTTCACAATTTTTCTTCACAATTATATTGGAACAACTGTTTATGAAATTCAACCGCACCTGGGCTATCCATAGAAGAATACTAGGGACCACCAAAATTACAAAACAACGATGGTACCTTCAGAAGATGCAGTCAGTAAACACCACCAAAGTGACATTTAACGTTGTGGTGTGCCTCCGAGAGAACTTTGTAATTGCGACCGCAATGTGGTGCACAACAATCTCACGAAATTGCACTTTTAAATTTAAACATTAATGCCAACCAGTCAACCAAGTCCGATACTGGTGGTGACTTCGACTAAGGGGAGCATCTTCATTTTATGACCCAATACCGTTACCACAGTGTGCTGGCACGAAGGCACAGTTGTTGAGACCCGCGAAAAATAAAACCGAACCCGTCATCATCGAAGCATCAAAATTGCAACAGCCAGCGCAAAACCAATAAAAAAGGGGCAACAATTTATACCGTCTTCTAGCGGGTGAGAAAACGGGACATTGCAAAAAGGGCAAATACTAATGAACTCTCGCTATTGAATTGATTAAAAATTACTGGAATCTTCTCTGCTGAATATTTCAGTAAGTAAAAACTTGCTGAAAATTAAGAAAAGTTTGATATCGAAGCTTAGGATTTGTTGTATTTTAAGAAAGCGATTCTGCCATTTTGAAATATTACCACAACAAATAAGGCTGCAGCAGTTGTTTGGATCATAATCATAATATTGTCACACAGCCGGCCGGCGGGGTGGATCACGCAACAAGGCACGACAAGTTCTAAGGTGAAACACGTCACGACATTGTCAATGTGGTGGATTACGCGACTGAAGGAACCGGTATTGATGAGCTACGGCGAACCCGTAAAGATTGGATATGCATAACTCGAAGGTTTATGATTACTTGCCCAAAAATAGAAACGTTGGTGAAGCTTCAAGAAGGCAAGCTTTAGGGTTTAGTTCTTTGCTGCTCTCCATTCTGAATCCCAATATATTTCAATGTTACAAAATTTATTTTATTTTTCAAAGCAAAACTTTGAAATCGGTCCTCAAAAACAAATTAAATCCAGCATGGAAAAGTGACGTAAATTTAAAGTCTAAAATCCTTAACAGTTTGACATTTGGACTTCATTTGACTGTTAACAACTATAGTGGCATTTAAGTATGATTACTTTTGTTGTTCAATCATCAACCTAAAGAAGAAAAAAACCTGAATGAGGAAGTAACCAATTTCAGCAGCTTGATACCAACCTGAACATCGCGCCACAAATGGTCAATTTTAAATGTCATTGATTTGATCAATCACCATTCAGGGGATAAAAAACTAACCATTCAACACCATCCATGCTGGGCAATCTATTTCATTTCCTCTAAAAAAGTGTTGCTACTGGAAATTTCTCACGATCTTCGCTGGTGGCTTCCGAAAATTGATCGAAAATCTGTCCGGTCATCCTCGGTAATACCTCGCGCGGGGCCAATGTCACAGCTGCCTTGACTTTGGATGAACATCGTCCGAAGCTTCTGCGGGCATCAAAAGATACGCAGGTTTCATAGGTTGATAAAATAATAAAAAAGACGACGTCGCGTATGACCGACTAATTATGGAAGTTGGAAGTGCGGGGATAAATTATGAGCCTTGCTTTGCACTTCAATGTTGGAGGCGAAGATCGTCGCATGTACGTGGGTCATGAAGAAGCAATGCATCCATTCTGGTATCGTCTTCGCAGGAATTCTCTGTGAAATTTAACTTATCTTATCTTATCTTAGAGCTCAATGGATTTAAAAGACTGTTCCTTAACAATCTTAAAATTGAGGGTTTGTTGCTATTTTTTTTTCTAACAAGCTTCTAGATTACTTCCTTACTTACTTACTTACTTACTTACTTACTTACTTACTTACTTACTTACTTACTTACTTACTTACTTACTTACTTACTTACTTACTTACTTACTTACTTACTTACTTACTTACTTACTTACTTACTTACTTACTTACTTACTTACTTACTTACTTACTTACTTACTTACTTACTTACTTACTTACTTACTTACTTACTTACTTACTTACTTACTTACTTACTTACTTACTTACTTACTTACTTACTTACTTACTTACTTACTTACATACTTACTTACCGAAAACAAGGGTGATATTGACAGGTTGAAGACTTACAACTAGAGCGTCCAATTTCCCGTCCCGGGAAAAAATTCCCGGGAATTCCCGAAATTTAAGCGGCAGTATACATTTTCTTAAATTTTTGGAACCATTTTTTGAAAAGGCTATGAAAAATAATAATTGTAAAACTCAACATGATTTTGTTCAATTTAATTTATTGTTTGGTTAAATATAATTAATCAGATTATCAGAAATTATGATATCAAGATTTATTTCTGAAGCAACTGGAAATAGATCTTGCTTAATGAGTATTAACATTATTACAATTAGGTAAGATTTTTATAGATTGATGTTATGTCATCAAAATAATATTAACTCCTTACCTCCAAATTAAATAAGAGGTTTTTTACGTTTTTGTTTACCATGCTCAAATGAGATGAAAATCGAATTTGTGCAAGAAGAATTAATACAATTGGTTGGATCCCTAGTATTAAAGAAATTACAATTTGAAGTAAAAAAAATATGGAGCACTGGTGCAACTACAGGTGTAAGAGGGTTAAATGTGAAAAAATGGAATACTTTTTGTGAAATGATGTTAATTTATCGTATAATTTAAATCATGTGGCATAATAATACTAAAAAAATCATTGATTTGTTTAAGAGGTTCTCAAAAAATGCAAAAATATATTCAAAGCTTGCTTCAACTATTTGAAAACATTCGCTTGTTTGAAGTAAAAGCAACACTAAAAAGCTCTACCATTTGTTCAAGAGCTGAAACCAGTATTTGTCATGAAAAACATAATTTTTGCATGTTTTTTTTCTCATTACAACAAAATGATCACAGAGGCAAGTTTAAAAGAAATTTTATGATTGTGGATTATGGATTCATTTTACTCACAGTTTAAACAATTTGATTAAAATTACTTCGCATTAAAAAATAACTGAGATATTTTTTTAATTTATTGTACGATTGGGGCTTATGAAATTTAAAAAAAAACATACATTTTATGGAATTGAATGATTTTTTACATGCAGTCAACCTATCAATTGATCTTCACACTTATTTTAACCATTAAAGTTGCTGTCTTATACAATTTTGTTGCATAATATTTACAAAACCAAGATCAGAACAATTTTCAATAAATTTAAAAATTCCCGGGATTTCCCAGGAAATTGGCTGAAAATTTCCCGTTTCCCGGGAAATTTATAACCCCGGGAAAATGGATGCTCTACTTACAACTCTTGTTTACTAATCTAATCTAAATCTAGCACAAACGCAGCCAGTTTCATGAAAGCATGCTGGAAATAACACCCGAAAATGTATTACAAAAATGAAAGCGGCCAGCCCTACTACGTTGTTTATACCGCAGTGAGGATTCTAAGAACGTATCACATTTCAAAGAATCTACAGGTGAGGAAGAACCTCATGATTAATTTGACATAAATCATTAATTTTAATCAATTGTAGGCTAAAATTTTTAAGAAGCACAGTGACTGCTTTTTTTAAATAACAATTTTCAACGAAGCAATGTCACCGCTGTTTACGGTGTCTTTAAGAAATGGCAACTTTCTGTTTAAAAAATGATTTCCAATTTTAAAGAGAATCGCACTGCTGTGCCATATCTTTAGAAGTGATGATCTTTATCGCTGAAAAAAAATACCTCCAACTCACTGGGAAGGTGCCAGAACTAATGCAGCACCATGAACCGCCATCAAACACGAAACACAGGTTAGGTTGTTAGGTTGAGAGAGGTGTCGGTTCATGAAATTGGATGCTGCTGCCCGTTGTTAGGTGCGACCATAAAATAATGACTGCAACCATTAAGATTTCCCACACGCACACACTGAGTAGGGGGGTCATCTTTGCGCTACAGCAGCAGCATATAAACAACAACAACCCGGAGCCGTCAAGTTTTGCAGGTAATTAAAAGTATGCTAATAAGCTACCGGCGTCGACCAACTAAACTGACTGACTGACGGACTGTCCGGCTGACGGATAGTTGAGGTGAGCATCTGTTGGGTCGTGTTGGGTTCAAGTAGACCCAACCCCCCGAGGCAACTACTGGGTTGTCTTCTGGCAAACTTTGAGGTGTTTTGCCGACTAATGTGTCAAGAGGATCTCTTGTTTTTGCAAATTGAAGTGGGGTCTTCTAGTGTGAAGAAGAGTAATTTGTGGGCTTTCGAGGCGGTTTGAACGCTTGAACTGTTCAACATTTTGGATTATGTTGCTTTTGGGCATGTTTTGGTGGTCGTTTATCTTCTTTACTTTGAAAAGTCATTTCAAATTGTTATTTGGACTGAAGTCACTTTAAGTTTTTAGCACCAAAAACTTTCAAATTGATTTTTTTTTTTGACAAAAATTCAATAAAGACAAAAAGGATAACTAACTCCAAACTTTTTTAAAAATCTTTTCGGATACCGCAAATTTACTTGCTTAACTTCAATTAACATTGCAATTGTAGAACTATCACATTGTGTCAAGATGCACTTTTTTCAAACTTAACACTGGAAGGTTGGGGATAATCAGACAAGATGAGTAACCACTGTCTAAAAATATGTTCAGATTATCTTGTGGTGGTAATTTCAGTACATTCTTTAAACAAAGTTTTAGTAAATATTTCTTTCCCAAAATACATTTTATTGTTTTACTGACAGCTTGCATCCCTCTCCCTTTTTTAATATGATATAATAAACAATACCTAAAAGCCCTTTCAAAACGCCATCCATTTAAATGTAGTTCACAAACACTGCTGCTGCCGCCGTGCCTGAAAGGTGGCAGTGACAGGTCGGTAACAAATGATTGTATTCCTATTATTATGCAGCCCGACGACGACTAATGAATGCTGCGAACCTGCTGCTGCCGCGCGCCACCTCAATCGCGATGAGGTCGACCTCGCGCGCACGTGAGAGATTTTCCTTTCATTTTCCGCACTTGCATCTTGCATCTCGCCATTCGTGAACACACACTGAGCAGCCCCCCTTGGCGAGGTCGTCTTTCCGAAGTGAGGATGATTATCGTTGCTGCACTCTAATTGATTGAACCTGTGGCGACTGAGGGAGCCTTTCCAATCTGTGTGGCCATGCAAACTCTTCAAAAGATGGCTTTCTTTGCAAATTCAGCACGGCTGATTTCCTCTCTCCATTAGCGAGATAATGTGCTCTTTAAAGACCCCTTTTGTCCGCGAAGTTGGACCTGTGCGATCCGAGGTATAATATCCTATAACCATCGAGGAGGAAGGGCAATTTGTATATCCGAACGCGCGTCACATTGCGATCTTAACGTGGGTCACCTTACAATTAAAAATTAATCCCTCCTCTGAAAAAGCCAACTTAACTACATGACGAAGACTAAGGTTGGAGAGTTCCCAGATGGACGATGCCCGCACAAGAGTCCTCCACGCGGATAGCTTACATTCCGCTTAGATCGCGCGGCCAAGATTAATTGCGGCGCGATCTTTCGATATATTTTGTTTTGTTATTTCCCTTTGCTTTTGAAGTGTCCGGTGCACCGTAGGATTGATTGTTTTATTGAGCAAACACTGGAAAAATTAACTTAAAAAATTCATACAAACCAAAATGTTAAATTCTTCAACATTTCTGATGGATTTTGCATTGGAAAAATTTAAGGTAGTTTACAGAATACGATGTTTTCGGTTGCAGAAATTACAGATTTGTTCAAATCAAGTTCTGCTAAATTTTAGGATCATCTAGACATTCTTACAAATCCCTGGAAACAAGAATCTTTCCGATTGGTTGAATTATGCCCGAGAACCAGCGAGTTGAAGTTACCGTTACAACTTTTTTGGGAGACTTGGGCGTCCGTGTAAGTTGGACATGCGTTGGGCGTTCCAGTGTTAAAAATGATGATTCTTGACATTTTAAAGAAACATTAAAAAATCAGTTATAGAACGTAGCAATTCAGGGGTAAGTTTGAAAAAATATTCAAAATGTTCGGAGGACCTTTAGAACTTTGAAAAAGAAATATTTTTAATTTTTGACAAATCAATTTGGACTTAAGGGTAAAAAGCCATTTTAAGGTTAAAAAACTTAAATATCTGAAAAAGCAAATATTTTAGCAACAAGTTGTATTCGAAAGGGGAGATCTTGCACTACAATCGCTGAATACATTTCAGTGGTGTTTTTCTTCAAACTCGAGATATCTTTTATAATTAAATGATCGAGATTTCTTCAAACATTTCGAAATTAATAAGACAAATTATTGAAAATAATAAAAAAAACGTAACTTAATCCACCTTTAGGTGGTTGGTGCCTTCCTCTCATTTATAGAGTGATTACAATCCCCTAAAGTGTCCACATGGTTTATGGATCTCCCCTAACGTGATCGCAGCACCTAAGAGGTCCAAATAAAAATAAGTGACGAGTAAAAAAAAGACTTCCTACAGACTTTTTGTCAAGATTATACAGACACCGCCTTTCAGGAAAATGGCATCCCTCTACAAGGCTTTTTTCGTGGCGATCAGACGGGACCATTTGAGGTTATGTAAATTCAGACCATTTTTTAAACTGCTTGTAATTTTAGATAGGTAAGTCAGATCTTGAAAATTCTTAATCCACAAGAAAGGTCTTCTCATATGCTTTCTAAAAATATATAACATGTGAGGGTTTCATGAAAAAACCACCCTTTTTACCATAATTTTAATTTAATATGAAACAGTTTTTTTAACATAACTTTTTGAATATATGAGAAAACTGCATGAATTTAAATAGCAACTTAGGGGACGTTAAGACGGATCGATTAAAACCATTACGGCCAAAATCGGTTGAGCCTGTGACAAGATATTCCAGTGACATTGATTTGGTACACATGTCTACATACAGCCAAACACACAGACATTTGCTCAGTTGGTGATTCTGAGTCGATATGTACAAATGAAGGTAGGTCTAGGAGGTCTAACTAAAAAGTTCGTTTTTCGAGTGATTTTATAGCCTTTCCTCAGTAAAGTGAGGAAGGCAAAAACATAAAACCAAGTTATTCGAAAAACATTTCTTTTTTTTTTGCAATATGATTATTAAATGATCGGGATTTTTTCATCCATTGCAATTGCGAAAGCTACAATATTTTTTTTGTAAAAACTAATAATTTTCACAAAACTACGTACTTTTGAAAAAATATATTGAAAAATTTCCGAGATTTACAATATGAGTTTTATACATTTCGGAAAAAATAAGATTTTTTTCTAAAAACTCAAAATTTTCATAAAACTTTGTATTTTCGAAAATAAATACTAAAAATTTCTGTTTTTTTTTTTGCAATAAAGGTATAAAATGATCGGGGTTTTTATACATTTCTAAAGTAATAATATTGTTTTGTTTGATCAAACAACTGTTTTAATCAAAATTTTCCCAAAACTACGTATTTTCGATAATAAAATACTGAAAATTGCCGTGCTTTACAATATAAGTATTAAATGATCGGGATTTTTTCTTACATTTCGAAAGAAATAAGTCTTTTGAAAACACTCTAAATATTCATAAAACTATGTATTTTCGAAAATAAATACTGAAAATTTAAGTTTTTACAATATGGGTATTAAATAATTAAGATTTGTTCATACATAATAATAAAAAAATAATAACAACCAAATTTTAAGTAATCTCAAAAAAGTACCATAACAGTTATGCAAAATATTTGATCATTTCATACAAATGTAGTCTATTTTGAGTATATGTCCAAGTACGTACGTTTTGTGAAATTTTTTAGTATTTAAAAAAAATATTTTCGTGGAAATGTATGAAAAATTCCCGATCATTTGATACCGATTATGTAAAAAAAACGATTTATTTTTTATTTTGTATTAAAATATATAGTTTTGTGAAATTTTTTAGTATTTCACAAAAAATATTATTACGGAATGGAATCGACGTAACACCTTATGATGTGGCCCTCTTAAATCTTGCGGTTTGTATCGTGTGTATCGTTCTTTTTGCGACAAGACTCCGCCTCCCGGGTCTCCTAAGTGTGAAGGTATGGCACGGGGAGAGGGCATCGAATACTTATAAAAAATATTATTACTATCGAATTGTATGAAATTTTTTCGATCATTTGATACTCATATTGTAAAAAAACTGAAACTATTTGTATTTTTTCGAAAATACGTAGTTTTTTAAGAGTTTTGAATATTTCACAAAAAATATTATCACTATCGAATTGTATGAAACAATACGATTATTTGATACCCATATTGTAAAAAACTGAAATGTTTAGAATTTTCGAAAATACGTAGTTTTGTATTTTTTTTGTACTTTCAAAAAAAAAATTCGAAACGTATGAAAAAAAAATCGTTTATTTGATACCCATATTGCAATAACAATTATATTGGGTTTTTTTTCGAGCAAAAATTGCATTTTCAAAATACATGAAAAAAATATATTTTTTGTGAAAATGTTCATGTAATTATAATCGCAATGGATAGCTCACATCATCCCGTTTCTATGTAAAATTATCATATGAACCCAAAACTAACACATTTTAAGTATTATAAGAACACCAAGAATACGAGAATTCTAAAACATGATTGGGACTCAATTTCATTTCACAGAAAATTTATCAAATCCACTTAAAAGATGATTTCAATCCCCATCATCCCGTTTCTATGTAAAATTATCATATGAACCCAAAACTAACACATTTTAAGTATTATAAGAACACCAAGAATACGAGAATTCTAAAACATGATTGAGACTCAATTTCATTTCACAGAAAATTTATCAAATCCACTCAAAAGATGATTACAATCCCTCCTGAAAATTTCATGAAGATATTTCATGATCAAAGAGAGTGACAGACGATTTAAGCTCCAAATTTTTGCGAATCGTTATACCTTGTGAGCCCTTTTCTCGAAATACCGAGTTGGATTACGGGTTCCACTATATCTCGAGATTGGGTGGACCAAATTGGCTGAAATTTGGAATGAAGACTCTCAGACATATCCCGCATGTGAATAACGAAGCCCGATTTCAAAATTTTGATTTAAAAAATACAAAAAAAACAAGAGCTGACGATTTTTTATATCGAAAACGTAATTTTTGCCTTCCTCACCTTACTGAGGAAAGGCTATAAAATCACTCGGAAAATGAACTTTTTAATTAGACCTCCTAGACCTACCTTCATTTGTACATATCGACTCAAAATCACCAGCTGAGCAAATGTCTGTGTGTTTGGCTGTATGTAGACATGTGTACCAAATCAATGTCACTGGAATATCTCGTCACAGGCTCAACCGATTTTGGCCGGAATGGTTTTAATCGATCCGTCTTAACGTCCCCTAAGTTGCCTTTTTAAATTCATGCAGTTTTATCATGTATTTAAAAAGTTATGTAAAAAAAACTGGTTTTTTCATGAAACCCTCACATGTTATATATTTTTAGAAAGCATATGAGAAAACCTTTTAGGGTGGAGTAAGAATTTTAAAGATCTGACTTACCTATCTAAAATCGCAAGCAGTTTAAAAAATGGTCTGAATTTACATAACCTCAAATGGTCGGGTCTGATCGCCACGAAAAAGCCGTGTAGAGGGATGCCATTTTCCTCAAAGGCCGTGTCTGTATAATCTTGACAAAAAGTCTGTAGGTAGTCTTTTTACTCATCACTTATTTTTATTAGGACCTCTTATAGGTGCTGCGAACGTTAGGGGAGATCCATAAACATGTGGACACAAGGGGGTTCGAATCACTGTAAATGAGAGGAAGGCACCAACCACCTAAAGGTGGATTAAGTAACGTTTTTTTAATAAGCTTTTTGAAAATCGACCATCGTCATGCAAACTGGATCGGTTTAAGAAGTCTTCACCAAAATTTGAGCCAATTTTGTCAAAGTAGTGTTAAGATACCGTGGCAGGCTGAAACTACAGTGGACTCTCTCGTTGTCGATAATGAAGGGACCATCGAGAGCGGGAGTTATCAAATTTTAGAACGAAAAATCAGAGCAATTTTCTTGAAGGGACTGAAAAATTCATTGACAGCTGGAGCAATATTGACATCGAGAAGATCGACAGCCAGAGAGTCAACTGACTATTCAAAGAGCTTATTTCGAAATGATACAACCAAATGTCTTCAAATTTATGATTTAATAAAAGTTGAATATCCATATTTTAATGCCCCCTTAATATATTTATCCTTGAGAAAATTTCTTATATCGACACTGTGAATCAATATGTGTTAATAAAAGGGCTTGGCAAGGGATTACATCTAAACTTTGGCCAAGATACAATCCCGCGCAAAACGATCACACCAAACGGCTAATTGGTTACGATCGATGCTGGCACACCGCCCAGGAAGAGTGAACGTCGCCTCGTGTCACCACTCGATGGGAACGTCGGGTTGATTTATTTCGCAGCATTTGAATGCACTTATTGAACTACCACGATCGCCGTAGCTCGATGAAGTTGAGTGAAATATTGTGTTGACCGCGCGGGGGCCATAAATTCTGCGGGAATGACCCGCGATCCGGATATTGTGAATTTCTGGTTTAATTGCGCAATCTCGAAGAGCAAATATTAGCTGGCTCGCACAACAATTTGTACCTTTGGCGCCAAATTGCGTAGCTGATCACACACGCACGCGTAAATGCAAATGACCCTTTTTGCACCCGCCCCAGAAGAGGCCAATTTCGCACACACCGGGTAAGATTAATAGATCCCATTAAACTTAGACGGCTGCTGGGGCTTGGCTTGGCTGAAGAAGTTGGGAGCAGTCTCGGCGTATACACGCACGCAGATATATACTGGAAACGAGCAATTACTACACGTTCGAAACCGTTTACGATCGTGTTTATGGGGAAGCTGTAAAACGGTCTCGCGAGTTTTTTTACGGCATTCCGAGACTGGGTGAAGTTGAGGGCTGACAAAAGGTGAGCTCTTGTTTTTGTGGTTGACTTTGAACCCATAAACTGTTTGTTTTTATTAAGTTGAGGTTGAACTAAATTGAATGTTCAAAGTTCAATCCAAGTTCCCAAGAACTGCATTATGACAAGGCAGGCGCCGTTATTGGTCAGGATTACGACATTGCTTCACCTCCTCAAATACGATTAGTAGCGCTTCTTTATAAGTATTGATTAAAAATCACAAACTTTGCACTTTTCTTCCATAATTGATTTTCCCATCACCAAAAGATCACACTAAATTCACCAGTCACGACAGCATAGGTCAAAACAAATTATTTACTCTACTCTACAGCACCTTCTGATGGTTCAGAATCGATGCCCCTAGACTTGCTCAGCTGTGCATCAGAAAATCGAATCAATCCATGCCCGAAGGTTCGATCTACTCTCGAAAATCGTGCGAAAAAGTTCGGCTTTTCAAAGTGCGCCCTGTGAAACGGGGCTAAAGATCGCAACTGGAAATTATTCATCGTGGCGCAAAATTAGAAGTCTCAAAGCTCGTGGAAAAGACCTAACCTATTCGCAAGTCTATAGGGTGCAAGATGCTCATCATCGATGTGGGTGTAGCCTCGGAAAGTTGTTCGACGAGGAAGAAAAGTGTCGTCGATCAGTTGATCAAACCCTCTTGAGAACGGCTCAGCCTGAGTTCAATAGTTGTGTATTACAATATGCAAATTCGAATTTCTACACTTTACGACGTGATTTTTAATGGCGATCTGGCTGAGCAGGAAAATGAAAATGTCAGATTGTTGATGACCGATCACGGCGATCAATCATGCAAGAACAAGGTTCTGAGAATATTCTAATTTCAGTGAGATTCTCATCAAATCATAGAAGCTCATTGAATCTATTGATGATCTTCATATTGGTACTAACTAGTATTCACCGACTACTCGTATGACCCAGCTGGAAGTCCTCAAACCTTCACAAATCCGACTCTTTGTGGTTTTCAGAAAACCTTGTCCTCAATTTAGCATTACAGTCCTGTCCCGGCCCTTTCTGCATGGGCCATTAAAGTGTGACTTACGGATTCTGACCGTCCCCGTTCGTGTGTCGTGTAATTGCCCCTTAACAAAGCTCAAGCCACACTTCCCAATGAGATGGATATACGACCCGTTAATGGACTGTCAAAAGCGTTTTATTATTTACGGAATGTGTTGAGATTGTGGTCGCTTCTGGTTCTGACACTTTGCTTTGGGGTTTTCGAAGGTAACGCTAGTGGTCAGTTCTTTAAGGGGAACCCATTGTACTTTGAGGTTAGGACAGTAAAACCCTGATGGTATGACTGGGATAGCCATAAAAGTTACCTGTCCTCAAATAATACCAAACTACCGGCGTTCTACTGTGGCCAGTCGGTCAGTGCTGCAACCGTTACCGCAAAACATTTCCGTTTCAAGCTATTTACACAAAGTTTACGATTGATTAAGATCGGACTCGGGGGGCCCACCCCTCATTCAATTAGTCCCCCACACTTGCGGTTGAACGCACCCAGTTCTGTTCTGGTGGCATGCGGCATGAAAGGATCGCGCTCGGAGTTGCACATGAGTCCGCACCGTTTGTTGTCCAGTTGACCCTGAACGTTACCGGTGGTGGTCACTGACTACAACTAGCCGACTGACTAGGCTTGGGGGATTGGCACCAAGCCGGCTTCCTTAACTCGTTGCTTGATCGTTGGCGGAATCCTACAGCCTACCAGACAGTGCTGCAAGGCCAGCGATCAAGTGGCTCCACATGGCTTCACACTTTCCATCAGCAAAAGGCTAGAAAGAAAAAGGGAGGTTCAGATCAAGTGGAAACGACGAGGGCTTGACGACGGCGGGTTGATTGAGCCCAACTGGCGACGCTAATTTGAACCTATTAGGGACGACGATCCTGTCAATCTGTGGGCTGTAGTTATGGGGATGGGGAGCTGAAGGAATGTTCTATTGACCTTTGATGCGATCACAATCAATTAGTGTTCCAAGGAATGTTTGTTGAGCAAAGCAAAGTAAACACATCAAATTGTATGTTTTTTTTATATTTTAAACTCTTTACAAGGCAAAATGCAAAAATGAACTTGATCTTTCTTTGGTATTTTTATTTTGCTTTTTTATTCTTAAAACCATTATTTTTTTAATCTTATCTCCTCCTTTAAAAAAATTGTTAAAAAAGGTTCAAGGGCTAAAAAACGACCAGTATCAAAATCTTAAAAGTATTAATTGACAAAAATCAAACAAACACTTGTAAACTGATTTCAATGTTCCTAAGGGGTAACTTTTGTCCTTGATCACGACCCCTTTCACTTTTGAACATGCGAAAAAAGAGGTGTTTTCAATAATTTGCAGCCTAAAACGGTGATGGGATAAAAATTTGGTGTCAAAGGGACTTTTATGTAAAACGCATTTTTCATCGAAAAAAAACACTAAAAAAGTTTTAAAACTCTGCCATTTTTCGTTACTCAACTGTACAATTTTTTTTGGAATATGTCATTTCAAGGGAAATTTAATGTACTTTTTGAATCTACAAAGATATGCGTCGCACCTCGCGGCGCCCGAGACGCCATTTGATTTTGCTGGGACCAATTTTTCGAAAAAATGTCAAACTTTGAAGGTCTGTACCGAGCTACAGGATGCTCCAAACTTCAATGTTATATATACCAAAAGATGCGCAAGGATCTGGCCTACACGCCAATGATGTTTTTGGTAAACGCATTGGTGGCCAAAATGCCTCAAAAAGTGACATTTTTGAAAAAATCTTTTTTTACGGGTTAAATCCCATTTAAAATTGAAGGGCGGAGCGCCAGCCTGTTACGTCCAATCAAGCTCATATTTGGGATTTAGGCTCAGTATGCCCACCGGAACAAACCCCTGAATGCCCGCCAAAAAGTCATTTTTGTTACATCCTAATATACACACGATGTATCAAAAAACTAACCTCGGTTTCGTGATTAGGGACAAAATTTACCCCTTAGGACCCCACGCAAATCGTAGATGGGTCGAGGCAATTTTTCCCATTTTCGTGTGAGTTGGTAGAGAATGACCCGTTTTGCCTTCCTCACTGAGGTAAGGCTAAAATCCTGCATTCGATCCGTTTTGGTGCCCCAATTGTTTGAAGATCCGATAAGTAGTTCAAAAGTCACGTATAAAAAAGTGTCAGAGTTGACACTTTGAGTCACTTATCTATATGAAAATTATGCCCGGATCCACCATCCGACCCATCGTTGATAAGGTAATCAAAAGACCTTTCCAACGAGTCCAAAACATTGATATGACCTCTAAAATGATATTTATGTACTTTTTTGATGCCGGATCTCACTTAAATGCATGTAAGCTATGTGCGGATCTAACATCCAACCTATCCTTGGATAGGTAATCAAACGATCTGAATTATTGAAGATCTGGCAACCCTGTATCAAGTTATGACCACTTAAGTTATATTTATGAACTTTTTTGAAGCCGTATCTCTAGAGCGTCCAATTTCCCGGGGTTACAAAATTCCCGGGAAACGGGAAATTTTTAACTAATTTTCCGGGAAATCCCGGGAAATCCCGAGAAATTTGAAATTTATCGAAAATTGATCTTATCCTGCTTCTGATTGATATTTTGCAACAAAATTGTATAGAACTGCAACTTTAATGTTCAAAATGAGTGTAGGGGTCAATTAATGGCTTGACTGCTTATAAAAATCATACAACTTTGTAAAAAAAAAATCTTATTATATCAATTGATTTTTATTTTTTTGTTAAGAAGTATTATTTTTTTAAATAAAATATTGAATCAGTGAGTAAAATCCATGCTTCTTAACCATAAAAATGCTTTTAAATTTGTCTCTGTTACCATTTCAAAGGAATATGTTTAAGAATAACGTTGACTCATAAAACAAAAAAAAAATAATAATAAAAGCATGCAGAAATTATGTTTTTCATGGCAAATAACTTGTTCTAGACCGTAATTTTATCAACAAAACTCATTTTAAGGATTTTTAGGCAAAATTTTGACTTTTTATCAATTTCACCAAAAATTTATAGGTATATTGTTAAAAAACTTATAAACTATGTTAAGTAAAATTTACACATTGATTTTCTTTTTCTTCTTAAAAACTTATCAGCAACCTTAGTGATTGTGTAAAATTTGAACACATTAAATCTGATTTTAACAACAAATATTTTGTACAAAGTCACCCCAATATGCTAAATACAATTTTCAACGCCACTAGTTTTCAAATACTATTGAAAAACATTTTTTTCCAACAATAGTGCATGGACCTTGTGTGGCCTACCCCAGTACATGTTTTACAAAATAATAATCTTGAGACAAACCTTACCAGTTCGAAAAAAAAATATAAAAACAGAATGAAATCCTATCATTGATACCCCGTTTTTCTTATAAGTTCAATATGCACAGTAGATTAAAATGAATAAAATTAAGTTAGGTTCTCTCATTAATATTTTTTCAAATTAAAAAAAAATTAGGACCAAAAAGTAAGGAAAATGTATACTTCCGCTTGAATTTCGGGAATTCCCGGGAAATTTAAAAATTTCCCGGGAAACGGGAAATATTATTTTTCGGGAAATCCCGGGAATTCCCGGGACGGGAAATTGGACGCTCTACGTATCTCACTTAAATGTATGTGAACTATGTCCGGATCCATCATCCGGCCCGTCGTTGGTTAGGGAATCGAAAGCTCTTTCCAATGAGTCCAAAACATTGAAGATCTGGCAACCCTGTCTCGAGATATGACAACTTAAGTGATATTTATGTACTTTTTTTAACCACCGGCAGTCACGTAAGTGTACTTTGTACACAGTTTGTAAGGACACTTGTAAGAAAGGTGAAAACACGTGACTTCCCGAAGGTTGCCTAAGCTATGTCCGGATCCATCTTCCGACCCATCTATGGTTAGGTAATGTAGTCTTTCCAATGAGTCCACAACATGGGAGATCTGACAACCCTGTCTCAAATTATGACCACTTAAGTGATATTTGTGTATTTTTTTTATTTTATTTTTTTGAGAAAAAGATGGAATTTGAGTCCAAACCCGTCATATCACCAAATGTTGGTAAAATGTGAGGAAGGCTCCAACCACATAGGTGGATTAAGTTAGTTTTTTTATTTTCTTTTACAGTCAAATTGCGACATTATTGACATCTTTAGGCCGTTGTGAATATTTTTCAAAGTTTATGTCGCATTTTAAAACTTTTTTTTTCATTCAAATGTTGAAACCTATTTTATTTCCATAAAAATAAGTTTATAACTTTTAAGGGTCCGTATCAGGTAACGATAAGTTTATAAGATAAGTGTCCATGTCTGTCCATTTCTGAATATATTTTGAAAAAATGGCTCTAATTATATTTCTCTACTACTTTGAAAATCTTTATTGAAGCAGAGGTAAATTAAATTCTCTTATAGTTTTCCTGTCAGCCTGCATTTTTCAACTGGCGATAGCTTGGTCGGTTTTTAGTGTTGAAAATCTAGATTTTTTTTTGTTGAAAAGGTCTTATAAAAATATTTTTGTTTTGCTTTTTGGATGTTTGTTAACTCGCCTAATTCGAGAGTACTAAAAAACACCCAAAAAGCAAAAAATGAAATTTTGTTACCTTTTAAAAAATAAACTCCACAAATTAAATCTTGAGCAATTTCCCAATCTTTCGAGAACAAATATTTCCAAAACTTCAAAATTATGTAAATATTTAAAAGGGATATAAAGACAAATTTTTAACTTTTATTTAACTTTTAAAGATAACTTTGGGAATGTTTTAGAGTACCGTCAGTGGGGGTGACATTGGGTCTGGGAGGTGAGATTGGGTCAAAGTGATTTTTTACGGATTTTACCATTTCTCAGGTTCTTCTCAATTAAACTGAATTCTGTTAAAAGGGTTGTGTAAGGGACATCTTAAGATGACTTCGCTGAAGAAATCTCGTTCCTAGAACAAATCCTGTTATATTGGCAGCTGTCTAAAGTAGGATTACGTTTTTGGCCAAAAATGACCTCTCGAAAAATCATTTTTCTAATATTTTTGTTAGAATTGCTCGAAAACTACCCAAATGTTTGAAAATCTCCGCTTCAAAAATTGTAGCGTGTCAATACGATTCCCTCGGACAAGAAACACTGTTGGATGACTTGTTTTTACCATATCGTTGTATTTGAGCATCATTTTAGTTTCATTTGACCCAATGTCATCCCCTCTAAGGGGTGAGATTGGGTTAATTTTCAAACTATTGGCATTTAAGGTAGTGTTCATCAAAATCCACCATATTTTGGGAAAATGTTAGTAAACTATCTAAGAACAAATCTACGTTGAAAGATTTTCGATGTTATTTAAATTGTTTTTGTTATTAAGAAATTACGACGGTACATTTCAAATACTTTTTAACAATCATGATTTTATTTTTAAAAATCGTATCGCCTGGATTTTTTTGTCCAAGAACCACTGTGAAGTTATTATTTATCTATTTATTTTCCTATAACTCTGCTTTTCTTCCAAGATACAGATTTTCGAATATTTGGAGTAATTTGGACACTTTTGGCTCAGTGAACTTGACTTTCGCTGTATTTTGGTATAAAACCAAAAAAACATCATTGAAAAACCGCCGGCACCGTAATCATTTGAAATTTTATTTTTCCCCCTAACAATAACTTTACTAATTCTTGTCTTTTTATTCTTCTTTCAGGTAAGCTTCTTTGATACAACTCAGTTAACCGCATTCCTTAACCTAAGTGAAAGGTGTCACAGTACATAGAAAAACTCGCCCCAACAACGGTAAATATCAATCTTGTCCTATCAACAAACCCTCGTTACAATGTGTGTGCATCGTCGTAGATCATATCTCAAACAAGCTCAAGCTCTGATCTTGATCTCGCTAGAAGTATGATGAACGGCTCATCTTTCATCTGCTGCAGAGCGCCGGCGTGTGCTCAAATACGTTACATACATCATCTCAGGCTCAATCGAGGCTAAATCCTAAACCTTTAATTTGTGTCTCCATACGTCGTGCCCCTGTGTAATGATCACCCTCTGAGTCGAAACGATGGTTGATCTATCGCACATTATTGTGGTACTTAGAGTCACGGCATGCCGCAAATTACACTGTTCGACAAAGTAAATTTTAAGGTAGTAGTCCTTAACGTCTACATTTTGAATTTCTACAATAATATGAAGTTCTGTGAATTTGTGAATAACAGAATTTGGACAATATAAGGACAGTGACTGTGAATATCGCAAAGGATAACAATTATCGCATTCAACTGTCGACCAGTGTTAGTACCAACTTGTAGCACGAGGTAAACCGTCTCGAACGATTCTCCGTAACGCTCCTCAATCGATCCTAACCTACAAATTACCCTAGATGCAGCAGTTGCTGCACCAAATGCATGCCGCGCGGCTGGTAGTTACTTACACAGGGCGCGAGTTGATCTTCAACGCCAGCCGCCGCTGAGAGTGACAATCGTAAGACCTCCGGCGCGCCAGATGGGCTCGTCCGCATCTAACCACCCGGAGGTTCACGGGGGAGACCCTGAGCACGTCAACGCGATGACACAATTGCATCGTTTGTGGTATTTTATTGTCCATACGCGCCGCCGCACCTCCACACGTGGTAATTCCTTAGCTGCTGATGATGCTGAATTGCCGCCGGTTGTTCCTGACTGATGTGTGTGCGATTCGTGGAGAGTTCTTCACCAGATCAAGCTCGCGTGCCCACACGATTGAGATCTGAAGCACCCGTAACCATCGTGATCAGATCAATCTGTGAGCTCTGAGGTGGCCGGCCATTCAGTTTTGTCGCAACTGCCACAAGGATCTGCCGCGCTTCGACTCATATGAGAGCCAATAAAAATACCTGGTTACTGGAGTGTCATGATCACGATCAATCAGGTGATCTACCAAGTATACACGGAAAAAAATCAATTCTCGAAATCGTGAATCAAGTTCACGAATGTGAGAACCACGAAGAAATATATTCACGTTTATAGTGCAAATGCACCATACTCATGAATAAATTCCTTCGTGGTTCTCACATTCGTGAATTTAATTCACGATTACGGGAATTGATTTTTTTCTGTGTAGATAGAGAGGACGATTGTTGGTTATTTTTTGCTGAAATAGCTAGCTAACGGATCGGATATCGGATAGCATTGTGACATTTCACTGGATTTGCATTAACTTTTAGAAGTAACTATTGAACTTTACTGAGTGAAATTGATGAGCGTATTTCACCTTTCCCAGGAGGATTATCATTCCTTTTTAGACGAGAGCAACAATCAATACACAGTGGTCTAGATCGCAAAATTTAGGGAAAATAAATTTTAAGAAAAATGGCAAAGTTTTGTAGCTTTGGTGTCTTCAGAAGAGTTGTTGCAAATCGATAAGGGTAACTTTTGGTTTGGTTGAAAATTAGGGCAATCCAAGCTACTTTTTTCTACGACTAATTTTGTCAATAACATCAGAGCAAACTTTTTTTGAGCGTAGCAAATTGTGTCCTGAGCTCCAAAAACAAACATTTTCGTTTTCGGAAAAAATAGTTTTGGACTTAAGGGTTACCGTTACATACATGTAGAAAATCTTAAAATTTCATAATGCAGAAATTTATTAAATCCACTTAAAAGATTTTTTTTTATTATTCTTTATTATAGAGTTTTTCAGCCGGAGGCTGGTTCAACTCTTTCACTTAAAAGATGATTTTCAATCACTCCTGAAAGTTTCATAAAGATATTTTATGATTTAAGTGAGTAACAGACGATTTAACAGAATTTTGGGTGAAGACTCCCAAGATATATCCCGTGTGCATGACGAAGCCCGATTTTGAAATTTTTAAAATTTTCAAAAAATACAAAAATCAAAAGCTTTTCTTTCATATAAAAAGCGCCATTATATGAAAGACATAAAACTACTTTTATCTTTTTTTAAATACACTTTTTGAAAAACAGCCTTCGTCATGCACACGGAATCGGTTTAATGAGGCTTCACCAATATTTTGAGCCGATTTGGTCAAAACAGTGTTGAGATATCGTGGCACCCGTTTTTTGATACTGCTAACTTCAAATAGCTATATCTCTCGGCAATTACACAATCAAATGTCTCGAAATTTGTTTTGTTATTAAATGAAAATGTATATTTTAATGCCTTGAAAATAGATTTATAAAAAGTTTAATTGTGTGCTCATAACAACCTCTGCCATTTTTGGCGATTTACATGTATGTAACCCCTTAAGGTTAAGCGTTACAATCATATTAAGTTAAAAAAAAATGCAAATATCTCAAAAATTTTCCAACTAAATGTTTTTCCATGTAACGTTGCCCGCTGAATCTTAATCCTCAGAATTTAGTGACAAAATATCGATCTTTGATCATATTTTTGGTTTGTAGTCTGAACTTATAAAAATAGAAATGAACATTAATTTATAAAAACTGTGGTCCAATCTTCAACGTTTCTTAGACGAAACTTTAGGAAATTTTCTAAATTAAAAAAAAATATTTTCAGGATTGGACAATCATGGACACTATTTAAAAAAAATCAAAATTCGGAATTTATCGAACAAAATCTAAATGTGAATGGCTATATTTTGAATACGGTGCACTTAATCAAGAAAAATACCTAGAACTTTGCCGAAATCAATCGAAAAATTCCTTGAAAAGTTACGGATTTTCGAATATTTACGTACCATTTTTGTATGAACAGCTGCCAAAATTGTATGGAGATTTGAATGGGTGAACCAATGACACACCAATGGCTTCTTTGAGCCAAATAAAAAAAATACAAAAAATAAAAAAAGGTTGAAATCGGCCGATTTCGTAGCGATTTGCTCATTAAAAACTGAAGTTAATAAAAATATGATAAAATATCTATTTTTATCTTAAAAACTAGTTTTTACTAGTTACTAGTAGTTACCTTTTTTGCGGCAAAACGTTGGTCCGTACTTTTGCATAGCTGGTTTTGGTCCCCGTAAAACATATAAAAAAATGCAAAATTTTAAAATACGGATTAAGAGAAATTATTTTTTTAAGTTGAAAAAGCGAAAACGTTGTTTTTTGTGTACTTCATTTAGTTCTAAACAATATCTACAACTTTGCCGAAAATACAGTCCAGACTCGATTATCCGAAGCCTAAAAAAACTTCAAGTATTCTAATTCAGGCTAATAATAAGCTAATATGTTTGTTTAAAAAACATCTGCATAATGTCTCAAACTGCAGTAAATCTTCTTCAACTATACTAAAGGAATCTATGTACAAAAACCCAATCGATTTATTTATTGTTACTCTGTTGCTTATCCAACTTCAATGAGACTTTGCCTTTTTCATTGGATTTTTTATAAGACACCAACGCTATGATTAACTTCGTTAATGACATTTCGAACAATTCAAAGCATCCGTCTCCAGCAGCATCAAAATCGATTTTTTTTCGAAGAACCTTTGCATCGATCAACGCTAACGTTTCGCCACATTCCGTAGTCAAAGATTCCAATTTATTCTCAATACAACACGTACCCATCGGCGGCGTGACTCAGAAAGATGTCACGGCAAACTTAGGCGCGCTCGCCGATTCAACTCCACACAGCATGGCATTATGAGGTTGTAATTGAAAATGAGCCATCTAGTATAGAGAAGTTGAGTACCTCAAAAGGTGCAGCTTCTAGAACACCATCCGCGCGCGTGAATCCGACCTCTGGTAAAGTTCGCCCGAGGCGCGAGTTCCGCCGCCGAGTGCGGTTGCTCATCTTCGCTGGGAGCAGCTCCCAAGGTCTCCCAGGAAAGGAAGCGCTCGCGTGACTCATTGCGTGCGGCACTTCTGATGAGTGCCGCCGCTCCTCTGACTCTGATGCATTTTTTATTTTGTTTTTCGTGTGGATAATTGTTGGAGAACTCTTAACGCGAGTAAAGTTCACGTAATGGGTTCGGCTTGGTATTATAAAACGATTTCCAGAACAACGGGCACGAGGGCGAGACACATTCATCATCACTCCGTGCGGGGACACGGAATTCCACGTGGAGCACACCCCCTCCGTTCGCAGTCAGTGTGGAATTTACGGAGGAGGTGTCTTACTGTGCGTGTCTCAGCTCAACATCAAGTGTACTCGAAGGATGGAACTAAACACGCAACCTTCACTCGAACATACAGTGAGAAATGCGCAGTGCAGAGATACAGAGCTGTTTTAATCGGTACCAACCTTTTGATTTGCACTCACACACTGCATTTGCATATGAATTATGGCTTTATTAGAGTGTAAGAAGGTGCGAATTGCAATCGGTGTGGATTACAACTTAAGTTGTAGATAAATATGAGTGTGCTGTGCGCACCCCCATTTAAACTCAAGGAATGCTACAATAAATCAGTGATTAATTATGGGTTTGCATATGTATAATTCCATACCTATGGCTTCGGAGAAGAGTGAGAAACCCATGTAATTTGTAAGGACATATGTTGAATGAGGTACATGTGCACTGAATATTTTTAATTATTAAGTGGCAATTGATGACACATTTGATTAAGTACTAGCGATATTTTCAACACATCCAAATAAAATCATGAAAATATTTCCAATTAAATTAAAACTTGTTTGTTCCGTGATTTTTTGGGTAAATTTTGAGGGGTGAAGACAAAAACTTGCAATAAAATTTGCATTGGCGATTTCTCAAAAAATCTCTACTTAGCCCATTATCTGTCACAGTGGGTAAGAATTCAACTCTCACCCAAAGTGTTCCGGTTTAAAGTTCGGTGTATGCGTTAAGTATATGTTTAGTGATGAAGTACACACATTTTGTTGGTAAAAATAGATAATAGTAGTTTATGCAACAAGTTGCAAAAAGTGGATTTTTTCAGCACGAGTCGTACATTTATCCAACGAGGTTCACCGAGTTGGATAAATACGAAGAGTGCTGAAAAAATCATGTTTTGCAACGAGTTCCATACAACATTTTTTGCATTTCCGAAAAACACCCATTGAGTGAAATTTTAAGTCAAATTTTCATTTATTTTGTCAATAAATCGTTGAAAAAAAAAAAGTTGAAAAGTGTTACTTTTCAAAACATGTGCTGAAAAGTTCAACTTTTCAGCACCCATTTCAGTGCTGAAAAGTAGAACTTTTCAGCATTTATTTTGAAAAGTGTTGCTATTCGATTCTGTTATTTTTGGTACAGAAAAGTAGGCTATTTCGTCGTTCAAGAATGACAGGAAAAGTAAGTAGTTTCACGACGGAATTGCAAAAACTAATTTTCGATTTTAAATTTTGGACAATCTGGGTGACAATCCATACAAAATGTGAACAAAAGAAAAAAATGTGTCAACAAAATGAGTAATTTTACATCAGTAATTGGATCAACACATTTTGTAAGATGTACATCATGATCCTCACTTTGCTTTGAACAATTTATAGAAAAGTTTTTCAGTCAAAAAAATCCGGTATAAATCCGACGAAAACCCTCGAAAATGGCATATTAGTTTTATGTTGTGATTAAAGTAGTGAATAAATATTTTTTTAAATATATGTATAGAAAAGATCCGCTTATATCGGATGAAATGCTATGGCAAAAAAGTTATATGTATTAATTTATCACCATTTTCATTTTACAATGGTCAGATCAACAGTTTAAAAAAAAGTAGAATCTTATAACTCCTCTGGGTTAATCGTATTTAGAGATTATGTCATGGTTTTTTATTATTAAAAAAATATTGAATAACAAAATAGTTTTGCCTAAAATAGTAAACTTTTTCACAAACATCAAAAATCAAAAAAGTCAGAGGGGTTTGTCAAAAAAAAAAACCAACATTTGTCTAAAAAAAGAGTAAAATTCGCATCAAGTCAGATGCGAAAAGCCTCACCTCAGTAAGGAAGGCAAAAATAAAATGAATCTGAAAAGTATTAGTCATTCATTCATTCGTTACGATTGCAGAAACTGAGATTCGGATTTTTTCTTTTTCTCTCTCAGTGATTATTAAGCCAAACTCTTTTGTCAAAGATTTTCACGGGTGCGAGACATTTCGCCGAATGTAAAAAATATATAGAAAATGAATTGCAATGGGTAAATTAGGCTGATGTTGATAATTTAAAAGTATTTTTTTCGCTAAAATTTTTATTTCGCAAAATCTAACATTTTTTTAAACTAATGATTGCAAACAACTTAGCTTCCGTCATCAGGGGTAACATTGGGTCTGGGAGCTGAGATTGGGACATACAATTTTAAGCATTTTTGTATGAAAATGCTGAAATTATGGATTGTGATTTTTAGTTTTTATTTTTTTTAGAGATTTGCATTGTTTTCAACATGCACAGTTCATTCTAATCTAATCTAATCTAATCAGACCCTAGCGCAGCCAATCTTTCGAAGGGATCCTGGAGAGTGCCTTAGGTAAGATGACGCCTAGCACTCTTCTTGTCATTTATTAACATTTGTAGTGCGCCATTGCATTAGAATGCATTGAAACATCACAAGCGTTAAAGCGGCCAGGCCTACTGCGTAAAGCCGTATCGCAGAGATGACTCGTAATTGGGTTGAGTTTGAGCACTGAGTGTTCGAACAACAACACAATTCTGAATCGACAGGGGAGGAAGAAGCGTGGGAACACACCACCATACGCTCCGAGATTTGGTTGTATTCGTTGGGAGCACCATGCTAAGAAGGTTTGGTACTCCGGGACCCTCTAGGATGGGACATTGTATTTCCACGAATGCCCTGGACACTATTTGCCGTGGTTATAGCGCCACAACTCGCTCTTTTTCAACATGCACAGTTCTTTGCAAACAAATTGGTTATTCAAAACTAACTTCTCCAGATGTGCCTTCTTTCGAACAAAAAAACATTTCAAGGGTTTTTTTTGCAGTTCGGTGGATAACTAAAAGAGATTTTTTAAATTTATTTTTGAATGTTTTTGCGCTTTTTTTGGCATGAGTAGTTCCATATAAAAAATAACTAGCCGCTTAAAAACTTTTTCGAAATATTTTGTTAGGTTTTGTATTCTATAAAACAGTTCTTGAGAATAATCTACAAAGATAATTTATCTGATTTTTTTTTATGAATTTGGAAAAGGCAGTTCCTACATTATTATTATTCATAAATTTAGTGAAATTTTCATACAAAAAAGCTAGGTACAGTTATTTTTTTTCAAATTTTGATGTTAATTAATTTGATTTTTGATTTTTTTTTTTTGAGTTCTATATATATTAGGGTGTTTCATCCAAACAATAAAGTTCTCAGAATCAGGCAAACCGAGGTTCCCCTTGTAGAGGATAACCATAGGGACTCTCATGCCAAATATCAACCTATTTGGTTGAGAATTGGCCTGTCCCCAGCGGTTTAAAGTTTACATGTAAATTACTATGGGATTTTTGTGCTTTTCGTTCAATCGTTCCTACAGGTCTGGGGACAACATGGATTCACTCGGAATAAAGACAGGTGTGTAGGGGATGGTCCAATGAACAAATTCCAGAAGGAATTAGCGTTGTCCATTCTGTCCCCAAGGTGCGCATTGGATCGACGTCCGGTGTCTCCAGAATCAACGATTCACCCTTCAAATGTACGCATTGTCCTTAGTATGCTATGACGGCTAAGTGAAAATTACGACGCCCCATATCAGACGGTGAACACGTGGAGAAGCATCGATTGCATTATTATTACAAAATCATCATGTTACGTTATTTAGAATAGTTCAAATTGTTACAGGAACATCAATAATTGTAATTTTATTACTTTAAAGAATGTTTCTGAGTAAAAACTTGAGTGTATGCTCTGCCACGTGTTCACCGTCTGACATAGGGCGTCGTAATTTTCACCTAGCCGTCATAGCATACTAAGGACAATGCGTACATTTGAAGGGTGAATCGTTGATTCTGGAGACACCGAACGTCGATCCAATGCGCACCTTAGGGACAGAATGGACAACCCGAATTCCTTCTGGAATGTGTTCATTAGACCATCTCCTACACACCTGTCTTTATTCCAAGTGAATCCATGTTGTCCCCAGACCTGTAGGAACGATTGCACGAAAAGCATAGAAATCCCATAGTAATTTACATGTAAACTTTAAACCGCTGGGGACAGGCCAATTCTCAACCAAATGGGTTGATATTTGGCATGAGAGTCCCTATGGTTATCCTCTACAAGGGGAACCTCGGTTTGCCTAATTCTGAGAACTTTTTTGTTCGGATGAAACACTCTAAATATATATTTTATTTGATTTTGATGTATATTTAGCCAATAATAAATACAAGACATCTATCCGTCAAACTTCCGTCGGCGATATGTTCAGTCGACGAAACGACTTTCGGCCAGATTACCAGATTCAAATTCCATCGCTATTCCCTTTCTGACCTTTTTCGAAAGCTCTATGGTGAATTTTCCCACGCATTTCAAAGGTTATCCGTAATCGCTCCAATCTGATTGCTATCCAATCGAAACGCGATCAAATCTCACACAAATCTCCCACAATCATCATAACCATACAATGCTTAAACGGCTTTCCTCCCCCATCCCTCCTGGTACAAAATCGAGTGATAATTGCATGCTGTCCGTGCGTCTTTTACGGCCCTGAGGCCACCAGAAATGACGACGACAACGACTACTTCACCAACGGCATCAACTCCTGGCCAGCAGACCCCGTCAGAAGCTGAATTGGATCAACCACGCGCGGTATTGTCTCAATTAATCGCGCGCTGAACGATTGAGTTAATTGAACAATAATCACCAACCCGGTGAACACTTCACCAACCAGTCAGCAAACCATGTGGTGTGGCTGTGGAACCGGTAAATGCCACCGGGGAAGCTGCGTCGAGGGCGGCCATAATCCGGCCCCATTGGAGGTGGTGCAACGTAATTGGATACCGTCGTCGGCGGCGGCAGCCTATTTAGCAGCCAATTGGATTGATGAGCTTGTGGCAAGATGAAGTGGCGTTTAGCACCATATGACTGGCGGTTGTTACAGGTTTAAATCGGTTGGACCTTCGAACCCACAGTGATGGATCTTACACCTACAACACTGATGCACGGGTCTTAAAGCGAGATCTAGGTCAGAACACACATCCTTTGGTAATTGGAGCGTTTGTCAATCCCATCAGCCTTGCATTGTTTAATTAAGCTCAATTTATTTGGAATGTCGTGCCGTACATTTCTTCTAATCCATCATCTGACGTGATTTTGCAACCCCTTCATGAGCCAGCTGGGGAGAACCTACTGCTACAGTTTCCGCCTCCAAACAGCAGTCCCAAACCGCCAACGATTTATGGCTCGAGTTGTCTTCATTTTTCAAATACTCACGCTTCCGAGCCGGCCCAACCTCAGCATACAGCGTAAGAGCCCGAGGCGATACTTACTCATTTTTCGCCATCCAAAGTCTAGTCATGTGTGCGGAATCCCTGCGGTGAGAAGCTAGCTGCTGGTGGATGCTGCTTCTTGTGGTTCAATTTTCCCATCAGTGAAATTGGCGAGGGAAATGGGGGGAGCGATGGTAATCTGTTTGAAAATCTCTTGAACTGGGCACATCAACTGCAATCTGGTGCACCGAGATTTGTGTTACAAGCTTTTTAAAAGCTTAAAAACAACTGGACACAATTCAGAGTCGAGAGTACCGATCCCTCAAAATTTATTGAGGGCTCAGTGCCAAAACCGAAAGAATAATGCCACACACTCACACCATCAAAACAAATGTGAGCATTCTTTAATTCTGACAACTTCTTGGTCACCAAGCTGTGATGGTCAAAGCAGTTAAGTAATTGGGTACTAAAGCCCTATGTCAATTTTTATGTACAACGGTAAAAAACACGATCAAAAACCATTTCTGATCACTTTTTTTCATTTTAATGCAAAAAAAAAATAATGACAAGACAACATTTTTTCGATGGATCAACTATGGTCCCCTTGGAACGAGCTGTCAAGTAGGAACTTTTATGTCAAGAAGGACCGCGAGGTTAATTTTTCAAAATTGATTTGAAAATCCATTTTAAACTCTTTGTGGTCGTACAAAGGGTCAATGTACTCAGAAAAATAAGCTTTATCGCTGTAAACAATGATATCAGCAATCTAAGCTTCATTTTAGGACCCAATTGGATGATTTTTTCAATGGTCTCTGGTTTGATTTCCGTAGTTGACACTTTTTGTTTTGACGGATGAACTTTTTTGCAAATGAACCTCGAGGGAATAGTTATCTCGCCCATCTCGAGCTGCGTCTTCTCTATGTCCGTAAATGGTACCACTATTCTCTCGGCTCGAGGTCATTATTCTCCCGGACGAGCGCTGCCCAGTCTTGGGTGTATCGATACATTTTTTAATTCAAACTATGCAGTATTGCCTACAGAATGATTTTTATCAAAGTTTCTATTTCTCATTTTATTTATTGTACTCTATTATCTATTAGGATAATCCTCCGCCAACTCACACGAAATCAGAAAAAGTTGCCCCAACCCCTCTTCGGTTTTCGTGAAACTTTGCTCTGATGGGTAATTTTGGTTCCTGATCACGAATCCGAGGTCCATTTTATGATATCTCGTGACGGTAGAGCGGTACGGCCCTTTCATTTTTTCTGATTTTTTACTAAGACACGTTTTCAGTGATTTGTAGTTAGAAACCGCGAAGAGATAGAAATTTGGTGTCAAAGGGACTTTTGTGTAAAATTGGACGCCCGATTTGATGACGTACTAAAAAACTCCGAAAAACGTATTTTATCTAAAACAAGTTAAAAAAATGTTTTGCCATTTCCCGTTACCCAACTGTCAAAAATCGTGACACATGTAATTTTTTTGGGAAATTTAATGTGCTTTTCGAATCTACTTTGATGTATAAACCTAAGGGGTTTGTATTTATTCTTTACGAGTTATCAGAATTTTACAAAAAAGTTGTTTGAAAGAGTGATGATTTTGACCATTTTTGTACAGTTTTTCGAAGATTTAAGAAGGAAATCACAATTAAAATAAAACAACAGGTCATAATGTGATAATTCTTATAAAATTTACTTTCAAATATATTCTTATTTATGTAATATTTTTGTGTGTTTTCCCATTTTTTCAAATAAAAGCAGTTCTATAAATATTTTTATAAGAAATAGTCTGTCTTAACCCTTTTAGGCCAAGAGCAAAATCGAGATTTTTTTTAATTTTACATTATAGAGTAACTTTCTACAAAAAAGCTGATCATTTTTATAAAAAAAATGGAAAACTGACGGAAAAATTGATTTCAATTCTTTACAATTTTTAAATAAAATACATTTTCAAGTTATAGCCATATGAAGCCTCATTTATGGTGAAAAATGAATATTTTGGATATTTTTATAAATGTCCATATTAGTTCATTTCTGATTTTTTTTCGTATAATTTTCGTTCATGGACTTTTATAATCGGACATTTAGTTGCTGGAATGCTGCTTTGCAAAACAATATAAAATTAGGTTTTTTCCGTAGGTAATCCAATCAGACTTTTTTTCAAAAGAAGATGACTTTTTTTCAAATGAAGATGACCTTGGAACTATTCGTCGAATTTTCAATATCGAAATCTAGCTAATGTTCGAAAAGTCCCTGAAAAAATAATTTTCGTTCGCTTGCACTGAAAACCTTGTACGATGTTTACATTTGCATCCCTAATGGTGCCCAGAATATGGTACATTTTTTCAAAACCTCGCTCCACAAGCTGATTATTGTTCCTTGAGCTATTTTAGGACTCTGGGCCAAATATGAGCAAAATCGGTCAATGTTTACCCATTGATACTCGAGGGTGAAGTTTGTATAGGAAAAATCTGAAAAATGTATGAAAAACCCAATTTTCTTACGGTTTTGTCTGCAGGGCGCTCTACTTCCATCCAAATGTTTTCAAAAGTTAGATTCTTATTGGAAATTTAATGTTCTACAACTTTGTAGAACATACGAAAGCTGTAAAACTCGATTCTTAATAGTTATTAGCGATTTAAAAAAGTCATTTTTGTATTGATCCTTGCACTGTAACTTGGATTTTGCCCGCACTTTTCTCTCGCACTTTTGACAGCAAGAATTCGAAAAACTAGGCAACCAGTTGTTGTTTGTTTACATTGCCAGTCGCAGTTTACACCAAACTGGACATTCGCACTTTGAAATTGCGATTGACAGCTGAAAAACAAGCGAGCGCTTTGATCATTTTCTAGGAAATTTAAAATTTCCCAAGGTAGTTTGACAAGTCGCAATAGTGCGATCGATAGCAATAATTTAGTGCGAAGTCCAGCTTAGTGGGAATTGCGCAATATGAAAAACATTTTTTCACCAACTTTAGGCTCGAGTATCAATGGGTTTATCTTAACCAATTTCGCTCAAAATTTGCACAGATGCAATACAGTAGTTGTTCGGTAACTGGGCTGAGAACGTAGCCCAGTCACCGAATGTTGCTCGTTAACTGGGCTGAACAAAAAATAACGAGGTGTCCACCGATGCATAATATTTTCCAGATGAGTTATAAAAATAAAAGTTACTCAAAATATTAACAATGCTTTCTTTTCATATTTCTTTAATTGTAACTTGAAATTAAACAAAAGTTTGAAAAAAGTTTTTTTATTTATTGAATATGATTTTTGCATCCATTAACAACCTCGGTCATTTTGGTTTGTTTTGGTTTTTTGACGTTTGTCTGCTTTTTAACTGGGCTACGGCCCAGTTATCGAGAGCCCAGTTAAAAAGCAGCCCAGTTAAACAACGCCCAGTTACCGAACAACTACTGTAAAACAAAAAACTGTTTTCCGCTTGTGGAGCAGGGAGTCATTTCATTTTTCATTCATTTTTGCAATAATAAAATTAAAAATATGTTTGATAATACAGAAAAATATTAACTTAACTTAATTTGGACACATTTGGCTTAGAAAAAAAAACAAGTTTCAAAAACATCGATATTTTCTAGCTGCAACCGTTTCAATGTATAAAGCAATTTAAATTAATGCTCACACGAGGAAAAACGTAAATCGTTCGGCATTGCTGCATAAATTTCCCAATTGCAACGATTACTCACGAGCTGTCGGATCACAACATTTGCTTAACTCGTTGCGCACCGGAATAATTAATAAATTACTGGGCAAATGCATGAAAAAAAAACTGTTCCCTCTCCGAGTGCAATTTGTGCCCATGCCAACGCTTTGACCGGCTGGCTGACCGTGTCTCGTCCATCCTGTAGCTCCATTTGTCCACGTTGCCCGGTCCGGATTGCTCCCCTATATCTCAACACACCATCGAGCAGTCGGCAATCATCCGGACCTAAAGTCAACCGAGGAGGGAAATAAACCGTCTTCCATCGACCGCCGAAAGGCAAGGCCGCTGAAGTTGATAAATATCGTAACACCAGGGACGTGCAAATTTGCCATGTGGCTTCGGTCGTCGGTCGTCCTGGGGAACCAATTGCTGGCCAACCACCAGACCAACCAGTCAACGGCGAGCGAACTGGATAAATGCCGAGACATTAGAGAGTAATGCGATGTGATTAACTTGATTAGATTAGAAGCATTTATTTTGTTCACTTCTGTCTCTTGCTGGGCTCTTTCGGAGCTTCGGGCCATTTCTTCCCATATCGAGTTCAGCTGAGCGCTGTCGTCAATGTTTGCCACAACATTTCAGCTTCATTATCTCGATTGTGAAGGACGATGTGGGGGTTTATGTCATTGGAGCATAGTCGCTGCATGTGCTTTCAAGACTAGTCTTTGGTGAAACGTTTGAAGATGAGATAGCACCGCGGTGTTTGCAAAAAAAAATACGTAGGTTTCTAATCAAACTGAAAAACGATCAGCGAATGTTTGTTCATTTTACTTGTTGCGGAGGATTAAATGTCCAGATGAAGTCAGTTGATAAAATGAGAGACGTCAGTGTTTCAAATTTATTTTTCTTAAAAAAAATTAGCCTTGGTCACGGGTCCCCCACAGACCGTTATTATGAAAAAAAAAATTCCACCCAAACCAATGATTGGACATGGTTCCTGGGACCATTCTGCATCTCTGGGCCGAGTTTCAAAATATTTGCCGGCAGAAATTTCGAATACGGTCAGTTTTAGTGTTTTGAGTAGAAATTAAGGAGAAATCACATGTAAAATGCGTAGAAAATGATCAAAATTTCAATGTTTTAACGCCAAAACATTAATGGTCATGGTTTTAAATTGTATTAACATGTAGCAGAATGATATAAAAACGATTTACAGCCCTGACTTAGCCGGATTAAGCCTAAGTGAAGTGACTTAAGTATATTATTTACAAGTTTATACCTTATTATTTAGAAACACTCCTACATCAAAGAATTTTAAGTCAACCCGGGCGGAAAGTGAGTTGGTGGATATAACTTCGAACTATCTTGGCTTGTTTATTCGCATCTTGCTGTAAACTCCTCGAGTTATGACGACTTTTGAAACCGACTGCGTATCATGGAAAGTATATTCCATGATCATACTGCATTATCTACAGTTGATATTGAGCTGTTAGTGGTAGTTTTTTTGGACTTAGCAAAAATTTCGAAAATTTTATTTTTTCCAAAATTTTACCCGAACATCATGAAATGATTATTTTGACTTTATTTCAAATTTATACTGGACTTAGCAAAATTTGCAGTCACTGACAGAATTTTCAATTTCCGACACTTAGAATAATTTTCATGAGCTGATATTTTAAAGTTTGATTTAATTTATGCTGGACTTTGACATTTTTGCGTATATTTTTTAATTCTTTACTTTTTACAGAAAAAGCATTTTTTTGGGACTTAGAAAATTTTCGGGAGGTTGGAAACATGATAAATTATTTTGATGTTTATTTTTGCTTTGAACCAAAATTTCGGAAAAATCGACGAAATTACAGGAAATTTTCGTCCGATTTTTACAAAAACATCAGTTTGTTCCTAAAATAATGTTCCTAACAAAACGTCTTCATTGAAATTTTGAAATTCGAAAGTTGGTTTTTAATAATTATTGATATTCAATTCAATTCAATTCATTTTATTTACCGAAATAACAATTTTACAATTTGTGTGAATAACTGGTTCATAGAGATTTGGTGTTCCTTGCAACTATTTCCTTTTCAATAACCGTTTGGTAACAGAAGGTTCTTCAAATGCAATTAAACAAAAACTAGGGAAAATTTAGCCAAAAAACCTAGTGAGATCGAAACTTGGGGTTTCTTAAAACTAATATCACAGACGAGTGGTGGGGTTGAGTTCCGCTTCATTAAAGGGGAAGGATGGCTTCAATCAGTGGGTTGTCCGACATCTGGCAGCTGGTCCGGAACTTCTGGAACAAGCGATCGATAAACTGGTCGATCGTCTCTGTCATATCTTGGCAACACTGCGCGCCAGGATTGGCGTCACCTGTTCTGCACCACCCTGGTCGTGCGCGCTGACAGCTGAGCTGCCGCGCAACCAACAACAACATCCGTCACTCCATCACCAGCAGCAGAAGGAATAATATCGTGCCTAGTGTTTGTGCTACATAATTAGAAGTCTATTAAAGTATTTAGTTAGTTACTAGTGCCGTGTTCTTTCTCTCTGCGTCCCGCCTGTCCCTCCTCCCAACCGCATTCACAACAGTTGGCGACGAGGATGAGTTTTTCTGGGAAACCATGCGGATTTTCGATTGCTCCTCCCGTGCCGGAGGAAATTGCGACGCGTGCTGCTCAAGCTCTGGCCACAATGGCGTGGTTCCGGATTTCGAAGGCTGCGGCGGAGGCCAAGCGGGACAACATTCTGCAATCCGCGGAGGACCAAACTGCCGAGGAACACTCGGTCTTGCATTTTTCGATGCAGCGGAAGTCGACGAATCGAAAAAGCTGCTCTCGCGGGACGGGAAAGTGCTCTCCCGGTCCCGGAGCAAATGCGCGAGTCAAACTGCAACGTGCTGCTGCTGCTGCAACAAGACAAGGCCATCAACACGGAGGAAGATACGCAACTCGTCGAGAACCATGCGACCTGCTCTTTGAGGTGGACAACCGTTCGACCTGTACTGCGAACCAATTTTTACACCCGACGTTCGATCCGACCAGAACTTGCGTGGTAAGTTGCGATGCTTTTTTCAACGTGCTGAGGAAAATGACGGTCGATGTGATTTCCGATGGCGATCATCTCACATGGCCCCGGTACGTCGTCGATTCGGAGAAGCTCATGCTTGCGGTCAGCAGGACCAATCTGCGGAGGGGCACCTACGCCTACTCCAACTGCTCATGGAGCATCTTGCGCTGGAAGTTCCCAGCAACTGCGAAGCGGCATCTGCGCCACCTTCAACTGCTCTAGGAGCAACATCCGCCGGACGTTTCTGGCAATCTGCGGAGTGGCAGCTGCGCCATCTCCAATCGCTCGAGGAGCAATCTGCGCTGGACTTGCCCAGCAATATGCGAAGTTAACCTTCAACCGCTCACGGAGCGAACCTGCGCTGGACGTGCCCAGCAACTGCGAAGGATATACGAAACCCTTCAAGTGCTCATGGAGCAACTTCTGCCGGACGTGCCCGGTAATTCTTTTTGCGGAGAGGCAGCTGCGCCAACCAATCTCCAACCGCTCATGGAGCGAACCTGCGCTGGATGTGCCCAGCAACAACTACAACCAACTACTGCTACTACTACTGCTCACGGAGCAACAACCACTGGACGTGCCCAGTACCTGCTACTGCTCGAAGGCAACTTCCGCCGAATTGGCCGGCATCTTCAAGAATTCGGATACGAGCTTGCACCGGACGTTCCCGGTATCTGCGGTCGGACTGCCAATGTCGTTCAAAGCCCCCATCCCATGGAAGCTTCTACCGGAACCACTGAGCGGATCCAGAAGTTCACCACAACGGAGGGGAGAGCTGTCATATCTTGGCAACACTGCGCGCCAGGATTGGCGTCACCTGTTCTGCACCACCCTGGTCGTGCGCGCTGACAGCTGAGCTGCCGCGCAACCAACAACAACATCCGTCACTCCATCACCAGCAGCAGAAGGAATAATATCGTGCCTAGTGTTTGTGCTACATAATTAGAAGTCTATTAAAGTATTTAGTTAGTTACTAGTGCCGTGTTCTTTCTCTCTGCGTCCCGCCTGTCCCTCCTCCCAACCGCATTCACAACAGTTGGCGACGAGGATGAGTTTTTCTGGGAAACCATGCGGATTTTCGATTGCTCCTCCCGTGCCGGAGGAAATTGCGACGCGTGCTGCTCAAGCTCTGGCCACAATGGCGTGGTTCCGGATTTCGAAGGCTGCGGCGGAGGCCAAGCGGGACAACATTCTGCAATCCGCGGAGGACCAAACTGCCGAGGAACACTCGGTCTTGCATTTTTCGATGCAGCGGAAGTCGACGAATCGAAAAAGCTGCTCTCGCGGGACGGGAAAGTGCTCTCCCGGTCCCGGAGCAAATGCGCGAGTCAAACTGCAACGTGCTGCTGCTGCTGCAACAAGACAAGGCCATCAACACGGAGGAAGATACGCAACTCGTCGAGAACCATGCGACCTGCTCTTTGAGGTGGACAACCGTTCGACCTGTACTGCGAACCAATTTTTACACCCGACGTTCGATCCGACCAGAACTTGCGTGGTAAGTTGCGATGCTTTTTTCAACGTGCTGAGGAAAATGACGGTCGATGTGATTTCCGATGGCGATCATCTCACATGGCCCCGGTACGTCGTCGATTCGGAGAAGCTCATGCTTGCGGTCAGCAGGACCAATCTGCGGAGGGGCACCTACGCCTACTCCAACTGCTCATGGAGCATCTTGCGCTGGAAGTTCCCAGCAACTGCGAAGCGGCATCTGCGCCACCTTCAACTGCTCTAGGAGCAACATCCGCCGGACGTTTCTGGCAATCTGCGGAGTGGCAGCTGCGCCATCTCCAATCGCTCGAGGAGCAATCTGCGCTGGACTTGCCCAGCAATATGCGAAGTTAACCTTCAACCGCTCACGGAGCGAACCTGCGCTGGACGTGCCCAGCAACTGCGAAGGATATACGAAACCCTTCAAGTGCTCATGGAGCAACTTCTGCCGGACGTGCCCGGTAATTCTTTTTGCGGAGAGGCAGCTGCGCCAACCAATCTCCAACCGCTCATGGAGCGAACCTGCGCTGGATGTGCCCAGCAACAACTACAACCAACTACTGCTACTACTACTGCTCACGGAGCAACAACCACTGGACGTGCCCAGTACCTGCTACTGCTCGAAGGCAACTTCCGCCGAATTGGCCGGCATCTTCAAGAATTCGGATACGAGCTTGCACCGGACGTTCCCGGTATCTGCGGTCGGACTGCCAATGTCGTTCAAAGCCCCCATCCCATGGAAGCTTCTACCGGAACCACTGAGCGGATCCAGAAGTTCACCACAACGGAGGGGAGAGCTGTCATATCTTGGCAACACTGCGCGCCAGGATTGGCGTCACCTGTTCTGCACCACCCTGGTCGTGCGCGCTGACAGCTGAGCTGCCGCGCAACCAACAACAACATCCGTCACTCCATCACCAGCAGCAGAAGGAATAATATCGTGCCTAGTGTTTGTGCTACATAATTAGAAGTCTATTAAAGTATTTAGTTAGTTACTAGTGCCGTGTTCTTTCTCTCTGCGTCCCGCCTGTCCCTCCTCCCAACCGCATTCACAACAGTCTCCAGTTCGGCAAGCTGGTGGAGATCATCGGTGGGGTGCCACGGATCGAGGTTGTAGATCATCTTCAGCAATTTGTTCTGCATCCTTTGAAGCTTTTTGCGGTGGGTAGCTGCGCAGGTTTTCCACGTTGGAGATCCGTACGTCAAGACTGCACGGAAAACGCACTTGTACAGCAACAGCTTGTTGTGGAGTTGTAATCGGGAGCGTCGGTTCACCAGCGAGTAGAGAGCCTTCGTCAGGTTTTTGCACTTTATGAGCGTCTGGTCGATGTGCTTGTCGTAGCGAAGCCCGGTGTCTAAGACAAAGCCTAGATACTTGGCCTCTTTGGACCAGTCCACCTCCAAGCCGCAGACTTTGACCTTGGAACTCGGAAGGTACTTGGGCGCTCTTCGGCGCGTAAAGAAGATGGCTTGCGTCTTGGAAGGGTTGATTTTGATCCTCCACTTTTGTTGAAACTCCTCCAGACGGTTCTGAGCAGCTTGAAGTTTGATTGTGACGATTTTCGGATCGTTGTCTGTTGCAAAGAAGCCAGTATCGTCAGCAAAGAACGCATACGACACTCCGTCAATCATCAGTACATCAGCAGTGAAGATGTTGTACAGCGTTGGGCTTAGAACCGAACCTTGGGGCACGCCACACGGTATTCCGTGGATGGCCGACAGTGCACCGTTGACGTTCACTTGAAAACTTCTGCCCTTCAGAAAGGAGTGCAACATTTTGACAAGATACAGTGGGAAGTTGGCTACTATCAGCTTGTGGACAATTGCTTCCTGCCACACCGTGTCATAGGCTTTCTCTACGTCCAGCATCAGCATGCCCGTCGATTTCTTCGAGTCAAATCCTTTCTTGACTGCTTGCGCAATCCTCACGAGCTGGTGATTCGTCGAATGCGCTCGCCTGAATCCGAATTGCTCGTCGGGGACGATGCGGTTGTTGTCCAAGTGTCGGTTCATTCGTGCGAGTACTATCCGTTCCAGGACCTTACTGAGCGTACTCAGCAGGCTTATGGGGCGATAGTTTCCGGGTTGCGTGATGTCCTTATTCGGCTTTGGAACCGCTACCACCAACGCGTGTTTCCACGCAGCAGGAAAGTAGGACAGCTTCAGGCAGGCGTTGTAGATTTTTGTGAGGTAGATTAATCCTTTTCGCGGAAGGTGCTTCAGCGTAATGTTCCGCAGACCGTCTTGACCCGGGGCTTTCCTGTTTTTCAGCTTCCGGAAGATAGCTTTGATCTCGCTTGGCTTCGTGTATGTGGACCAGTCGTCGTTACTTTCGTTCGCCTCTGCCACCACCGACATCGATCGCGCTACCTCGTCGTTCACTGAAGGGTCACCCGGCAAGGTGTTGTCGTGTGCCTTCGCGAAACTTTCAGCAAGCGCTCTGGCTTTCTCCGCGGGGGAGATGACCAGGCCATCGTCGATACGGAAAGGAGGATTGTGTTTAACTTTATTTCGCACGAGCTTGGAAATTTTCCAGAACTTTTTGTGGCCATTGGCGATATCGCGGACCGTATCGCCGAAGTTTTTGTACTTCAGTTTGCTGCACTCTTTTTGGATTCGTTGGTTCAGCGTTTCGACGATCAGGCCCAGCACAGGATCTCGCGAACGGATGAACTGCCGTCGACGGGTGTTTCGCAGTGTAATCAGCAGCCGCAATCCATCTGGTAGAACCACTTTCTGCGGATTGTACTCCGCCCAGGGGACTGCAACGTCTTCAGCTTCCAGTACTGCAGACGTGAATCGGCGAACAGAAGCGTCGATCTCGGCTGTTGTCTGGATGTTGTTCAGCGACTCTACGGTTACGTCCAGCTTTCCGCCAACGTCCCGCTGGAACCGGACCCAGTCCGCTCGGTCGTAGCAGCGAACTCGTTTAGCTTGTGTCTCCGCCTGAATGATGCAGTCGATCTCAAACGTCACGGGCAGGTGATCTGATGATAGCTCTTGATGTACTTTAGGAACTGACATGTTGACCCGGTTGTTAGACAAAACCAGATCAATGACCGAGGGTCGTGCGCGACCACGCGGGACGTACGTCGGCGTAGTGGGAGCATGAATGAAGAAATCAGAAGTACGAAATAGATTCATCAAAATGTTACCAGTCTGGTTTGCCCGCGTACAATTCCACATCCTGTGGCGAGAGTTGAGATCTCCCACGATGAAGTATGCTCCACTTTGCCTCGTCAGGGTTCCGATGTCACGCTTGAAGTTGACTCGATCTTCTTTGCTGCGTCCTCCAGGAAAGTAAGCAGCAATTATGGTGATTGGATCGCCCTCCGTTTGAACACGAACGCCAACCGCTTCAATCACCTTCGTCCGTAGATTGTCCATCGGCTTGAAACCGATTCCTCGTTTGACCAGGAGAGCAACCCCGCCCCCTCTTTCAGCAGCATCTGTTGGTCGATCCAGTCGAACAACTGAATAACCATCGATGAAAAATGACACGTTTCCCTGGAGCCACGTCTCAGTTAAAACGGCCACGTCAATTTTCTGCGACACAATAAACTCGGAGAGTTCAAGTGCCTTCTTCGGAACGGATCGTCCGTTCCAGTTTAGTACTTTTAATTTAGTTAAACTAGTGAACGTAAATATACTTCACCATGAGCTCGTGAAGAGCGAAGAACTGTTCCTCCCTAGTCGTACACTTACTGAGTCGAGCGTACATTTCTCTCGCCAAGCCCAAGAACTCGGTAATTGAAAACAGATCGTCATTGGGAGCTGCACCGGGTGGGGAGCCAGTGCCCGGACCAGCAGCAATGTTTGCGAAGGATAGGCCGGGTGCCACCACGTTTGAGGTGAACTTCCGTGGCGAGGGCGACGCTTTCTCGGCCTGCGGTGAGGCTTTGCGAGGTTTTTTCTTCTCCTGGTGCTTGAGGTAGTCCTTGCGAGCAGTGCATTCCTTGAAGTTGGCCGTGTGGTTGAGGTTGCAGTTGGCACATCTTATCTTCTGGCGGACGTCATCCGGGGCTTTCTCCAGCTCGGCCTTCGTTGGAAGCTGACATTCGTTCGATCCGTGCTTCTGTCCACACTTGACACAGCGAGGCGTCATGTTGCAATACCGGCTGCCGTGACCAAATCCTTGGCAGCGGAAACATTGCATCACGTCAGTTTTGTTTCGAGTGTAAAAACGCCACCAGACCACGACGTTGTAGATGGTTTTCACCTCGCGAAGCTGCGTCAGCTTCACCGAACCCTTCAAGAAGTTGAGAAGGTAAAGTGCACGATTTCCACCTTCCGATTTCGACAGCACTTTGACTTCCCGCGGGAAGATGTCGTTCTTTTCCAGTTCTTCGATCAGATCATCAACCTCGAACACGGGGAGACCCGAAAGGACGATCTTCACTAGGGCGTCCTCCGGCTTGGCATGGGTGAAGAATTCCGCGTTCAACTGGACCAGCTCAGCGGTAATTTTCTGGAAAAGGTCCGCGCACTTTACCTTGATCTGGACCGCCTTCTCAAAGTTTCGTAGGCTGTAGTTGCCGCCGCCACCTCCGAGACGTGAAATCAATTTGTTGATTTCAATCGCCGACTTGTTTCGCACTGTTATTGGGGGGCAGCGAGCCTTCGTCGTTTTCTTGACGCGGATGTCAACAACGCCCGGGATGCTGTCGCCGCTGATGCTGCTGAAATCGTCGTCGTCCATCGATTGCAAAGTGTCAAACCCGTTGGCAAGTGGGATTGGCTGGGTGGAAGCACCCGCCCAGGTGTTTCGATTTCTCGTACTGGTGAGATCCGAATAAGATGCTCGCCGCCGGAGTGAATAGCCGTGACCTGCTGCTGCGAGTTTTTTTACTTCTGTGTCCAAAGTGGGGTTAGTTTTCAGTTTCGGACCGTAGTCCCGCCGATCGAACGTATGCTGAGTTGACTTCTTCACACCCGGGACATCATCCGGTGGGGGCTTTGGCTTCTTTTTTCCCATGACAGGGAAACCGCGCGAGATTTCGACCCGCGATTTACGGTGGAAAACGATTTTGAAAATAAACAAGCTCGAGAGCGTTTTTCCCACGATGTTGACTGGTTAGTAGCTGTCAACGAACTGAAATTATTGATATACCCCCTACAAAAATCGTTCCGGCACTTAAAAAATTTACGGGATCCGTATCACGACAAGATTTTTGGTAAAATTTATTTGATTTTTTGGACTTAGCAAAATTTGGGCTTTTGGCCAGTAAAATATTTTCAACACTTAGAAATTTTTCGAGAGCAGGAAAATGAAAAAAAAAATTGGGACTTAGAAAATTTTTGGGAGTTTGGAAACATGATAAATTATTTTGATGTTTATTTTGCTTTGAACCAAAATTTCGGAAAAATCGTCGAAATTACAGGAAATTTTCGTCCGATTTTTACAAAAAACATCAGTTTGTTCCTAAAATAATGTCCCTAACAAAACGTCTTCATTGAAATTTTGAAATACGAAAGTTGGTTTTTAATAATTATTGATATACCCCCTACAAAAATCGTTCCGGCACTTAGAAAATTTACGGGATCCGTATCACGACAAGATTGTTGGTAGAATTTATTAGATTTTCAGGACTTTGCGAAATTTTTGCTCTCAGCCAGTTGAATATTTTTCAACATTTTGAAAAATTATTTTGATAAGAAACATTACCAGGCTTTTTGAAATTTTACTGTGGATTTTTGGACTTATGCAATTTTAGGAATATTTTCATAGACTTTTATTTTTAATTAAAAAAAAATGGAATATAGAGACTTTGGAGTAAAATAATTTTTCAACTTTGTAAAATCTTGTTTTGATGTAAGTGCGTACATTCCTGCAATATTACTCATATTTGTGAAGAGGAAGAAGGGGGGGGGGGTGGTCTTAATTGTGGCGGGGTGCATTAAAAACCAATAAAATTATTTTTGGGATCAAAATCTACTTTATGAACTTGATATGATTTTTGTAAGATTTCAGTTGTTTGCTACTATAAACTCAACTTGATGTGGCATTGTTGGTCAAATAAACTCAACAAGATTTTTCGCAGATACGCCTCGAACAATTTATGTTCGTGGCCATGTTCGGTTATCTCTTAACCATACCCTGGGGTGAACTTGACTTGTTCGTGTTTTTACGAACATGGGTAGATTTTTCCAAGAAGCAACTTTCTGCCCGGGAAGGAAAACTAGATTGCACAAAAATAACTTAAAATGGGGTGTCTTTGAGCCAAGGGGTAACATTGTACCAAAAAACGCATAAAGATTGCTTTGATAAGCTTGAATTTTATGTTAATTTATTAATTTGTAGACGGATTAATTTGGTCTATTTATGTTCCCCCAAAGCAATTTGATGATATTGCTACGCAAACCTGCTTATTCTGTTTGAATAGAGCGTGTTGATTTAAAATTAAATTAATTAAAATTAATTTTTCAGTTCTGAATTAATTCCTAATGAAATCAAATAAAACAATCAAAATATTAGGGAAACAAATTTTGTGACGTGGCAAGTTTGTGACATTGCAATTAGAATAAAATTGTTCTTTTTTGTTTTAAATCGTTTACAAATATCAACCTTACGAATGAAATCCGGAGAGAACTCCAGCTATCATATATTTTTCATATATTTTTCTGTGTAGTGATTAAACTTAGCAAAAGTTTAATGACACAACTTCCCACAGGGTTAATATTTCAAACCAACCAATTATTTTCCAACATTGCAGTTATCGTCATAAAATAACATTTTTTAATTGATTAAATTAATGTTGATACAATCATTGTAAGAATTCAATAAAACATATTGTTGATCATCAAGAACGTCCACTAATAATGTATTCAACAAAACAAATCCTACTTCTTCCAATGTGAAAACAAAATCCATCTTTTAATAAGCTTGGCATATCTTATGAAAACATGAAAATAGTACAGTTAAATATCAAATCAAATCAAATTGTTCGCTCTACAACATTACCAGCCAAACTGGGGTGAGAGGCAACCACGTTTAACACTCTACCACCGAACCCGATATAGTCAAGTATGTACAGGCGATTTAAGTTTTCAATGTGACTTGTGTCCTAAAACTCTTGTCGGGGTCAAACGGTAAGGCTTATGAAACAAAATTTTTATCATTTTTTTTTTAGATATTTTTTTAGATTTCGTACTTATTGAACTTTTTATGGCAGAGGACAATATATTCTCTGAAAAATATTTATTTGCAACGATTATACTTTGCAATTCAAGCTTATCGAGCTTGTTGTTAAGATATCTGGCTATTATAAAATCGTTAAATTTGGTACAATGTCACCCCTTGGCTCAAAGACACCCCATTTTAAGTTATTTTTGTGCAATCTAGTTTTCCTTGACTTAAAATTCTTTGATGTAGGAGTGTTTCTAAATATTAAGGTATAAACTTGTAAATAATATACTTAAGTCACTTCACTTAGGCTTAATCCGGCTAAGTCAGGGCTGTAAATCGTTTTTATATCATTCATCATTATGAAAGAATTTTTTGATCGATTTGGTGTCTTCGGCAATGTTGTAGATATGGATATGCACTACACTGAAAAAAAATGATACACGGTAAACAAAATTTTGGTGATTTTTAATTTCACTTTTTGTCACTAAACTTGATATGCAAAAAAACAATAATTTTATTTTTTTATTTTCTGAGGACATCAAATGCCAACTTTTCAGAAATTACCAGAATGGGCAAAAAATCTTTGACCGAGTTATGATTTTTTGATTCAATACTATTTTTTTCAAAAATTCGAAATATTGGTCGCAAAATATTTTCAACTACATTTTTCGATGTAAAATTGAATTTGCAGTCAAAAAGTACTTTAGTGAAATTTTGATAAAGTGCACAGTTTTCAAGTTATAGCCATTTTTAGGTAACTTTTTTCAAAATAGTCGCAGTTATTCATTTTTTTGCCCATGTTTGCCCACTTCTGAAAAAAATATTTTGAAAGGCAGAGAAAATTCTCTAAGAAAAAGAAATTTCTCTAAGAGAAAAATACTCTATACTCTTGAACTTTGTTGATACGACCCTTAGTTGTTGAGATATTGCCTTGCAAAGGTTTAAAAACAGGAATATTGATGTTTTTCAATTCTCACCAAAATCAAAATTTCACTTAAGTACTTTTTGATTGCAAATTTGATTTACATCGAAAATGGAAGTTGATTTTATGAAAAAATCTGAAAGAAAACATATCAGAAAAAAGTGACAAAAAGTGAAGTTAAAAATCATCAAAAAAAATTTTACCGTGTATCATTTTTTTCAGTGTAGTCCATATCCATACCTACAATTTTGCCGAAGACACCAAATCGATCAAAAAATTCCTTCCAAATTTTTTTAATTTTCATATATCATTTTTGTATGGACAGCTGCCAAATTTATATGGAAAATTATATGAACGAACGAATGATGCAAAATGGCTTCTTTGGGCATACCGAAGGCATCATAAATGTTTCAGCCGGATTAAAAAATACAAAAAATAAAGAGAACTGCTCAACATAAAAAAGGTTAATTCCAGAAGAGACGCAGACACTGCTTAAGCAATGTGGCAACCGGGCGATACGCATGCAAGGGGGTGTGGCTGCCAATCCCTCGCGTGGTCAGACTCGTGCGTAAGCAAAAAGACCCGGCCTTCTAGGTTATGCAAAAATCACCCTTTTTTGTAGCTACAAAAAAACTTTTTCTTGGCATAACTTTAAAAGTACTTCACTAAACAGAATAAAATTTAATAGGGTCTTAGGGGACCCCAAAACGAACAGAATAAGGCCGATCCGGCCAAAATCGGTTCAGCCAGTTCTGAGATAATCGTGTGGAAAAAAATCATGTCTACACACATCCCCACAGACATTTGTTCAGAATTTGATTCTGAGTCGATAGGTATACATGAAGGTATATCTAGGAGTCGTATTTAAGAAGTTCATTTTTCGAGTGATTTTATAGCCTTGCCTCAGTGAGGTGAGGAAGGCAAAAAATGAGCCTATTTCATGATTTAAAATTGAAACTTACTGAATCTGGCGCATACTCGGATAAAAATGTACGCTAGATGGGGACCTCATTACAGATGGGGACCTCATTACAGCAATAAAACGACAGCATCCTCGTTACGAAATTCATCGGAACTGTTTTCCTACGGTCTTTATACGCCTATCAATGCGTTTAGATCTCACATGTGCCTTATGAAAACTTCCATCCACATTACGCAAGGAAAAGAGAGCAAAAAAAGTGCTCTACCAAGTACCAAGTCACAGTTACTCGACTTACCGTAACCGGTCCAGGGTGCAAACCCATCATCATGGCGAGGTTACGTTACAATCACGTAGAAAAAAATAAAATCGGAGGCAAATACGACCTCAGCGTTACCATGACCACCGGGTGTAAAACCGTACCCATAAATTTGGCTGTTCATAAAGTTCGTTGGCCCACAGGTACTTCATAATTCAGAGATGTTTCTACGCCCACTTGACTTGTCTTGTTTAAATAAAATTTCAGTTCTTAGTTCGTAGTTTAGGATTTTCTAATTATATCTTACTAAATGTTCAAATCGTTCTTTTTCTTTTCAGGTGAGTTTCAAATGATGAATTTAAATTATATTTGCGAGATTTGAGTAAGTATGGAAAACAGGTTCATGGCTTCATAGTTAACTAGTCACAGGTTATCTTCATTCAACTCAAAACAATTTTCAAACATGCTGATGCTATTTCTGTGAGCTACACATGCAGTAACTGAACTTGAACTATTTCACATTCTCTTCAGCTTGAATAGAGTTGTACTCCTACAACAATGCTCACTTCTCGGCATCAATTTGAAGCATTTCAATTTGCCACTGGTCTTGATCGTATCAAGCAAGCTCACCGAATATCTCTAAACGCTTCACCTAATCCCTCGCCACAATCGCGCGCCGGCCACCCGTGAAGAGAGGACGGAGCTGCTGCTGCTGTTTTATGCATTAGCAATGATCTTGATCGTGAATTTCGAAATTGGCAAACCGAACCACGAACCGCCGGAGCAAAACAAAATCGTGGAAAATAAACCATTAACCGCGCCACCGCAGAGAGCGAAAAAAACAGCCCGAGATAGTTATTGCTGAGTCGATCTTTTGAGCGCGCTAACTTTTAGTATGGATTTAGATCAACAGCAGCGGATTCGGTGTTTTCGATGAGCTTTCGGTTGAAATATGATATACCGGGCTGAGGTAACAGCTTCATCGCGTAACTTGCTTGTTTTAATCAAGAATTGCTGATTCAGTAACTTGAAAAAGTAATTAACCTATTGAAAAAGTGTTGAAAATTTCAAAATTATTCTTGTGAACATATCTAAAATCCTTTTTTTTAATATTATTTATTCATTGCCATTTTTTAAGCAAAGGCTGCTTGTGTTTGTTTTAAAAACAAATAGATAAGTATCAATATGAACCCTTTTGAAAATTTTCAATATAAAGATGATTTTTTATTATATAAATCATTAATATTTATTTCTATCCAGTGCTTTCTGCCGGGCATTCGAGGGGCTCGGATTAGTTAGACTTTGTATTCCTATTTTTTTTATTGAGCTTTTCTTCCGAAAATAATAACACAAAAAAGTTAACAAAAGTTGCAATGCAATGAATTGTTTCTTTTTTTAACACCTAAACTCCCAAGCTCGAGAAAAAGGGGGAATTTGTATGGAAATTCCCCCTCTATCTCGAGCTTGGGAGTTTAGGTGTTAAATACTTAAATTATTACCCCTCAGTTTAGCAGATAAATACAGCAATTCCATTTGAAAAGACCATAAACCGAAAAAAATGTTTTCCGATCGGGCTAAAACGAAGGAGCCTATGTCTGAAAATATTTTTATTGGATTCCTTGGGCAATTTTACATAATATACTCAAAAATGGAAATGGGAGGTGTTCATTAACAGAATTCCGAGGTATGATTTTTTGAAAATAAAAACTGGAGTTTTCGGCGATAACTTTAAAATTTCAGCGGTGACGGCGGCTTCGCAGTTTTAGTTTAAAAAAAGTTGATTTTTTCCCGTTTTCGTAATTTTTCGGTTTTTGCGCGCAGCGCACCGAAAAACTCAGTTTTTATTTTCAAAAAATTATATCTCGGAATTCTGTTAATGAACATCTGATGAGTATGTTCCCGAGCAGGGGTAAATAACACGGGAATACCATATTTTGGTATTACTTGGGCAAATAACAGGGACCAAAATGTGCCCTTGGTTGCCCAGTAATAGATGGTAAAAAGTCTTGTATGTGGAAGGGCACAACAATACCAAACCATGTTATTCCAAGGGTAAAATAATACCTCAAAATAAAACCATCTTAATACCAAGTTGAGGTCTACTGGATTTTTGAACATTGCTTGAATACCAAAACTTGGTATTGCCATGATTTAATTTTAAGGTATTCCCGCGCCCTTGGAAAATCAGATTTTGGTATTCCTGTGGTCTTCCACATACATGATTTTGGTATGATTTCATGGTATTTTACCATCTATTACTGGGCAACCAAGAGCACATTTTGGTCGCTGGTATTTGCACAAGTAATACCAAAATTTGGTATTTTCATACCATTTTTAAGTGCAACAGTTGCAGTTAGTGAAAAAACGGAAATGATCCATATGCAACAGCCAAATCTACTCACCTGATGATTCCATGTTGTTCTTAGTGATATTCTTCACCACATCGAATGCATTTGTCATTGATGAACGGCCATTGCTTGAAGTTCTTGAAGATTCTAAAAAATAACAAGATTGAAAAATAAGTGTTATTAAAATGAAACTGGATTGAAATTCACCAAAATTCAATAATCTGTCGATTAACTCGTTTTTCAAAGTATTTGGTTATCCCAACATAGAGAAATTTCAACGTTTTTAAAAAAAATCTTAGTGGGTATATCAAAAAAAATTGAAAATCAGCTTGAACATTTTTGGGTTTCAAGTCATTTTAGCGCAAAATTAATTATCTCATCAAAATTTATTAAAAAAACATTCCCATAGTTTCAGAGGAATTTGATGAAACCTATCAATACCAAAATAATACAAAAATGTGGCTTAGAACTTAGAAAATTTTCCGCAATGTCAAGCCATTTCTTTAGGGGGTATATCAAAAATGTTTAAAATCAAGTTTGAAATTTCCGGTTTTCAATGAAAGCATTCGCTTTGAGACATCATTTTAGCGCAAAATTAATTATTTTGTCAAAATTGGTCAAAATTTTCTCATAGTTTCAGAGAAATTTGATAAAACACTTTAATACCAAAAGAATACCAAAATGTGGTGTTCGACCATTGACAAATTCTGCAGTTTTGCAATATCAAAACAATACCTTAAATTAGTATGATAGCACAGTTTGCTCTTGCATAATCCTTAAGACAAATTTTAAAGGGTCAAGGAATACCAAAATTTGGTATTGATACCAGAGAAAGGTATTATTACGCATTTAACTTGTTATTTACCCATGCTCGGGTCTCCACCACATCGAATGCATTTGTCATTGATGAACGGCCTGTGCTTAAAGTTCTTGAAGATTCTAAAAATAACAAGATTGAAAAATAAGTGTTATTAATGAAACTGGATTGAAATCCACCAAAATTCAATAATCTGTCGATTAACTCGTTTTTTCAAAGTATTTGGTTATCCCAACTTAGAGAAATTTCAACGTTTTAAAAAAAAATCTTAGTGGGTATATCAAAAAAAATTGAAAATCAGCTTGAACAATTTTGGGTTTCAAGTCATTTTAGCGCAAAATTAATTATCTCATCAAAATTTATAAAAAAAAATTCCCATAGTTTCAGAGGAATTTGATGAAACCTTTCAATACCAAAAAAATACAAAAATGTGGCATCCTGACTTAGAAATTTTTCCACAATTTCAAGTCATTTCTTTAGGGGGTATATCAAAAATGTTTAAAATCAAGTTTGAAATTTTGCATAATCCTTAAGACAAATTTTAAAGGGTCCAGGAATACCAAAATTTGGTACTGATACCAGATACCTGATTACGCATTTCCCTTGTTTTTTACCCATGCTCGGGAAAACTGACGCGCAAAAGATCGTCTGTTGTGTGCTATCTTGTGACAACGACCATTTTGGTCGAAAATGAGTTAATGATTACGTTTTACTATACTTAACAAACACTACAAGATGCTTTAATCCGATTTTGGAAATTCGCTTCCGTTTTTCGGATATCGCAAAATACACTTTATCATCAAAATGATCGTGCACACTTGTGACACGTCATACATGTTGTTGGAAAATGTGGAAATTTTTTCTTATTTTTCTCAAATTTATGTTAATACTTATTTTTTTTAAAGCAATTCCATCATTTGTTTTTGAAAATACGCTGATCAAGTTAATTAAACCATTGATTTGAGCTAACTTTAGTTTGTGTAGGAATTCTGTGACACGTAGTACAATTTTACTTTCAAAACACACTTGTGACACGTGCTTTTCAGATTTTTGTTTACAAAATTTACTGTATCTTTTAACTGGTGTAACCAAATCAGTTGAAACTTGGAGCGTTTGTTTAGCGATAGTATACGAACCGATTGCTTTAAAAAGTTTGACTCCATCATTCTTAGTTTTGAAATTATTTACCATCAAACGTTAAAATCCGTCCGTAAAAATGGACATCTTAAAAAAAATACGAAATTCTAGAGGATTGTTTTCATGGCTAAAATATACTAGATCCACTTTGAATTAATTGCTGTTAAAAGGCAATCCATATCTCATCATATCGATGCATCTGTGTGCTCTTGAACTAAGCTTGCTTTGATTCCTAAGAGTGCACAGAGGCATCGATACTGCACTGATGTTTAGCTAAACCAATGCAATAAAAGCAAATCCAAAACACCGAACCAATAAACCCTTTTCGAATCGTTTTGCCGTGGCAATCGAACGACGAACCGATGAAAAACTTTCAATTAACACCCAGCTCCCCGTTCACAAATTGACCATCACTTCGTGGCATAACCTTAAGGCCACTTAAGTGTGCAAATTTATTATTATAGACCACGGGGTATTTACGACACCCGTGGTCACTACTTCCACACCCAATCATTTCCATACAATTTGTGCGAAAATCATCGGTGTAAAAGAAGCAAAACAGAAGAAAAACTCGAGTAATTATTAAAAACTTTAACAAGCCTCCAATAACAGTAATAATAACAACAAGAGCAACCCACAGTGTGGGACAATTAAAATTTCATTAACTTTATGGTTCAACGCTTAGCCGGAATGGTTTTGGGCCGTGTATTTCTCCACCCCTCCTTTCATTCATTCATTCGATAAATACTGCTTTACTTTTATTTTTTGCAACGTTTCCTTCGAATCGCCTTGCGTCTGGGGATTACGACATTCTCGGCATTCTTCACTTCCACTTGATTTATTTGTTTTTGTTCGGCCACAATTTGCCTCATACTTTTGGTGGGCGTGGTGGACTTGGAGCGCGTAATTTCCACCCCATGTAATCACGGTGGCAGTAATTGAAAGGTCCTTGAGAACGCGATGAAAGCTCGAAGTGTACGGACATTAACTATCGTATGGTAAAGAGAGGAGGTGTGTTGAGAAAGGAAATGGTATAACATAACATTGGGCAGTAATAGGGAAACGTTGGGTAAAACGGCGGGATCGGTTAGACAGCTCGATTGGAACACTGCGAGTAACATTTCGCCTCTCCATATAGGCTCTCTAATGGTGATCTTAGCGGGTTGCAGTCTGGATTTCGTCATGTATATGTCTGAAGTTTCTTTTTAAAAGGTTCAATAAACAAAAAAACAGTTTTTTGTGTGTTTTTAAGTTAGTTAATGCGATTTCAAAAACATCCAAAAAGCAAAAAAAACTAAGTTTTGTTTTTTGAATCTTCTTAAAAAAAATTACAAAATCGCGATGAGTAAAAACAGTTTTTTTAATTTTTTAAAAACAAAGCGTTACTAAATCTACTAAATCAGTGAAGAGCCATTTCTATTTCCAACTTTGGTCAAAACTCATCCTATTTTTTTGATAAACAATAAACGTAATTTACATCTAGTTTAAAAAAAAACTGCAACTTTAAACAAAAATTACGTTTCACAACCCTTCCATTTTGCCCCTCCTGCCCCGGTCATTATCGGTGAAATTATTAACCTACAGGATGACATAAAGCGAGAAAAAAAATGTTTCTCGAAATTCCTACAACGCGATCGTAAATTTCGCGAAATGATGAAAAATGCTCAAAAGTTGCTGAAAGCAGCCCGATTTATTTCGATTTCGCTCAAGGAGCAACAACTGTGTGTAAGACGACACTGGTGGTTGTGGCCCAGCCCCGCGGTTTTGCCGCGGTGTCGGGAATTTATTTCATTGCCTGTCAGAGAGGAGGAACCACAACCTCAAGTAGGGTAATACGATGAATTGGATCCTGGCCGCAGCCCAAAGTGAAGGCGAGCGCGAGTTACTTTGGACGGAGGACGAAAAAAAGGGGGAAAAAATAAACGAGTTTGTGCCATTTCCGCGAGCCCAGATAAGAGAGCTTTGTGGCATTCAGGTAGTAGCATCGATTTCGTAAATCAGACTGATATAGTTGACAGCCGTTGGCGAAGATATCGTTCGCAGGGCGGTTGTGGTTGAAGAAGGCACTCCGCGAAATCCCAACGCGGTCGCGTGCATTGCGTAATGATGGTGCGCTTGCTCAGCTGTGATTAATCGGTGCAGGGACTGCCGAGGGAATATTAAGTATGCATCTTATTAAAAGTATGAACACAAATCATTCAAATATTTGTGAATATAAATCATAAAAAATAATTTAACTACATTTTATTGAAGGCTGGGTGGCAATTTAGTAAACAAATTTGTGATAAAGTAACGTAACAATTCTACACGAAAACTGGAAAGTCCATACAAGTCTACCAAGGATGTTAACGATAAAATTATCGAAGCTTGATAACGATAACAATAATTCTATCGTTATCGTTATCGTTATTTTGATAATCCTACCGGCGATAACCTTATTGGCGATAATGGTTGATAGCTCAATCATATCATGTTAAATTTGCAATGCTTTCACTAAGAATATATTTTTTGAAAATGTCGTAAGTTTTATAGTATGAATACCGGCATCAGGGGTGACATTGGGTCTGGGGTGGGTTATACAAAAATGCTGAAATTTATATGACCCAATCTTACCCTCCAGACCCAATGTCACCCCTGATGACTTTACTCAAAATTTTACACAAAATACTGTATTTTTTCGAAAGTACTCAATGTATGCTTTTACACTTTGTTACATTTGGGTAATTCTCCGCCAACTCACACAGCAGTTGCCCCGACCCCTCTTCGATTTGCGTGAAACTTTGTCCTAAGGGGTAACTTTTGTCCCTGATCACGAATCCGAGGTCCGTTTTTTGATATCTCGTGACGGAGGGGCGGTACGACCCCTTCCATTTTTGAACATGCGAAAAAAGAGGTGTTTTTCAATAATTTGCAGCCTGAAACGGTGATGAGATAGAAATTTGGTGTCAAAGGGACTTTTATGTAAAATTAGACGCCCGATTTGATGGCGTACTCAGAATTCCGAAAAAACTTATTTTTCATCGAAAAAAACACTAAAAAAGTTTTAAAAATTCTCCCATTTTCCGTTACTCGACTGTAACAATTTTTGGAACGTGTCATTTTATGGGAAATTTAATGTACTTTTCGAATCTACATTGACCCAGAAGGGTCATTTTTTCATTTAGAACAAAATTTTTCATTTTAAAATTTCGTGTTTTTTCTAACTTTGCAGGGTTATTTTTTAGAGTGTAACAATGTTCTACAAAGTTGTAGAGCAGACAATTACAAAAATTTTGATATATAGACATAAGGGGTTTGCTTATAAACATCACGAGTTATCGCGATTTTACGAAAAAAAAGTTTTGAAAAAGTTCGTCGTCATCGATCATGGCAGTTCACGGTCACCCGCGACAGACACGGACGACGAAACAAACAGAAACGCAAAAAGTAACTTTTTCAAAACTTTTTTTCGTAAAATCGCGATAACTCGTGATGTTTATAAGCAAACCCCTTATGTCTATATGTCATTTTTTTTTGTAATTGTCTGCTCTACAACTTTGTAGAACATTGTTACACTCTAAAAAATAACCCTGCAAAGTTAGAAAAAACACGAAATTTTAAAATGAAAAATTTTGTTCTAAATGAAAAAATGACCCTTCTGGGTCAATGTAGATTCGAAAAGTACATTAAATTTCCCATAAAATGACACGTTCCAAAAATTGTTACAGTCGAGTAACGGAAAATTGGAGAATTTTTAAAACTTTTTTAGTGTTTTTTTCGATGAAAAATATGTTTTTTCGGAATTCTGAGTACGCCATCAAATCGGGCGTCTAATTTTACATAAAAGTCCCTTTGACATCAAATTTCTATCTCATCACCGTTTCAGACACCCCCCCCCCCCCCCCATCGGGGACAATTTCCATACAAATAAAATCTTTTTTGTATGGAGCGTAGACAATCGCAACACCACCCCCCCCTAAGGTGTCCACGTGGTTTATGGATGGTCCCCATGTTCAAAAACGGAAGGGGTCGTACCACCCCTCCGTCACGAGATATCAAAAAACGGACCTCGGATTCGTGATCAGGGACAAAAGTTACCCCTTAGGACAAAGTTTCACGCAAATCGAAGAGGGGTCGAGGCAACTTTTCCCGATTTCGTGTGAGTTGGTAGAGAATTACCCATAGTTTTTTTTAAATATTCAAATTATCACAAAATATCGTATTTTTTTGAAAATTATAAAATTTTCAAAATTTGCAACATAGGTATCAAACGCAGCGAAATTTTGCATGCATTTTCTTTTTTTCTATGTTTTCTTCTTTGGAAAATACTGATTTTTTACAAAATACCGTATTTATCTAAAATACTAAAAAAAAAAAAAATTTGCAATAAGGGTAACGAAGCGAAATATGTTATGCATTTTTAAATTATGAGAGTCTTGTAAGGAAAATACTAAAATTTTGAAAAAATACCATATATTTTCGGTTGTACTAAAAAAAATTTACAAAAAAAACTCTAATCAAGGGAAAACGCATACAAAATTTCACTTCGTTTGAAAATTTAAATATTTTCGGTAAATACGGTATTTTGTGAAAATTTAAGTATTTTTCCAAAAAACTTAAAAAAAGTGAAAATGTACACAAAATTTCATGCTGCAAATTATGAAAATTTAAGTACTTTCGATTCACGGTATTTTGCGAACAATTTTAAGTATTCATACTTTGAAACTTACTACATTTTCAAAAAATATATTCTTCATTGAAAATATAACATAATATGATTGAATTCAGTCGATTTTAAAAAAGATTTTAAAAATGAGTTATCGTCCATTATCGGCGATATGATTATCGCCGATAGAATTATCGAAATGATGATAACGATAACGATAGCTTTCAATTTTGGCGGACCGAAATTAACTTTGAAAAAGTCAAAGTAGTTATGTCACAGACATAACCGGAATGGCGTAGACTACGTAAAGTTTTGAGATGTGGACATAGAGTTTTCCATATCTTAATTTTGAAGAATTAGCTAGATACTTGAAATACATTAACGGAATAAGATCGTAAATGGGAGATGGACCCCCCAACAAGACAGAACTTACACACTCCAGTCAACTCAATCGGACCGCAACTGCCATGTAACCTTCCTTTGAATGTTTTGGTAAATCTTTGACTAGAAAGCCTTATTTAAACAATGAAAACATCGAATGGAGGAGAGAAGAACGAAAAACGATTTTTTCGCGAACCGAATGAAAGTTTGGTAGCATAATGTGTGGGGAGAGAGAGGGGTTGGGGGGGAGCAGCCTCAGAAAGCTGTGCAATCCGTCACCCCCGAAGACCAACACTAGTTCTTGAAAGGCATTTCACCGACTCATCACGGGTGGGACGAGAGACGGGGAGTGAGGCAACTCCGAAGAGTTGGGATGTCTTCACCCCCTTCCTGATTGTTTCACAACCACGGCTTGACCCACGAGAGGTTACTGTTTGGCGAGACGGCAGCAGGCGCGTGCCTCATCTTGTTGCTGCCTCGTACCGGGTGGGACGAGGGACGGGGAGTGAGGCAACTCCGAACCACGGCAACCACGAAAGATCCAAACGGTCCGGCCATCGAGAGGCAACTGGCTGACGGTGACGACGAGAAGGCGATGCGCGCTTCTTTTGCAGTTCTGGTCCCTCTCTCTCCTGCTGCTGCTCCTCTGGGCTGAGCTTTCCTGCTGCTGCTGCCGGTCCGACGTCTGAGACGTAAATGATGGTCTGAAAACTGGCACACTTTCTTATATATGTTTTCGGCTCGCTACTTCCCCTCCTTTTTCGCGACCGACACTCGGTCGCGTTGCTCGGGTGATTTTCCCCTCAAAATAGGTACTTGACATTCCCGTCCGTGAGTGGGAAGCGCTCATTTGGCTTGCAAAATCTCTGCATTTTGAAAACATTTTAAAACATTGAGTTGTTACAATAGTAAAACTATTTTGCCAACATTGAAAGTTTAATAGCAAATTGCTGAATAATTTTCGAATCAAATGGAACCAAAATCGTGCCGATTCGATTTGAGGGAAGGAAGATATAAGCGATTGACGGATGACGCAATATTCCAGGGCCTTCGGCTCGGGTTTTTTGGAATGGCACCCCAGTACCTTCGACAAAGACGTAAGTCTACGTCAAAAATATTTGCAACGTCCTAACAAATAAATAAAATGCACCATTATCAGGAACCTTTTTTTTGTAATATTGTCTATGTGCTACGACTTGATTCTAAAATAATTTTACCTTGAAAACGGTGTTCTAATCAAAATATATATAAAGTACTTTTTGATTCTAAATTTGATTTTGCTTTTATACATTATTTTGAAAAAGTGCATTATCAATAAATTCAAAGAATCATGAATAACATTTCATGGAGACTTCTATGGGCGAATAATCGCAATGATGCAAAATGCTTGTATTGTCCCAAAAAGTTTTAAACAAGAAATACGAATAAAATCCATTTCCGGAGAATTTCTAAAGTTTTGAATCACCCAATATTCGAAATTGATAAAATTTGGTCAAATAAAATAAACGCCTGAAATTAAAGACACTTCATCAATCATAAATTACTTGTATTTCTTTTATAATTAAATATACAATTATCTTTTCAGGCAAATACAAATTTAATTTTAACGGTTTAACATCAACCAGTGCTTTTGCACCCAGATTTTTGTTAAAGACATTTTAGTATCTTCAAAACTACGGGTACTATCGAAATAGTGTTTTATTCATCAACTAAAGTACTGTCCACAAAGTAATTTACAACAAAGTTTGACTAATTTTACAATCCCGTTGTTGCAGGTCTGGGTCCGTAAGTTTGACTATTTTGGAATAAGAAGACAACAACTTCTTTCGTTGCTGTGCACCCTTAAGTTTGTGTCCCCCCATCCTGAAAAATGTTCAAAAAAAACAGGAGGCAGACTGGAGTCCCGATTCACCCCAGATTACGGTGCTTAACAAATAAAACTTTCATTCAAAATACATTTCAATTCGGTTGAAAACTAACTATTTAAAATGCTTCAAATAAAGTTGACTTATGCAGTAGTGGCACTTTCAGATTTATTTTTTTCAAATTTTTATTTTTCGACTACAAACCGCAAAAGACCTTGGGGAATTTTTATCATGGATTCTTGGATAACATTACTGTTTAAAGCATTTTGTGATACTTTTGGTCAAATTTTTAAAAATGAACCCTCACAATTTTCTATAGCTTAATTAAAATAACACATCTCACAGTGTTTCATAGCTACATTACTATGCAAGATTTGGTCAAACGGGCTTAACCATACACACTGCACATTGCCTTCAAAATTTGCATTTATATTCCAGCGCGACACCATCGGCAAGTAAAGCAGCTTAACTGAACGCCAAAAACTGATGAAACTGGCATATAATCCCCAGGGACGAGCTCAATTGCTCGCACCAAAATGCAATTGAATTAAATTGAAAAAGAACAAAGAACCACCCAACTTTAATATTGAACTCTGGAGGTGTGGGTTCCCATTGTGAAACCACCAAAAATTGCCAAAATGAAGCAAAGTTCATAAGCCTTAGTTTGCATATATTGACACTGTGAATAAGTTAAAAATCAGAAACTTTTTTAATGAAGCTTAAAATTTTAGAGACAGGTTTATATTTTTGGGATGGTGATATTGAAAAAAAATATTTGTTTTCACCTTCTACTTCCACCGATATTTAAACTGAATCAAAAATCTCTTTCTCTAAACTGCAGTCCGTAAGCGGCGGTGGCAAGAGCAATATGGATGATGTTTTGCTGGGCACCAGACACGGGGGAGTCTCGTGCTGTGCTACAACAGCGTAGAAAAGTTTTGGCTTTGCCACATAATAAATGTGTCCGGCAAACCGTGCCACGGCCGCTGTCCCCCGCGAATTTTCCGATGGCCACGTTCGGAACACAGTTCGACGGGTAGAATTGTAATGCAGAACCGTGTTTGCACTGATTGAAATTTACACTTTTATTTAATAACTTTCTAATAATGAAGGACTTTTTAGAATGTTCAAAACTTGAAGCAAGTTTTTTTAAACCTATAATACAAATGATATTGTTTCATAAAAATGGTCATGAAACAAATGTCATACATTAGACATTTTATCCCAGTGTAAACAGCTTAACCTCACGTGTGCGTGAATTATGGCATGTCGTTGAAGATGCACCATACCGTGTCCAACCGGCTGCACTGAATTTCTTTCACTCTTCTCTTTCCGACCGTTTTGGCGCGCAAAGTGTGGGTGGTGCGATGACGTGGTGCAATTGCAATCAAAGTTATACGGAGGATTCCACTGGATCCTCTGCGACTAAAAAACAAAACCTCAACCCTTAATAAACTAAGTAATTTGAACAAAAAATTCAAATATTCAAAAAACGTAAATAGTCTTAAAAAGAGAAAAATCGATAAATGAATTAAAAAGCGAAAATTGCGAATTAAAAATAAAACAATATTTAAAAAACTGTCAGCAGAGGGTTAAAAGGTGACGTTCAGACCATAAAAAGGTTCCCGCGAGAGGTCGACAAATTTATGGGAATCTGGCCAGAGTGGTTGAACGTTTTCGGCGAGAGTGCGCGCGATGCGGTTATCGAATTCCCGACGACCTGGGACTGGGGTTATCTGGCTCCGAAACAGGCCGACGACGCCGGTTTATGCACCTTTCGCCGGTCACCAGTGCTGGAACGCGTGTGGAATCGGTCCCCGGTGCATACTATGCACCGGTTACTTACTCACCGTGTCTCGTTTGGGGCACCAGGATGTTTATGTTTACATCGGTGTTTTACATTCATATGAGCTATTGGGCTAATTTATTCACGTTCTCCCGACTGCGGGTGAGGGCGATGTGGGGTTAGCAAGAGTCAAACTGAGATTTCTGAGGCTTATTATAGGAAATTGTTAAAATTTTAGTTTACAGATCCACAATATTTTTAGTGCTTTAAATATTTTCGATGCAATTTTATATATTTAAAAAAAGACTGGGTTTTATATTTAGCGATCACCTCATATTGGCTTCTTGGGTAAATTAGGACAAATGTAACGAATCAACGAAATAATTAATTTCGGGTAAAACAGAAACAGAACAAAACAATTAGTACACCGATTTTCAAATTCATTGCTCTAAAATTTCCTGCCTCTATTCAGACTGTAGTAACAGATTCCCAAAAAAGTGTCCACGTGGTTTATGGATGGTCTCAAAATTGTGATTGTTAGCGGACTGTATACAATTGGCCTACTTTGTTTGTCGGAACAAAGTGGCCACACGTGAGGGACGGCTTTCCGGCGGATTAAGGATCGCGCGCGAGGAAAAATGAAACACGTCTTGCTCTCTTCAAAACTTCTTCGGACTGATGTTTATTGTTGTTTGTTTTTCACCCACTTCAACGCAAAAAGCACGCAACGACGCTCGCGTTGACAGACCGGCCGCGCACCGAGGGGTCGGCCGCAGGTGTTCCGCAAACAGTGATTCATTTAATCCAAAGCACAAAAATAACTTTCTTGAATTTCTTCATAGATGTCTAAAAACTGCTGTCCTTGTTAAAGTTTAAATTATCGCCAATTAATAGAATTGTGCTAATTATACAGCCATTCCCCACGAAAACAGCATGATTCGAAAAAAAAGCTCTCCGATCGGGCTCAACATTTTTCTGGGGGTTCCTTGGCCTAAATAATTAGACCCGTATTTTTTCGTTTGGCCATTAGGGTGACCTACGCCGTGTTAGAGTGGTCCGAAAAATGGCAATTTTCGTCGATTTCCTCAAAAACCACTTTTTTCAAAAAATCGTATCTCCGCGCCATTTCATCTGATTTTAGCTGTTTTAGACGCAAAAGAAAGGTGATTAGTTTGGTTATTTAAGAAAAATAGTAAGAAGTTTCAAAAATCTAGCTTAACATATGAAAAGGTCGTATGAAAACTTAAAATGCAGTTTTGAAGGTCTCGGGACCAAAAAGCCTATGTCTGAAAATATTTTTATCGGATTCCTCGGAAAATTTCATATAACATATCAAAAAATGGTGAAGTTATGTTTTCAATACTCTGAGATACGATTTTTTGAAAATAAAAACTGAGTTTTTCGACGCGTCACGCGCAAAAATGGGAAAATGACAAAAACGGGAAAAAATCGACATTTTTCACTAAAACTGCGATAACTTGAAAATTTCAGCGATGACCTATACATGTAAGGGTACCAAAAGTTGCGTATTTCAATTACAAAAATTTTGGTACCCTAACATGTATAGGTCATCGCTGAAATTTTTAAGTTATCGCCGTTTTAGTGAAAAAAGTCGATTTTTTCCCGTTTTCGTCATTATCCCATTTTTGCGCGTGGCGCGTCGAAAAACTCAGTTTTTATTTTCAAAAAATCGTACAGTCATCCCACATATTCGGAACACCCACAAATTCGGAACACTTTTGTGATAATTTGTCAATAGCATGCCGAATGCAGCTTTTCTCTCGACCCTACTATTTTTAGGAGCTTTATTTGGACATTTTCTTGCTATTTTACTAGTAAAAGTAGTACTTTTTGAACAAAAAACTTCACTTCAAGACTATTTTATCGAGAGCAGCAAAACACTACCTCCAAATTGCTTGTTCCATGATTGTGGGATGTTATTGTGCCTCCCACAATTGTGGAACACCTGAATTTAACTGATATTTTCACAAAAAAAAAATCAGACCATGGATAAAACATCAATAAGCTTGAGTTTCACTAGTTGCAGTGTGTGAAGTCATTATTTTGTTACAAATATGTACTCCTGGAGAGATCCAAAGTTTGTTTACATCCGTAAGAAAAGAGTGTTCCGAATTTCTGGATTTCAAGGGTCAGAGTTTTTCTTCAAAAACTTGATATAAAAGTAAAAAAAATGCAGTTGTTCGATACAGCATTCGAAAGATCGCATTAAAAGCTTTCAAATGAAGGTAAAAGCGAATCATTAAGTTCAATTACTGATTTGCTATGATTTTTTGAACATTGGTCGATCTGTAAACTGTTCCGAATATGAGGGATGACAGTATCTCAGAGTATCGAAAACATAACTTCACCATTTTTTGATATGTTATGCGAAATTTTCCGAGGAATCCGATAAAAATATTTTCAGACATAGGCTCTTTGGTCCCGAGACCTTCAAAACAGCATATCAAGTTTTCATACGACCTTTTCAAATGTTAAGCTAGATTTTTGAAACTTCTTACTATTTTTCCTAAATAGTCAAACTAATCACCTTTCTTTTGCATCTAAGACAGCTAAAATCGGATGAAATGGCGCGGAGATATGATTTTTTGAAAAAAATACTGGTCTAATTATTTCGGCCAAGGAACCCCCAGAAAAATTTTGAGCCCGATCGGAGAACTTTTTTTTCGAATCATGCTGTTTTCGTGGGGAATTGCTGTATATGATTATAAGTTTGAAAATCATAACAAATATAAATAATAAAACATGGACTTTATGACTGTTTCAAAAATATCCTGGGACCCCGAGAATTTCCGGGATTCTATAAAAAAAATACCTGTTTAGGACAAAATCAATTTTTGCCCATTGGAAATATTACAATTATGTTGTGATTCTAAAGAAAGCCCTTTGCTTTATAATACGAGCAATATCTTCAATACAATCTGAATTTTCCAAAAATTATTTGACTTCCTTTTTTATTTACGAAAAGCTTCGGGCCCGAATGACTCAATTTAGTCTTGAGTTAAGTGGTTCTTAAATGCAAATAAATAAATAAATTCATGGAAAGCTTCAGGGGATTGACCTGTTTTTGAAACAAAGAGTATAAAAAATGGATTTTGAATTATTTGCAATCGATTTTTCAAGTTTCAAGCAAAAGATAAATTCCCAAAATACGTAGACAGGAAAAAGATGGTGCAAAACATAGTTCCAAAGGGATGATTTATTGAAAAAATGATCTTTGCAAAAAAAAACGAAATTAGAGTCATACAAAAAATTGGAATTCAGTTCAAAATGAAATTTGCAAAAGAAAATGACTTAACAGTATGTAAAAAAAAGTATTTACACCACTTGGGCACTATGCACATTTTGTGATGAAACATGTAACAATTTAAAGTTTAACAGAAACTTAGTACTACGTTTTGTTCAGAATTTCATGCCGAACATTTTGCTACAAAAAGCTCATGAAAAGATGTTTTCTATGAAAAGTTATATAACAAATACTATTACCAAAATCAAAAAGATGCAAAAAAAGTGTGTACACCTTTCGAAAAATTAACATAAATAAAGTTATTTGTTGACAAATCACCATAAATCCAGTCTCCTAACTCCAAATAGGCATCCTTGACTAATTAAAAAAATAATTTGGATTGAATATAAAGTTTACTAATTACTTAGTATAAAAGTTTATATAACTCTGGAAATTCTATAAAAAACTTATCTAAACTTAATTTTGCAAACTTTCAATTTAACTAAATTTCAAAAAATTACCATAAGAATTGCTAAATAATAATTTTGGAGTGGGTATAACACCGTTTTGGGGGTCTTTGTATCGCTAGAATAGATTTTTCGTTGGAATTTCGTACCAACCCGGAATTACGTCGTCGGAAAATCCGCCGGCATCCGAACCGGTCCACAATTCACAAGTCAACCTATGTGGCATCGGAAAGGACATAAAATTTCCGATCTTTTGATACCCATACATCTAAGTTTTCTATAAAACCCACGTTTTTAAATACCTGGGCAAAAAAGTAAGTTTGATCCACGAGACCAAATATTACGAAAGTCTATAAATTTTTGCCAGATTTCTCAAACGAAACCATAACAACGTTTTTGCCTAGGTATTTAAAAACGTGGGTTTTATAGAAAACCTAGATGTATGGGTATCAAAAGATCGGATCTATCGGTATCTCTTAAAACATTGAAAAGCATTTTTGCATTTTTTATGAAGTTCTATATAATATTACACCCTAAAATTTAAAGCCTACCAGTATGGTAATTCAAGATTATTTTTAGATATTAGAAATGTTATAAAACTTCGCAGTCGAAAAACTGAGGGGCAATCTCATGGAAAAAATAAAATAACAAAAGATTTTCTCAATTATTTCCCATTCCTAGCAAAGAAATAAAAGATTGTAGCTAAATTTAAATGGATTAAATTTTTATGCCGAAAAAAGGAGAATCTCTTGATACCTGATCGATCTGTGAATAAATGCATATAAAATGAAGTAAAACTTCATTTAGCAAGAAAGCAAAAAATTAACGATCTCCGGTTTAACTCCATGTAGACGTCTACCATCTCACTTTTTGATTTCTCCATTAAACGAGGGTAATTTTTTACTAGATTACTATTGTAAGCAACGGGTTAATCTCTTAAAGGTTATGACAAAAAACAGAGCTGAAACCTGAAATCATCTAAAATAATGTTCAAATTGTGAATTCAGAATTAAACTTGAGAAAAAGAGAAAAAATAACATCCCTTTATAGCTATAATTTTATTTTTATCATGTATTTTACCCCAACTAACCTATTTTTATCCACCCTGCGTGTCGTCCCAAGGGCGGAGTTGCACTACTATCGTAGAAATTGCAACAATGATGTAGACAGGCTGGAATTTGATTCGCAGACTGCACTCCTTTTATTTTGCAGACCACGCTTTTTTGCGACCCCTCGACACACGTATTACACATTCTTTTATTTATTTTTAAAACCAAATTTTTGTTCGCAGCCTTTACGTGCGCGGATTATCTCCGCGGGAATACCGCGTTGAGTCCACGCGATACGCCCCAAACTTGCCCAGTGTCCGGTGGCCGCTGTAAGTCGTAAATTGTCGCAAAAGTTCCAGACTCAGTCCCGGAGCCAGACGCCACGCGAAATGTTTGTAAATGCACTCTTTTTTTGCGTACAAAAACAAGCGGGTAAATACACGTTTCGCTTCTGTGTCTTGTTTCGTTTGGCCGCGCACAGGAAGTTGGCGTTAATAAAGTTGGGATTGCGTAAATTGCGCGCGCAAGTCTTCAAGAAGTTGTTTGCATTTTTTTTTTGGGTGAAAGCTCCCGACAAGACGCCAGCCACCACGTGTGTGGTTATCGCAGGGAGGTTATGTTATGGTGTGCAGATATGCAGATTTGGTATGTGGATTAACCGTGCCGAAGGGGCCGGACTAATTGAAAATTATTGGCTGAGAGGTCTTGGAGGATCACGCGGATTATAATTAATCGTGGCTGGTGGAATTTTGGATTGAGAGTTAATGGTGTGTTATTCAATGTATTACATATTATTTACTCTTGATGTTGAGTTTAATGCTATTGGACTATTATAAAACAGATTACTCTTAAAAATATCTTATCAACAAGATCTACAGTATGTAAAAAAAGTATTTACACCCCTTGGGCACTATGCACATTTTGTGATGAAACATGTAACAATTTAAAGTTTGACAGAAACCTTGTACTACGACGTTTTGTTCAGAAACTCATGCCGAACATTTTGCTACAAAAAGCTCATGAAAAGATGTTTTTTTATGAAAAGTTCTATAACAAATACTATTACAAAAATCAAAAAAAGGTGCAAAAAAAGTTTTTACACCTTTCGAAAAATTAACATAAATACAGTTATTTGTTGACAAATCACCATAAATCCAGTCTCCCAACTCCAAGTAGGCATTCTTGACTGATTAAAAAAATAATTTGGATTGAATATAAAGTTTACTAATTACTTAGTATAAAAGTTCATATAACTCTGGAAATTCTATATAAAACTTATCTGAACTTAACTTTGCAAACTTTCAATTTAGCTTAATGTCAATATATTACCATAGAATTGCTAAATAAACATTCTGGATTGGGTATAACACCGTTTTGGGGGTCTTTGTATCGATAGAATAGATTTTTCGTTGGAATTTCGTACCAACCCGGAATTACGTCGTCGGAAAATCCGCCGGCATCCAAACCGGTCCACAATTTACAAGTCAACCTATAAGGCATCGGAAAGGGCATAAAATTTCCGATCTTTTGATACCCATACATCTAGGTTTTCGATAAAACCAAAGTTTTTAAATACCTGGGCAAAAAGTATGTTTGATCCACGAGAACAAAAATTACGAAATTTCATACATTTTGGCAGATTGCTCTAACGAAATCATAACAACGTTTTTGCCTAGGTATTTAAAAACGTGGGTTTTATAGAAAACCTAGATGTATGGGTATCAAAAAATCAGAAATTTTATGCCCTTTCCGATGAAACATAGGTTGACTTGTGAATTGTGGACCGGTTCGGATGCCGGCGGATTTTCCGACGACGTAATTCCGGGTTGGTACGAAATTCCAACGAAAAATCTATTCTATCGATACAAAGACCCCCAAAACGGTGTTATACCCACTCCAGAATGTTTATTTAGCAATTCTATGGTAATATATTGACATTAAGCTAAATTGAAAGTTTGCAAAGTTAAGTTTAGATAAGTTTTATATAGAATTTCTAGAGTTGTATAAACTTTTATACTAAGTAATTAGTAAACTTTATATTCAATCCAAATTATTTTTTTTATCAGTCAAGGATGTCTATTTGGAGTTGGGAGACTGGATTTATGGTGATTTGTCAACAAATAACTTTATTTATGTTAATTTTTCGAAAGGTGTACAAACTTTTTTTGCACCTTTTTTGATTTTTGAGCAATTCCAGCTCAAATCAGGATTTTTTCTGGTACTTTTGTACCCGACCCTCTCCGATTTCAATGAAACTTTTTAGACATGTTATCCTAGGCCTATATAAGCCATTTTTGTGTATATGGAGCCAATAGTACTCGAAAATAACATTTGAGAAGGGCGTAAGGTATTTAAATATTTTTGTATTTTGCAATTTAAAAATTACTGCATCTCGAAGCCATTGCGTCGTATCAAAAAGTGGTCAAAGACAAACTTGTAGGAAACTGGACGGGCTTTCTGAAAAAAATACACTGAAACAAAAATACACGCCACTTCTATGAGATTTTTTGATTTTTAAGTCTAAAACTTAAATTTAAAGGTGTTGTCACGATTTTTTTTCGTTCAAAATTTTTGAGGAAATAGCCTAAGATGTTACCAAAAGACTGACGAAAAATGCAGGATGGTATGTCTCTCCTAAAAAAATACAAAAATCATTTACTAAAACTGTTTTTTTTTGAAAAGTGGTCTGAACGTCAAAATTTTCAAAAACCGATAGTGGGAATCGATTCCCCAGACAATTTTACATAAAAGTCTCCATATTGACCATTGTCCTATGTCGAATCCTTGGGAAGATACAGCGGTTTTAAAAATAAAAATGATGAAAAAATGGGTTTTTTGGTGGTTTTTGGCAATTTCTATATGACAGACTTGGTTTTTCAGTCTCGTAAATATTTTTACCGGAAAGCTCGTCCAATTTCCCATAAGTTTGTCTTTGACAGCATTTCAATTGGATGTAAGGGCTTACAGTTATAAGCTTAATTACATTGTTAATAACTGAAAAGAGAATATTTTTTCAGTGTGGTAGAAACCTGGATAGTAAATTAGCTTACGTAAATATCAAAACGAGTCAAATCAAAAAGCTGTCAAAGGCAAACTTATGGGAAATTGGACGAGCTTTCCGGTAAAAATATTTACGAGACTGAAAAACCAAGTCTGTCATATAGAAATTGCCAAAAACCACAAAAAAACCCATTTTTTCAACATTTTTATTTTTAAAACCGCTGTATCTTCCCAAGGATTGGACATAGGACAATGGTCAATACGGAGACTTTTATGTAAAATTGTCTGGGGAATCGATTCCCACTATCGGTTTCTGAAAATTTTGACGTTCAGACCACTTTTCAAAAAAACAGTTTTAGTAAATGATTTTTGATTTTTTTTAGGAGAGACATACCATCCTGCATTTTTCGTCAGTCTTTTGGTAACATCTTAGGCTATTTCCTCAAAAATTTTGAACGAAAAAAAATCGTGACAACACCTTTAAATTTAAGTTTTAGACTTAAAAATCAAAAAATCTCATAGAAGTGGCGTGTATTTTTGTTTCAGTGTATTTTTTTCAAAAAGCTCGTCCAATTTCCTACAAGTTTGTCTTTGACCACTTTTTGATACGACGCAACGGCTTCGAGATACAGTAATTTTTAAATTGCAAAATACAAAAATATTTAAATACCTTACGCCCTTCTCAAATGTTATTCTCAAGCACTATTGGCTCCATATACACAAAAATGGCTTATACAGGCCTAGGATAACATGTCTAAAAAGATTCATTGAAATCGGAGAGGGTCGGGTACAAAAGTACCAGAAAAATTCCTGATTTGAGCTGGAATTGCTCTTTTGTAATACAGTGGACTCTCTCGTTGTCGATATTGAAGGGACCGTCGAGAGCGGGAGTTATCAAATTATAGAACGGAAAATCAAAGCAATCTATTTGAAGGGACTGAAAAATTTATTGACAGCTGGAGCAATATTGATATCGAGAAGATCGACAGCCAGAGAGTCCACTGTAGTATTTGTTATATAACTTTTTATAGAAAACATCTTTTTATGAGCTTTTTGTAGCAAAATGTTCGGCATGAGTTTCTGAACAAAACGTAGTACTAGGTTTATGTCAACATTAAATTATTTACATGTTTCATCATAAAATGTGCATAGTGCCCAAGGTGTGTAAATACTTTTTTTCACATATTACATATTTTTCAAAAATCCATTTTTTGTATTAGAGCAATTCTCTGAGATTTCGGTCATTCGATTTTTTTTTGTATTTTTTTAATCCGGCTGAAACTTTTGTGGTGCCTTCGGTATGCCCAAAAAAGTCATTTTGCATCATTAGTTTGTCCATATAATTTTCCATACAAATTTGGCAGCTGTCCATACAAAAATGATATGCGAAAATTCAAAAATCTGTATCTTTTGAAGGAATTTTTTGATCGATTTGGTGTCTTCGGCAAAGTTGTAGGTATGGATATGGACTACACTGAAAAAAAAATGGTACACGGTAAAAAAAATTTGGTGATTTTTAATTTAACTTTTAGTCACTAAAACTTGATTTGCAAAAAAACACTATTTTTTTTTTTTTTTTTTTATATGTTTTAGAGGACATAAAATGCCAACTTTTCTGAAATTTCCAGAATGGGCAAAAAATCTTTGACCGAGTTATGAATTTTTGAATCAATACAAATTTTTTCAAAAAATCGAAATATTGGTCGCAAAAATTTTTCAACTTCATTTTTCGATGTAAAATCGAATTTGCAATCAAAAAGTACTCTAGTGAATTTTTGATAAAGTGCACCGTTTTCAAGTTATAACAATTTTTGGGTAACATTTTTGGAAACAGTCACAGTTTTTATTTTTTTTTAAATAGTGCCCATGTTTGCCCACTATTGAAAAAAATATTTGTAAATCGGACCTATAGTTGCTGAGATATCGACATTCGAAAATGGTGGGTTGTTCGGGTGAGACTTAGAAAACATCAATTTTCATGTTTTTTTAACCTTTGCATGGCAATATCTCAGCAACTAAGGGTCGTATCAACAAAGTCCGAAAAAGCAAAATATAGAGAATTTTCTCAGCTTTTCAAAAATATTTTTTTCAATAGTGGGCAAACATGGGCACTATTTTAAAAAAATAAAAAAACTGTAACTATTTCCAAAAAAGTTACCCAAAAATGGTTATAACTTGAAAACGGTGCACTTTATCAAAAATTCAATAAAGTACTTTTTGATTGCAAATTCGATTTTACATCGAAAAATGAAGTTGAAAATTTTTTGCGACCAATATTTCGATCTTTTGAAAAAATCTGTATTGATTCAAAAAATCATAACTCGGTCAAAGATTTTTTGCCCATTCTGGAAATTTCTGAAAAGTTGGCATTTTATGTTCTCTAAAACATATCAAAAAATAAAAAAAATTAAAAATAGTGTTTTTTTGCAAATCAAGTTTTAGTGACAAAAAGTTGAATAACAAATCACCAAATTTTTTTTTTACCGTGTATCATTTTTTTTTTTCAGTATAGTCCATATCCATACCTACAACTTTGCCGAAGACACCAAATCGATCAAAAAATTCCTTCAAAAGATACAGATTTTTGAATTTTTACATATCATTTTTGTATGGACAGCTGCCAAATTTGTATGGAAAATTATATGGACAAACTAATGATGCAAAATGGCTTTTTTGGGCATACCGAAGGCACCACAAAAGTTTCAGCCGGATTAAAAAATACAAAAATTAAAATTAAAGAAAAAAGACCGATTCCGTAGCGAACTGCTCATTACAAAAAAAGATACCACCTTAAAAGAATAAAGAATATACTTTTTTTCTAATAAATGAAGAATAAACAGCACGAGTCGTGCCTCTAGGCGGGCTTCGATCTAACAATTCTAATCTAATCTAATCAAACACAAGCGCAGCCAGTCCGAAGAAAGCATCCTGGAAGAACATGTGATTAGATTACGCCCCATGTTCTTTCTTGTCAATATTAATGATTGTAGTACATTCGAGCATCCCCGAAACGTATTACACTCATAAAAGCGGCCAGGCCTACTGCGTTGCATTAACCGCAGAGAGGATTCTGTGAACGGATCACATTTCACAGAATCTACAGGGGAGGAAGGATGCGTGGACATACCGTACCAAACGCTCCGGAGCGGGCTTCGATCTAACAATTCGCCAAAAATCATTTTTTCAATAAATTTTTGATCTTTAAAAAGCATTGGAAAGAAGAACTCTTTAAATTTAAGAAAAATCTAAGGTTGGAAGTGTGCCTTGTTTTATGTGACTTTGTTTTTAAATGTTTTTTAAAATGTATTTTTTTCTGGGGTCAACTTTGGATGTGTTTTTTACTAGCATTTCCTCTATATTATGCGAAAATAAGTTTCAGGGCCGTAGCCAGGATTTTTGTTCGGGGGGGGCTTGGGTGCAAAAATTCAAAGAGTATAGAAACCAGCAAATTATTTATACCATCACTTGGTTTATGGTATAATTATTAAGATGAATTGTAAAATTGTAAAATAATGTGTGCAAAAATGTTTTAAAAGATTTTCTTCTTTAGTTTTCAATGTCTTTATTGAAGAAACTCCTTCGTCAAGAGTTTTTCTTTGTTCATACAGCTAGTTTGTATTAAAGGAGTAGAGAAGAAAGTGTTTTTTTTACATTTTCTTGAATTTTTTAATTGTAATTGAATTTCGTGAAATATTGTCGCTAAATTTAAAATTTACGTAACTTGAATAAAAATTTTGAAATAAAAAAAATCCTGAAAAAATATCGATTTATCAAACCATAAGTATTATATTTTTGTACTTTATACTGAGAGAAAAACCCACGAACAAACTGGTAAATTTTAACTATCAAATTTTAAACCGTCTGGATTTATGTTATAGGTTGTGTGATCACTATCACAGTGATTACTTACTGTGCATTTATTTTTTTTGCCGATAAAAAAATAAATTATTTCTATGAATTCATAGACTTTAAAATATGTTGACTCTGGATATCTCTGGATAAGAAAGTCTTTAAGCATTTTTTGATACTCGTTGGTTGAAATTTAACGGTTTATTCGATCGGATAATTTTTTTTTGTAATTTCAAAGATAAGCAACACTGAAACGATACATTGAAATTTTATTTAAAAATTACCTTTTATTAAGATCTGTTTTTTTTTTTCATTTTTTTCAATTTCAAATTCTGAAACAATTTGCAATATAAACCGTGATGGACCATCACGGTTTATATTGCAAATTGTTTCAGAATTTGAGAATTGAAAAAAATGAAAAAAAAAACAGATCTTAATAAAAGGTAATTTTTAAATAAAATTTCAATGTATAGTTTCAGTGTTGCTTATCTTTGAAATTACAAAAAAAAAATTATCCGATCGAATAAACCGTTAAATTTCAACCAACGAGTATCAAAAAATGCTTAAAGACTTTCTTATCCAGAGATATCCAGAGTCAACATATTTTAAAGTCTATGAATTCATAGAAATAATTTTTTTTTTATCGGCAAAAAAAATAAATGCACAGTAAGCTTTGAAGTGCTTATTTCATTAAAACGCAAAAATTAACATTATCAAATTTATTGAAAATAGTGTACAAACTGTTTAGCAAGTATTTTCAATGAAAATGATATAACAGCAACTTCAAGCAAAATTTGTATTGTTCTTATCGTGTAAGGACTAAGAACTATTGGAGATTGGTCTATTAGTTCCTGAGACACATCTTTTTGAAATAAAAAATAAACTTGCACGCTAAAAATTATAAATGCGAACACGATTAACAAATTAAAATCTTCAATTTACTTTTTTTTATTTTGAAATAACTGTCAATACTGAATTAATTTTTAAAATAAGTGTTGACAACCAATATGATTCTAAAAGATAAAGGAGGAAAATAATGTAAAAGTAAATTGGTTGAGCTGGTTATAGAAAAGACTCTCTGTATCTTTCTAAACAAAAAAAACACAAATGAAATCTTTTTTTGGATTTCTGGGATTAAACTAATAAAAATTTTGTTGAATAATATAGAATTGTAACCATTTATTAGAATCGATGTTTATTCAAGAAATATCTTGACTTGGGAACAAAATCCTGCACATTTTATGGTTTAGAAATTTTATATTTAAGAAACCTTGCTAAATTAAAAGTAAAGCAAACTGTATGTAAGAACTCATAAATCAATTAGATTTTTCCTGTAAATCTAATCTCAGTCTGCACTAGAATTCAAACATAAAAATATTTGAAGCATCAAAAAATTAAGATTTAAAAAACATAATTTATTGAAATGTTTGAATATTTTTTAGTGAATATCTTTATTTTGAAATGATTCAAATTTATTTTTATAAAAATTCAGGATTTTTTAGCATTAATTATTTTATTTTTTTTGTATTTTTTTTTATTTTGCAATTTCTGATTTTTTTAAAATTATCATGTGTAATTGTTATCTTAAATTTTTGATGTTTTAAAAGTAAAGAAAACATTATGTAATAATTCTTAAACCAAGTAGATTATTCCTGTAAATCTAATCTTAGTCTGAATTTTGCTACAAGAACCATTCAAATGAAAATTAAAAAAAAGTCCTGACTCTTAAAACTCCATACAAAAAATGCTGAAGAAACAGTCAAGAAAAGATTTACGGAAAGATTTTGCTTTAGCGGTACGCAGCTGAAAAGAAACAGAAACAAAAAGTGGCATTTGATATTTTTTATGTGTTGATGAGATTTTGATTTGTTTATTTGAATGCGACTGAGAATAACGTTTAATAAAATGTATTCGCTAAAATAATATTGAAGAATTGCCTCATGAAGCCGACTGTCAAAACGCTGAATCTTAAAATGCCGAATATGTTAAGAATGGATTTTGGTTTTTGCTCAGAATAATGTTTAAAATAAGAGAAAAGTCATTACAATAATCAATGGTACAATATTAGTATTTTTTTTAAATTTTGATATTTTTTTAATATTGATTATTTTATTTATTTTTTAGTTTTTGATTTATTTTATTGAATTTCTGTTTTTTTTTAAATTATTATGTGTAATTGTTACAATCCCGTCCGTGTGGATCAATCGGACCGCGCACAGGACTCACAATCCAGAGTTCGCCGGTTCGAATCCCGCGGCGGGCGCTCTAAAATTATTTGTGTAAATACGAGTATTCGGTGCCGTCGCTCCGTGCTATACTTTCATACACTTAGGAGCCCAGGGTGGTGAAATCTAAAATTAAGAAATTTAAAAGTAGTAAAAATTTTAAATTCTCAATGGAATACCCGATTCGAGTGGTAGTTTGACAGTTCGCTCCATTAGAAATACATTGCTTACTACCAATCGCGTCGGGTACTCCATTAGACCGTTGCAAATATTATTCTAAACTTTATTTTACTAAACTCTGACCAAAGTCGACAGGGTAGAGCAAACAATGAAAAATATAAAAAAAAAAATTACAAGCCATTGGTTTACCATTTTAAAAGTGTTTCAAAACCTCACTTTAAATCAGTACAGTTCTTTTGCTTCATTAGTTTTTAAAATATCTAGTTACTGGCGAAAAGCTTTTTTCGTGAAAAAAAAAATGCCGCGGTTCAACGAAATGTTACAATAATTTCAAATATTTTTAAACGAGCCCAAACTTGTCGTACATGATTATCAACGCAGGAAAAAACATTTCAAATTTGTTGTCGCTGCTCCTAAAAAGACTTAATCGAAATAAGTTATGAATAAAAAAAAATAACTGTTTTCAGTTGATTAGACTTCCATTTCTATTGAAGCTGTGAAGCTATTTTCAAAAAAAATATTATATTTGCTCTCTGCTGTTTGGCCAATTTTAAAAGGGTGGCAACATAAACTTTGGAAAATATTTACAATGAAATACAATTTAAAAAAAATAATAAAGATATCTCACAATCTTCAAAATGGAAATTCTAATCCATAAAATCCAAAAATATGAAATGAAAAAGTTCCATAAAATCCAAAAATGTGTAACGAAAAAGTTTAAAAATGAATTATTTATCAGAAATTTAAAAATTTGAAAATGATGTTTAATTAATTTAATTTCTGAGTTTTTGAATCCAACACGCAGAAAAATAAGGCATATTTGAATCAACAAAACGTTTTGTTGATTTGAAAATCTTTATTTTTGTTGAATCAACGCTAAACGTCAAAGCAGCTTTTTCGAAACAACAAAAGACTTTTGTGGAATTGAGAAAATCAAGGTTTGTTTCAACGCAAAATCGTTGTTGATTATATTCAACAAAAAAATTGTTGATTCAAACCTCGTACAGGCTGATTCTACAAAACATTTTTCTGCGTAAAGCTATAATTTTCTTCTTTTTTTTACATTTTGAACATTTTTATCATTTTATTTCTTGCTTCAAAAATCGCAAGCTCATGCACAAAGCGAAAATTAGTTGATAATAAGGATTCACTTAGTTGAACTTTCGATTTTTGATATATTAAATAAAAAAAGGAGAGTGGCTACGGTGGAAACAAATAAATGTGACCATAAGTAAGCATTTTGGACGAGTGGATTCGGGAAAAAGGATTAAGAAAAAGTAATAAAAAATACACACAGATATTTTTCAAGCATTTTTCTCTAAGGTCTCAGATATGTTACTAACCATATTTTAAAAACCAAAACGATAAAATTAGAAGTGTATTTCTGATAATAGTCGAAATTCACTCAAATGTTCTTCATTCTAAACGATTACAATTTGGAAAACAAAATCTGAATATTTTGTAGAAATTATGGCATTTTTTGAAAAATGTAGAAAAAATCATTTGTTAAGAGTATGAAGGTCCTCAAAAAGATAAGGGGTTTTAATGCAAATAAAGAAGGGTTATTAATTTTGCAGTCCAAATTCGACTAGCCGATTATCCAAAAGTTCGAAGGACTTCGGATAATCGAATCATGAACAAATGAAATCGTTTTTTTATTTGCTTGCTTTTAACATCCAATTCGGCATCTGCAACCACATTTGAGTTAAATTTGAACAATATTTCTTGGCAACCATTTTGGCCGCCACTTTGAATCTAAAAATTCTAAATTATTTTATGGTTCTTCAGGAGTCATACTTAAGTTCGACAATCAAAAATAAGACAACGAGATTTAAGGATTTTTGCTCAAAAGTTATTAGCTTCCGAAAATGACCATTTTTGCGCAACATAACAAGTGCATTGCCAGGCAAGCTAGCACAGACATGAGTTTAAAAATTAATTATTTCTATGTAGCTATTTTCTAAGGCTAATAACTTTTTATCAAAAAACCCAAAAATAAGGTGTCTTCGGGAAAGTTTTTCCAATTTTAAAGAAGATATTAGTTATGAAATTTGGTAAGTTTTTGCGCCTTCCACAGGTCAAAAACTGAAACAGTTGCTTTTCTCCATACATTTTGACGATTTTTCTCAAACTTGGTGGTCAGTGGTCAGAAAAAGCTCAAATTTGGAACTTAGGCTAGTGATGGGTCAATCTTTGATTTTAGGGGGTAGCGTCAAGTAAGCCCAGATTTGGACCACCCTAACCAATGTAATGCTAAAACTACGAGATAAATGAAACGTTACTGAATGGAACTATGTTCAAATCTGCAGCTCAATTTTTAAATATTGGATCCATAATCTACGAAAACTGAGCTCGGCAATGGACAGGCAAATTACTTAGTTTGATCAATCTATTCTTGATTCACTATCTTACAAATTATTTCTGTGGAGAGAACACACAATCATTGTATTAGGATTATTTTTAAGGTAGTACACACAATCATTGTTTTGAGATTTTTTTAAGGTAGTACAATTTTAAAAAAATGGGAAAAATTTCGGGGGGGGCTGCAGCCCGGTAGCCCCCCCCCCCCTGGCTACGGGCCTGATAAGTTTGCAGTGAAATGGTAGTGTACCAGACTATGCCTCTAAGCATTATTTTACAATTTAGCGTGAAGATCCCATCCTTGCCATCATTTTTCGTTCAGAGATTTAAATTTTGCGTCGCTATCAATATTTTGACAAAATTACTTCTACAAGATGTCAGTGCCCTACACATGCTTATACTTTTTGGTAACGATTATCCCATTCCTTGTAAAGTTATTGAAATCGTCATTAACCCTCTACAACCCAACCCCGCCTCTAGACGAATCAATTTTTCAACCAATTTTTGATCTTTAAAAAGCATTGGAAAGAAGAACCCTTAAAATTTTAGAAAATTTAAGGGTTGGAAGTTTGACTTGTTTTATGTGACTTTACCAATGTTTTTAAAAATGTCTGTGTTTTTTTACTAACATTTCCTTTATTTTAAGTAAATAGAAGTATGCAGTAATTTTTGTAATGTCCCAGACTATGCCTCTACAAATTTTTCTACCATTCAAAAGATAATGGTGCCATTCTAGAGCAGAAAATTTGAAAAACAAGCAAAAAATTGAAGAAGTGACTGTAAAAACATTAACAAATTAGAAAGGCAAAATGTAATGATTTGAGGTGGTAGAATAGGCCAAATACTTCCAAAAACATAGTTAAACTTCAAGAAGGCAACAACCGGCACATGCTGATTCATTTTGGTGCAAAAAATTGTTAAGTTGAATTCAATACAGAGCATTTTAGAGTGATGATCAATTATCTTCGAAAATTATCAACGGATTCACCTTAAATGATATTGGTATCGTTCTATAGTAGAAAATGTGAAAAACAAGAAAAAAAATAAAAAAGGTGTTTAAATACATGAAAAAATCAAATAGGATAAGAAAAAAACTAGAAAGGGGTATGCCCGGTTCGTGGACTCGCTCTTAAATATAACCAATACAGTTAAACCTCGCATATGCAACTCATATGGGGGTTCCTTATGCGAAGCACGCATATGCGAGGTACAAGGCTTATGGGATTTTGGCTATATGGGAGACATGGGCTTTGTTTTTATAAATAGTCATCTTAACTATACAAATTTATAGTGTTTTGGAATCGTTATGAAATCAGCTATACAGCTACACCAAATTTACAAGGTTTACGATGTTGTAGGTCATTCGAAACTTGAACAGAAATGCCGTTTCAGATTCTAGAGTATTTACATACCGTTTTTGTATGGGCAGCAATCAAATTAATATGGAAACATGTATGGACGAACCAATGACGCAAAATAGCTTCTTTGGTCATAGAGAAGTTGTATGTTTTTAATTTTCAGGAGGTTATTTTGATCATTGAACTTTTGTTGTTGTATTTTTTTGCATTCTTATATACATTTATATTGTCAATTTTTTGTTAATTATATTTTGCAAAACCCAATGAGCCTCTTATGCATTCATTATTTATTTCCTGTGTTATGTTATTTTTTCCTATGTTTAGCTTTTTCATAAATACAGCGATTTCACGTCAAACCAGTAAGATCCAGATCAAAAGTGCCTCGATTTGTTTCAAATTAGTCCAAAAATGGCATTATTAACTCCAAGTACCATGCTTCTCCAAAGAAATGAATACCCAGTACATTTTGCGGGAGACGCATGGTGTTTTATGTACAATTAATTTACAGAGTTTTTTTTTTCAAATAATTTTGCAGATGCCTATTTCTGTATATTTACAATTTCCAGATACTTACGTAGAACATCCTAAAAAATAATAGACAAATATTTTCAGTTTTGTACTCTTTGTACCTTCGAATCAGTAAACAAGTTTCCATTTGATCTGTAAGCCGTGGTCAGCAATGTTTTTAAATGTCTTAGTATTTTTGATTAAACGCCCAAAAAATCACATTTCTTTTGAAACTTGGCGAGCTAAAATTGGATCAGCCGTACCGGAGATATTTTTTTTTAAAAGTGTTTGTTTTTTTTTACGACAATGGTCAAAACGCAGTTTTTTGGATTACCCTTTTTCGGCTAGGACTACCCTTTTACTAAACAAAAAAAATACGGGTCTGATTATTTTGGCCAAGGAACTCCCATGCCAAATTTTTGCCACATCGTAGCACTTTTGATCTGGATCCTGCTGGTTGAAAATTTTAAATTTTTCAAAATTCTTGCAATACCAACTAATATTAAATTCTCTACTCTTTCTCTATCCCCCCCTTCCAGGGCACCCCGTACAGCGGCTACACAACCTCATCCTCCCCCACCCAGAACTGCCCCAACTCGTCCGCGCCCAACTCCCTGCCCAGCCACCTGCACACCAGCCGCCAGAGCTACAACTTCTGGAAGGCGTCCGGCTCGCAGTCCCCGCTAACCAGCGCCTCCTCCATCAATTCCTTCTTCCGCCCATCCGTGCACTCGCGAGGCTGCTTCCGCCGGACACTCCATCAGATTTGGCGCTTCCTCAAGTGGCCACTGGGACTGCTGCTGATTTGCAGTTTGCTAGGTTTAGTCGTGTACTTTTTGGTTGTAGGTAAGTGGATGAAAGTTATTCTTGAGACTTTTTTGTATATAAATAATATTATAGAATTAATATGAAACTGAACTTTGTAGATAGGGACATTATGAGCAGCTCGCTGCTCGGCGACGGCGACGTGTACAACGTGGAGGAGAACCTCTCGATAGACTTCAACGATTTTACGCACACCAACGATCTGGACAGCGGCCCCGTCACGACGTTCGGCCGCGATCACAAGGACAACGCGATTGGCTTCTCCAAGGACGGCGCCACTCCCAATTCCAAGTATTCGTTTGGGCTGAATAACGACCTGCTGGCGGTGCTGGTCAAAAAGACCAACAACGGCGAAGGTCAGAACACGTTTTGGACGTCGACCTCGACGGAGCACGAGAGTCTGAGCGAGGAAACTCCGGCCCAGGTCGTGAAGGTGCTGAGTAGTACGACGACGGCACCGGTCCGGAAGACCAGCACCATCTCACTGAAGGACTACACCAAGGGCCGGGTTCAGTTCGACGAGGACGAGGTGTTCGAGGTGCCAGCTGATGAACACACGACGCGGGCCATCGATGACGTGCATCACCACCACGACTTGGACGGCGGGATACAGGTGGGAGGACCGAATCTGCGGGGAATGCCCCTCAGATCGTTTGGATTCACCTCAGGCCATCAGAATAGCTTTGGCGTCCCAATCGAGGAGGATGAGCGTCTGTTGAGGATGTTGAATGAACAGTTGTTGAAACTTGAGAAACAAAGAGAAGTGATTTATAGTTTTCAATTAAAATTTCTTTTCCACCCCTTCCTTGGGTTGGCGGGATCCAGCAGCGGCAGCATGAACCCACCCCTTTCCGAAAACACACCACAGGTTTCCACGAACACCCGGTGGCTTTGAGTTTGATCTTCCTTGCCTGGCTGGTGGGAAGAAAGTTCTTCCTTGTGTGGTGGCTGGTGTCCGGACAGGGAAAAAATGATAAATTGCCCAACTATTGTACATTAAGCACACACACTCTTCTCTGTTTTTACCACAAACGAGGTGTTTTAAGTTCACCAAAGATTTTTTTGCAACTGTAAATATCTCAAATTTGACCAGCTATCCAACCCCGATGGGATTCCCACCATTTACACGCGACCACGTTCACGCCTCAGAACCATCATCAATATCTATTTTAATGCTTTTCCTATCTCCACTCGCAAAAGAGCAGTTCTCTAGAATTTTTGTTTCCACCATGTAAAAAAATAAAAATGCTGATTCCTAGAGAACTGCTCAAACCATTCCAAAACCCCCCTCAAACCCCGTTCCCCCCTGAAACTAACCGTCCACCCAAAAACATTCTAGCGAAATCTCACTTCCGCGTCCTCGTCGACGACGGGCATCACCACCTCCACCACGGACTCCAGCCTGTACCGGACCAAGGTATCGCCGACGTTGCCCATTCTGTCCCGGTTTGAGATCACCACCGAAGGTTTGAAACGTTTCAATATTTCCGAAGAAGGTACTGCCCCCACAAGCCAACTAGACAGCCCTAAACCGTGCAGAAGAGAAGAAGGAGGAGAGGTGAGCTCCCCGCGGAAGAACCCATCCCAACTAACGCCCTGTCCCTTTCTTGGCCGGCTCCTTTCAGGCATTTGCAAGTCGACCTCGTTGCCCCTGTGTCGCGGGGTGCTCCAGTACGATCTGACCAACTCGAGCAACCGGCGGCTGACCAACGTCGAGTACGAGCACTTCCAGTATCTGATCAACTCCAAGTGTTCCGTGCGGGTGGCGGAGTTTGTGTGTCTCATTTTGGAGCCCGAGTGCCGGCCCACTCGGATGGGGACGCTGGCACCGTGCAAGCGGATCTGCAAGTGTGAGTTGGGTGTTTTTTAAGATTTTCTAAAACTCCTGTAAAATTGATTAGAAGTTTTTGTTGAATTCGGGGTCATCCGAGAACCACGTGGACAACATCCGTCGACACATCCACCTTTTCTGAGTTTTAAAACGGTATGCGATTAAAATCCACGTTAAAATCTCATTTAAAATGGACGGACATTTCAATTCCAAACCTTTTTTAAAACACGTCGGAGCTCAAGGCAGAAGTTATCTTACAAGTACTAAAAATATTTAAAAAAAAACATCGCTGCAAGACAACTTTTTAGTACTCAAGTTTTTGCAGCGATGATTTATTTCTAAAATTTTGGATTCTGCAAGATGACTTCGATTTCTGCAAGACAACTTAAGCTCGATTTTTTGTAAACTAACTTTCTGCAAGATAACTTCCGCTCATTTTTTGTGAAATAACTTTCTGCAAGATAACTTAAGTTCGATTTCTGTAAAAGAACTTCAGGTCGTTTTTTTATAAACTAACTTTCTGCAAGATAACTTCAGCTCGTTTTGTGCAAGATAATTTCAGCACGATTTTTGTTTTAATTTTAGCTACATTTCTGTGAGTAAACTTCTTGCAAGATAACTTCAGGTCAGTTTCTGTAAGATTACTTTCTGTAAGATAACTTCAGCTCAATTTCTGCTAGTTAACTTCAGGTCAGTTTTTGTAAGATAACTTCCACACGTTTTTTATAAGTTGACGTCCTCCAAGATAACATTAGCTCAATTTCTGAAAGAAAACTTCAGCTCGTTTGGGGCACGATTATTTTTGCATGGTAACTTCAGCACGATTTTTTTTAACTTTAGCTACATTTCTGTGAGTTAGTTTTTGTAAGATAAGTTTAGTTCGATTTTTTGTGTAAAATAACTTTCTGCATGATAACTCCATCTCGATTTCTGCTAGTTTATTTCTGGTCAGTTTTTGTAAGATAACTTCCACTCGTTTTTTTATAAGTTTACTTTCTACAAGATAACTTTAGCTCAATTTTTGTGAGTTAACTTCTTTCAAAATATTTCAGGTCAATTTCTGCAAGATGACTTCAGCTCATTGTGTGCAAGATAACTTCAGCTCGATTTGTTTTTTGTTAGATAACTTTCGGCAAGTTTTACTTAGCTACATACCTGAGAGAAAACTTCTTGCAAGATAACTTCAAGTTAATTTCTACAAGATAGCTTCAGATAGCTTTACACTAAACACAACATTCACAACAATAATGCAAAAATAAACTGGAGCGTTGTGGACGGTATGTCCACGCATCCCTCCTCCCCTGTAGATTCTGTGGAATGTGATCCGTTCACAGAATCCTCTCTGCGGTAAACACAACGTAGTAGGGCTGGCCGCTTTAATTTTTGTAAGGCATTTTCGGGTGTTCTCGGATGTATTGCTATTATTAATATTGACAAGAAAAGTTCTAATCTAAGCACAAGACTTTCCAGCATGCTTTCATCAGACTGTCTGCGTTTGTGTTAGATTACACAGTAAAAAAAATCATGGTAAAATTTCATCTAAAAAGGAGTACATCTTTTATGTCAGAAAAAAGCTTTAATTTTACCTCTAATAATGTGTAAATTTACATCTGGTAGACGCTAGGAAAAAATATTCTTTTTTGTGAGTTAACTTCTTGTAAGATAATTTCAGGTCAGTTTTTGTAATTTCTGCAAGATAACTTCAGCTCGATTTTTGCAAGATAAACTCAGGTCAGTTTTTGTAAGATAACTTTCTGAAGATTACTCGATGTTTGTGAGATAACAAAACAAATTGAACAAAAATGATCCCACTTTCAAAATTCAATCTTGCAAAATAATTTTCTGCTAGTTTCAGGGAACTAAGCTGCAATGTAACATCAGGTTTTAGCAAAAAAATTGATCGAATTTTATCATTAAATAATTATAAAAAAATAATTATGTTCTAAAAATTCAATCCAGTCATAGGGGAAATTCTCGTATGTTTGGCAGGTTAAGCACTCGCTCCTAACTCCATCCAATTTGCTGATTTTCACTATTTAAACAACAAATTTTGCAAAACTTTTGATAGAAACATGCTTGCTCACTTCTTATTGAGCTATTTATTACTGGATTTCAGTTGAAAACGCTTTTAATTAGCTTTAATTGAATGTCAAAGTTCTGACCTGCCAACATTAGAGGAATTAGATGCTGTTCCCCTATAATTTTGAAATGAGAATATTCGATCATTTGTTTTGCCGAAAACAGAACTTATTTTGAAGTCTAGTTCTATGGAACCAGCTGAAGTTATCGAAAATCGTCTACTTAGTAGAAAAAGCTGAAGCATTGGGAGGACTTGAGAAAATGACAACAACTCTTTTCCTCTTTGTCTTTCTGTTATGTTGTCTGTAACCTTCTTAGCCTCATACTACAAAAACGATGTACAGTTGTTGGCCCGTTACTTTTTGCCTTCCTCACCTTACTGAGGAAAGGAAATCACTCGAAAAATAAACTTCTTAATTCGACCTCGTTCGATCCACCTTCACGTATACCTATCGACCCAGAATCATGTTCTGAGCAAATGTCTGTGTGGATTTGTGTAGGTGGGTGGACAAAAAATTGTCACTCGATTAGCTCCGGATTGACTTCACAGATTTTGACCGTTTTGGTCTCATTCGATCCATCTTGGGGTCCCATAAGTCTCTATTTAAAATCAGCAGGTTTAGTTAAGTACTTCAAAAGTTATGCTAAACAACATTTTGACATTTTGAGGAAAGTCCGGAACATTGTAAAAAGGGTGGTTTTTGTAAGAAAACCCGTCATGTTATACATTTTTAGAAAGGTATTTGAATGACCTTTCCAACGAGCCCAAGATTGAAGATCTGATAACCCTATCATGAGTTGTTAGCACGTAAGTGTTTTTTAAACACTTTTTGGAGGCCGGATCACAGATTACAAATGGTGTCCGGGTCCTTCATGCGACCCGTCGTTAGTTAGATAATTGAAAGACCTTTCTAATGAGTCTAAAACATCGAAGATCTGATAACCCTATCAAAAGTTATTAACACTTAAGTGTTATTTAAACACTTTTTGGAGGACGGATTTCACATATTTCAATGAAAATAGTGTTCGGGTCCATCACGCGACCCATCGTTTGTTAGATAAATGAAAGACCTTTCAAATGAGATCGAACATCGAAGATCTGATAACTCTATCAAAAGTTATGAGCAATTAAGTGTGATTTATGCACTTTTTGGACTCGGATCACAGATATTCGGATAAAAATAATATCTGGATCAATAATGTGATCTATTGTTTGTTGGATAATTAAAATGTCTTTCAAATGATACTATAAGATTGAATATCTGCTAACCCTATCATTTGTAGGTTGGACATTTTTATTTTATCAAAACCAAAACTATGATTTTGTGAGGAAGGCATCAACCACCCTTCGGTGGATTAAGTAACCTTTTTCAAAGTTTTTTTTTATTGTACTAAAATACTATTATTCTAGAATAACTGTGAGTTTTTCAAATAAAGTACGTTTTTAAACAAACCTGGAGTTTTTTTTGAAAAGGACCTATAAACCAAATTTTAAATTTTTGCTTTTTGGGTGTTTTTAGAACCGCCTTGAGTCAGGGGTATTCAAAAACACCCAAAAAGCAAAAAATGAAAATTTGGTTTATAGGACCTTTTCAAAAAAAACTCCAGAAACAAAACATAATTACAGTAGTTGTTCGGTAACTGGGCTGAGAACATAGCCCAGTCACCGAATGCTGTTCGCTAACTGGGCTGAACGAAAAATAACGAGGGGACTACCGATGCATAAATTTTTTTGATGAAATATAAAAATAAAAGTTACTTAAAATCAATTACAATGATCACTTTTCATTTTTCTCTATTTGTGACTTGAAATAACATAAAAGTTTAAAAAAAGTTTTTTTATTTGTTGAACATGATTTTTGCCTCCATTAACCCCTCAGTAATTTCGGTTTGTTTTGGTTTTTTGACGTTTGTCTGCTGCAGCCCAGTTAAACAGCGCCCAGTTACCGCACAACTACTGTATTAGATGATTTGGATTACAAAGTTTATTTCTTTTACTCAAATGAGTTTGAATTAAATTTTAAAAAATAATACTCTCTCTCCCAATCCCCACTTCAGCCATTCTGGAACCGTGCGCACACATAATCGCCTCTTCGGAGGTCCTGACCGCCACGTTTGACTGCGACGCCTATCCGGACTCCAACGACCGGGCCGTGTGTGAGGATCCAACCCGACACAGCAAGTGCTACGCCAACGAGTTCCAGTGCGCGGACTCGAGCTGCATCCCACTTCAATGGAAGTGAGTCTTTTTTAAGAATGTTAAAAATTAAATTTTTGATGAAATTCTTTGTTTCAAGATGCGACAACATCAAGGACTGCCAAAGCGGTGAGGACGAATCTGACTGCAAGTTCTGCGAGCGGGACGAATACCGGTGCCTTTCGAACGACAAGTGCATCCCAGATAAGTGGCGCTGCGATCAGTACGAGGACTGCCCGGACGCGTCCGACGAGCTGGATTGCTACTACGATGAACCGACCACCTATCCAACGGCCTTCGGCAGCCAACGTGAGTATCCGTTTGTGCAGGTCCAGGTTCCGAACAGTCCCGTCAACGGGTGAGTAGCTTTTGAGGTTTTGAGCTTTTTTCCGAATCCTCTTTGCTAACAATCCGAGAGTTTCAGCAAACCATACCTGACGATTACGAACGAGGATCGGGAGCGTAATCTGCACCAACAGGATCAACAGCAGGACAAATCGGGTCGCCAGCAGCGACACTATCCGGACTATGATTCTTCCCGGGAGGACGACGAGTACGAGCCAACGGCAGCGGAGAACGTGCCCCAGATCAACCGCAGGAACCGTACCGAAACCGTTGAGAGCAGGACAGCGCGGTTGGAGGATCAGACGGAAGCGGAAACCACGAGGACCATTTCGGTTCCCAAGTCTTTGAGTAATCTCTCAATGGTGACTTGTACAGGATTTGAAATTTTCTTTAACGATTCAATTGTCTTTTAGGTAACTTCCAGGACAGCAAGGAAATCATGATGACGTCGGACTCGGAGAACGATTTCAGATACAGCAGCACCAGCAGGGCATTCTTGACGACGGCACACGCGTCACCGTGTCCCGAGGGGGAGCTGCGGTGCGTGAGCGGAATTTGCATTTCAGTGAGCCAGTTGTGTGATAAGGTGAGTGATCAAATAGAACAACACAGGCTGATCGTAGAGATAATGTTTTTGCAGCACTTGTTCGGTGACTGGGCTGAGAACGTCGCCCAGTTACCGAATGCTGCTTGCTAACTGGGCTGAACAAAAGATGCTGAGGGGATCATCAATGCATCATATTTTTTTAATAAAAATAATTTAAAATTGCTTCAATTTGTGTCTAGAGCTAATTTTTCAAGCTTCCTTTTATTGTATTTACTTGTTGCAATATTGAAAAACTTTTTTTTTTTATAATTACACTTGATGTTTGCATCCATTGACCCCTCGGTCATTTATGTTTGTTTATGTTTTTGACGTTTGTCTGCTTTTTAAGTGGGCTGCAGCCCAGTTAAACAACGCCCAGTTACCGAACCAGTACTGTAATCCCAAGTAACATTTTCAGTTTTGTACCCATCTTGAGGAGAGATTGAAGTTATCTTAGCTAAAAATGACCATAAAGCCATTTTATCCCCAGGACAACAATAAATCAGCATTAAACCTGAGTTAAGAGCAAAGTGGACTATTTTAGGAGGTTATCATGACCATTTATTAGGAGTCATCTAACACTCATCAGCATAGACATTGATTTTTAAAACACTCTGCAGGTGTATTTAATTGCTTAAATAAAACTTATGCTCAAGCTTCTTAAATTTATAACCGCACAGAAGAGGTTTTCAAGACTGAAATAAACTTTCATTAAAGATGTTTTCTCTCGTTGAAGATAAAATTGATTTGTCGAAGGAAAATCAGTTCTAATTATAATCTCGTTAAATTCAATAATTCTTTATGAAATAAATCACAAATGGCCAATGAAAAAAGATAAAATTATATTGATAACTATAAAATAATATCAAAATAATAAATTACTGGGACTTAACGCAGCCGTTCTAACTGAAAAATTCTTGCCATCAAAATTTCACTGGTCAGTTTTCTTAGATACCTCGAAAAAATATGCATCGAAGGCATGAATCGTTCAAAATTGCATCGATTTTTTATTTTGATGGACCGATTAATTATTTTTTTTCTGAAAAATCAACATGGCTTCCATTTTTGGCCGTTGCTTTTTCGTGTTAATATGGCTGAACTCATAAAAACTATTCTCTCTTACTCAAAGCAGTTATTAGGGCCATTTTTCTTAAGAAGCTCTTGTACAAGCAACTTTAAGAGCTTTGTTTCTTGCGAAGCTCTTGTTCAAGATTAAGCAAGAACATGTAGACTGCAGTGAGCTTTAAGGCGATTTTAACCAAGAGCAAAAGGCGTAGTACTGCGACCGTAGCGCATGCGAATTTTAGTTAGCAGGAGATAGATCCAAAACGTTTTTTATGGTTATTTTTTCATCGTTGGATAAAAAACAAAATATATTTTTTTCATATTCTTTATTCATTTATTTGATTGGGATCATCATAAGTTTTCCTCGCATAAAGGAATTTACCGTCGACACAACAACACTGATTTTAATAAACAACACTAGACCAAAACACTAGCACTCCGCGACGAATTTATCCGCTTCTCGGAACGCCTTATCCAGCTTATCCTCGAACGGCTCTGACGGACAAACGGATGGCCTAACTGATGATTTGTAGCTTGTCGATTCTGCGCGTCGGCTTCACGGTAGCTACGGAATCGGCGCCCATGATGATTCTCGTGTTACTCGATCAACACGTGCCGGAAAAAAAACATCTACTGCCCATGCATGTCAATGGACCAAATCGGCATGTACTCAATCACCCTCGGATAGGTGTACTCCGTTACATCCGCGCTGGAGCCGGAAACGGGCGAAAAGTATCACTTGTTTACCGGGATCACAAATTTTGGTAAACGTTTCTTTGACACTAAACCGACCGACTGTACAAAAAAATGTGATTTGACAGATCAAGTTCAAATAATCTGGAAATATGCTTTCATAGAACAGAGTAGTTTTAATTTAGTTTCAAAGCAGTTTTGACAATGCTTAAAAGTCTTATAAATAACCTCTCTGGGATAGCTTTAAGAGAAACAATGAAGTGTGATATAAAACTATGTTCCATGCTCTTAAAGTATTCTTAAAGATATTTTTAAAACTTTCGTATCATAAACCCAGCAAGTTTTGATCAATGTTTTCATAAAACAGAAAAGCAAATTTCAAACCTTTTATAAAACCTGTTAAGAAGTAAAGGCATTTTGCTTGTTACTTGGGATCATAAATAGTTCCTATACTCAACTCCATAAAATTGATTCATTCCAGGTGACGGATTGCCCGGACGGGGCCGACGAAGCCATGTGCGTCTACAAGGACGAAACCACTGAGCAGAGCCCGCCAAAAGAATAGTACCAGTTGTGTAGCATAGACAAAAAGAAACGCGATATTTAGTAGTAGCAAAAGAACAAAACATGACACTGCCTTCCTCCCTCCCCCTGGCGCAGCAGTAAGGAGATACTGAAGGTGCACTCATTCGTGGAACGAAGAATTTGATCGATTGTATTTATAAGAGAGAGAGAGAGCATAGAAGAAAAAAAAGTGATTTTACGATTGTTGACTTGTTGTTAGTACATTTCTGGAGTTTTTTTTGAAAAGGTCCAATAAACCAAATTTCCAATTTTTGCTTTTTGGGTGTTTTTGAAACCGCTCTGAGTCAGGGGTATTAAAAAACACCCAAAAAGCAAAAACTGAAAATTTGGTTTATTGGACCTTTTCAAAAAAAACTCGAGATTTGCGAAACTGTTGCGTAGCGTGTAAGCCTCATCTTTCACGCTCTATTACGTCATCGTACATTATTACCATTACCGTTACACATTACCATTGTTTGTTAAAAACATTAAAAAAGAAACCGCAAAGTTACCCTTCGCAACCAATCAACCCATGGATTAACAGATAAAACATGTGTATTATTAGAGCAGTAAGGCGCCTAGGACAATATGTGTAATATGTTAAACATTCCCTCCCACATCAGTGTTGGTTGGATCGCCCACCTCCTCAAAATAGCCCGCAAGATGGAATGTTTTGTGTGAAGCATATTTCAGCAGTGTGTGGTAGGAACCAACGTTTGGAGCAAAGATTCTAGCAAAAAAAAACTGTATAAGGAAAAAAAAGTAGATATTATTTTTCGGTTAGTAAAAGCGTTGTAAATAAGCCATTCTTTTCTTTTGAACTCATTTCATGTAAACTTTTGTAAATCGTTTTTTCAATAAATTTTATATTTTATAATAGCCTTTGTAATTTGTTTTAATAACGAGAAATTTCCCTTCATTGTATCATTTTACTACCGCTGGGTAATTCTTCGCCAACCTACACGAAATCGGAAAAAGTTGCCCCGACCGCTTTTCAATTTGCATGAAACTTTGTCCTAAGCGGTAATTTTTATCCCTGAACACGAATCCGAGCTCCGTTTTTTATATCTCGTGGCGGAGGGGCTGTAAGACCCCTTCCATTTTAAAATATTTGAGAAAGATGTGTTTTTGAAATGGTGATGGTTTTGAGTTTGGTGTCAAAGGGACTTTTATTTAAAATTGGACGCAGTTTTTTTTTTTTTTTGCATTGGTGTCTACCCGTAACTGCTACTTCATTATTGACCAGGACCCCCAAACATTGCTCTGTGGACCACAGATGAAATGTAGGAACCAATCATCACCCCTTCAAAAACATTCAAAATTGGACGCAGTTTTAAGAAAAAAACGTATTTTTTATTGAATAAATTTTTTTTGTAATATTTCGTTACTCAACTGTAAAAAAATGGACAACTGTCATTTTATGAGAAATTAAATTTTAATTTTAAATTAAAAAAAATGCAAAATGAGCATGAGCATGGTTGACTGCCAATGAGCTGCTACTCCGTTATTGACAGATCAGCTGAAGTTAAACAATGAATCAAAAATGATCAGTGGAAGCCAACCATCTGTTCACTGTTTAACCTCTGAAGATCCCTACTTTATTAGTTAATACCGGCGCCCTCCCAAGAAGCCTGCTGTTCAACGAAAGGGAGGAATGTTAGTCCGATAGTTGAAGTTGCAGACTCATCAAGCACATAGTTTATCGTTATATACTGCCCATGTTCGCATAAGTGTCCCATATGCAAAAACAGCAAGCTGAGAAAAACGCATTTGAAGTTTGTCCCATACATAAGGCTACGTGTTAGGTTTTCGCGAAAAATCTGTATTTCCTCCTGATTTCTAGAACAAAGTACTGGATATTATAGGCTCTTTCGAAAGAGCACACAATTTTGAACTAAACTGAATCAAAAACTCGAAATCTATGAAAATGCATATGAGACATTTATGCGATCAGGGGCAGTATACTTGTTGATACCGCTTGAGACCGTTGAATCCACAGCATCTCTTTCAAGCAACACGTGATTATTATTTTTTTGGGTTAGTAGGATAAGGTATTGGCTTTTCGATGCCTCCCGAGCTACGATGCTATGGGGAGGACTTTCATAACAGACCCGTCGGCGAGCCTTCCGAGCAACGAAGCTATGGGAAGGTCTTTCTGGTTAACACACAAAATCACTCACACACAATTATTTTGCTACACTATTAACTCGACGATCCAAAATGTCAGTGCGTCTTTCGATCACTATATAGAAAAGGCTTTTTCGCCATAAAAAAACTATATTCGAAAAAAATATACACAATTTATCCGACGCCGTGCCTTCCGATCAACGATGATATAAGAAGGGCTTTGAAAATCACAAACAAAGATTACTAAAGCACAAAAAAATACCAATTACTCAACGAAAAAGCTAAAGACACAAATAATTCAGTAAGGCAAGCGCGTGGCCTCGCCGCCCGCAATCGACACACACAATTCACGACAAAAGGCACAGAAAAGTCACTTTTCACTTCGAATATTTTTTACGACCACGTGCTCCCTTTACAAATTATGCACTCACCCCATACGACTAGCGACACAAAAGCACATAAAAAATAATAATTTGAATAATCACGACTTCGCGTCCCCACTTCCAGCGCACCAATCTTAAATTGAAAAAAATGCAAAATATTGAAAAACTTTTTCGAATGTTCAAAAATGTTCGTTCTTTTCGTAACGCGATTTCAATAAATGACCTAAAACAAATCTCGAATTCCCGAATATGAACTTTTTAGGTTAAAATAGAGCATTAAAAAGGCTTGTGCGCATTTTTGCCCCGTATTACTTTATATCCAGAAAACCCAATTTCCGTTCTTCCGTTTAATATTTTCATGAAATCCTGTTTTTTACTCTAAATTTGGATTTTTTCCCCAAATGTTTTTTTAGACTTAATCATTCATTCTTTTGTATTAATGGTAGTTAAAAACCTTAAAATGTTCAACTTTAAACTTTAAAATACAACACAAAATTTAAAGAAACTGTGATTGGTATAGTAAACATTTTAAACGAACATAATTATCGGATTTGATATTTGCAAATTTTATTTTTTAGTTCGAATGTTTCATTACTAAGGTTGCTGTTATAGTTTTTCAAGAAAAAAAAACAATGTTATTATTTCCCTTAACTAATTCTTTATTTATTATTTTTTCACATAGGCCATTGCACCCCCCTTCAAAAATAATCCGGAAAATAAGGGGATTTTTTTTTCAAAAAACTTAATTTTTTATTGGATTTAGAAGTTAAATCAACTGAAAACAAGTTGAAATGCATTTCCAGCGTTCAAAATCATATTTAGCATGCCTGGGATCGAACGAAAATGTTTTGATTTTTTGTTAAATTCCGTCGTACACCGAGTTAAAATGCGTAACCGGAAAAAGGTGTGCATGCCTGGCACGAACACTCAAAGCGTGTTCTAGCGTGTTGCTCGTACTGACTCAGAGCAAGGGTGAGGTGTAGGTGTAAGGGCAGTGCGTGTTCGTCGCGAACCTAATGCATAAGATCGGTCAAGGCCCGGTCTTACACTGAAAATTGCGAATTACGTCGCACACTATTACTACCTGTGGTATAAACATTTGATTGAAAAAAGTGTTTAAAACAGCAGTTTCCCCCCACCAAGCTGTTTTGCGATCATTAGTTTTCAAAATATGTAAGTACAGTACTTGTTCGGTAACTGGGCTGAGAACGTAGCCCAGTCACCGAATGCTGCTCGCTAACTGGGCTGAACGAAAAATAACGAGGGGACCACCGATGCATAATATTTTCCTGATGAAATATAAAAATAAAAGTTACTCAAATTTATTTACAATGCTTACTTTTCATATTTCTTTAATTGTGACTTAAAAATAAATAATAGCTTGAAAAAAGTTTGTTTTCTTTATTGAACAGGCTTTTGGCATCTATTAACCCCTCGGTCATTTCGGTTTGTTTTGGTTTTTTTGTCGTTTGTCTGCTTTTTAATTAGGCTACGGCCCAGTTATCGAGCACCCAGTTAAACAAAGCCCAGTTATCAAACAACAGTAGTAGTAGTATTTGCGATTTTTTTTTCGCTGAAAAAAAAGTTTTGCAATTCGGTTCAACCGAATTTCAAATGATTTTAAACCCTATCGAAGTCGCATCAGCTATCAAAGTCACATCGGTTTACGTTAATTTTTTTTAACATAAAGTGCACATTTGAAAAAATGCAATAGCTCAAACAAAGTTTAAGTGTTCCGATAAATATTAACAAGCAGGACCGACCGCGCAAATCAATAATACAATAACCACCAAAAACAATATTGTTTGAAGACCATTTTAAAAGAATACGAAATAATCCAAGAAAAATTAAAAGTTAACAAAAAAGATAGTATTCGAACTATAACAAAAAATATAAACAAGATTTCAAGAATTCACCCCGAACATCACTATATTGGGGCTTCTCCACCGAACCCATCACGATGGGGAGCAAAAGAAACTTTTTTCTCTTGCTCTCTCACGCGTTTACCCTCTTCAGTCCTTTCTCTCGCTCTCAGTTCGGGAAAAAGGATGACTCATCTATGTAAAACCCAACTGACGGGGGGAAGCATCAAGCGCCTGACGGCAGAAAAAAATATAAACACTTTTCCTGCCCCTCCTCCCACTCCATTTCCTCTTCCGTAAACTTTTTTTTTGTTTTCCACCACCCGGCATAATTCAATAGGCCTCGGGGCTGCACAATGTTGCTGCTGAGTTTGGAGTTAACTTTGCGGGTGGGTGGTAGCCGGTGGGTGGTTATGCGAACGATTCGCGCGCGCAAAGAGCAATCGAAATGATAAGCACCTTCTACCTACCCTTCCCTTTTTGCCAAGACAGAAAGCTTTTTCAACTACTTACAATGTGCGATCGTGAACCGGGAAAAAAATGCTGTAATTATTTGAGTTATTTGATTGAAAAAAAATCAACACTCAAAAAGCAAAAACTGCAAATTTGGTTTATTGGACCTTTAACAAAAACTCCAGAAATTTTCTCTGAGTGCTGAGCCGGAAAACAAACTTGTTAAAAAATTAAAGAAAACAGAAAAAGACAGTTCCCTAACAGTTTTGTTGATTTTAATGTTTTTGGTATTTGAAAAAAAATGTTTCAGTTGAATGCACTTGTTTTCATTGAAAATTTTAATAGTTTTTTTTATATTTTGAAAACGGTGACATAAAAACTCTCAAAAATTTATGAAACGGCATAATTCTATCATTAAATTAAAAGTAACTAATAAAAAACGTTACGAAATTATTTTCCAACAATTATTTTAACGATTTCAATAAATTTCGGACTGCCCTTAATCAGATGGTAGTCAATTAGATTCGTTACCAACTATCATGGATTGTGTCACGTTCCCCAGAAAACCATTCCCCCGAATACCATTCCCCAGAATGAAACGTTCCCCAGAAAACCATTCCCCAGAATGTATTATTCCCCAGAAAACCATTCCCCAGAATGTACCGTTCCCCAGAAATATTTATCGTGGTGATTATAATTATTTCCAAAATTTAAAAAAAATCCAAAATTTTCAAAATTTCTGAATGTTTTCAAAATTTTCCAAATTTCCAAAATTTCCAAAATTTCCAAAACTTCCGAAATTTCTAAATTTTCCAAAATTCCCAAAATTTCCAAAATTTTTAAAATTTCCAAAATTTCTAAAATTTACAAAATTTACAAAAAATTAAAAAAATCAAAATTTCCATAATTTCAAATTTTCAAAAAACTAAAAAAAAATAAAATAAAAAAAAAATAATCTTTGATTTTTTTTTAGTTTTAAAATTTTTTTTCTCTTTAATTTTGATTTTTGAACTCCAAACTTTTTGATTTTTTTTTGAAAATTTTGAAAATGTTTTTAATTTGACTTTTTGACTTACCGTTGACAAATTATGATCATAATATTTAGATCGAAAAATCTCGAACGTGATGCGAGAAATAAAGATTGAAATATTACGCTCGAGTGCAATAATCACCACGTTAACTTGTGTCAGCAGTTATTACAAGGCTAGAAAGCTTTCCCTTCTTTAAAGAAAGGAAAACTTTGCTGACTGATACAAGTTGAATTTTACCTTTAAAAGGGAGGAAGAGAGTTTTCCCTTCTTTAAGGAAGGGATAAATTTATAGCCTTGTTATTATAACTGCTGACACGGGTTTAATTTTCCCTTCTTTAAGTAAGGGAAAAAATACTTGACCACTTACACAACTTTTTAAATTTGTTATCACTAGTCAAGAGAGTTTTTCCTTATGGAAACAAGAAAGAATACAAGAAAAAAAACTTTAAAGCCAAAATTCAACTTCTGTTAGCAGATATCACAAGTCAAGACAGTTTTCCCTTCTTTAAAGAAGGTGAAATTCAACTTGTGTCAGGAGACCTTAAAAGAAGGAAAAATTAGTCAGTTATTGTAAGTCAAGAGAGTTTTCTTCTTTCAAAAATGATAAATCAAATTTTGTCACCTTAAATCAAATTTAGAAAATTTAAATCATCATGCAAAATGAGCAATATGCCAAAGGTCCAATATGTCAAATGGAATTATACCAATGACACCAATAATCATATTTTAATTTTAACAAACATTTTTCTTCTTTGCGAAATAAAAATAGCATTCACGAAAAACAAGAAATAAAAAGAAACTGCAATTTATTCGGCATTTGCACAGCAAAAAATCCGACGGTAAAATCGCATGCAAAAGCATGCACATCACCTTCGTCAAAATAAACACTTAATATTACACACTGCATGTACAATTTTTGCAAACACAAAAAAAAGTTGCAACCGACGGGATTCAAGCCCAGCACCAACAGTACGGACTGGCGCCTTAGCCCACTCGGCCATCAGACCGATGCAAAGCTGTTCGGATAAACGCATATATGAGCTTGTCATTTTGGTCAAGTAGGTTCCAATACTGATGGGCTACATATTTCAGGGTGTAAAATCACATAAAATTGCATAAAATAATGCAATATTTATTTTACACTCATGCCTTTTACACGCAGCTGGTTCACTACTTTTTTAGCTGTGTGTATAACAAATTTAACATGACTGAAAAAGAAGGGAAAATTTCTTAGAATTACAGAACGAGTCATAAACCGAATTAACATTTTCTGTTATTTTCTCAAGAATAGTTGTCAAAAAAAAAGGAAAATTTCTTGGCATGGATAAAATAACCTTGTCTAATTTTTATATTTTCTAAGAATTTTCAAACAAACTAATATTTGAAACTACTCTCGAGAAAGAAACTTTTCTGGGGAATGGTTTTCTGGGAAATGGTACATTCTGGGGAATAGTTTTCTGGGAAATGGTACATTCGGGGGAATGGTTTTCTGGGGAACGTGACACAATCACTATCATGAGTTTAAATAACAAAGAAGAATGTATAAAGGGCAAAGTATTTTTGATTATCAATTTATAGAAAGGGTCATTATGATTTTTTTCAATAATATGGAATACTATTTTTTTGTTATTATTACCGAGATTATTACAGTTTTCTGCTTTAGCTTTTTATTTGAGCGGTATATAAATCTTTTCTGAAAATGTTCAATATAAATTTTTAATAAATTTGCAATTTTCACTCTCATTGAAACGTGTCAAATTATTCAATTAGATAGATTTTTGACTAAAATATATGTGTCATATAATGGGGATCGGAATATGGAGAAAACAAAAATAAAAAATATTATTATAAAAAAGATTCTAATTAACCTTCACTTAAAAAACATTCATTCTAGGCTACTTTTCAAGATTTGAAAAATATTTGAAGGGAAAATTTAGTTGTGAAGCTATAAAAGATTTGCTGTTATTAGTTTTACCAGTTTTGTATGTCTGGATCTATTTTTTTAAATCACAATTTTATACAGTGTTACTCCGTTCGCCATGGTTTACATGTAACAAAAAGCCCATATCAAGTGGAATTCCGCACATTACATATGAAGGACGAAAAGGACGGCGACGGCATTGCCGGAAAGTGGCCAATCGGGAACGGTACGATGCCATAACGATACGTGGCGCTTCTTGGCCGCCACTCTACCCAGCAAAACCCCCAGGATTTGGCACACTTGCAACTTTAGCCGCCCCAGATAGCTTCCTTCGATGACTAAGGAGAATATTTTTATTTTGCTTTTGCTGCGGCGACGATCGAAATCTTGAACTTGTTTCGTTTTTATTTGGTTGAGCTTTTGGTCCTTTTTTGCTGCGTATGAAGGGCCAGGCCAGGAATCGACCGTATCTAAATCAGATGCATGACCCAGAATAACAAGGGGAGGGTTGGGTGAAATCGAGCACATTTCTTCCCCTTCTGGCTGCTGATCAGCTAGGCGAGATTGCGTTTATGTTATGTAATGTGTGGCGGCCCGAGGTTGGAGATGGGAATTTCCTAGGGCGAGCTGGCCTTGATTGACATAAAATGTAATACAATATTCCATATTAATGTTATGAACATAGTTCTTGATTGAGAAAGCTCTCAAAACCACAAAAAGAAATCAAAAGACATTGATTTTTGGCATAATTTTTTTAGATTTTTTTATGAGGAATGTTATTTGTGCAGTTTGCCTAAATTAATAAAAAAAATCAAAACATTCAACAGGATTTAAGCAAGATAGCCAAAACTGAGAAACAGGAGAAAAACAATTTTCCTCACGATTCACAGACCAAACCCCAAAACACTGTTTGCCTGATCTAAGATAATAAATTGTCACCGTTTAGCTAGAATAAACTCGATTGACGATGACAACAATGCCAATGGCAGAAATTGATTTTCCCATCCAGTTCCCGTATTTTACCATCCCTCAAACCAGCACGAACCCATACAAAGGGTCGTTGGGGCAAAAAAGAAGCCCCTCAGTTGTAGCTGTCAGCTGGAATAACAAGTGGAAGAAAGAATATAAAAAAGTTCAGTTCGCTGCAGTTTACCCCGCAAACACACACCGGTTTTGTAACAGGTAGCATAACCACAAATTGTGCCCAGACATGCTCCGCCGATAGAGAACTTGTCACAAACTACCCCTGAGCGGTAAGGGCGCCACCCACCCGGCACGACACCATCCCTTAGAAAATGAGCAATCGAGCCGATGATGATTCATGCAATCCCCACTCCACCCCACCCAACTTCCCTCATTCTACACTACTTTCTCCTCCTTTCTTCTGTGACACCATCCAGACTAAAGTTCACACGCACCACCCCTCTTTCCTTCACTCCCCCTCTCCACCCAAATCTTGATAAACTTCTATCCTGGCTAGCGATTTTAATCCGACACTTGCACTAGCAAACAACAAAACAAAAACAACCTCCCATTCCCCCCTTCAGTCACCCTTTTTTCACCAGCAAGCAGCTTAACTAACTCAGACTACTAAAAACCATGGCATAATAACACCCCGCTCAACTTGGAACTACTTCTCAGAGTGTATTCCTCGATGGTTTCGTGGGGCTGTAAGAAAAGCTTGCAGCTGGCAGGGGTTCTCAAAGTTGGAATGCTTCCATAGCTTAATAAGCAATTCCCTGCCATAAAGGGAAACTTCATAGAAGCCATTTTTGTGTATATAAGGCCATATTTACTCGTGATCGTGAATGACATTTGTGAAGGGCGTACTGTGTGGTATGTCATCCTTAACAAAATTCAAAAATCATTTATTAAAACCGTTTAAAGTGGTCTAAACGTCAACATCGATATCGAGGAATCGAATTTCCAGACAATTTTACATAAAAGTGTCTACATTGACCATTGTCCTTACTCGAAACCTGGCTGTTTTAAAAATAAAAATATTAAAAAAAGGTATTTTGGCAGCTTCTCTCAAAATTTTTACCGGAAAATTTCGTCCAATTTCCCTTACGTTTATCTTTGACCACATTTCAATTGGAAGTATGGGCTTACAGATATATGCTTAATTTGTTGGAATGGTCCAAGCTCCATACAAAAATGTATAATGTTTGTATACAAAATTGTGTATGAACAATTGTCCACAAAGAGGGAGTGGCGTGCTGAAATTTTCAAAAATGGCTTCACGTCGTTCATGGATGGCCCCTATTCAACTAGTCACAGAAAAATAAATCTCATTATTCAAATGAAAGTTCTCATTTTGAACTATTACACTCGTTTAAAAAATCAAGACTTTTTGGAAAAATCGGCCACACTGCCAAATGAATTTTGACAACTTGAGTCATATTTTAACACATTTTTTGTGCAATTTTTTTGCGTGAAAACTGCAATTGAAAAATGGGTATTTTTTAGAGTGTTACTACTTTTTGCCTTTCTTACTAAAGAAAGGTATAGTGTTTGCTTTTGGCTCCGACGCCAAATCAAGCTTCGTTCCCAAATCATTTCTCGAGAAATATTCATTCGAAAAATCTGCAAAAAATCATGGACGATCGATTTTCGACGCCCGATCGATTGACAATGACAGAATTCGTCTACCTCCAATATCCGAATTTTGGCGCTTAATTTACTGTAGAGCACGCGTGACGTCCGTGTGTGGTAAAAAAGTGCTCAATTTTGTGGTAGGGGGTTTCTCAGAGCCCACATTATGGATTTGAGCTCTCTTGGGCGCATTTGAAAGGGGATGTGCTGAACCTGAACCAGTTCCATACCAAATTTGAATTTATCCATTTTTTATGGGGACTCGGAGTGTGTTTTCACCAAATCAGGCGGTTTTCAAATGAAAATTCGGTCGAAAATTGAAGTATTGAAATCGTTTATTTGTCCAAAAAATTGCATTTTTCCAGCCCTACATCCTCCCAAATTTTCATCCATGTCGGTAATGTGGTTTTTGATTTACAGCTTGTGGGCTAATTCACTGTGAGGGGGAAAAACCCCTAAAAAAGGTAAAAGCCAATTTTCACCAAATGCCAAAACTATTCCTTTGGCATTTTATCTAATTTTTTTTCTCCACATCATAATCTAGACCATACTCGATGTTCTGAAACAAATTTGACCTCATTTGGATTTACCGTTCAGATTTTAGAAAATTTCCATTTTTGCCTTTCTTACTAAAGAAAGGTATAGTGTTTGCTTTTGGCTCCGACGCCAAATCAAGCTTCGTTCCCAAATCATTTCTCGAGAAATATTCATTCGAAAAATCTGCAAAAAATCATGGACGATCGATTTTCGACGCCCGATCGATTGACAATGACAGAATTCGTCTACCTCCAATATCCGAATTTTGGCGCTTAATTTACTGTAGAGCACGCGTGACGTCCGTGTGTGGTAAAAAAGTGCTCAATTTTGTGGTAGGGGGTTTCTCAGAGCCCACATTATTGATTTGAGCTCTCTTGGGCGCATTTGAAAGGGGATGTGCTGAACATGAACCAGTTCCATACCAAATTTGAATTTATCCATTTTTTATGGGGACTCGGAGTGTGTTTTCACCAAATCAGGCGGTTTTCAAATGAAAATTCGGTCGAAAATTGAAGTATTGAAATCGTTTATTTGTCCAAAAAATTGCATTTTTCCAGCCCTACATCCTCCCAAATTTTCATCCATGTCGGTAATGTGGTTTTTGATTTACAGCTTGTGGGCTAATTCACTGTGAGGGGGAAAAACCCCTAAAAAAGGTAAAAGCCAATTTTCACCAAATGCCAAAACTATTCCTTTGGCATTTTATCTAATTTTTTTTCTCCACATCATAATCTAGACCATACTCGATGTTCTGAAACAAATTTGACCTCATTTGGATTTACCGTTCAGATTTTAGAAAATTTCCATTTTTGCCTTTCTTACTAAAGAAAGGTATAGTGTTTGCTTTTGGCTCCGACGCCAAATCAAGCTTCGTTCCCAAATCATTTCTCGAGAAATATTCATTCGAAAAATCTGCAAAAAATCATGGACGATCGATTTTCGACGCCCGATCGATTGACAATGACAGAATTCGTCTACCTCCAATATCCGAATTTTGGCGCTTAATTTACTGTAGAGCACGCGTGACGTCCGTGTGTGGTAAAAAAGTGCTCAATTTTGTGGTAGGGGGTTTCTCAGAGCCCACATTATGGATTTGAGCTCTCTTGGGCGCATTTGAAAGGGGATGTGCTGAACCTGAACCAGTTCCATACCAAATTTGAATTTATCCATTTTTTATGGGGACTCGGAGTGTGTTTTCACCAAATCAGGCGGTTTTCAAATGAAAATTCGGTCGAAAATTGAAGTATTGAAATCGTTTATTTGTCCAAAAAATTGCATTTTTCCAGCCCTACATCCTCCCAAATTTTCATCCATGTCGGTAATGTGGTTTTTGATTTACAGCTTGTGGGCTAATTCACTGTGAGGGGGAAAAACCCCTAAAAAAGGTAAAAGCCAATTTTCACCAAATGCCAAAACTATTCCTTTGGCATTTTATCTAATTTTTTTTCTCCACATCATAATCTAGACCATACTCGATGTTCTGAAACAAATTTGACCTCATTTGGATTTACCGTTCAGATTTTAGAAAATTTCCATTTTTGCCTTTCTTACTAAAGAAAGGTATAGTGTTTGCTTTTGGCTCCGACGCCAAATCAAGCTTCGTTCCCAAATCATTTCTCGAGAAATATTCATTCGAAAAATCTGCAAAAAATCATGGACGATCGATTTTCGACGCCCGATCGATTGACAATGACAGAATTCGTCTACCTCCAATATCCGAATTTTGGCGCTTAATTTACTGTAGAGCACGCGTGACGTCCGTGTGTGGTAAAAAAGTGCTCAATTTTGTGGTAGGGGGTTTCTCAGAGCCCACATTATGGATTTGAGCTCTCTTGGGCGCATTTGAAAGGGGATGTGCTGAACCTGAACCAGTTCCATACCACATTTGAATTTATCCATTTTTTATGGGGACTCGGAGTGTGTTTTCACCAAATCAGGCGGTTTTCAAATGAAAATTCGGTCGAAAATTGAAGTATTGAAATCGTTTATTTGTCCAAAAAATTGCATTTTTCCAGCCCTACATCCTCCCAAATTTTCATCCATGTCGGTAATGTGGTTTTTGATTTACAGCTTGTGGGCTAATTCACTGTGAGGGGGAAAAACCCCTAAAAAAGGTAAAAGCCAATTTTCACCAAATGCCAAAACTATTCCTTTGGCATTTTATCTAATTTTTTTTCTCCACATCATAATCTAGACCATACTCGATGTTCTGAAACAAATTTGACCTCATTTGGATTTACCGTTCAGATTTTAGAAAATTTCCATTTTTGCCTTTCTTACTAAAGAAAGGTATAGTGTTTGCTTTTGGCTCCGACGCCAAATCAAGCTTCGTTCCCAAATCATTTCTCGAGAAATATTCATTCGAAAAATCTGCAAAAAATCATGGACGATCGATTTTCGACGCCCGATCGATTGACAATGACAGAATTCGTCTACCTCCAATATCCGAATTTTGGCGCTTAATTTACTGTAGAGCACGCGTGACGTCCGTGTGTGGTAAAAAAGTGCTCAATTTTGTGGTAGGGGGTTTCTCAGAGCCCACATTATGGATTTGAGCTCTCTTGGGCGCATTTGAAAGGGGATGTGCTGAACCTGAACCAGTTCCATACCACATTTGAATTTATCCATTTTTTATGGAGAATCGGAGTGTGTTTTCACCAAATCAGGCGGTTTTCAAATGAAAATTCGGTCGAAAATTGAAGTATTGAAATCGTTTATTTGTCCAAAAAATTGCATTTTTCCAGCCCTACATCCTCCCAAATTTTCATCCATGTCGGTAATGTGGTTTTTGATTTACAGCTTGTGGGCTAATTCACTGTGAGGGGGAAAAACCCCTAAAAAAGGTAAAAGCCAATTTTCACCAAATGCCAAAACTATTCCTTTGGCATTTTATCTAATTTTTTTTCTCCACATCATAATCTAGACCATACTCGATGTTCTGAAACAAATTTGACCTCATTTGGATTTACCGTTCAGATTTTAGAAAATTTCCATTTTTGCCTTTCTTACTAAAGAAAGGTATAGTGTTTGCTTTTGGCTCCGACGCCAAATCAAGCTTCGTTCCCAAATCATTTCTCGAGAAATATTCATTCGAAAAATCTGCAAAAAATCATGGACGATCGATTTTCGACGCCCGATCGATTGACAATGACAGAATTCGTCTACCTCCAATATCCGAATTTTAGCGCTTAATTTACTGTAGAGCACGCGTGACGTCCGTGTGTGGTAAAAAAGTGCTCAATTTTGTGGTAGGGGGTTTCTCAGAGCCCACATTATGGATTTGAGCTCTCTTGGGCGCATTTGAAAGGGGATGTGCTGAACCTGAACCAGTTCCATACCACATTTGAATTTATCCATTTTTTATGGAGACTCGGAGTGTGTTTTCACCAAATCAGGCGGTTTTCAAATGAAAATTCGGTCGAAAATTGAAGTATTGAAATCGTTTATTTGTCCAAAAAATTGCATTTTTCCAGCCCTACATCCTCCCAAATTTTCATCCATGTCGGTAATGTGGTTTTTGATTTACAGCTTGTGGGCTAATTCACTGTGAGGGGGAAAAACCCCTAAAAAAGGTAAAAGCCAATTTTCACCAAATGCCAAAACTATTCCTTTGGCATTTTATCTAATTTTTTTTCTCCACATCATAATCTAGACCATACTCGATGTTCTGAAACAAATTTGACCTCATTTGGATTTACCGTTCAGATTTTAGAAAATTTCCATTTTTGCCTTTCTTACTAAAGAAAGGTATAGTGTTTGCTTTTGGCTCCGACGCCAAATCAAGCTTCGTTCCCAAATCATTTCTCGAGAAATATTCATTTGAAAAATCTGCAAAAAATTATGGACGATCGATTTTCGTCGCCTCGTCGACAAGTTGTCAAGTTGAGCTTCACATGCAGACGCGAGCAATGCTGGCGCGTGATGCTGGCGCGTATAGAGTTTTGATACTAGATTACCCCCTTTTAGTGCAAGTTGCTTTATCGATTGCTCGTTCATCACACATCGCCTATCATTATTTTCTATGCTAAGCTTCAGTTAACGCAAACTAGACGCAAGCAGCTATCTGTTCTGAAGCCTCATGCTCATTCTTTTGCCTTTCTTTTTTGTTTTGCTCATTCTCTGATCGAACTCTGAGCGAACGAATTTCTGGGAAGCGTTCAAGCTTCCCATGTGCCAGTGACAACGCACATCGCGGGTTTGGTTTTCTAGCTTCGGTACTAGCCTTTTTGTGTATTAGTATTTTTGTTCATCGTACCAGCGCACCAAGGTGGTTTATTCGGTACGTTTGCGTTTGTCGTAGTGAAGTCCCACCGAGCGCTCAGTCGTTGTATGCTTCCCAATCCCAAAAACGCCTAAATGCTTGCTTATTGAAAGCTCACAATTTTGCCTAACGCCTAAATGACAGTTTAGTGAATTACAGTAGGCGTTTCAAAGCTTTCAAGAACATTTATGCGGCTTTACCGTTACATCGTTGTTTACAACACGGCAAATTCTCGGGTGTTGAAACACTTTCTGCCAGTTATTTTGTAACCACTTTAACGCATTGGAGCAAGACGGAATTATTTTGTTTTCTCGTTAATTTTTAATATTTTGAAAAGTGCAAAAAAACACTCAGAGAATACGAACAATTTAGCGATATGCAGAAAACATTACGAACATCGCAAATTGTGAGCTAATTCTCTGTCTCAAAAACAAAGTGTGCTGATTTAAAAAATCGAAAATGCTTGTGTGCGAGCACAGCTTACAACCGGCCATGGCAAATGGGGCAAAAACCAGCGCTTTTCAGTTATATGAAAAAATATGGTTGAGTTTCGAATTGTATTATGAATGGACCATTCTTTATATTGCTATTTCTTTGAAAAAAAAATCAACTGCCGTTAACTTCCTTTTGTAAGAAAGGCTCTATCTCACCCCAGGTGGGATTAAATCGGGTTTTTTCTAAAAAGTTCTAAGCAGTACCTACAACATTGCCGAAGACACAAAATCGACCAGAAAATCTATTCTCATGATAAAGATTTTTGAATATATAATAGGCTTTTTTAGAGCGCCCATTTTTCCGGGGTTAATAAATCCTGTAAATCAGGAATTTTGCAACAAATCTCTCGAAAAATTCTTGGCAAATTGTTTTTATTGAAATATGAATTATTTTTCGAAAACTGTTTAAGGAATTCAAGTAATTCTACTTATAAAATCTTATTATATTAAATTATACCAATGATAACTATTCTATTGATTTTTAACTAACTTATCACCAATTAGCTCACTAAAAAATAAAGTTTATTTTCATTCCATAAAATTATTATTTCGGTTGCCCAACGATTAAGCAAGAGCTATTCCCACTCACAGTTTTAAATGCATCAAACATTAAGATTATCTAGAATAAACATTTATATGTAATTTGTAGAAGTGCTGATTAGTTCAATAATAACAACAAAAAAAATCAATCAAATCAAATGAAGTTTTTATTTATAATTTTATGTTGTATCAAATAAGTTGAAAAAAATGGTTTCAAAAGGATTAGAAAACATATACTTCCACTTGGATTCCGGGAAATTTGCAGGTTACACCTTAAATTTGAAAGATAATGAATCTACCATATTCTAAAAGGTATAAAAAAAAAACAAATTAATTTTTAATCATTTGTGAAAATATACACAGCAAATTCTGATCTTCGTTTTCAATTAATATTTACTGAAAACGGCACTACTGAAATTTTCAGTTAGTTTTTTGCTGAACATCAGTTAAAATTTGTATGGAGCTGTCAAAGTTTGCTGAAATTTCAGCAAGCAAGTCATTTGTTAAAAATTTCAGCAGAGCAGATTTCAGTAAATTTAACTGAATTCAGTAATGAGAAATAGATCTATAGATACCGTAAACTGGGGTGACTTTGATAGCCCGGGGTGACTTTGATAGGGTTTTCAAATGTCCGTCAACTTAATATCTAAACATTTTTGAGAATTTTGAGTATGTAAGCATTAAGGGATACCGTAAACCGGGGTGACTTTGATAGGATTTCAATTTGTTTTTAGAATATTTTCCAACAGGTAAGGGTTTTCTCAATATTATTATTTTTAAAACATGTACTGGGGTAGGCCACACAAAGTCCATGCACAATTTTGGAAAAAAAGTTTTTTCAATAGTGTTTAGAAAAATAGTTACGTTAAAAATTCTTAGTTTTAATTCCGGGGTGACTTTGATAGTCATAGTTTTTCTTGTTAAAATCATATTTAAGATGTTCAAACTTTATTTTTACGTTAAATGTACCATCACTAAAGTAGCTGATATAGTGTGTAAGAAAAAAATCAATGTTTATGTTAAGTAAACTAAGTTTATAAGCTTTTTCAACAAAATACATATAAATTTTAGGTAAAATTGTTTAAAAGTCGTCATTTTGCCTGAAATTTGTTAAAACTAGTTTTGTTTGTAAAATTATCGATTTATATTGCATTTTATACTGAATTCGAAGCACGAATCACAAGTTTTCACATTTTACATGAAATTTGTTATACTGAAATTGCCTATAAATTTGGTGATTTTTTTAAAAATTATGTTTCAAAAATACATATTATTTATTATTTACAAACTTTTTTAACCTTCTCCTAGTGGAAAATTGTCCAAAGAATCCGAAAATGCATTCTGTTTTCCGATTAAAAATCATGTTCATTGAGAAAATCATGACACTTAGAGAAGTTTAAAATAATGACTTTCATCAACATTTTCTTAACTATAGTTAACTAACTTTTTAAACTTGTCAACATTTTATGAAAAGTTCTTCTTGAGGTACTTTGAACACTTCTCTATCACAGTATGTCAGTATGTTTCTAAACTATTCCTTACGTATTTTAATTGTACTCTTCATTTTGCGGAAAAATCGCAAACCTATCAAAGTCACCCCGGCTATCAAAGTCACCCCGTTTTACGGTAGCTTATTATCGAACATATATGCAAAAATGTGACCGTTACATTGGATGTATCAAAATTAGTGGCCAAATCAAATTTCTATCAATGTCACCCCGGGATTTCAAAGTCACCCCAGTTTACGGTAATGAATTCGTTTTTGAAAATCAAATTTAGGACCTTTTTGAATAAGACATTTTTTACACTGCAGCCAACGACAAAAAAATCATCAAAAGTTTTGTAATAATAATTCACTGAACGAGAAATTCGAGAGTCCGGGCCGCTAATATCAATTATGCTTACTAGAATTAAGTTGATAATACTTTGGATGGCTTAACTTATTTTGTTATCATTCGGATTTACAAAACTCTAGATTGCTCCCAATCTGTTATGTGTTTGCTTGAGATAATTCAGTTGATTTTACCACACAGATGATTCATCAACACTGAGCGAGACACTTTACCATTATTAACTAAACAATATTTAATCTCAGGAACACAGGTACAAAGAAGAACTAAATCATATAGAAATGGCAAGTTTTATAACTTTCTGCCGGTACAAAAAAAAAAGATAAACTAAAGCAGTATACATTTTCCGTACTCATCCGACAGAACCTGGTGACGAATGACCTCAATAACTTAAGCCAACTTAAATTCAATGAACAACATTACCGAACAGAAAAAGGAAATGTTAAACATTCACATGGTTTGATAAAAATACCCGCAAAAGCAAACAACTCTTGACACTTTCCTACGTTGCAAATTCAAGGAACTTTCTACATTGTTTGTTATATTCAAATTCGTTCCCAATCCTAAGGTTAATGACAAATTTAGATAATGATTTGAACTTTGTACAGTCGAACATCACATGACCACATCGTCGACCCTTTTTTGGTGCCATTATTGATCAAATATTAAAAATGTGTCTCATGCAAATTACTTGAACACGTACACAAAAAACTGTTTTAAAGTCACGGAGGATCCGTTTAATTTCATGATATGGTGTCACAAAAACGTAACATTAAATTAAAAGAATTTAGTTAAGTTTATTGAGTACTGTCCTTCGATGTGCCATCCGAGGTACGATGCTATGGAGCTGGAATTTGGTTGGAAACCAAGTTATCAACTTTTAAAAACCGATAAATTACACTTGACATAATGTTTAATCTGATTAGTTCAAGTACGTAAATTTAGCCAAGAACCCCTGCCATCCATTCCCCTTTGCTCCACACACAACTGGTGCGAGCGCACAGCAGGGCGAGCGCCACCCGGCATGTGATAATCACGAACTTTCACGATCACGGCACGATGACAAGCGACGACGACGCTGCCTGCCCTTTTTTTACTATGGTAGCGCTTACTCACCATCGCCATCAAAACCGTGACTCAGTGTCTCTCTGGACGCGCAACGGGCCACACCGGTAGTGTTCCTGGGTCGGGATTGTTCTCGGTGTGAAAGTCGACGTTTTTCACGCGGGTTTCTGCCTCCGATCGCGAGCTTTTCACAAGGGGGGAGTTTGATGCCTATGTACAGCATCCTTTGAAGAGTGAAGAGTAGGTGTTACGAGAGAGAGAATTGGAATCTTGCACGAGTGTAATTTCGTGAGTGAATTCTCGTCTGATAATCACACCAAAATGCGTGAGAAGAAGCTGTGTGACTCATCTACATGGTCCGGTCGCCGTCAGCTGTAATCAGCTATAGACGGGAGAGAGAATCGTCGGAGAGCAGCAGCACATGAATTTGTTATCAACTGGAGCGTGTAGTCGAGAGATGCATGGTGTACATACGGCGTTCCCGGGGGTCATCGGGGACACCAGCGATGATGATTTAGTGTGAGCAGTTGTGGCAGTTTGCGTGGGAGTATTGCCCTGGTCTGGTCTGGTCTGGTCTGCTGAACCTGTCCCGGCGAGCAGGTCATTTGCATACCAAAACAGGACTCCACGACGAACAACGTGAATAACGTGGTGAAAATCCCGTAGACTAGACTGGTGTACGACACTCCTCATCAAGCGGGATTATTGTGAAACGGGGTGGAAATTGTGGAAAACTAACTAACCCACTGTGCTATGTTAGTAGAGCTATATAGTGGATAGCTTGGAAAAGATGAGTCACATCGACACGATGACGATGGGGTTGGGAAAAGTGGAAGCAGTAGCAGAGTTTGCCGACCTGCTGCCCGTTGACCGTGAATAATTTGTCGAGGGAGTTGTGAATGTGATTCAATTAACACCCCTCCCCCTACGGCACCTTTCTCTGGTCACGTTCATCAAGGTGTACCCAAAAGTACATATAGAATCACAGGAATCCGTCCACCAAAATAGAAAGGGGCGGGGGAGACTAGGAAGTGTGTCGTGCCCCGGAAACTGAACTCATCTATCTCGCGTGGTAAACGGCTATACAGACAAGTAGCATAATGCCACAGAGTGACTACGTGATTATTAAGGTGAGAATGAGTCGAGTACGGTGCGAGATGGTATCGTATACGAGGTGTAATTGAGTTTGATTGGGTTCTTAGGTGACGAACTGTATCGTACTGTATTGCAAGGGCAACTGATGAGCAGTTTCGAGTTCTAAACAATCTGTTCAGCTATAGGGTAGGGTAGTCATCAATGCGACACTTTTGGTTTTCAACCTTCAACGATTATTCTAATTTTTTCATCAGCATGTTTTAATGAGCTTTTAGTTGCATTATCTTTCTTTTAATGTGCTCTTATATTGACCAAAATATGAGATCGATCCGACATCTACAGCCAGAGTTATTCAACTGTCTCATTGTAGACGCACTTGGCAGGAACAATGAGACAGCTGGGGAACAATGAGACACTCTACGAAAATCAAAATTTTTCTAGCAATACATCATGTTTTTGTATTTTTCAATTGCAGGTGACTTGCCTTGAACATTTTAGAGCAATTTTGCCAACATGAAACTTTTAATAACAAAAGTTATACTAAAAAGTATTTAAATTTTGTAAAATCCATATATTAATACCAAATAACTTTGTATTTTTGGTTAAATGAAGTTTAAACTCTATAAATATGCCAAAAATCACTTTTAATTCATGTTTTGAAAGATTTCCATCGATTTTGAAAAGTTTATTGAAGAAAAAACAAAGTGTCTCATTGTTACCCATGGGCTGAAATGAGTGGGGAACAATGAGACAGCCCTGGATTCTGGCTATATTCTAAATTTTGGCCAAATCTAATGAAAGGACATTGTAGCCCAACTTAATCCCTATGGAACGTCGAAAGAAATTTGAAGAAATATTATTTTTTGTGTAAACGGCAGCCTACGAGCGAAAAAGTTTTTTTTGTCCATAATTTACTTTTACACCCCAGAATCAAACATTTATGATTTACTTTTCAAGGGAGCGTCCATAACCAAAGCCACTAATATGGCAGACGTGTATCCAGTAGACACACCTTTCCCTCAAATATGAGCCTGATTGGTTGAAACTACGACTTGTGAGAGCCATTTTATCATTGTTCCCCGTGTCTCATTGATGACTACTCTACCCTAATTTTTGTCCCGTGTTTTTATTTTTAAATTATCCTTGCGGTGTTCAATGTTCAAAAAATCATAGAAAATCTAGCATTGAACATAATGATTTACTTTTACCTTCATGTGAAAGCTTTTCTTGTGATCTTTGGATAAATGTATCGACGATAAAAAAAAAGCTACGTTTTATATCAAGTTTTAAAAGAATACATTAGAGCAATTCCAGCCCAAAACAGTAATTTTTTAGGTACTTTTTTCTCGACCCTCTCCGATTTCAATGAAACTTTGTAGACATGTTATCCTAGGCATATATAAGCCATTTTTGTGTATATGGAGCCAGTTACACTCGATAATGACATTTGAGAAGGGCATAAGTGTTTTCAATATTTTTGTATTCCGTAATTTAAATATTGCTATATCTCGAAGCCGTTGCATCGTATCAAAAAGTGGTCAAAGACTAACTTGTAGGAAATTTGACGGGCTTTCCGAAAAAATACACTGAAAGAGAAAAGCACTCCACTTTTATGTGATTTTTTGATTTTAAAGTTTAAAAGTCAAATTTGAAGGTGAGCCCACGATTATTTGTCGTTCAAAATTTTTGTGAAAATAGCCTAAAATGTTACAAAAAGACTCACGAAAAATGCAGGATGGAGCAACTCCCCTAAAAAAATACAAAAATCATTTACTGAAACTGTTTTTTTGAAAAGTGCTCTAAACATCGAAATTTTCAAAATCCGAGTACAGGAATCGATTTTCCAGACAATTTTACATAAAAGTCTTCATATTGACCATTGTCCTAAGTCCAATTCTTGTGAAGTTACAGCGGTTTTAAAAATAAAAATGTTGAAAAAATAGGTTTTTTGATGGTTTTTGGCAATTTCTATATGACAGACTTGATTTTTCAGTCTCGAAAATATTTTTACCGGAAAGCTCGTCCAATTTCCCATAAGTTTGTCTTTGACCACATTTCAATTGGATGTATGGGCTTACAGATATAAGCTAATATACTATCCAGGTTACTATACTACACTGAAAAAATATTATGTTTTCAGTTATGAGCAATGCTATTAGCTTGTAATTTTTAAATTGCAAAATACAAAAATATTTAAATCCCTTACGCCCTTCTCAAATGTTATTTTCGAGTACTATTGGCTCCATATACACAAAAATGGCTTATATAGGCCTAGTATAACATGTCTACAAAGATTTATTGAAATCGGAGAGGGTCGGGTAGAAAAGTACCAGAAAAAATCCTAATTTGAGCTGGAATTGCTCTAGGTATAGTGAACTAAATAGTTAGTTAAATTAACGTTTTATAGAATAAGTATGAACTAATTGTTACTGAATTCATTGAAAAGAAACAAAATCATTACTTTTCTTTTTAAATTTTGCCACTATTGGCATCTAGTCAAAAAAACTCCCGGGTCCCGGGAATTCCCGGGAAATGGCCAAATTTAACTCTCGATTCCCGGGAAGTTGAAAATCATGAGAATCGTCACCCTCTAGCTATATCTTAACAACCATCAGATGTTATAATGTCAGACAATTTCCGTAAAAGAGTCGAGGTAAAAAAAGTTTGCGTGTAGTAGATCCTTAATGAAATTTAATTTTCTTATAAGTTTTACTGATCATTTAAAATCGTTTGAGATGGAAAGAAATTAATGGTTCAGAAAAAAATATAATCATAACAAATTACATTTTGATAAAAACGCTTTCGTCTACAAGGTGCAATAGTATTTCAATCTTGATACACGTATAGCTGGGTTTCAAATCTTAAGATTATCATCATTTTCTCCGGCGGGAAATACCTGTTGTGTACGCCACGTACTACGGCATATTGTAAGAAAATCAACCGACTAAAAAAAATAATCCCAGCTCATCCTTATTCAAATAAAATATTTATTACGCAATTTATTTTGATGATTCTGCACGCCAGACTAGCAAATATATACAAATTCGAACGTATTATACTTATGCTCACGGCTGCCGGGTTTTATATATTTTTTGCGACCAACCTCCGCAGGCTTGCTCATCCTCGTGACTCGTGAAGAGCATCAGTAGGAGACATCATGAGAACAACCTGATATCAAGCTGTATTATGTATAATATCGACGATATAAGCACGAACGGTTGTGCGTGGCGATGGGTGAAAAAAGAGAGAAAAAAAGTTAGAACACATAAAATTGGGATGGAGCCTGGGAAAAATCTGTGCGAGCGGTCTCAGGAATAATAACAATCAATATGAATTATGATGGGTAAATCGTTTAGATCGGCTGCTGCTTTCTCGCAACGACCTTAATTCAAAAGAATGATTTTTAGTAACTATTTTAGCATTTGGTTTTAAAATACAAAAAAAAAATCCAACAAAAAACTGATGAGAATATAACACATTTAAGTTTGAAATGAAAACATGGAAAAAGTATAATCGTTATTGAATTCCTAAAAAAAATAAGACGTAAGAGATGGAAAATATTGATTCATTTAGTTGGTATTCGCAACCATAACTATCAATATAAAATTCAAATAATCATGCGTTACGATGAAATTTTATGTTTAAAAGGGGGTTTAACACACCGAAATCTTGGTTTGTTTAAAAGTTTTAATATAATATAAATTGTTTCAAATCGTTTCAAATTGTTCAAATTGATCAAATTGATTGAAATTGTTTCAAATTGTTTCAAATTGTTTCAAATTGTTTCAAATTGTTTCACATTGTTTAAAATTATTCAAAATTGTTTCAAATAGTTTAAAATAGTTTAAAATTGTTTAAAATTGTTTAAAATTGTTTAAAATTGTTTAAAATTGTTTAAAATTGATTAAAATTGTTTAAAATTGTTTAAAATTGTTTTTGCAATTCCGTCGTGAAACTACTTACTTTTCCTGTCATTCTTGAACGACGAAATAGCCTACTTTTCTGTACCAAAAATAACAGAATCGAATAGCAACACTTTTCAAAATAAATGCTGAAAAGTTCTACTTTTCAGCACTCAAATTGGTGCTGAAAAAGCTTCAAAGGATGCAGAATAAATTGCTGAAGATGATCTACAACCTCGATCCGTGGCACCCCACCGATGATCTCCACCAGCTTGCCGAACTGGAGACGATCGACCAGTTTATCGATCGCTTGTTCCATAAGTTCCGGACCAGCTGCCAGATGTCGGACAACCACTGATAGAAGCCATCCTTCCCCTTTAATGAAGCGGAACTCAACCCCACCACTCGTCTGTGATATTAGTTTTAAGGAACCCCACGTTTCGATCTCACTAGGTTTTTTGGCCAAATTTTCCCTAGTTTTTGTTTAATTGCATTCGAAGAACCTTCTGTTACCAAGCGGTTATTGAAAAGGAAATAGTTGCAAGGAACACCAAATCTCTATGAACCAGTCATTCACACAAGTTGTAAAATTGTTATTTCGGTAAATAAAATGAATTGAATTGAAAAATTGGTGCTGAAAAGTTGAACTTTTCAGCACTTGTTTCGAAAAGTAACACTTTTCAACATTTTTTTGATTCAAACGATTTATTGACAAAATACATGAAAATTTGACTTAAAATTTCACTCATGTGTGTTTTTTGGAATTGCAAAAAATATTGTATGGAACTCGCTGCAAAACTTGATTTTTTCAGCACTCTTCGTATTTATCCAACTCGGTGAACCTCGTTGGATAAATGTACGACTCGTGCTGAAAAAATCCTCTTTTTGCAACTTGTTGCATAAACTACTATTAAAATTGTTTAAAATTGTTTAAAATTGTTTAAATTTGTTTAAATTTGTTTAAAATTGTTTAAAATTGTTTAAAATTGTTTAAAATTGTTTAAAATTGTTTAAAATTGTTAAAAATTGCTGAAAATTGTTTAAAATTGTTTAAAATTGTTTAAAATTGTTTAAAATTGTTTAAAATTGTTTAAAATTGTTTAAAATTGATTAAAATTGATTAAAATTGCTTAAAATTGTTTAAAATTGTTTAAAATTGTTCAAAATTGTTTAAAATTGTTTAAAATTGTTTAAAATTGTTTAAAATTGTTTGAAATTGTTTAAAATTGTTTAAAATTGTTAAAAATTGTTAAAAATTGTTAAAAATTGTAAAAAATTGTAAAAAATTGTAAAAAATTGTAAAAAATTGTAAAAAATTGTAAAAAATTGTTTAAAATTGTTTAAAATTGTTAAAAATTGTTAAAAATTGTTAAAAATTGCTGAAAATTGTTTAAAATTGTTTAAAATTGTTTAAAATTGTTTAAAATTGTTTAAAATTGTTTAAAATTGTTTAAAATTGATTAAAATTGATTAAAATTGCTTAAAATTGTTTAAAATTGTTTAAAATTGATTATAATTGTTTAAAATTGTTTAAAATTGTTTAAAATTGTTTAAAATTGTTTAAAATTGTTTAAAATTGTTTAAAATTGTTTAAAATTGTTTAAAATTGTTTAAAATTGTTTAAAATTGTTTAAAATTGTTTAAAATTGTTCAAAATTGTTTAAAATTGTTTAAAATTGTTTAAAATTGTTTAAAATTGTTTAAAATTGTTTAAAATTGTTTAAAATTGTTTAAAATTGTTTAAAATTGTTTAAAATTGTTTAAAATTGTTTAAAATTGTTAAAAATTGTTAAAAATGTTTAAAATTGTTTAAAAGTGTTTAAAATTGTTTAAAATTGTTTAAAATTGTTTAAAATTGCTTAAAATTGTTTAAAATTGTTTAAAATTGTTTAAAATTGTTTGAAATTGTTTAAAATTGTTTAAAATTGTTTTTGCAATTCCGTCGTGAAACTACTTACTTTTCCTGACATTCTTGAACGACGAAATAGCCTACTTTTCTGTACCAAAAATAACAGAATCGAATAGCAACACTTTTCAAAATAAATGCTGAAAAGTTCTACTTTTCAGCACTCAAATGGGTGCTGAAAAGTTGAACTTTTCAGCACTTGTTTTGAAAAGTAACACTTTTCAACATTTTTTGATTTTAACGATTTATAGACAAAATACATGAAAATTTGACTTAAAATTTCACTCAGTGTGTGTTTTTTGGAATTGCAAAAAATGTTGTATTGATTTTGATTTTTTCAGCACTCTTCGTATTTATCCAACTCGGTGAACCTCGTTGGATAAATGTACGACTCGTGCTGAAAAAATCCTCTTTTTGCAACTTGTTGCATAAACTACTATTAAAATTGTTTAAAATTGTTAAAAATTGTTAAAAATTGTTAAAAATTGTTTTAAATTGTTTAAAATTGTTTAAAATTGTTTAAAACGGTTTAAAATGGTTTAAATTTTTTTGCAATTCCACTGTGAAACTGTCAACTTTTCCTGCCCTTCTGGAGAAACGAAACGGCCTACTTTTCCCTACCAAAAATAACAGAATGGAAAATTAATACCTTTCAATAACAGTGCTGAAAAGTTCTACTTTTCAGCACTGAAATGGGTGCTGAAAAGTTGAACTTTTCAGCACTAGTATCGAAAAGTAACATTTTTCAATATTGTTTTGTTTTGAACGATAAATTTAATAAACAAATGAATGTTTGACATATAATTCCATTAAATAAGCGTTTTTCGGAATTGCAAAAAATGTTGTAAGCAACTCGTTGCAAAACTTGATTTTTTCAGCACTCGTCGTATTTATCCAACTCGGTAAACCTCGTTGGATAAATGTACAACTCGTGCTGAAAAAATCTTCTTTTTGCAACTTGTTGCATAAACTACTATTTAAATTGTTTCAAATTGTTTAAAACTGTTCAAAATTGTTTAAAATTGTTTCAAATTGTTTAAAATTGTTCAAAACTGTTAAAAACTGTTAAAAACTGTTTAAAATTGTTAAAATTTTTTAACATTGTTTAAAATTGCTTAAAATTGTCTGAAATTGTTTAAGATTGTTTAAAATTGCTATAAACTGTTTAAAAGATGTTTGAAATGGTTCAAAATTGATTGAAATTGTTTTAAAATGCTGAAAAAGGGTAAAAATTATTGAAATTACTCTAATCGAAATATTTAATTATTATTTAAAATCAAACAAATTGAAATCTGACAAATTTGTCACAAGCATAAATTCTTTCGACCCCTAGTTCCACACAAAATCCACCACCAGGGTTGCCATTCATGTGTTTTCTTCTACGTTTTACACTTCCACTACATTCATGAATCCAGTGGTCTCTTTCTGCCCTTTTACCATTCTTGAAAACACTTGTGTGCTAGAGCAGGCAAGCAGAGACGAGCCACCACCACAATCACACACATTCATGACGACGAGCACGTCAATGAAGTCAGAAATCTCCAGCATTTGATCCTATACGAAGGTGTCAGCAGTGCCAGCAACTCATCCGATCACACACAAAGTGCCAAGTGTTGAGGGAGAAATTTTTGGTTTTTAATTTTGTGTGGGTTTTTTTTTACTTCAATTCAGTTTTCAAAAGTTTCATTTTACATGTTTCGGTTCAATGTAGTGTTTGTATCGTGTTATTTCGCTTTGTGTTAGGGTGTCTGGCTGAAATTCTGGTAAGAATCTTGTTTTGCCTGTAAAGCTTTTCCCTTTTTCGAAAGCACCAACAAAGATTGATAAAATGGAATCTGTCTGGTGGATTTGCCCTGTGCATTTACATTAGGGCTATAAATAGATGCAAGAAAATGGCTCATCACATCAATCTTGGGTAGCTGATCGCGACTCCAGACCCAATAGTGTGGTTTTTGCGTGGAAATTTCGTCAAGTCAATTGGCAATGACCTTCACTACAAATAGTAATTACACTAGTTGTGTAAAGTGATGATCAATGTACCTCGACTACACTCATACATCTAAACAACCCTCCTAAATTTTCTATTTGTCCCCTCTCAATACGTTTGTTGACAAAATTTCTTTTTCATTCACTTTCTCTACCATCCAATTAGACAAAGTCCTACATCATCAGAATGAACCGAGAGGAGAACCTGTGCTGGTTCCACGGGAAGATCTCGCGCGAACGGGCCGAGGAAATCCTCCGTCAAGGTAAGAACTCCAGAAACACTTGTTGCATGGGCTTGTGGGTGGGGCCACTCAAATTGAGCAGCATGTTTCGGCGTGATATCGACTGATAAGCAAACTTATTTTTTAATTTCAAAATTCTTGGGAATTTTGTACCCGGGCAACGCACACGCGATTGTTGTACGCAGAATTGTTTCGCTGAATATCGATTTTTGGGAGGTGAATATTGGAATTCAGGTGAATTTTCACGATTTGTCGAAGCTTCCAGTACACACTGAGATAAGGATTTAATGTCAACAATTTTTTAGATGGACAAATCTTACTCGAATAGGGGTGGACTTTTTACTTGTTTTTTCCATGGTTACAAATGTCCGCTCCATAAATCATTATGTCTTATAGACAATTACCTTAAGAAGGGAGAAACTGGATTTTTGTGTCAACGTTGTTTTCGGATAAATATGTAACGTGAATGTAATGATTCGGAATTATGTTTTCTGTGTACTGAAAATGAAAATGGCCATTTCGACAATAGTGGCCTCAAACTGGCAATCACAAATAAAATAATTAAAATTTAATAGAATAGAATAATACTAAAGATTTTTGCGCAAAGTTCTTTGGTCATGTGTAACATAACCACCATAATTTTTTTATATTCGACCGTTTTTGAAAATTCTAACTTTTTATATGTTTCTAATGATAAAAATGTCATCTTTTGAGAAGTTATCGCTGTGTACACAAGGTTATCACAAATAAAAAGTCATGTACTTTTTTGATAGCCCTATCAAACCATGTTTGGTTGATTATATTTGTCCTCCCTTCGGCGCCACCAATCTTAAACATTTTTTTAATAGTCTGGACCCGGTATCTGCGATTCCCGTTACAGTTTATATGTAATGTTTAATAAGAGTGTAACAGACAGGCCTGCAAAATGTTTCCAACCCATCGTACACATGAAGCAAACCAAAATGTCAGTTCACTGCTAGCATGTGACTGTAAGCCTACTGTGTCCGTTCAACTACTGCCGCCTAACTCGTGCCGGTCGGCTGCTGGAGAATGAGAGACGTGAAAAAATTAACTACACTCACTCAATTCGTGTCGTATGACTGACTCGTAAAATCCTCTCTAAACACTATTTTGACTATTTTTAAACAATTGAATGGTTCTAGACTGTGCAAAACACTTAAAACAACCATAACTTATTTTCAAAATTACATTTCCACGCATAAATAGCAACTTTTTGTGTAAAAACTTGTTTCTTTATGTGTGTGCGTGCAACGTCGAATGAGCGTTGGTCGACTACTGCCTCGCATTGCAGCTGCTCAGTGAGCTAGGGCACTCACGACTGGGTCGGGTTTGTTTATGTCACGGTTTTGCGGTTCAGTGAATGGATCTGAAAAAAATCGTGTATGCGTCGCCGATTTTCGCGTCAGGACCCCTGACATTTTCAGCTCTGGCTAACAGACAAATCAGGTATCGGGTCCTGCTAATTTTTTAGCCCATACTTTTTAAAAACTTTAACGAAACCTACTTGTTGCATTGTGGGAAAGGGGTAATTCTCCGCCAACTCACAAGAAATCGGAAAAAGTTGCCTCGACCTCCTCCGAATTGCGTGATGCCTTGTCCTTAGGGGTATCTTTTGTCCCTGATCACGAATCCGAGCTCTATTTTCCAATATCTCATGACGGAGGGGCGGTACGACCTCTTCCATTTTTTACCTTTCGAAAAAAGTGTGTTTCAACAATTTGCAGCCTGAAATGGTGATGGTTTGAAAATTTGGTGTCAAAAGGACTTTTATGTAAATTAGACGTCCAATTTGAATGCGTAATAGAAAACGTATCTTTCATAAATAAAAATAAAAAAAATAGTTTCAAAAATTCTGCCATTTTCCGTTACTCGACTGTACAAATTTTTGGCAGATGTCTTTTATGGGAAATTTATTGTGCTTTTTGAATCTGCAATAACCCAGAAAGGGTAATTTTTTCATTTAAAATACTTTTAAACTTAAAAATTTCGTATTTTCTGTAACTCTGCAGGGTTATTTTTAGAGTGTAACAAAGTTGTAGAGAAGACAATTACAAAAAAAGACAAAAAAGTTTTGAAAAAGTTAGATTTTTTGTTTCTCTTTGTTTGTCTTTCGTGTATGTCACGGGTGACCTTGAACGGCCATGATCAACGCCAACCAACTTTTTCAAAACTTTTTTTCGTAAAATCGCGATAACTTGTAATGGTTACAGGCCAAATTGCTGTATTTTTAGAACATTGTTACGTTTTAAAAAATAACCCTGCTGAGTTACAAAAAACACGAAACAAGAAATTTTTTTTTTTTGTTTTAAATGAAAAAAATACCTTTCTGGGTTATTCGAAAAGATTCGGTAGATTCGAAAAGTACATTAAATTGCCCATAAAATTACTTGTCCTTATTTACAGTCGAGTATCGAAAAGTTGCATAATTTTTGAAACTATTTTTGTATTATTTTTTTTTTTTTTTCGATGAAAGCCGATGGAAAGTCCCCACCTGGGTGATAAATAGTGGGTCGCAAAACGGCCTCAATTTTGAGCTGTCAAAGTGGAACCAATTTACTGTTCGCCAAAGGTAGAGAGTATTGATATCGATCATTAAATATTGTTTTTTTTTTTTTTTGCAAGAATAAAAAATGTGTGTCTTTTGAGGACCTGGAGTTGAAGTCAAGAAATCTGACGAAAGTTGAAGGCGAGATCGTAACTTTTTTATAGTTATGAATGGAAGTTGTTTATGGAGTCTATGCGGTTAAATCCATCCAGAAGCTGTCTTTTTTTTTTTTTTTTTTTTTTTTTTTTTTCACTCTTTCGTCAGCTCTTGCAGTGAGCGGTCGTCTTTCAAGTTTAAGTGCGTTTTTTTTCTATTTTTGACGGAATATTTCTTCGCTGACGGCCATGGCGGCGGCCGCGGAAGCGGGAAGTGGTTGGACGCTCCAAAAGACCAAGGAGGGGAAGCCGTTCTATTGGAACACAATCACGAATGAAAGTGTGTGGAAGAAACCGGACGGGTTTCAGGAGGAGAAGCAGCCGGCAACGGAGAAGAAGGTGGAGAGTTCCGCAGAACCGGATTCACCAACCCTGCGCGTTCGTAAGTACCAGGACGCTCCCGGAGAGAGTTGGCAGGTTTTCTTTCGGCCGAAGCACAAGCCACTGCAAACAATGCGGATTTCAGAGGAACTGTGGAAGCATTACCCCGGGGTGACGGATGTCACCAAACTCCACCAGAACAAGCTTCGCGCTACTGTCAGCAACCCGAAGGAAGCCAATGCAATCGTCTGCGATCCGCGGTTCTGTATTGAATACCGGGTCTGGATTCCGGCGCGTTCCGTGGAGATCGACGGCGTAGTGAACGAAAATGGACTGACAGAGCAGCAGGTGTTGAAGGCGGTTGGTCACTTCAAGAGGAGGAATTTACCAACAATCCCAGTCATCGAGGTTCGACAGATGGGTACGTCCGAAGGCGAAGGCGCGTCCAAACGCTTCGTTCCGTCGAGCTCGTACCGAGTGACGTTTGCGGGGACAGCTCTACCGGACTACCTGGTGGTGGACAACATGCTCCGTCTTCCGGTGCGCATGTACCGCCCGCGCGTTATGAGTTGCTCTAACTGCAAAAAGCTGGGACATACTAAGGCGTTCTGCAGCAACAAGACAGTCTGTGGCAAATGCGGAGAGAAACATCCGGACGAGCAGTGCCAGAAAGAGTTGGAGAAGTGCCTGCTCTGTGGAGGACAACCTCACGAACTTCGTTCTTGTCCCAAATACAAGGCGCGCGAGGACAAGTTGAAACGCGAACTGGAGAGGCGTTCGAAACGCTCATTCGCAGACATGGTGAAGACGGTCATGACCAGTGCCGGCAGCGAGAACCCCTTTTCCGTCCTTTCTGAGGAAGAGGATGGTTCATCTGAGGACGGAACTGAGGATGAGCTGATAGTCAACACAAACGGCGGTACATCCAAAAGGAAGAGAAAAACAAAGAAAACGAGCAACAGCGACAAGTTTAGGAGCAGCACCCTTCCACAGCCAGGTTCGGACAAGTTCAACAAAGCGTTCCCAGGAGTGAGCTCAATAAAAACATTGCCAAAAAATCCGACCAACCCAGCAGCAGTCGTGCCTCAGAAGGACTATGGTAAAGACAACCGAATTCCGTTTTCGCTTTTGTTGGAAGCGGTGTTGTCGGTAGTGAGTGGATCAACAAGAACCCTGCTGGAACCTCTGATCCCCTTCTTCAAAGAACTCGGCAAGATGCTCAGGGAGAATTCGGCGCTTAATGCCATTATCTCTTTTGATTAAACTGTTAATTTACTATAGCCTTAAGTTAAAATGTAAATTACAACTACAACCCGGTCCGAACCAGTTTACTTACAGCTAAGGGGACCTAAATAAACAATTTCACAAATAAAAAAAAAAAAAAAGCTGTCTTTTTTATTTGATTCTGTTTGAAAACCTACTGGTTTAGTGAATATCTTCTTTGTTTGTTGGCTCAGCTTCGCTAGAAATAACGATGTTTTTTCGCTGGACCAGGAAGAGCTGCAAGATTCCAAAATCAGCCAGGGAAATTATTTGCGACATCACAGAATGAAACTCTCGCTGTAGTTCTTCGTCACCCGTAAACAAGAAAAATCACCTCTATACGATCGAAACGCGTCAATTTTCTAGCAAAAAAAGTCAAACACTAGACAAAATAAAACAAATACTACTGATTATAAAATAGCTCATTTACCAGTCAGAAAAAGTAATGCTTGTGCTTGAACAGCCTCCTAAATTGTCTCTCTATTCATCACCCAGGTTTAAGGGTTTTAGCCTCTACTCAAACTCAACCCATTTCACAGTTGGTTGGCCTTACAAAAAATTAAAGAATGTTGAAAATAATCGACGAGGCTGACTTGGATAAAATCTGAGCATTTTGAATAGGGGAAAGTGGGGCAAGTGTAACAAGCTAAGGAAATGCTCGTTATAACCCATTAAAAAGTTAAAAATCTGTCGGATTTTATTATAATCATCTTATTCTAGGTCTTGACTAAGACTTTGTTTAAACAAGTTTTTAAAAAATCCTGTTTTTTAATGTGAAAAATTGATTTTAAAATTTTTGATTTTCCGTACGCTCTACTCAACTAGTGGGGCAAGACGAGCAACCCGTTGGGGCAAGAGGAACAATGCATGAAAAAATATGGTAATTTGCTAACAATTGAACTGTTATCACTTAGATACATCAGATTAGAATGTATTTGAATGGTTTCTTCCATTTTTAGATTAAATAATAATATTTTACTAAAAATTTTATCGTTTTTACGAAAAAAAATACTACTTCGATGATAAATAGTAAATTTTCATAATATCACTGTACTTTGTATGTACAATTTTTTTCAACGATTGTTTATCAGTTTTTAAGTACTTTCATGTATTTATTTCCCAATAAAATATGTTGTTGCAGCAATTCGTAATTTTTTCCATACTAAAAATCCATATGGTACACTTGCCCCACCTGAACAAGATTTTTTAAAAGCCCTCAACAAAAATAACCAAAAGTTAAATCATACTTTGTAATAGGTGCATGTCATTTGTAGGGACACTACTGATCTAGGAAAAATAGCATTTTGATAAAATGAGCCTTAAAACGAACCCTAAGCCTTATTTTGTACTTTCCAAATATTATAAGAAAACAAAGGTTTCGAAAAAAACTTCATTAAATCTTATGCCCCGTGGCGCTTACGTCATTTTGGCGGTTATGTGGTAGTAGAATCAGCTAATTGCATTGCTAGCAACAATTCCTCATACTGGAAATAATCAAAATTGTACAAATTACGGCCGTAGGAGCGATTGTTCCTCTTGCCCCATATGGTCGTCTTGCCCCACCTTCCCCTACGTGTTGTTGGAAGAAATATTATTCTTTCATTCTGACAAAATAAAAACCGAAGTATCAATTTTCCTTCAGTAGGACATATATCTATGCCCTAAACAAATCCACACTTCCGTTCCTCAAACTATTGCAAATCTATTGCGCACTCACTACCCAGAACAACGCAAGCACGTTGCTCTACTAAGTACATCCAAACAAACACCGCTCAAAACAGCAATTTACTACAATTCGCTACATTCAGCAAAACCCGTCGTCGTTGGTCAAGCGCTTGTTAACCGCCTCATTTCTAGAACACATGCACCGACCGACCGTCGGCGTCGCGATCGTAAAACTAAATGACATAATGTTCCGCAATGCGCCCTAAATTCCTGTCTCGTCTTTCCAGAGGGCGGCGATGGCGTGTTCATGGTGCGCGAGAGTGCCTCCTCGGAGGGGGACTTTGTGCTGTCGGTGCTGTTCCAGGACGAGATGGTCCACTACCAGATCCGGCGGCACGGCGACGATGCGTTCTTCTCCATTGACGATCATACGCCGATCCACGGGCTGGAGTCGTTGATCGAGCACTACAGGGAATCTCCGAACGGGTTGGTGACGAAGCTGCAGGCGATCTGCCGGGGTAAACCGCCACCGCATGACGTGCGGAGTCACGGCACGGAGAATCTGCTGCACAGGGCGACGCAGGCGAACAACTTCCCGATCGTGTCGGAGCTGCTCAAGTGTGGGTACAGGAACATTGACTCGAAGAACGGGGATGGCAAGACGGCGGTGCATTTGGCGTGTCTTCACGCGGAGGCCAAGATTCTGGACGCGTTGATCGAGCGAGGTTGCAGCATTAATAACCGGGACGCGCAGGGCAATACGGCGTTGCATGTAAGTTTGGGTGATCTTTTGAGGTTAGTTATTTTTTTGAGTGATTGGTTTCTTTATTTTTAGTACGCCTGCCGGAACAAGGATGGGCTGGAGATGGTCCGATCGCTGATAGCTGCGGGTGCCAATGTGCAGGCTCGCAACAAGGACTCGGGTTGGGTGCCGATGCACGAAGCGGCTTCGAACGGGAATCTTGAGGCCGTCAAGGAGCTGTTGGCACATCGAGTTCCGCACATGCCACGTTCCGGATATGGAGAGCTTCCGACTGACTTGGCGAAGGACAACGGTCACACTGCGGTGGTCGATTTTCTGAACAGCTACGAGCCTGCTCAACCGTTGACTAACAAGAGTCAGTGGTACCACGGAACGTTGGACAGACAGATCGCGGTTGATATCCTGAAGGAGCATGCGGTGAAACTGATGCCAGGAGCTTGCAGTCCCAGCAAGGAGGACAAGGAAAACGACTCGACTCGGTCAAACGACAATGAATCGCTGGACACCTCCGGTGTTTATCTGGTCCGATACAGTCCGAAGCAGGGCGTAGACGTGCTGACTCTGCTGTTCGACAACGAGGCAAGGCATTTCATCATCCAGCGCAAGCAAAACTACCTCTACATTGACGATGGACCGTACATGGTTTCGCTGGAACATCTGATCGAGCACTACAGCCGTTTCTCGGACGGCTTGCAGATCAACCTCAAGTATCCGGTGCCGCCAAAGCCGAAGCCTCCGATTCCGCTCTTCTCGACAATCCCCAAGACCAAGCACAAAAAGCCGATGACACCAGAAGACTCGCCAACACAGTCAACTCGATCAAGCAACGGGACCACCTCCTTCTTCCGTAAATCCAGCGACAATACAATGCAACCGAAGCCGCACCACCCGGCTCCAGTCCGTAACCTGTCCGTACCGAACGACGCCATGCTCCAGCAGATGAACAAGGTCGGACTGTTTGACCGAAGTCCGGAACGCAGCACGATTACGCCCAAATCTTCACCCAACATCGACGAAAGCAAGTCCAAATCAACCAACTCAACGCTGAAGAAAAAGAAGAACATCATCATCGACGGCGTCAAGAGTCTGCGCAAGAGCAAGATCAAACCGAAACCTCCCGCCGAGGACAGCCAGCTCAACCGCGACAGCCTGATCGCCCAAGTCACGTCATCCGCGCTGCTCCAGCAGCTCTCCTTCTCGTCCGACTTTTCCCTATCCCCAACCTCGGACGAGCTGTACAACACCCCGACCAACAACTGTGCCATCGTAGACATCGACATCGGCGAGCCACCCGTTCCGTCCAAACGCTCCACCGACACGATCAACAACAACGGAAGTCCTGCGCACGGATCGCAAAGCGAAGCCAACGAAGAACCTCCCCACGATTACTTCACCGAAAGCGACAAAACCATCTACGGCGAGACCCAGCTAGGCGACAACAGCAACGAAGAGATCTACTTTATCGACGCGCCACCAACGGTGCAGGCCCCAAGTCCACCAACGACAGTCAACAACAATCCCCCTCCCCCAGTCCCAACAACCACCGCCACAACAGGAAATTACATCGCCACCCGGAACGTCCCGATCATCAGCAGCATTTCCGTTGAAGAGTGCAGCTCCCCGCTAAGCCCACTAACTCACGCCTTCCGCCCAGGTGGACCCTTCGAGCGGCTAGACTCAACGCTCTCCACCTTCAGCCGCGACAGCATCCAAAGCGGAGACTCCGAGTTCCTGTCCATCATCCAGCAGCAGCAGGACGAGGACACCCGCACCCAGCTGAACCGAAGCATATCCGCCCAACCCAACTACTTCATCCCGAAGGAGTGCATCGTGCTGAAGGAAGTGCTCGGCCGCGGAGAGTTCGGCTTTGTCTACCAAGGTCTTCTGGAACCAGCGCAATTCCTTCCCCTGGCAGCAAACTCCCCCAACGAAAAGGTCCCCATCGCGATCAAGCAGCTCGTCGAGAGTCACGGCAAGCGCAACCGGGCGGACTTCCTGCGCGAAGCGAGCGTCATGATCCGGTTGCGGCACCACTGTATTGTGCGGCTCATCGGCATTTGCAAGGGACCGCCGCTGATGATGATCGAGGAGCTGGTGCCGCTGGGCTCGATGCTGGATTACATAATTACACAAAAGGCCAAGATCAACCCGAAGCACGAGCTGATCATCTGGGCGGCGCAGATTGCGTGTGGTAAGTGGTTTTTGATTTAATGTTATCTTCAGGGAACTTCAGTGTCTTACGCTGAGTTCTCAAATAACTCTCTGGAGTTAAGGCCTAAATGTTACCAGGTCTACAGGAACGTCTTCTTAAGTAGAACAGCCTTACTAACCTACAATAGGTATTCCATTTGAATGCTGGACTATTCTAGGTCATCCATAGTTATTAATCAACTCAATACCTTCAGGCAACTTCCATACCTATGTTCGAACCTGTTGGATCCCTCAAGATCATCCTGGAACTTCCTACGTTAGTCGTTTCGGTGATGTGACTCTTTGGCATCAATATGAATTCTTTGGCAAAATTTTGGGATGTTCTGGGTACTCCAAAGAGTCCTGGAATACATATCTTAAAGTCTACCGCTGTAACAACAAGATTCTACTAAGATTTTGATCATGGATCATACTCAATGACGTCATTGGTACCCTTTGGCATCACTATGAACTCTTTGTAACTCTTTCGAGATATTCTAGATCTTGTGGTCTGGAATACAAATCTAGGAGTTTATCACCCTAACAAAAAAATCCCACCAAGATTTCGATCATGGTTCATATTTGGTGATGTCTTTAGGACACTTTGGCATAATTATGAACTCTTTGAAAAAGTTTTAGGAAGTTTTGGGTATTCCAAAGTTTCCTGGAATGCAGATCTAAAAGTCTACCGCCGTAACAACACGATTCTACCAAGATTTCGATCATGGTTCATATTCAGTGACGTCCCTGATATCCTTTGGCATCACTGTGAACTCTTCGATCCATTTTGGGATGTTTTGTGACATCCAAAGTGTCCTGTAATACAGATCTTGGAGTCTACCACCGTGACAACAAGATTCTATCGAGATTTCGATCATTGTTTATATTCTGTTATGTATTTGGGACTCTTTGGCATAACTATGAACTCTTTGGAAAAGATTTGGAAAATTCTGAGTCCTCCAAAGTGTCCTGGAATACAGATCTAGGAATCTATCACCGTAACAACAAGATTCTATCAAGATATCGAACATGGTTCATATTCAGTGACGTCCCTGGGACCTTTTGACATCACTATGAACCCTTTGGAACTCTTTTGAGATAATCTTGGTCCTCCAAAGTTATACAGATCTTGGAGTCTACCGCCGTAACAACACGATACAACCAAGATTTCGTTCATGGTTTATATTCAGTGATGGTCCTGAGACTCTTTGGTATCACTATGAACTCTTTTGAGATATTCTCGATCCTCCAAAGTGATCTGGAACACAGATCTTGGAGTTTGCCGCCATAACGTCATATTCAATGACGTCCCTAAGACCTTTGGCATCTCTGTAAACTGTTTGAACAACATTTGGGATATTGTGGCTCCTCAAACTGTCCTGAATTCAGATCTTGGAGTCCCCCACCGTAACAATACGATTTCGATGGAACGGTACATATTCAGGTAGCTAGATAGTGGTACTTCGTTCGCATAGACTATCCCAAATTTACTAGAATCGGGTCTTCAAATCTCAACGAACGTATTTTGAAAGGCATGGATGCCAACCAACACAACGGGGTCTTTTTCGAAGTATTCCAAAGCAGTACAGCTTCCTATTCTAAAATACTCCTTTTCAAATTGTAACTATGATATTCTTTTTTTCAGGAATGCAATACCTGGAGCAGCACCACTTCGTGCACCGGGACCTCGCCGCCCGCAACATCCTGCTGGCATCGCGCTTCCAAGCTAAAATATCCGACTTTGGGCTGTCCCGTGCGATCGGCGCCGGCGACGACTACTACCGGGCCAGCCAGGGTGGAAAGTGGCCTATCAAATGGTACCTACACAAACTCTAAAAAATCCAAGAACCCTTCAAACAACCTTCCCATTTTCCCCTCCAGGTACGCCCCGGAAAGCTTCAACTACGGCACCTTCTCGCACGCCAGCGACGTGTGGTCCTTCGGCGTGACGATGTGGGAGATGTTTTCGCTCGGGGCGCCCCCGTACCACGACATGAAGGGCGTCGACGTGATCAAGCTGATCGAGGACAGCCAGCGGCTGGCGCAGCCCGAGCTCTGCCCGGACAAGGTGTTTGAGGTGATGAAGAGCTGCTGGAACTACAACCCGAAGGCCAGGCCGACGTTCAAGTTTCTGACGCGCTTCTTCAGCGACGACATCGAGTACACGAACCTGCAGGACATGGTCCAGAGCGGCAAGGAGATCAACGCGAATCAGTAGGGAGTTGTGGGGTTCAGTTAGTCAGCCTATATTTATTTGCCATTAATGACAAAAGCGAAAAAACAATACCTGTTTCATACTAACACCATTCCTGTGCTCTTTTGAAAAGAGAAAGATAAAGAGTAACTTGCAATTTTGTAACCAGTCGTGTCATACCGTATGATCAAATCAACCAACATGTGAAGGAAAGCAACAACAAAAAAAACCCTTTTTAACTCTAGACTAACTTATTTCGAAAAAGTATCTGTGTGTATTTTTTATGCGTTTATGTGCCTTCCCGATGAGATGAGAAAGTGTGAGTATTGTTTTGTGTTTGTATCTTGTCTCTATTGTATTGTTCGGAACAGATTTCCTAAGAAAAACCACGTGCTATAATAGGTAGGGCAATTGATGGGATGATGATTTTAGTAAGAGAGAAAGAATGAGATTTCAAGGGTCACGCGATGTGTTGAAAAGGGCATCCAGCAACGTATTGATGAGTATATTCTTATAGACATACCAATAAATGGATATAGTTGAAACTAACCTTATTACTCACTTCTCGGATTAGTTTTCAAAAAGCCGTAAGAGCCAATGCTAAACAAAGCCTTTTTTGCCTCGGTATTCGACCTACTTACAAAAAACCAATTTTAAAAATGCTTCAGATTGTTCATCTACACGTCTTTTAAGTGCCCCAAACTAAAAATAAATGAAATTTTGTTACAATTTGGAGAAAAACGAATATTAGTGTCGGAGGTCACGGTGGCTCTTACGGCTTTTTGAAAACTCACCCGAGACTTGTTTTTTCTTGATGACAAAGTCATCTGCTCTACACTCAAAATCAGAAGTAACCCTCAAAAAGAATTCTATCAGCCCTTAATCTGTCAACACAAGGTAAACAAACCCTTTTTGAGGGTTACTTCCACCATTTTTTTTTAAATTTATCCGTCGTTAACCTTTTGCAAAGGGTTAACACCGGTAAACTTGAAAAAAAGGTGCATCCTTTGCAAAAGGGTAACGACGGATAAATTTAAAAAAAGGTGGAAGTAACCCTCAAAAAGGGTTTGTTTACCTTGTGTTTTCAGATAAGGGGTAGATAGGGGAAATATACCCTTTCTAATCAAACACCTATCTTCGTCATATGGAGATAGAGGGTGACGAGCGGGAATTCCCGGGAAATCGACCATTTTTGGACCTTTCGATTCCCGGGAAATTTGGTCAAGACTCCCGGGAAATTTTAAACTTGTAAATATCGAAGCAAAATTATATAAACTAATCAGAAAGTTATTTGGAAAACTCTAAATTGTTTAGAACATTGGATGTTCAATATTCGATGTTCAAGTTTGAGTAAACCAAATCTTTTCTAATCTTCATATTCATAAAGTGTAAGTTTTAAATTCTAATAATTATAATTGAGAAATGCCAAAAAAAATGTGGACCCCAAAATTTACCTGAAAGTATACATAGCAATTACACCCCGAAATGAAATCTGAAGTATTTTTTAAATTTAATATTTCTAAGAGGGTAAAGCTTTTCAAAATAAGTTCAATTTCCACATCCTCTCTAGAGCATAGCAATCCTCATAATCTGTTTTTAAAAGTTCCTCAGTTAATTTCGCTGTATCAAGGTAGTTTCCTTTTTGATGTCAATAAGTCATTTTGTGTTTCACGTTAACCACAATATTAAATTATATTTTGGGAAAAAAAACTCTGGCCATCTTTGTAAAGTTAATTGTTAATATTTCTTCAATGAATATTTACAATTGATCTTAAAAGAAAAAAAAACAAGTTTTATTAGTTGTTTGAGTAGTTTTTTATCATATTTCAAATAACCTAATACTGGATATATTATTCGTAACCAATTTAAACTAAATTTTGAGTCCCAAAAAGCTCAAGAAGCGATATTTTATTTGCAGATTCAGAAAAAAAATCAAATGGTAGATATAGCTTCTATGAATAATGAGGATACTTCAATTAACGTTTCAATGAATAAGTATGAATTAATTGAAAGTAAATTCATTGAAAAAAAACTTTTTTTTTACTTTTCTTTTTAAATTATTGCCACTATTAGCATAGTCAAAAAAAACTCCCGGGTCCCGGGATATAGCCAAATTCAACTCTCGATTCCCGGGAAATTGAAAATCTCGAGAATCGTCACCCTCTATATGGAGAGTTTGATGCTCGATTAAAGCTCCAAAAATACTATTTAGGTTATAAACTTACCAGCAACAGCACCGCCTCGAGTAAGCACGCAAATTTATGCCACTTACTGGCCAAAAAGATCAAATTTAATGCACTTTCGATCATAATTTCTATTTTGCGAGACCATTTCTCATCATTTTGGTGGCACACACATCCACACGCAAGATCAGAGGTTAACTGCTTAACGAAAGTCGCCATCAATATCTTTTCACTTGCGCTAACGATTTCAAAGCGCTTAAGATATAAAATTGCTTCCAACTACCGGCAACATGTTCTTTTGCACATTAGTTAGTCATTCACTTGAAAAATAATCTCGAAACATGTAAATAATGAGCAAGTGCAATAAAAAAAACAAACGCGCTAAGTCTTTTGACGTTTCAATTCCGACCACCCATTCCAATCGAAAAAAAACCGAGCGCGAAGCGAAGGCAAATAAAGAACAAAGGGTGGCCACCAACACCACCAGCAGCGCTTGTGGTGTTGCCAGGAAACTTTCTCTATAAATGCTACTTTTCGTGAGTGTTCGCTTAAAATTTCATCAATTTTGGCAGCACTAAGCAGACCCAAAAGAGCGTTGGAAGAAAAAAAGAACTAAGCTGAAAATAGAAAAATGGGCGTGGCCCAATGCACTCGACTGATTAGAATGCATTTTTGATTTTTTTTTTAAATGCTTGTAAAAGGAATAGCATAACTTTTAATAAAAGTGAAAATAAACAGAAATGTTCACAAAAAGTTGCTCTACCCGTTGGTGTACTTGGTTTTAGTGAATTTCAAGAAACACTCCAGATTATCCAGCATCATTCAAACACGACCGCTTATTAGGCTTAAAATGGGTCTATTTCCCCTAGAACCCTCTTACAAAAGAAAGGTTTAAGGTTTGCTTTTGGAAAAACGCTTTTCTCAGAAATCTTAAAAAAAATCGTGCACGGCGGGGAATCGTCCCAGAAAAAAAATCCTATTACTAATTTGAAGGTTTTGATGCGCTCTTTCGATTGAATTTTGGCCCGAAACCCGGAACTGAAAGCCTGATTTTTGAGAGCTCTTTTTCTGAAATACTTGTGCGATGTATGTATCCGATCTTAAAAATGTTTGTCTTCCATCATTGGAAAACCGCTCGTAAAACCCACAATTTTTATATTTCAGATTTATAGCCGTGGGGGCGGAGACGAACATTTTATTTTTCGATTCACAGTTAATGTTGTCAAAGACATTTTTAGAGGTATTTTTTGGATTATTTTACTGATAACACTATTAAATTAAAAGTAACAAAAAGCCATTCGAAAACATGCGCTATAAACTGCTTGTGCCCAAGAATTGAAGATTTTCCAAAATGTTTTTCCAGAGATATAGCCATATTAGTGTTTTACGTCTTATATTTACCCTATTTTTTCCTATTATATTTTTGGTTTTATACAGAACCATATACTGAACATCAAATTCGAAGTCCCGGCTCGTTCTCGCTCGAAAGATCGAGAATTCGTCAAGTCGAAGCATAAACGCCCGCACATTACTCTTGCGCGTGAAAGTGTGCTTTCTGGCTTCTCTTAATAGATCGACAAAGTGCAATATCGATACCTACATATTTTTTCAAGTTAATCATAGACTAACATTAAAAACTGAGTACCCTTTATTTTTTTTTCTAATAATGTCAATCCAATAAGTTTTTCGGTATTAAATATAATTATCTTGCGACCCACAATGTACCTCTGAAATTTAAAAAAATGGAATTCGAGGTTTAGTCTAACAAGATTCGAAGCTTTAGGTCAAATTCTCACTGGGTGGTATCATTATGTTTCTGAAAAAATAATTGCACCAATATATTTTTCGGAGTTTCATCATTTTGTAAGAAAGGCTCTATTTCACATCTGGTGATATTAAATCGAGTTTTGAGGGGTACTTCTGATTTTGAGTGAACTAACATACGATCCCGGTCAGCTTTGAAACCCGTACGCGGTGTGCCTGCTAATCTAATTCTCACTTGCGCTCTAGGATCTCGATGTGAATGGGCCCCTGCTGACACCGACGATACCGAACTCCGTATTCTATACCCAGTTTCGGGGTCATCAGGCACGAAAGGTGTTGCGTTGGCAGCGGTTCACAAAGACTTGTAGCTTCGACGTGTTCTGGCTCGATACGCACCAGGTCTCACTCCCGTAGAGCAGCGATTTTCAACGGGGGTACCGGGCCTACTTGATTTACATGGCAGGGGGTACCGGCCTAGAAGAAGGTTGAGAATCGCTGCCGTAGAGCAACACCGACTTGACGTTCGAGTTGAAGATCCGTAGTTTTGTGCACAAGCTGATTTGATTTCATCGCCACAAGGTGCGCAGGCTACCAAGGTACTTGAGAGTAACGACCTTCTCTACGCTTTAACCAGCTACCGTGAAGCCGCGTTAGACGTTCCGTGTTCACTGCCATCGACATAGTCTTGGAAACATTGACTTTCAGACCCGCCACCGAGGAGCATGCAGCTAGGTCGTCCAGCTTGTTCTGCATGTCGTTTCCTCCCTGCGAGAACAGCACAATGTCATCCGCAGGTCGAGGTCATTAACCTGTTCTTGGATGACACGAAGTGTCACTATGTGATTCACGCATGATCGGCCGCTGCCGAATCCCGCTAGCTGCCGTCGAAGATTCGATTTGATCCTATACGAGATCACCTTGCAGAGGACGCCAGTTGTCGCAGTTGGTGAGGTCACCCTTCTTAGGAACCTTTACCAAAATGCTCCAGTCGGCCGGAAGTCACGGTTTCCCAGATTTTGTTGAAAAGCCGATGCAGCATCCAAGTTGACTTATGAGCGTTAGCTTTGAGCATTTCTGCGGAGATCCGATCTATCCCTGTCGCTTTTCCAGACTTCATATATTTCACGGTTTCCTCAATCTCCCTCAGCGTAGGTGGACTGAAGTTCACCCAGTTGATCCGCCTAACATTTAGCGGGCTTGGACGTAGATGCGAGATTTGTATCAGCTGTTCAAAATGCTTGAACAATTGCGGAATGCGCCTATTCGTCCATTTTTTCGTGAAGATAATCATCACATCCCTCAGCAGACGGCTACCGAACTTCCGCTTCAACTTCACCTAGAATGCTTCCTTCTTGTGTGGGCAATAGACTTTCAAAATGTGATAGTTGGAGGAGTAGGCCCTAATCCTCAGCCATCGATCGTTGATAGCCTCCCAGTATATTCAGAACATCGCACTCTTTAAGCCCTTCTGCTTTACTGCAATACCAACGAAGTAGCGGTGTTTAGTTCGTTCAACAGAGCGTATGCTCGAATCAATTGATACGTAGCGATCTGCAGTTCAATGTTCCGAGTTCCCAATCAGTGTCCTTTTCATGCCTAGGTTAATGTCGTTCGGGGTTTTTTTTTAGACTCGAACATTAGGAGCTTTCTCAAGAAATGATCACTCGTGCCAACGCTTAAAAAGTAACACCTAGTAGCTTTTATTCGTAATCCTTACACTTAAGTTGATGATACTCTCAATGTAGTTGGCTCAGAACAAAAAAAGGGCATAATAATTAAACTGGACAATATCTTACCCGAAGCTTTACGCGATCTGCACCCCGCTCTGGGCGCAGTACTTTTGCAGCGCTTCCTGGTGGGCGGCCGGTAGCGACGCTACCAGCGCGCCAATCTTACCTGGATTGCTCTGGGCGAGCTTGCCGAGATGCTGCACCAGGAACTGCCGGATGTTCGAGATCTCCGGCAGCGGATCGATCGGCTTGGCCTGGGCAAAGTTGAGCTGCGAGTAGGCGGCCTGGTAGCCGGGCACGTCCTCGATCTCGATGAAGGTGTCGCCGTCGATGTTGGTCTCGTCCGGGGGGAGCTCGAAGATCTGGACGACGGTCTGCAGCAGCTGGGGCCAGAACTTGACGTACGGGTCGGCGAGCATCTCGGGCGCTTCACAGAGCAGCTTGGTGATGCCCACGGAGACGATCTTCTGCTCCAGCTCGCCGGACACCTTGTTGATGTCCGGGATGAAGATTCGCTCGACGACCATTCCGAACATTCTGCGGGTAAAAGCAACTCGTCAAATTGTCTTTTTAAGGGGAGGAATTACGAGTGACTTACGAAGCCTGAATGGTGTCAATCATCTGGACTAGGGCTTGCGCCCCAGCCCGGGCCGCGTACAGACACATGTACACGATGAAGCTGCGCACGAACTTGGTCGTCTTGGACGAGCTCAACCGCTGGAACAGCAGCGAGAAGATCTGGCGCATGCTCTGGTTGAGCTCTTCGCTGCAAGATCAACCAAATTAACCTTCAAATCAACGCAAAGAAGAACCTCAAACTTACGCCGGATAGTGCAGCAGCAGATTCTGCAGCAAATAAAACCCTTCATGGTCGTTGCTCTTGGAGGCGATCATCTTCTGGAACACGCCCAGCACGCCGTTCAGCTTGCCATCGGCGCTGATTTGGGGCGAAGCTTGGCGGACAAAGGCGCACAGCAGGCGGATGAGCGGGGTTACGTTGCCGGGACGTTCCCAGAGGGCGGGCGCCAGCAGGCAGGGGAACAGCGACAGGTACGTGTCCGGGATGGAGCTCTTGCCCTCGCGGATCTCCAGGAAGAGGGAGAGCATTTGGAAAACGTACGGCATGAATTCTGGGGATGGGAAAAATTATTTTATGTTATGTCTGCTAAAGGCCGTCTACACACCTGGGGAGCTAATCAAATTTGATCCCATTTTATGAGTATCAAGTTCAAGTTTGCCATATAGAAAAAAAACTCCGATATTCTCAAGGAGCTATTAGACTACAACAAACAAACAAACCAACTTTTTGACAGTTTGCTTGCTCTGTTTGTTTGCAGAAACGTGGGGCACTTCTATTCGAGAAGTTTTTCCTTAATTCGACAATGTGTTCCTTATGGGCGATTTTTTCTCTTTTTCTCTCTCAAGCCCAGTTAGTGAGCAGCATTTGGTAACTGGGCTACGTTCTCAGCCCGGTTATCGAACAAGTACAGTACCCATTTTATTTTTTTGACTATAACAAAATCAATAATTATGCGTTAATTCCTGTCAAGAGAAGCTTGAAAAAAATTCAAAAAAACCAAATTGAAAAATTCAAAATATAAAAAAAATCTTAAAGTCTAAAGTTCTAAAACTCTAAAATTCTGAGTTCAAAAATAAAAAAATAGATTCAAAAATTGTAACATTCTCAAAACCAAAATTCAAAAATTTTAAAGCTTGAAAATTCCAAACATAAAAAACAGTAGGTAATTTTTTTATTTTTATTTTTATTTTTTTTTTTGAGGGTGGTCCAGCCGCACATCGTTGATGTTGAAACCTCTAAACTGGGCCCTCGTCCTGTCACGTCCGTCATTAGTCTTGTCGTACATTACAACTAGAACCAGATCTGCCAATGAATTAGTACACTTCGACCAAATAAACACTGACGCTGTATGGATCTGACTCTAGAATAAATGCACAGTTGTGTGTTATTCATGAGTCCAACTTATTCAATTATTCATTTAAGTCCAAATATTCATTTGCTAATGTTGTAGCTGTTGCTAGGCTACAGCTAACTACTTTGGATTGAAAATCTAAACTTTAATCTAAAATCCTCTAAACTTAATGTTCAAAACTAAACATTCCTTTAACTGTTGTAGTACTACTTCTATCAAAAACAATAAAAAATTATGAACTGATATACAAATAGGATAGAATCGCGATTTTAAAAAGAAATGACCATTTACGTCAAAACATCCGTAGTTCCTCGATTCGCAACAATGGTCGAAACAACCATAATCTGACAACCGTTAGTTCAACAGATCAACGAATTTTGTCCGATATCATTACATTATTGATTGATCGAGACTCTATGGACAATTTGACATAAAAGAATGCCTAGTATTCTACATCAATCAAATTTTATTGGCAGCATTACTCTTACTTAACAATTGCAACTAAATTTAACATCAAATAGATTTGGAAAGGATACAGATTTATTTTAAATGCTAATGCTAAGCAACAAATCAATTGTACTATCCTGAAGTCCCACCTAAATTCCGTATTGTGATAGTGAAAAAGTCACAGAAGCAGCGGTGTCTTGTGCAATTGTGATAGTTTCACTATCGGAGAACTACCTAGTTCACGAAGACAGCTTATCGGTCAACGCTTAAGCCCTGGGGCTGCTACAAAGCGAGTTCTCGTAGCATGAAGTGGTGTCCATAGTGCTTATAAAAAAGAATGTATACCCAAATTTTAACTAATGCACTAGGATCAAATCATGCCCCTTGACTTTACAAGGCCCAGGGTGAAACTCTAAAATTCAAATTCAAAAATTGAAAAGTTTAAAAATTCCAAACATAAAAAAAAACAGTAGGTAAATTTAGAAAAATACCCAAAGTCCAAATTTTACAAATTTTATAAACCAAAATGCTAAAGTTACAAATTACAAAACAACGAAAAATAAAAATACATAAACCCAAAAATATATTAATAATTGTGACATAAGATACAAAACAACGAAAAAAAAATTAAATAAAGTTAAAACCGAACAATAATCTAAAAATACATAATACTCAAAAAAAAATCAACAGTCTAAAATTTAAATTTAATGATTCCTATGTTCTAAAATTCAAAAAACATTGGAATACAAAAATCCAAAAATTTCAAAATTTACATCAAGGCATAAAAAATCACTGATTTCTAAACTTTAGATCCAAATTTAAAGATTCAATTGTTGAAAAATTCAAAACTGAAAATCATGAAAAATCGTACTTCCGACAATTTAAAATTCAAAACATCAAAAAAATATATTTCTCAGAGTAAATAATGAATTCTAAATTTAAATGTGAAAAAAAAAAACAAAACATGAAAAAATATATACATAAAAAATATCTTAAATCTGAAAAAAAATAATAAAAAAACATCTTAAATTCTGAAGTCTTTAAATTTCAAAATTTTAAAATTCTTAGATTGCTAAAAGTCTAAAAACATTAATTCAAAATTAAAAAAAAAACAAAAACAAAAAGTTTCAAATTCTAAAATTTGCAGGATTAAAAATTCAAAAATCCAAAAGTTTAGAAATTCTTATTAAAAACACAGAAATTCCAAAATATATCAATATAGGGGAACAGCATGTAATTCCAGCGTGCCTCTAATGTTGCTATATCAGCACTTTGACATTCAATTACAGCTCATTAAAAGCTGAAAATGTAATCGAGTGATAAATAGCTCAATAAGAAGTTAGCAAGCAAGTTATTATCAAAAGTTTTGCAAAATTAGTTGCTTAAATAGTGAAAATCAGCAAATTGGATAGAGTTAGGAGCAAGTGCTTAACGGACATACCAACCAAACATACGAGGATTCCCCCTATATATCAAAATTTGAAACGTAATAAATTCAAAAACTCAAAAAAATCTGAAATTCTAAATTTCCAAAATTCAAATATTCTAAACAAAGAAATAAACTTCAAAAAATATTTGCATCACCAACTGTTGTCAAGCGAACGGGGTTACTTTTTAGTTTGACACCCTTTTTACACGGAGTTCACACATCCTACCAAACGTTTGTTTTGATAGTGTGCGTGAGCGCCGTGTAAAATAAGACAGTTCGTTACTTTTTAGTTTGACTTTGACCAACCAACGGAATACAAACTAAAAAGGTGTCAAACTAAAAAATGACTTACCACCGGGGGTTCAGTGTTTTTAAATTTATTTCTGAGAAATTCAAAAATCTTGAGATGCAAAAAACATAAAACTGAAATTGAAAAAAATATGAAAATTAAATTTTTAATTCACAGTCTTTTTTTAAATTTTTTTATTGAAAAAAGAATATAAAAAATTATAACCTAAAATTTTATTGATAACTAAAACTGAAAAATTCACAGCTTCTGTTTTTTTTTTTAAATCGGAGATTCAAATCAAATATGTCTGATTTCTAAATTGAAAAAAAAACAAAATTTCAATAAAAAAAATTAAAAATTAAAAAAATCTGACATTTCGAAATTCTGGTATTAAAAAAATGTATAATTCCAAAATTCCCAAAACTTCAAAATTCCTAAATTTTTTGAAAAATTTAAAATTCGTGTATTGTGAAAATACGATACGGGAGATCCGACTTACCGAGAACATCCGCCTGCAGAATGCCCTGAAACACGGGAAACAGCGCCTCCTCGAAGGAACTCACAGCGTTTGGATCCGCTTTGCACACCAACCTGAAAACGAAATCAACCATTAATTTGCGACTCTTCTTCAACCGAGATGTCCTGAAACTCACTTCACCGACAGCGACAGCGTCTCAAACAGATAGTGGTTAAAGTGGGGTTTCGAAGGATTTCGCGCCACAACGGTCAGGATCTCCGTCAACCGCGGCAGCACCACAATCATGAACGGAAGCGAAGCTTCCTGCAGCGTGTTGAGCGTGCGCATGATACACTTCATGATGTACTCGTTCTCGTTGGAACCTTGCACGGTGAAGGCGGCGAACAGGCCGGTGATGAGTTCTGCGCTTAGGGGGGTGAGAATTTCCTTTGTGACGATGGGTTTGTTGTCGCCGGGGTTCTTCATGGTGAGGATCTTGTCGATGGTGCAGGCGGCGTAGCTGTGCACGACGACGTTGCCGGCGGCGAGGTGTTTGGCGACCAGGGGGAGAGTGGCGACTATGATCTGGGGGCCGAGGATGGTGCGGAAGGCCATGATGAACTTGAGGGCGTCCGCTTTGAGGACGGGCAGTTCGTTGACGTCGGCGCGTTCGAGCTCGGGGATGATTTGCTGCTGGGTGAACTGGGGGAGCGGGACGAGTTCGGAGGTTTGGGTGACGCCGTGCTTTTGGGTGGCGCCTTTGGAGGCCATCGAGGTTACGAGGTAGATGGCGGTGTCCTTGGTTTTCCAGTTGTTGGCGGGGTTTTCGGCGTATTTGGCGAGCAGGACTTGCAGGTATTGGCCGAAGATTTCGATGATTTTGGACTCGAAGTTCTGGGAGAGGGTTTTGACGAGGTCGCAGGCCGCGCGACGTCGCGTTTCCACGTCGGAACCTTCGATGTCACGGCGGATGTACTCTTCGGGGTTGTCCTCGAACAGTTCCTCGTCGGAGACGCGGAAGTCCATGTTTGGAATGATGACCTTTTCGCAGATGCTGGCGAGGACGTTCGGATCCTCGAAGAGATGCCGGTAGTGACTTCTGTCGGCTACGGTGCTCAGGAAGTTGAGCGCGTTCGAGACGAGCGTGTCGTACTTGGTTTGGATTCCGGTGTTGACCAGCAACTCCCAGACGGCCGTCACAAACTGCGGCATGTACGGGCTAAACTCTTCGTCGTACTTTTGCGCGTACAAGCAGAGATTCTCGCAGACTTGTGAGCGTAAATGCTCAAGAACTCCGGCGTCTTCGTCTTCCGCGGTCTTCAAGCAAGGAATGTCCACCGTAAGCATCACGTGGAACGCCTTCATCCACGTCTCCATGTTGTCCTCGAAGAACTCGGGCAAGTCCTGCGAGTTCAGCGAATAAAAGACCTTGCAAACCAGCACCAACGAGCCGTAAATGATCCGCAGCGCCTCCTCATTCGCCGCATGTGCCTCCGCCAGCCCAAGCGTGGCCTGCAGCAAATCCGTCAACGGTTTCGCCAACTTGTCCAGCACAAACTTGATCTCCTCCCACAGCTCCTGTGACTTGAACTCGTACCGGTACCGCTTGAACAGCGAATGTGCCGTCTGCAGCACTCCATTTATGATGTTGAAATCCCCCGTCCCGAACTTCTCAATCATCTCGTCCATCAGCTGTGGCCATTTAAGCGGGAAGTCATACTTCCCAATGATGCTAACCGCGTCCGACAGCTGCTTCTGAATCGACGACGGCGACTTCAACATCAACGGCACGATCAAACTCTTGATCCCGTTCCTGTCCGACTCCGCCACCTTATCCGGGCCATCATTCTCCAGGTGCCAGCCCCAGTTCCGCTTCACAAAATTCTTAAACGCAATCGCCGCCGCCACCCGAATCGTAATCTCCACCTGGCCGCGGTCAATCAGATGCAAACACAGCAGCGGATAGTTCTGACTAACCTCGATGCTCTCGATGAAGCGTTCCGCTAAAAACCACCGAAGAACGAAATAAAAACGTAAATAACCCCGCGCCAACATAACCTCACACTTTTTCGTGTCCTTTCAGGATTTCTCCCGTATACTCACCGGGACGGCGCACTTCGGGGTCGGGACTCAGCGTTTGCTGCAAATAGCTCGCCAGCCGCTCGAAGTTGTTTTCGTTGATTTCCATCGTTTGGCGCCGCTTTTTTTAAACTAGAACGATTGCACCTTTGCCTTCGCAGAGCCGCCGAACAAACTTACAATATTAAATCACAACTCTTTTTCTTTTAAATGCAAATTGCGGAAAAATGCACAAACTTTTGCGTCCGAAAGCGAAGGCGAACCGGCCGTTAGTGAATCTTCCGCGGAAAGTGACAGATTTGCAAACTTTTTTGGTGCGCAAAAAAAAGAGGGGAGTTGGGCGAATTTACCGCACGGCAGTTGTACCCACTGGGGGCAAGAGATTTTAAGCAAAACAATGTAAATGGGCCAATGGTTTTTGATTTTGTTTTTTACCGTTGTAAATAGAAACTTACATCAGATCCTATTCCAAAATGGAATAATCGCAAAATAAAATATTTTTTGCTTGTGAACTTTATTTACCCATGAACAAAAGAGTAGACAAATCATGCAAAGAAAATCGATACCGAACTTCTCGAAGGAAATCAATCAGTTGAAGATTTTTGAAAGTTTTTGTCCCTCGGCTCTGGCAGTGGTCGAGAGGGAGCAATAAAAATGAAATAACAAGCCATAGTCTCAATAATTGAGCATGAGCGTGCACACAAAAAAAAATACTACCGTAATGACAAAAGTAACTTACTCTTGAAATAAAAGGTGGTCAAAACTTGCTACATTAAAAGTTTTTTTTCTTGTTTCGAAAATGAAAACTTTTACTGTATTAAATGTTTTAATTTTTATAAAATGTTTTTATTTTTATTTATTTTATGCCAGAAAATTTAATGATAATTGGGTCCTAAAATGAAGATTAGATTGCTGATATTATTGTTTACAGCGATAAAGCTTATTTTTCTGAGTACAATGACCCTTTGTACGACCACAAAGAGTTTAAAATGGATTTTTAAATCAATTTTGAAAAATTAACCTCGCGGTCCTTCTTGACAGAAAAGCTCCTACTTGACAGCTCGTTCCAAGGAGACCATAGGTGATCCATCGAAAAAATGTTGTCCTGTCATTTTTTTTTTTGCATTTAAAATGAAAAAAAGTGATCAGAAATGGTTTTTAATCGTGTTTTATACCGTTGTACATAAAACTTTACATAGGGCTTTAGTACCCAATTCAGTAAAGTTTTACTGAATTTTCATCTACTGAAATTTCAGTAAATGAATTAGTAATTTAGATTTTACTGAATTCTCAGTTAACTGATATTTTTCACTTTGACAGATGATTTACTGAAATTTCAGTAAAATGGTTGTCAAAACAACTGAAATTTCAGCAAAAGAAACGTCAAATTATTTTGCTGAAAATTCAGTAATTTTCTTGTGGCAGTTTGACAGATCATTTGCTAAAGATTCAGCAATCATTGCTGGTATTTCAGTTATCAAACTTTGATTTTGGTTGTCATTAAAATACTGTTATTAATTCATTTATTTCATCAATCGTCCAAACCAAAAAAACAGGTGGTTATAGCATCGAGGCATAGAGTTATCTAAACCCGCTCTCCCGCACACTAGCCATTTGTTTTGCTGGTCGGTACAAAATTTAACCTCAATCTTTTTCGTGTGCGTACACACCAATTTCTCATTACTAAAATTCAGTTAAATTTACTGAAATCTGCACTACTGAAATTTTCAGTAAATGAAAACTTGCTGAAATTACAGCAAACTTTGACAGCTCCATACAAATTTTAACCTTGATTTTAACTGATGTTCAGCGAAAAACTAGGCGAAAATTTCAGTAGTGCAGTTTTCAGTAAATATTAACTGAAATGAACATCAGAATTTGCTGTGTACACGCAATAAATGCGCACGAAGATAACTCTATTTATTATAAACATTTTTCTTACCTTTGTTTCTAAAGATCACAATTCAAAATTTAAAATATTGTGAAGGCAGACAAAAATCAAAATACGAGCGCAACCTGTCAAAGCCTGTTGAGCCACAGGCTGATGTACACGCTTATAACAAACCACTCAGTTTTTGTACGGCGCAACAGATTTTTTCGCGCAACAGAAGAGATGCGCACTTCGGTTTGGTGGTGCGCAGATAATAACAACACATTTGAAAGAGGATTTCTAGCGAGATTTCTAGAGTTTTTTTTAATGGTCCAATAAACTATTGTGTTTCATATGTTAATAGGACCTTATAAAAAAAAATGTCTAGATTTACTCTCGGCAGCATCCAAACAATAAGTCAGAAGTGACATTTCATTTTACAGATATGCAGTTACTGATTTTTCAGCAATGTTTTTGTTCATTACCGAATTTCAGCAGAAGTGATGATTACTAAATCGCATTCAGTTATTTATTTTACTGAAATGGCAACCCAAAATTTACTGTGTTTACCTTTTCTTGAGCGTTTTTTATATTGGAGTCAGGGATGCCAGATGAAATTTTGAGTTATCTGCAATTTTTTTTTCAAAAATCTGCAAAAATCTGCAAACTCAAATACACGCAAAACTAGGTTTATGAATTCGTATTCTACAATTCTGTTTAACAAAATTATGGTGTTTAACCCAAAAAACGTTCACATATATGTTTTATGTACTTAAATCTGTGTGAAATCAAACTATTTTGCTAAAATTATTTACAGTATTTTCAAGTAATTTGAAAAAGTCTTAATAAAATGTACTGTAGCTTTAATTAAATCTTATTTACCTGCATGATCAAAAGTCTGGATCGAATTGCATTGTGTTTTACTTTTCGATAAACGGCAGGATATCCTTAGTAAAATTTTAAAATTATACAAACAGTATTCCAAAAATTAACATATTTTTGTCAAGATACCTTTTGTATGTTTTATTCCTCAAATTTGTGTTTTCCTATTTCAAGGTTAGGCTAATATAAATATACTTTTTAAGTTTTCAATGTTTTTCGAGAACAAAAATTTAGAAAAAAAATAACTCATCTAAAATAATTTTAATTAAATAATTTCGGCACGGTTTTAGTTCTGCCTATTTTGTGATACTTTTGAATAACTTAACAAAAAGTAAAAATAAGATTTGCGACAGTATTATTTACCCTTTAGGCATTTTACACAATATGTTCTGAAACATTAAAAAACTTGAAACCTAACTCTACATTTTGTAAAATAACTCATGCTGAAAATGTGTGGAACAATAAGTTAGTAAAAATATGAATTCTTAAAAAACTTCCAGAGCAACAACTTAAGAAAAAGAAAATAAAATGTTTTTTTTTAATATTGTGTTTATTTGTTTGATTATCACAAGTAAATCTGTAGAACTTCATAAAAGTAAAACTTTGATCAGTCGAGTCTGGGTTGTATGTAGAGCGTCCAATTTCCCGGGGTTACAAAATTCTCGGGAAAAGGTGAATTCTCAGAAAATTTTAAATTTTACAAAAATTGATCTGATTTTGCAACAAAATTGTATAGAATAGCAATAGCAATGGTTAAAATAAGTGTGAGAATCAACTAATGCCTTGACTGCCTGTAAAAAACATACGACTTCAAGATAATATTTTTTTTTAAATTTAAAATCATACAAAATATTAAAAAATAAGTTTTTTTTCTAGGGATTTTTTTCTCAATATTTACTTTCCCTATAAGAGCACTCAGCTAGCAAAATCTTAACTAAGAAATATGTACCCTCTCTGTAAAGGCTTATGAATTGATCTCAGTTGAAAGGTTCTCCAAATCTCTAAATTGCAAATGTTACATCTTGGAGTATAACTGTTGAATTTTAATTAACACTGATTGGAATTTGTATTTTTCTATGATTTTTTTAATCACAGTATTTGGACAGTGAGTAAAATTAATTCATGCCCAAAAACAATAAAATGCTTTTAAATTTGTCTCTGTGACCAGTTCGAGAGAAAATAATAAAGAAAAATATTGATAATTAAGTTGCAATAAAAATATTTTTTCCAGAACAAATTTCACTGGTTTGAGCTCAGGAATAAATAGATAGGCATTTAATTTGCCTTAAAAATAATCTTTTTCACTTGAAATACAATTTTTATGCAATCACAAATCCAATTTTTTAAATATTTGGAGCGAGTTTTTTGAAGGAATGTTTGCATTTTTTTTGTGCTTTTGTGTAATACGAAGAAGTTTTTCAATGATTTTTAAATGATGCAACCTTCGGTTAAAATCATTTTCATAGCAAAAAAGTAGTTCATTAGCTTCACATTTAAAACTCTTACGCCCTTGTAGTTCTTAGTGCCATATACATTTTCAACTTTAAACTAAAATTTCTCGAACAATTTTAAACTAATTAACCTAATTCTTCTAGCACAACCCTCTTTGAGACATTTAATGATATCAATTCAATTTGCATCTAATTTGGTCATGGTAAACAAAAACGTAGAAGAAACTTAATTTTGACCTTGGCGGGAAGGGGTACTTTATTTTCAAATGGTAAATGGTATTTCATTATTTTTTATTTAAAAAAATGTTCCAAAAAGTTCAAAAAAATAATACTTTTGATAGAATTTAGAGAATTTCGGGAAAAGGGAAATATTCTTTTTTCGGGAAATCTCTCGAATTTTTTTCCCAGGACGGGAAATTGGACGCTCTAGTTGTATGTGTTCTCTTTAAAAAATTAATGACAGTCAACACTTTATTGTCGATATTCCTCCTCGATAAACTTGGCACTTGAATAAAACAAAAAATGAAAAATAAATAAATATTTAACTGTCGTTTTGATCTGTTTTTGCTTTTGGTCCGAAAACATAATTATCAATTTCGTACAAAATTGAAATATATCAAAAATAAAAAAAACTCGGATTATTGAACAGAATGACTATAATATTGAATTTCTAACAGTTTTGAATGTGTTTATTTGAAACATAAATTTTGAATTGAAATTTCTTTCTTGAGGAATTTGTTTAAAATTGATTTACTTATAAATGAGTAAGCAAAAATGATGTTGTTTTCAATAAAACATTTTAGCAATGTATTTTGTTAGGAAAAAGCTTTAAAAAGCCAATATTTTTAAAACATTGCAAAATGTTTGAAAATGTGTCAAGAAATCACCTTAAAATATATTGTTTAGTTGAAATTATATTGTTTGAAGAAATTAAAAGAATAGCTTTTTAACAATAACGCAAAAAGTGCATTTAATTTTTTTTATAAATGTTGTTGTGCTGAGGAAATTAAACTTTATAAACTTTCTACGACCATTTGTATTCAAATGCAATCGACAAAACAATTGCAATACAATTTTAAACAAAATAAAAGTAAATTAAATAAACACATTTTTGTAATATATCTTTGTTTTTCTTTCTTATAATCCAAATAAATTAATCTTATTTGCGACACTAGTTATTTTATTTGTTTATTTTAACAGGATCGGTTGAAAATATGAAGAAAAAAAATAGTTTGCATTATCAATATAAAAAATAATCAAAACTTATGCTTTGTGCTCTATCTGAAAACTAGAAATGCTTTGATTTATTTTATTTTTATAAGTTTTTAAGTTTATCTTCATTAAATCCTTCTGTGAGCCAAAATTACTTTTTAAATATCGATTGCAATAGTTTTTAAAATGATATTTATTTTAAAAAAATCATATTGTGTGCACTGCTACCGAATTTTCAATGGGAAAACAATTTAAAACTAAAATAATAATTTAAATAGTCTTCCAAAATTTAGAATCATAATTATTTCAATCAATCCAATTAAATAAAAAAATAAGGCATAAAAAAGAAGTATGCAACTGACGTTTTTGTGCAATTTAAGAAATATTTTGAAATGATTCGAAACCACTTCGAAACACAAACCTAAAATTAAAAACAGGACAACAATATATGTTGAAATGTTTTTAGAATGTTTGAACATTTGACTTGAAAATACAACTAATCATTCTTTATATGTGAATGCCTTAGGTTCTCTATACATCAGACAAAATTATACAAGATTTTTTTCTTTTATATCTAGAGTCCTATAAGCTATTGTCTTTCATATGTTTATAGGACCTTTTCGAAAAAAATCTGTAGATATGTACTGTGATACAAACAGTAATGCAGAAAGTGCTAAAAATATCATTAGAAAAAGTGAGCAGCTTTCTTTGGTATCATATTCATGTATGATTCGTTTGTAATTAGTCGTTTAACATTCCATATTCATGTTTATAAGTTATAAAAGAAAAAAAAAAAGAAAAGCGGAGACAAAAACTAAAAAAAAACATTTGCAACATCATTGTTGATTGAATTGGGATAATGTTTGTTATAACTGATTAGGTTTTTTTTTTGACAAATTGAAACTAGCTGTTTGTCATAAGTTTTTTTGGCTAACAAAAATGAATATGTTATCAAAAACAAAACTCACTGAACAAAATCATCGACAAAGTTTGGCTGTACCGGCTCAATGGAAAAAAGAAACTCCGGAATATTTTCTCACACATAAGTGTCATGTAGATTGAACAATGTTGTACCTGTGCTTCCCGCGAAAAGAAAACTGAACTTTTAAAAAGAATGTATACATAATCGCTACGCTGTTTAAGAAAATTTGTTTGGTCAATATTTTTGGCGATTTAGGTAAAAACGAATGTAAATCATATTTGAATCATTGAATCTTAATTAAATTGAATGTTTTATTTAGAAATTGCCATTGAACATTTACCTTTTAATCTTATATCTTATAATAACAATATACCAGGAGGACGACTCTTACGGAATGACTTAACGGCCAACTGAGACCGGGACCAACGTTTTACTTCTCCATCCGATGGAAGGCAATTTAAAAAAATATTTTAAAAACCACATTGAAAATCTTATGTAACTTCGCATTTCATTTTTTTTTTTTTAAATTAACAGAGGTAGAAAATCTAATTCATCGTTAATTCTTAATTATTACAAAACATGAAGAAATTTATTTAAAAAATGCTAAAACTCAAATTGAACTTACCCAAGTAACATTTTTTTCCAGAAGTTCTACAAGAGCTCTTGAAGATAGCTACAGCATAGCAGTTTGGACCGCGGTAGGATAAAACTCTCTTCAAGTACTCTTCCAAACTCCTGAAGAAGTTTTGAAGAAAATTTTATCCTACCGCGGTCCAAACTGCTATGCTGTAGCTATCTTGAAGAGCTCTTGTAGAACTCCTGGAAAAAAATGTTACTTGGGTATTTATGTCTCCATTATGTTTTCAAAATTGTTCCATATAAGAATCTGAAAATACAATGAAGTAAACAACAATATTTGCTTCAAATAACTTAGGACAGCATTTTTTCAACAATAGCCAAAACCTTGGAAAACATTTACTGAAACAGAAATTAATTAATTACAATTGAATTTTCTTGAAGCCAAGCAACTTCAACCTTTTGAATACCAAGACACCAAAGCCATGTTGTAGAGCGCGCAATCTGACTTGTATTTTTTTCCGACAATCACTTGGGAACAGTGATTAAAAAAATAGTTGGGAAAATTCGGAATACTTGCATATTTTGACAGTAATCAAACTTGCATAAGTCTAAGAAGATTGATTCTAAATTTGTAAATGCTATGTACTGTTGGGTTACTCAACTTATTCAAAGAAATTGTCACATAAGCATTATTATTATTATTTTTTTTTTTTTTGCAAACCTCATCGGTTAAATATCTGCAAAAATCTGCAACGAAAAAGTTGTCTGCAACAAATTTCGGAAATCTGCAAATTTGCAGAGAAATCTGCAAATCTGGCATCCCTGATTGGAGTACCAGCCAAGAAAGCCCGCCTTTTTTATGAGAAAAATGTCAAATTATTCGATAGAGTCTCTCCCCTAGTCTTAAATCTTATATTCGGTAAAATGATCCAACTCCTGTTTACCACGGGCGCTGTGGGTGCAACTACTTTTACCCACCACCGCGCTTTCAGTTTGACATTTGTCACCTGTCACCTGAAGCTTCTGTTGACTGCGCGCGCGTCCTCCTGCTCGAGACTCCATCGCGCTCTAACAAGCTGCTCGTGTTTTTCAGTTTAATTTTTGTTAATTTTCAATTAAATTAAGAGCTGCTTGGTGTTTACTCTAATCGGATTACCTAAAACAGTTCCCGGCTAATCAAACAGTGCAGTTCCTATCATGCTAGAGGGTGTAATCGAGGGGAATAAGCACGAGGAAGTTTCAACCAAAATCGACAACAAAAGCAACGATGACGAATCAAGCCAAGGCCAGCAGCAGGCAGCAGAAACAGTCGTCGCCGTCGCAGCAGCAGCACCTACGTCAGCATCACAGTCAGATTCGGGTCGGCCGTCCGTAGACAACGGCGAAGGAACCAAAGCCTGTCAATTTCAGCTGAGTCAGTTCGAGCTGGTGCGTATTCTCAGCAACAACAGCACCCACAAATCGGTTGCCCTACTGGGCCACTTTGGGGACCTTTCCCGCGAGCAGCAGGCCATCGTGACGTTGGAGAAGACGGCCTTCACCGAGAACCAACTGCAGACGACGACGGGTGAAAGTGAACGCAACAGTTTCTTCACGAGCAAATCACAGCTGCGAACGGAGTTTATCAACGACGTGTACGGGAACTTTCAGTGCCTGGCGGATCCGGAAATTAACCGTAAGTCACGTGATGGAACTTCTTTGTAGTCTCGCAGAATTAATCAACGAATGTTGCTTCCGTCTTTGTTCCAGAACTGAAGGTGACAATCATTTATCCAGCGAGCGAGAAACACATCGTGAAGTTTGCTGCCCAGCAAAAGTTTCTGCTCGAGGAAACGGCCGCCGATTATCAGACCGTGACGTTGCCCCACTTGGAGCAGGAACAGCTGAGCTTGGAGGTGAGATTACGTCCGATCAATTTCCACGTCTGGGGCGCTGGGGAGGGAGGGTCACAAAGTTCACGAGGGGAAGACCTTGAAAAAGTGAATCATTCGTTCGTTGTGAGTGCGCGCGCGATTTTCGATTTCGTGGTCGTCGTGACGAAGAAGAATGGTTGAAAGGAATGTGTGTGTTGTGTAGGTATTTGCACACGCAACAACTCGCGGTGTGGTGCCGTCAAAAACGCCAACACGGTTGTCGCCGCGATGAGTTGGTGTGCGCGGGCTAGAAAATGCTGCTGAAATCAGCACAAAACGATAGATCGTGGATTATGCATGAAAAGAGGCAGCAGCGTGGAGCGCTGAAAACTGTGAATGGGATGATTTGTTGGCGTGTTGTGTCTATCGGCTGTGCGATAATCAACTGGTTGATTGGAATGGGAAATATTTGGAGAGTTTGGAATTTGAACCGTTGAGGACTTCTGATTGCTACAAAGATGTCAGTTTTAAGATTACGGGTCATTTCGCGCCAAGTGGCATACCACTCGAAAATCACTTTCTCTGATCAAGCTATTTGAGCATGTTGTTTTTTTTTTCAATTGTGCAAAATGCAACAAAGTTTGGTTCCAATAGAAAATCTCATAACGCCATTCAATTCAGCGTCGAATTTCCTTTGAAATAGTTGTCGCTGTTGCTCTAAATTTTTTTTATTTTTTGTTTCTTAGATATGGCAATTTGGAAAAAAAAATTTCTCAAAAAAAGTACGAAAAACGCAGGCGATGCCATAAAAAGAAGGGGTAGTCCAATTCCAATCCATCAACTTCGCAGCCTCCCGCGGTATGGTGGTACGAAGCACATTCTTCCCCCGGAAAGACATCCACAAAGTCACCTGGACATCGCCTAATCAACGAACAAAAACACAAATCGACCACGTCCTCATCGACGGCCGATTCTTCTCGGACATACGGAACATCCGCACGTACCGCGGTGCGGACATCCACTCGGACCACTACCTGGTGGGTGCAAGCATGCACTCAAAACTGTCGACGACGTACCACCGACGACGGAGCCGGCTCCCACCGCCGTTCAACACCGAGCGGCTGCAGGACACGGCTGCGGCTCAGCACTACGTGCAGCAGCTGGAAGCGAGCCTGCCAACGGAGGAGGAACTCGGCGCTGCCTCGCTCAACGATGGATGGAGCAGAATATGCTCGGCCATCGGCAGTGCCGCTGAAGCCGCGCTAGGTAGTACGGTCCGAGTTGGAAAGCAGCGCTGGTTCGACGAGGAGTGCCAGCGGCTACTTGACGAGAAGAAAGCAGCTTATGCGGTGAAGCTGAGAGCTGCAACTGATGAGAACGTGGCCAGATACAAACAAGCGCTGAAACAGCAGAGAACGGTCTTCAAGCTCAAGAAGCGCCAGCTGGAAGATCGCGATCGCGCCGAAATGGAGCAGCTGTTCCGGCAGAACGAGACGCGAAAGTTCTACGAGAAGGTTAACCGGTCCCGCAAAGGCTATGCGCCGCAAGCCAACACTTGTCGGGACGCCGAGGGAAACCTTCTTATGGACAAAGGCGAGGTGTTGAACAGGTGGCAGCAGTTCTTCAACGAGCACCTCAACGGCGATGTAGCGCATGGAGACGGCTTTGAAGCCCAACTTGGACCGCCCGCTGCTGACCAACAGTTCCCGGCACCTGATCTGGAGACGGTGAAGAAGGAGATCAGGCAGCTGAAGAACAACAGGGCCGCCGGTAAAGATCGGTTACCCGGTGAGCTCTTCAAATATGGAGGAGAGCAGTTGGCGAGGGCGATCCACTTGGTGATTTCTAAGATCTGGAGGGAGGAGAAACTACCAGAAGAATGGATGGATGGTGTCGTGTGTCCCATCTACAAAAAGGGCGATAAGCTGGACTGCGGCAACTACCGCGGCATCACGCTTATCAACGCGGCCTATAAAATCCTCTCCCAGATCCTCTGCCGTCTGCTGACACCGTACGCACGGAGGTTCGTGGGCCCCTATCAAGCGGGGTTTACTGGCGCTCGGGCCACCACGGACCAAATTTTCTCGCTCCGGCAGATCCTCGAGAAATGCCGTGAGTACAACGTGCCCACACATCACATCTTCATCGATTTCAAGGCAGCGTACGATACAGTCGACCGCGAACAGCTATGGCAGATCATGCACGAGAACGGATTTCCGGACAAACTAACTCGGCTGATCAAGGCTACCTTGGATCGTGTGATGTGTCACGTGCGAGTGGCAGGGGAGCTAGCGGACCCCTTCCAATCGCAGCAAGGGTTACGACAAGGTGACGGCTTATCCAATGCACTGTTTAACATCGGACTTGAGGGAATTGTGCGAAGAGCGGGTATAGACACGAGAGGCACGATCTGCAACAGGACAGTCCAACTTCTTGCTTATGCGGACGACATTGATATTATAGCGAGAGACCTAGAGACGGTAAAAAGGGTTTACACCGCCTTAAAGACGCAAGCAAGACGAATTGGATTGGCCATGAATACGACGAAAACAAAGTACATGAAAGGGAGGGGCTCAAAGGACGTTGACCCCCCAAGACTCACCCCTTTAGCTGTGGATGGCGATGTGCTGGAGGAGGTGAGTGAATTCGTGTACTTGGGATCGCTGGTAACGGCCGACAACGACACCAGCTTAGAGATCCGGACTCGTATCCACTCCGCGAATCGCGCTTACTTTGGATTACGGAAAACCTTGACATCTGATCGAGTGCAACGCGCCACGAAGCTGACCCTGTACAAGACACTGATTAGACCGGTTGCCCTCTATGGCCACGAGACCTGGACGCTGCGGCAAGAGGACGAACGAGCCCTTGGAGTTTTCGAACGGAAGGTGCTGCGAACGATCTACGGTGGAGTACGTACAGCTCAGAACGAGTGGCGAAGGCGCATGAACCACGAACTGCACGCGCTGCTGGGAGAACCGACCATCGTCACCCTGGCGAGAATCGGGAGGCTCAGGTGGGCCGGCCATGTCGCGAGGATGGACGAAGACCATCCTGTCAGGATGCTCTTTGACCGCGCGCGACCGGATGGCGGCACAGGCCGAAGAGCAGGAGCACAGCGTGCACGATGGGGAAATCAGATCGAGGCGGACCTAAGAAAGTTCTGCAACCTAGGAGACTGGCGAGCTGCAGCCCAGAACCGAGCAACATGGAACAACCTTCTTGATACAGCACGGGCACCGCGTATGGTGTTCTAAGCTGATTGGTATGGTATGGTATGTAGTCCAATTTGGTTAAAAATCAAGATTCTTACATGTTTTGTTAGTAAATATCAATAGCTCCACCAAATTTAAGCTTGATCAGAAAAAATTGATTACGCATTTGTTGTGGTTGTGTACTTTTTTTTTAAAGTTCCTATAAGCTGTTGTGTGCCATATGTTTAAAGGACCGATTGAAAAAAACCCTCTAGATATGATAATTTTATATATAAACCCGAAATAATGAAGAGCCTTGGGCTTTGGTGATGAAAGCTAGTCTTAAAGTCTTTACGCTTAGGGACGATAAGATTGGTTTTCCCAGGTCCTGTGGGTCGTCAGGACTTTGGCAGCCCTACGGCGCGTGCCTCCGGGTGGCGGATGGAGGTTAAAGGGATGAGTTAACTGTAGCGACAGGCTGCAAGGGATCCGGATCCTCAGCAGTCTTCAAAACGGTAAGCTATCCTATGGGCAATGCTTACAAAGATGTTCTCTTAAGAACAAAACGACCTCTTTGAAGAAAAGCGCTCACGCGGACCGGATTATCACTCGATGGAAAGTGCTTTTACTCTGTAGTACTAGCGCGAGTACTCACACGATAAGCTACGATGCGCGACGAAATGTTATTGTTGTCATCTTTATGTTAGTCTTTTTTTTCGGAAGATACTGCTGTCCTTTTTTTTTGTTTTCGAACCAGTTCCAGATCATACCACATACCAGAAAGGAGAACAAGAACAACCAAAGAAAGCAGCATACACCAGAAGGAAGGAAGACGAACACTAAAAGGACGATGAGAAACTACAGCGTCTGCGTGATGTTCCGGATGCGGCTGTAAGCGATTGAAACTTCAACTTGGGGATCGCCAAGGCATGTAGGCCATCAAGCAATTGCAGCTCCCGCAAAAAGTGCCTTTTTCCAGTGAGCGGTAAGATGGGTATTACCCAAGGTATTACCCATCATCAGGTATGTGACTTTAGTTGTCTTTATTATTTATAGTCGGCTCACTGGTTGTCAATCTCTCTATGTTTTCCTCCTTCTGTAGAAGATTTATTTAGTTCTTCAAATTTCATATTTCGATGCTTTTTTTTTCCATTTCTCTTTATCCCAACTTTTCTCTATTTTGACGGTCCTTATGATTTTATTTTAACTTTATTTTTGTTGATATGATCTCAAAATGACGATCATGCTTTGCTTAGATTTTCTAATCGAATCGGCTTTTGGATTCTTATTTTATCTCGATGGTCCCTTAGTTATCGACAACATGACAACCAGAGAGTCGACTCTTATTATTTTTCATAACTATAATTATTATAACTTTTACAGGTTATAATATATACAGTAATTTCCATTTAAAAAATAGTTTTGCTAGCATTTTCCCTTAACATTAATTTTGCGTTTATTGCTTTGTTGGAACAGTCAAGTTGTCAATCATTAAAAGTCCGTTAGCGTATGGAAAATGTACTCCGTTTGCACGTGCTACTTTTGGGGGGCTCTTGCAGACGGCGTTTTTATGACACTGTGGGGAGCGGCGATAGAGAACGAAATATCAAATTAGAATATTTACAACAATACACACTCGCACATACACAATCTCATTATAACCTACCCAATCATGTCCTCTTTCCCCGCTCCCCATGGGGTGTAAGTGGCACTTCACAGGCTAACACATTCATTACCTTTCCTTGACACAACCGGACTTGGACTGACTTGATCCTAGCAATCCCACCTCGATCCGCAAAAAAAAAAAAAAAAAAAACCCCGAAATAATGAAGATATCTGGAGTTTAAAGAAAAACACACCCCAGAGATTTTTTCAGAAACTAGATCTCCCCATTCGAATGCAATCTGACACCTTTTCGAGATATTTAAGTTTTAAATTTGCATCTATTTTACCTTAACATTGTTGTGACTTTTGATTGAATGATTTGATTTTTATTAATTAAAAGTAATTTCTTATCACCCTTCGACGTTGTATTAGACGAAATGGCTTGTTTTCTAAGGTGGTCCATTCTGCCCCGCACCCTGGAAAAAGTAGTCGAAAAACACATTTTTTTTAAATTGCATCAACAATAGTTTAAAGATGAAATTTTTTATCAACCAAGTATACAACATTGAAGGGAACATCCCAAAACATCAGCCTACTACACTGAATTGATAAATTTGTAAGTTTTTGTAAGGTTTTCGGTACATTTTACTTAGGCGGACCATTCTGCCTCCCTGCCCCTAACAGAAATCTCAAGTTTGGTGCTGAGATGACCATCTCTCTATTTTTGGCACCGATCTCTTTTTTGATGATTTTCTAAAAAACTTTTTTCTTTTAATCATAACTTTGCAACTATTTGAGCAAAAGAATTTCTACAGGTTGCATTTTATAGAAAATTGCCCAAGAAATTCGATAAAAAATATTTTTTAACCCTTAAATGCCCCTAATATTATATTTTAAAGTTTTAAGTATTAAAATTAAGTTTTGACCAATTCCTTATTTTTTTATCACCATTGTGTTTCCCGGACAATTTTACATAATAATCAATGTAGACCTCAAACTAAAATGAACTATTGGCGAGAAACAGCGATTTTATTGAAAAAAGTTAACCGGCTCCGTGGCTTAATGGTTACGGCTTCTGTCTCACAAGCAGAAGGTTCAGGGATCAAATCCCGGTCGGTACCTTTGAAATTTGGAATCAGGAATTTGAACTTTGAATATGAACAAAAAACGAAATTGAATTGGGTGGGATTCGAACTCACGCCTTTGGATTGGTGGTCTGGGACGCTAAGCAGTCGGCCATCAGAAGGATTACACTCTAACAGTGAAATGATCCGTAGTGTTGAAACATGTTATCTTCTCATATTAAATACGCGCTGATCCCTGATTTGCCTGAAGGGATTTGGAAGTCTAAATATAGATTGAGTTTCCTTCAGATGCTTGCTTCTATGTTTAGGCGGGGCCGAACAATGCCCAGCGACCTCGGAATAAATTGGACCGCAAGGAGTAGGGACCTACACGCAAAGCCGACATTAGTCTTTTAAGACTTAAAATTAGGCTTTATCGAACCTAACCGTGTTAAGTCTTTTTAAGCCTAATGATGGGTTAGTCTTAAAAAGACTAGTTTCGTTTTAGTACGAAAAAGGCTAAATTTTAGGCTTAATGTTATCGTCAAAAAGCCTAAATTTTAGTCTTTTTCGAGAATGCGAGGGGATCAGAGCGGACATAATCCAAGATGGCGGAACTTGATTAAGACTTATTTTTAGGCCTAAAAAGACTTATTTGTAGGTTTAAAAGACTAATTTCTAGGCTTTTGCAGGAAATGGGAGGGGTCAAAGCGGACCTAATCCAAGATGGCGGAACTTGATTAAGACTTATTTTTAGGCCTAAAAAGACTTATTTATAGGTTTAAAAGACTAATTTCTAGGCTTTTGCAGGAAATGGGAGGGTTCAAAGCGGACATAATCCAAGATGGCGGAACTTGATTAAGACTTACTTTTAGGCCTAAAAAGACTTATTTGTAGGTTTAAAAGACTAATTTCTAGGCTTTTGCAGGAAATGGGAGGGGTCAAAGCGGACATAATCCAAGATGGCGGAACTTGATTAAGACTTATTTTTAGGCCTAAAAAGACTTATTTGTAGGTTTAAAAGACTAATTTCTAGGCTTTTGCAGGAAATGGGAGGGGTCAAAGCGGACATAATCCAAGATGGCGGAACTTGATTAAGACTTATTTTTAGGCCTAAAAAGACTTATTTATAGGTTTAAAAGACTAATTTCTAGGCTTTTGCAGGAAATGGGAGGGTTCAAAGCGGACATAATCCAAGATGGCGGAACTTGATTAAGACTTACTTTTAGGCCTAAAAAGACTTATTTGTAGGTTTAAAAGACTTATTTCTAGGCTTTTGCAGGAAATGGGAGGGGTCAAAGCGGACATAATCCAAGATGGCGGAACTTGATTAAGACTTATTTTATGGCTGAAAAACCTAGGGGATCAAAATGGCGGGAATAGAGGGTAGAAAATGAAATATTGTTATATATTATTTAAATATTTTTAAAAATGTTTTTATTCGGTAATTCGGCAATTTCGGAAGACGACAGATTCACGGATGCGTTCAGCTTTAACCTGAAAATAATAAAAAAAAAACAATTTTTTTGAAGATGAGTTGTGAGAGTTTGATAGTTATTTAAAAATTAAGTGATTTCATTTAAGAGTTTTTCAGTAGACCAGGATTGGCGTAGTTTGGCAAGTTCGAATTTAAGAATTTAAGAATGTAAGAATGTAAGAATGTAAGAATGTAAGAATGTAAGAATGTAAGAATGTAAGAATGTAAGAATGTAAGAATGTAAGAATGTAAGAATGTAAGAATGTAAGAATGTAAGAATGTAAGAATGTAAGAATGTAAGAATGTAAGAATGTAAGAATGTAAGAATGTAAGAATGTAAGAATTTAAGAATTTAAGAATTTAAGAATTTAAGAATTTAAGAATTTAAGAATTTAAGAATTTAAGAATTTAAGAATTTAAGAATTTAAGAATTTAAGAATTTAAGAATTTAAGAATTTAAGAATTTAAGAATTTAAGAATTTAAGAATTTAAGAATTTAAGAATTTTAGAATTTTAGAATTTTAGAATTTTAGAATTTTAGAATTTTAGAATTTTAGAATTTTAGAATTTAAGAATTTAAGAATTTAAGAATTTAAGAATTTAAGAATTTAAGAATTTAAGAATTTAAGAATTTAAGAATTTAAGAATTTAAGAATTTAAGAATTTAAGAATTTAAGAATTTAAGAATTTAAGAATTTAAAAATTTAAGAATTTAAGAATTTTAGAATTTAAGAATTTAAGAATTTAAGAATTTAAGAATTTAAGAATTTAAGAATTTAAGAATTTAAGAATTTAAGAATTTAAGAATTTAAGAATTTAAGAATTTAAGAATTTAAGAATTTAAGAATTTTAGAATTTTAGAATTTTAGAATTTTAGAATTTTAGAATTTAAGAATTTAAGAATTTAAGAATTTAAGAATTTAAGAATTTAAGAATTTAAGAATTTAAGAATTTAAGAATTTAAGAATTTAAGAATTTAAGAATTTAAGAATTTAAGAATTTAAGAATTTAAGAATTTAAGAATTTAAGAATTTAAGAATTTAAGAATTTAAGAATTTAAGAATTTAAGAATTTAAGAATTTAAGAATTTAAGAATTTTAGAATTTTAGAATTTTAGAATTTTAGAATTTTAGAATTTTAGAATTTTAGAATTTTAGAATTTTAGAATTTTAGAATTTTAGAATTTTAGAATTTTAGAATTTTAGAATTTTAGAATTTTAGAATTTTAGAATTTTAGAATTTTAGAATTTTAGAATTTTAGAATTTTAGAATTTTAGAATTTTAGAATTTTAGAATTTTAGAATTTTAGAATTTTAGAATTTTAGAATTTAAGAATTTAAGAATTTAAGAATTTAAGAATTTAAGAATTTAAGAATTTAAGAATTTAAGAATTTAAGAATTTAAGAATTTTAGAATTTTAGAATTTTAGAATTTTAGAATTTTAGAATTTTAGAATTTTAGAATTTTAGAATTTTAGAATTTTAGAATTTTAGAATTTAAGAATTTAAGAATTTAAGAATTTAAGAATTTAAGAATTTAAGAATTTAAGAATTTAAGAATTTAAGAATTTAAGAATTTAAGAATTTAAGAATTTAAGAATTTAAGAATTTAAGAATTTAAGAATTTTAGAATTTTAGAATTTTAGAATTTTAGAATTTTAGAATTTTAGAATTTTAGAATTTTAGAATTTTAGAATTTTAGAATTTTAGAATTTTAGAATTTAAGAATTTTAGAATTTAAGAATTTAAGAATTTAAGAATTTAAGAATTTAAGAATTTAAGAATTTAAGAATTTAAGAATTTAAGAATTTAAGAATTTAAGAATTTAAGAATTTAAGAATTTAAGAATTTAAGAATTTAAGAATTTAAGAATTTAAGAATTTAAGAATTTAAGAATTTTAGAATTTTAGAATTTTAGAATTTTAGAATTTTAGAATTTTAGAATTTTAGAATTTTAGAATTTTAGAATTTTAGAATTTTAGAATTTTAGAATTTTAGAATTTTAGAATTTTAGAATTTTAGAATTTTAGAATTTTAGAATTTTAGAATTTTAGAATTTTAGAATTTTAGAATTTTAGAATTTTAGAATTTTAGAATTTTAGAATTTTAGAATTTTAGAATTTTAGAATTTTAGAATTTTAGAATTTTAGAATTTTAGAATTTTAGAATTTTAGAATTTAAGAATTTAAGAATTTAAGAATTTAAGAATTTAAGAATTTAAGAATTTAAGAATTTAAGAATTTAAGAATTTAAGAATTTAAGAATTTAAGAATTTAAGAATTTAAGAATTTAAGAATTTAAGAATTTAAGAATTTAAGAATTTAAGAATTTAAGAATTTAAGAATTTAAGAATTTAAGAATTTAAGAATTTAAGAATTTTAGAATTTTAGAATTTTAGAATTTTAGAATTTTAGAATTTTAGAATTTTAGAATTTTAGAATTTTAGAATTTTAGAATTTTAGAATTTTAGAATTTTAGAATTTTAGAATTTTAGAATTTTAGAATTTTAGAATTTTAGAATTTTAGAATTTTAGAATTTTAGAATTTTAGAATTTTAGAATTTTAGAATTTTAGAATTTTAGAATTTTAGAATTTTAGAATTTTAGAATTTTAGAATTTTAGAATTTTAGAATTTTAGAATTTTAGAATTTTAGAATTTTAGAATTTTAGAATTTTAGAATTTTAGAATTTTAGAATTTTAGAATTTTAGAATTTAAGAATTTAAGAATTTAAGAATTTAAGAATTTAAGAATTTAAGAATTTAAGAATTTAAGAATTTAAGAATTTAAGAATTTAAGAATTTAAGAATTTAAGAATTTAAGAATTTAAGAATTTTAGAATTTTAGAATTTAAGAATTTAAGAATTTAAGAATTTAAGAATTTAAGAATTTAAGAATTTTAGAATTTTAGAATTTTAGAATTTTAGAATTTTAGAATTTTAGAATTTTAGAATTTTAGAATTTTAGAATTTTAGAATTTTAGAATTTTAGAAATTTAGAATTTTAGAATTTTAGAATTTTAGAATTTTAGAATTTTAGAATTTTAGAATTTTAGAATTTTAGAATTTAAGAATTTAAGAATTTAAGAATTTAAGAATTTAAGAATTTAAGAATTTAAGAATTTAAGAATTTAAGAATTTAAGAATTTAAGAATTTAAGAATTTAAGAATTTAAGAATTTAAGAATTTAAGAATTTAAGAATTTTAAAATTTTAGAATTTTAGAATTTTAGAATTTTAGAATTTTAGAATTTTAGAATTTTAGAATTTTAGAATTTTAGAATTTTAGAATTTTAGAATTTTAGAATTTAAGAATTTTAGAATTTTAGAATTTTAGAATTTTAGAATTTTAGAATTTTAGAATTTTAGAATTTTAGAATTTTAGAATTTTAGAATTTTAGAATTTTAGAATTTTAGAATTTTAGAATTTTAGAATTTTAGAATTTTAGAATTTTAGAATTTTAGAATTTAAGAATTTAAGAATTTAAGAATTTAAGAATTTTAGAATTTTAGAATTTTAGAATTTTAGAATTTTAGAATTTTAGAATTTTAGAATTTTAGAATTTTAGAATTTTAGAATTTTAGAATTTTAGAATTTTAGAATTTTAGAATTTTAGAATTTTAGAATTTTAGAATTTTAGAATTTTAGAATTTTAGAATTTTAGAATTTTAGAATTTTAGAATTTTAGAATTTTAGAATTTTAGAATTTTAGAATTTTAGAATTTTAGAATTTTAGAATTTAAGAATTTTAGAATTTAAGAATTTAAGAATTTAAGAATTTAAGAATTTAAGAATTTAAGAATTTAAGAATTTAAGAATTTTAGAATTTTAGAATTTTAGAATTTTAGAATTTTAGAATTTTAGAATTTTAGAATTTTAGAATTTTAGAATTTAAGAATTTAAGAATTTAAGAATTTAAGAATTTAAGAATTTAAGAATTTAAGAATTTAAGAATTTAAGAATTTAAGAATTTAAGAATTTAAGAATTTAAGAATTTAAGAATTTAAGAATTTAAGAATTTAAGAATTTTAGAATTTAAGAATTTTAGAATTTTAGAATTTTAGAATTTTAGAATTTTAGAATTTTAGAATTTTAGAATTTTAGAATTTTAGAATTTTAGAATTTAAGAATTTTAGAATTTAAGAATTTAAGAATTTAAGAATTTAAGAATTTAAGAATTTAAGAATTTAAGAATTTTAGAATTTTAGAATTTTAGAATTTTAGAATTTTAGAATTTTAGAATTTTAGAATTTTAGAATTTTAGAATTTAAGAATTTAAGAATTTAAGAATTTAAGAATTTAAGAATTTAAGAATTTAAGAATTTAAGAATTTAAGAATTTAAGAATTTAAGAATTTAAGAATTTAAGAATTTAAGAATTTAAGAATTTTAGAATTTAAGAATTTTAGAATTTTAGAATTTTAGAATTTTAGAATTTTAGAATTTTAGAATTTTAGAATTTTAGAATTTTAGAATTTTAGAATTTAAGAATTTAAGAATTTAAGAATTTAAGAATTTTAGAATTTTAGAATTTTAGAATTTTAGAATTTTAGAATTTTAGAATTTTAGAATTTAAGAATTTAAGAATTTAAGAATTTAAGAATTTAAGAATTTAAGAATTTAAGAATTTAAGAATTTAAGAATTGAGTAATTCTCGCTGAAAGTGGACCACTATTTACACAAGGTGCTCAAAAATCAAATGCAATGTACTTTTCCAATAGCCCCCACCAAGTTATGAAAGAAACCATGTTTGGTTGGTTGAATTTGTCCTCACCTCGGCGCCACGAAGCTAAAACATTTTTTTTAATTGGTAATTTTTTGACTTAGGCGCGCCTACAAAATTGCTAATAACTTTGCAAAACTTCAACGAACCCTTGATGTTTAGGGGTGTTTTGGAAAGGAAATGAGCAGAGCTTTCAAATGAACTTGTCAGAAAAATACCGTTCCATACATTTTTTAGCCACAAAACACCAATGTATTTTTAAAAGTCATTTTTGAAGGCCGGCGCCCCGCTTTATCGAAAAACTGACAAATCCATTCGAAAGCTGAGACGATTTCACATAAAGGACCAATAAATCTAAGGTGTATGTTCCTCCTATCTTTTTTAATCTAATTTTGATTCTGCGAGCACAGCGCTCCGTTTGCATTTCGGCCACCCAAAATGTTGCAATTTACTTGCCCCATTTTAAGGTTTTGTCAAAAAATATAGGTGCTCACTTTTTAAATGATAGTTTATTGTCCAATGATCAAAATGCACTTTCGAAAATTGGCCAATATTTTTGTTTTTGGGTTCTTCCAGGCAATGTAATGTCGAAAAATTGTTTTTTTAACTTTTTTTTGTAAAATGCTCACTTACAATTGTGTGGACTTTTTTTCAGTAGAAGTAATGAATGTAGCATGTAGGAAATTTCACTACGAACATTTTTCTCTAAAAGAAATCATAATTTCGATACTCCAGTGCCAAGATATTTAAGTTTTAGTGAGAAAAACAAGTGCCAATTTTACAAATATCTCAGAATTAACAAGCTCGGCCTATTATTTACATGCGGCATATGTTGTGGAGGCCAGAGTATGGTTTCTTATAGTTATTTTGGTCGCTGAATTCGGATCTGGAATCAAATTTCAGATTAACTGTTAAATTTGGAGCCACGCCCAAAAGTTATTTGCGGTAATCTACTGTAATTTTAATCGCTAGTGAATTCGGTCATATTTCATCTTTCGCTCACCTTTAATTGATATTTTACTTACGGATTTTTTTATGGAGATTGTTTTTTTCAACTTCTGATTGTTTTGAGAGGCCTCGTGGCGCGGTGGTTAGCGGCCGATCCCTAAGTGGCTATGGGGAATACACGCAAATAATATTTGAGCGTGGCTAAAATATCACGGGTCACTGTTAATCTGAAATTTGATTCCAGATCCGAATTCAGCGACCAAAATAACTATAAGAAACCATACTCTGGCCTCCACAACATATGCCGCATGTAAATAATAGGCCGAGCTTGTTAATTCTGAGAAATTTGTAAAATTGGCACTTGTTTTTCTCACTAAAACTAAAATATCTTGGCACTGGAGTATCGAAATTACGTTTTCTTTTAGAGAAAAATGTTCGTAGTGAAATTTCCTACATGCTACATTCATTACTTCTACTGGAAAAAAAGTCCACACAATTGTAAGTGAGCATTTTATAAAAAAAAAAGTAAAAAAAAACAATTTTTCGACACTACATTGCCTGGAAGAACCCAAAAACATAAATATTGGCCAATTTTCGAAAGTGCATTTTGATCATTGGACAATAAACTATCATTTAAAAAGTGAGCACCTATATTTTTTTGACAAAAGCTTAAAATGGGGCAAGCAAATTGCAATATTTTGGGTGCCCGAAATGCGAACGGAGCGCTGTGCTCGCAGAATCAAAATTAGATTAAAAAAGATAGGAGGAACATACACCTTAGATTTATTGGTCCTTTATGTGAAATCGTCTCAGCTTTCGAATGGATTTGTCAGTTTTTCGATAAAGCGGGGCGCCGGCCTTCAAAAATGACTTTTAAAAATACATTGGTGTTTTGTGGCTAAAAAATGTATGGAACGGTATTTTTCTGACAAGTTCATTTGAAAGCTCTGCTCATTTCCTTTCCAAAACACCCCTAAACATCAAGGGTTCGTTGAAGTTTTGCAAAGTTATTAGCAATTTTGTAGGCGCGCCTAAGTCAAAAAATTACCAATTAAAAAAAATGTTTTAGCTTCGTGGCGCCGAGGTGAGGACAAATTCAACCAACCAAACATGGTTTCTTTCATAACTTGGTGGGGGCTATTGGAAAAGTACATTGCATTTGATTTTTGAGCACCTTGTGTAAATAGTGGTCCACTTTCAGCGAGAATTACTCAATTTAAGAATTTAAGAATTTAAGAATTTAAGAATTTAAGAATTTAAGAATTTAAGAATTTAAGAATTTAAGAATTTAAGAATTTAAGAATTTTAGAATTTTAGAATTTTAGAATTTTAGAATTTTAGAATTTTAGAATTTTAGAATTTTAGAATTTTAGAATTTTAGAATTTTAGAATTTTAGAATTTTAGAATTTTAGAATTTTAGAATTTTAGAATTTTAGAATTTTAGAATTTTAGAATTTTAGAATTTTAGAATTTTAGAATTTTAGAATTTTAGAATTTTAGAATTTTAGAATTTTAGAATTTTAGAATTTTAGAATTTTAGAATTTTAGAATTTTAGAATTTTAGAATTTTAGAATTTTAGAATTTTAGAATTTAAGAATTTAAGAATTTAAGAATTTAAGAATTTAAGAATTTAAGAATTTAAGAATTTAAGAATTTAAGAATTTAAGAATTTAAGAATTTAAGAATTTAAGAATTTAAGAATTTAAGAATTTAAGAATTTAAGAATTTAAGAATTTAAGAATTTAAGAATTTAAGAATTTATGAATTTTAGAATTTATGAATTTTAGAATTTTAGAATTTTAGAATTTTAGAATTTTAGAATTTTAGAATTTTAGAATTTTAGAATTTTAGAATTTTAGAATTTTAGAATTTTAGAATTTTAGAATTTTAGAATTTTAGAATTTTAGAATTTTAGAATTTTAGAATTTTAGAATTTTAGAATTTTAGAATTTTAGAATTTTAGAATTTAAGAATTTAAGAATTTAAGAATTTAAGAATTTAAGAATTTAAGAATTTAAGAATTTTAGAATTTAAGAATTTAAGAATTTAAGAATTTAAGAATTTAAGAATTTTAGAATTTTAGAATTTTAGAATTTTAGAATTTTAGAATTTTAGAATTTTAGAATTTTAGAATTTTAGAATTTTAGAATTTTAGAATTTTAGAATTTTAGAATTTTAGAATTTTAGAATTTTAGAATTTTAGAATTTTAGAATTTTAGAATTTTAGAATTTAAGAATTTAAGAATTTAAGAATTTAAGAATTTAAGAATTTAAGAATTTAAGAATTTAAGAATTTAAGAATTTAAGAATTTTAGAATTTTAGAATTTTAGAATTTTAGAATTTTAGAATTTTAGAATTTAAGAATTTAAGAATTTAAGAATTTTAGAATTTTAGAATTTTAGAATTTTAGAATTTTAGAATTTTAGAATTTTAGAATTTTAGAATTTAAGAATTTAAGAATTTAAGAATTTAAGAATTTAAGAATTTTAGAATTTTAGAATTTTAGAATTTTAGAATTTTAGAATTTTAGAATTTTAGAATTTTAGAATTTTAGAATTTTAGAATTTTAGAATTTAAGAATTTAAGAATTTAAGAATTTTAGAATTTTAGAATTTTAGAATTTTAGAATTTTAGAATTTTAGAATTTTAGAATTTTAGAATTTTAGAATTTTAGAATTTAAGAATTTAAGAATTTAAGAATTTAAGAATTTAAGAATTTAAGAATTTAAGAATTTAAGAATTTAAGAATTTTAGAATTTTAGAATTTTAGAATTTTAGAATTTTAGAATTTTAGAATTTTAGAATTTTAGAATTTTAGAATTTTAGAATTTTAGAATTTTAGAATTTTAGAATTTTAGAATTTTAGAATTTTAGAATTTTAGAATTTTAGAATTTTAGAATTTTAGAATTTTAGAATTTTAGAATTTTAGAATTTTAGAATTTAAGAATTTAAGAATTTAAGAATTTAAGAATTTAAGAATTTAAGAATTTAAGAATTTAAGAATTTAAGAATTTAAGAATTTAAGAATTTAAGAATTTAAGAATTTAAGAATTTAAGAATTTAAGAATTTAAGAATTTAAGAATTTAAGAATTTAAGAATTTAAGAATTTAAGAATTTAAGAATTTAAGAATTTAAGAATTTAAGAATTTAAGAATTTAAGAATTTAAGAATTTAAGAATTTAAGAATTTAAGAATTTAAGAATTTAAGAATTTAAGAATTTAAGAATTTAAGAATTTAAGAATTTAAGAATTTAAGAATTTAAGAATTTAAGAATTTAAGAATTTAAGAATTTAAGAATTTAAGAATTTAAGAATTTAAGAATTTAAGAATTTAAGAATTTAAGAATTTAAGAATTTAAGAATTTAAGAATTTAAGAATTTAAGAATTTAAGAATTTTGGAATTTTGGAATTTTGGAATTTGGGAATTTTGGAATTTTGGAATTTATGAGTTTTTGAATTTTTGAATTTTTAAGTTTTTGAGTGTTTGAATTTTGGAATTTTTGAATTTCTGAATTTTTGAATTTTTAAATTTTTAAGTTTTTGAGTTTTTGAATTTTTAAATTTTTGAATTTTAGAATTTTAGAATTTTAGAATTTCAGAATTTTTGAATTTTTTGAATTTTTGAATTTTTAAATTTTTAAATTTTGAAATTTTGGAATTTTGTAATTTTTGAATTTTTGAGTTTTTGAATTTCTAAATTTTTAAATTTTTGAATTTTTATGTTTTTGAGTTTTGGAATTTTGGAATTTTTGAATTTTTGAGATTTTGAATTTCTGAATTTTTGAATTTTTAAATATTTAAATTTTTAAGTTTTTGAGTTTTTGAATTTTTTAATTTTTGAATTTTTGAATTTTTAAATTTCTGAATTTTTGAAATTTTAAGAATTTTTTTTGATTGAATTTTTAAATTTTTCATTTTTTGAACACACACACACACATTTGGGGTAGCACAAAGGCAAATTCTCAAAATTGCTGACACACACACACACACACACACACACACACACACACACACACACACACACACACACACACACACACACCACCACCACCACCACCACCACCACCACCACCACAACAACCACAAACTACCACCGACCCCAATCACCGCTAACATCGTTCCGGTCATCGTCCCCTTCCGCTTCTGCGTCTTCTTCCACTTCCACTATGGATTTTAATCCCCGGCGGATGGATTTTGATCTTTTTCGTCGTCACAACCCGCGATCAAAATGCACCTCCTCCAGCAATCATAAACACGACGTAACAACTTCCGGCGGATACAAATACCTCTTCTCTTTCGTACTCCTTTTCCGCTGCTGCCGTTGTCTACCGTCTAGAAGCCGCCGGGAGTTGAATATTCCGTCCTCTTCCTGATCACTTGAGCGGAACATTCAGCACCCGCAGTTTCATCCTCCTCCTCCACTGAAGGAACGTACGCAATCTCCCGCGGAAACACCTATCGGCCAGCTCGCTCACACCGACCGGTTCCTTCCTGCAAAAAAGGCACCACAACTTACCTAGCAGCTGGCCAAATTCCTCCCGAAGTATAACCCGGAACAAGACGCAAACAATAGACTTGCCTTGAGATTTGAAATACAAATCTGATTTGACATGTCACAACGTGAGCCAAAACTTTATAGTACAGAAAAGCCTAAAATTTAGTCTTTTTCTTAGTTTTGCACCAAGTTCTAAAAAAAGACTAAAAATTAGGCCCAAAAAAAGACTAAATTTTAGGCTTAATTCTGACATCCCGACCAAACTTCAAAAAAGACTTAAAATAAGTCTTTTAAGACTAATGTCGATTTTCCGTGTACAGGCTCTCTACACTCAAAATAATGTTCACCACAATGTTGCATGAACATATATGTGGTTATTTTCCATATGGATGTTTATGCAAAATCTACGTGAACCTCTGGTGGCTAAGCTGTATGCATTTGCAAATGTACCAATACAGTCATACCCCACATCACAAGAAATTCACGTTACGGTTGCAGCCAATTCACGCAACCTATGCCTGATTGGAATGCAAATATCACATGATTTTCTAATGACTTTTACAGTGTGGGAGGTTGGGGGGTGGGGCATATTCTTCTTCTTTTTTTTTGTTATTGATGATTTATTTTGAATGAAAAAAATTAGTTGTTCTTTTAAATTTTTATTTTCGCAATTGCTGTTTTCATTCACTTATACACAATCACACTAGCACACAATCTCAATAACACAACAGCAATCTACACAATACACTTGTTTTTAATGTCTGGGAATTCAGGAACCATGGTTCATGGTTCTGGCGTATCGCTTGCTGCTCGCGGGGTGTCCTAACCTGCTGTCGTACGCGACCGACTCCTTCGTCACCTCCCTGCATCGTTGGCTCCCTGGTAACCTTGGTGACTTGGACCGTTTTGGCTTCGCCCGCATCCTGCTCCTGAGGTACCGACGGTTGCGTGCTGGAACGGCTGGTTCAGTGGCCTAGAAAAGAGGCACATAAGATTAATCAAAAATTTTGACAAAATGATGAAACAAATACTTACTATTTTACGCAGATATTTTACTCCGAAAAAAATACCGCAAGCAGATTCGGAAAACGATTAGAGTTATAAATATTCCGAGAAAAAAAAAAACCGAAGCCATGTTCACTTGATGAGAATCATCAGCAAACTGACCGGCTTGAGACTTGCACGCCCAGCTAGAAATTTTCAGACAAGAATTTCATGCACCATCCCAACCATACCAATTTACACTAACAATTTCACCACAATGTTGCATGAATAGGTGTATGGATTTTTTCCATGCCAGTTTTCATGCGGGTGTTGCATGATTATCATGTAAACCAAAAAGCAGCTGACTGCAAGCCACGCCTCAAAATTTTCAGGCATGAATTTCACGTGACATTTAGTTTAGTTCCCCGTTACGGTGTCGAGAGAAAACCGCAGCTGGGTCCCGGAAGCTGCAAGGTGGCAGCCCCACCCCGAGACTAGGTATTCGCAGCCCTGGTTAGGCGGCATACCGAAGCGAAACACCAACTCAGAAAAACAAAAGAAGAAATTCAGGACGGATAAATCGGCATCAGACCAGGCGATGTAAAAAGGACAACGATTGGAAACTCGGTACTTGGAACGTTCGAACTCTCCAAGATCCTGCACGTGCTGGCCTTCTTGCCCGGGAGCTGCACAAGCTGAACGTGCATGTGGCCGCCATCCAGGAAGTTCGATGGCCCGGTCATGGAGAGCGAGAATTCACGGCGGTGGACCCCATCGCCAACACCTCTTTCAAGTACCACATCTACTACAGTGGCGGCGAAAAGGCGATGCACGGAGTCGGTTTCGTAGTGATTGGGGATCAGAAGAACCGAGTCATCAAGTGGAAGGTTGTGAATGACCGGATCTGCGTGTTGAGAATAAAGGGCAAATTCTTCAACTACAGCCTGATCAACATCTACGCGCCGACAAACGACAAGCCCGATGACGATAAAGACGCTTTCTACGAGCGTCTCGACAAGACCTATGGAGAGTGCCCAAGACACGACGTGAAGATAGTCATCGGAGACGCAAACGCGCAGGTCGGAAGGGAAGCCTTCTTCCATCCGGTCATCGGCAAGGAGAGCCTTCATCCTCGCACGAATGACAACGGCCTACGTTTGGTCAATTTCGCCGCAGCCAGAGGAATGGCTATCTGTAGCACCTTCTTTGCGCGCAAGAACATTCGGAAGCACACCTGGCGCCACCCAAATGGCGAATCGTGCACTCAAATCGATCACGTTTTGGTGGATGGTCGACACTTCTCGGACGTGATGGACGTCCGATCGTACAGAGGACCGAACATCGACTCTGATCACTTCCTGGTAGCGTGCAAGATCCGAGCTAGGCTGTCGAACGTGTTGACCCCGCGGACTGCGAGGATAGCGCGGTTGAACATCCAGCGCCTCGCGAGCAGCGACGTTGCTGCAGAGTACAGTCGGAAGCTCGACGAGCGGATCAACGAGGACGCGCCTACGGGTAACCTGGACGAGCAATGGGGAGCCCTCCAGAGCATCGTCAACACAACGGCTACCGAAGTGATCGGCACGACCAGAGGACGCAAACCCAAAGGGTGGTTCGATGCGGAGTGCCAGCGAGTGACGGACGAGAAGAACGAGGCCAGGAAACGTATGCTGGTTAAGGGTACGCGCCGAAACTGTGAGCGATACAGTGAGCTGCGACGAGCTGAGAAACGAATCCACCGCCGAAAAGAACGGGAGTACGACGAGAGAGTACTTGCCGAAGCTCAAGCACAGTACAACGCGAACGATAAGCGGAGGATTTATGCAACTGTCAACGGTGTAAGAAAGAAAGCGACGCCTTCCCCTGTTATGTGCAACGACAGGGAAGGTAACCTGTTGACAGATAAGACAGCAGTAGCGGCCAGGTGGAAGGAGCATTTTCAACAGCTGTTGAACGGTGAGATGCGAGAGGGAGTCGTCGAGGACAGGATGAACGTTGAGGATGATGGAATAGCTGTGGACCCGCCTACGTTGGAGGACGTGGAAAAAGCCGTAAAGGAGCTCAAGAACGCGAAATCCGCGGGAAAGGACGGACTTCCGGCCGAACTTTTCAAGCACGGGAGCGCGCGGATGATCGAGATTCTGCACCAAATCGTCCAGTGAATTTGGTGCGAAGAACAGCTTCCGACCGACTGGTTAGACGGGCTCATCACCCCAATCTACAAGAAAGGGCGAAGACTCGATTGTGACAACTATCGAGGCATCACAATCCTCAACTCAGCGTACAAAGTACTATCCCGAATCCTGTGGAGCAAGCTGAGACCGTTGACCGAGACCTTTGTCGGCGAATACCAGTGCGGTTTTCGAGCGGGTCGGTCAACGACGGACCAGATGTTCACTCTGCGACAAATCCTCGACAAGTTCCGGGAGTACAACCTGCAAACACACCATTTGTTCATCGACTTCAAGGCGGCGTACGATTCAGTCAAAAGAAACGAACTTTGGAAAATTATGCTAGAACACGGCTTTCCGGCGAAGCTTATAAGACTGATTCGTGCAACGCTCGACGGAGCAAAATCAAGCGTGCGAATAGCTAACGAGACATCCGAAGCTTTCGTTACGTTGGATGGATTGAAGCAGGGCGATGCTCTCTCGAACTTACTGTTCATCATAGCGTTGGAAGGTGCTGCTCGAAGGGCAGGCGTGCAAAGAAACGGAACACTCATCACCAAATCGCACATGCTGCTTGGATACGCTGACGACATCGACATCATTGGTATCGACCGTCGTTCAGTGGAGGAGGCGTTCGTCCCTTTCAAGCGGGAAGCTGCGAAGATCGGACTGACCATCAACACTGCCAAGACCAAGTATCTGGTCGCTGGTAGAGCGCGTGGCAGTGCAGGTGATGGTGTTTCGGAGGTGGAAATAGATGGAGAAAGATATGAGGTGGTGGATGAGTTTGTATATCTTGGTACACTTGTGACGTGCGACAACGATGTGAGCTGCGAAGTGAAACGGCGGATTAGTGCTGCAAACAGGGCCTTCTACGGTCTTCGTAGCCAGCTAAGGTCCCGCAGCCTAAGGACGCCTACGAAAATCACGCTGTACAGGACCTTGATACTCCCTGTAGCTCTTTACGGTCACGAGTCGTGGACGCTAAAGGAGGCTGACCAGAGAGCACTTGGGGTCTTCGAGCGGAGAATCCTGCGTTCTATCTTCGGCGGCAAGCAAGTAGGAGACCGGTGGCGCAGGCGCATGAACTTCGAGCTGTACCAAGACTACAAACATGCTGATATCGTAAAAGTCATCAAGCACGACAGGCTGAAGTGGGCTGGACATGTAGCCAGAATGTCGGACGAGCGGGCGGCTAAAACGATATTCAGCAGCGAACCTGGACGGGGTCGTCGGCTTCGTGGAAGGCCTCGTACGCGTTGGCTGTGTGCAGTCGACGAAGATGCAAGAGCGGCCAACATTGTGGGCGACTGGAGACGAGCGGCCCAAGATCGAGCATCCTGGAAATCTTCGATTAGTTCAGCGTTGGGTCGATAGACCTGTTGCTGATAAAGTAAGTAAGTAATTTAGTTGTGTGAGTGTATGCTGCGTGAAAATCTAGAAGAGTTGACATGGATGCATGGTGACTGTTGCATGACTCATGTAAAACATTGTTTCGGGACATAAATTGGCTGCCACAGGAATTTTCATGCAACTTTGTGGTGAAAGGTTTTTTGAGTGTAGCAAGGAGCTCTGTCATAGGGCGTTGCATCGTGCTGCCACCTGGTTTTTTAAGTGCAAGAGTGGAAAAGTAAAAGTAGACGGCGTCCTATCTCGCCCAGCAAAATTAAGTCGATAAAGTAGTCGGTTTCGATGCGGAAAAGTGGAAAATGTGGTCTAAAAATAGCGACGCCATCCCCCTATTGTGAAATGGGTCGTTGAAAGCAGCGCGAGGGCTGTCACCACCTAATACCCGGAACTGAGATAAGCTGTATCAGCATTCGGCATGTACAAAGTCTGATACAAATTATACTTTCCCGTAATTTCGCTACCGGTTAGCGGGTATTAGATTGGACCACACACACACACACACACACACACACACACACACACACACAACAGCGATTTTATTGAAAAAAGTTTGGTTTTGCTCAGGTCGAGTCCAAAAGTGTACCCAGTTGACCTGGGTATGACCCACATACTTTTCGTGTCATTCTCGAACGACGAAATAGCCTACTTTTCTGTACTAAAAATAACAGAATCGAATAATAACACTTTTCAAAATAAATGCTGAAAAGTTCTAGCACTTGTTTCGAAAAGTTATACTTTTTAACATTTTTTTGTTTTAAACGATTTATTGACAAAATACATGAAAATTTGACTTAAAATTTCACTCAAAGGGTGTTTTTCGGAATTGCAAAAAAAAAAGTTGTATGGAACTCGTTGCAAAACTTGATTTTCCCAGCACTCTTCGTATTTAACAAACTCGGTGAACCTCGTTAAATGTACGACTCGTGCTGAAAAAAATCCTCTTTTTGCAACTTGTTGCATAAACTACTATTTTGTGGATTAGGAATTTTCAAGATCTGACTTACCTATCTAAAATTACAAGCATTAAAAAAAGGTCTGAATTGACATAACCTCAACCTATTTCCCAAAAGGTTGTTTTTGTTTACTAAAATTCGATTACTCTGTAAATGAGAGGAAGGCACCAACCACCTAAAGGTGGATTAAGTACCTAATGTTTTATTGGAATTTTGTAAATGCCTTTCGAGCTCCGATATAGTATCCACATTTCAAAAGGCGCTTAAATCTCACGTTATCCCTTTTATCTATCTCCACTCCCTTTCCAGTGGCTCTACAACGTGCTCGAGCACCGCAAGGAGCAGGACCGCATCGTGTTCGAGGACCCCGCCGACGACGGCACCGGTTTCATCCTGCTGCCGGACCTAAAATGGGACGGTAAAACACTGGAACAGCTGTACCTACTCGCGCTAGTTCATCCGCGGGGGATTAAATCGCTGCGTGACCTTACGGCCGCTCACTTGCCACTGCTGCGGAACGTGCGGGACCGCGGAACCGAAGCCATCCGCGAGCGGTACGGAATCGGGGCGGACAGGTTGAGAGTGTATTTGCACTACCAGCCGACGTTCTACCATTTGCACGTGCATTTCACCTTCCTGCAGCACGATCCGCCGGGGATTCAGTGCGAGAAGAGCCATTTGTTGGGGACGGTGATTAGCAACTTGGAGTTGCTGCCGGATTATTACCAGCGGGCGACGCTCAGTTGCGTTTTGAAAGAGACTGACAAGCTGTACGGGAAGTTGAAGGCAGCTAAAGAAAAGGAGAGTTCGGAGGAACCCGAAAGCAAGCGGGTTAAACTAGAATAAGACAGTCATTCCATATCAAGTAAAGCCAAAGTAGCCAAAATGCCCATCGGGAACATTGACCGCGTGCTGATCGAGCTGCGGCCGCGACTCCAAAGTGCCAACTTTTTCATCTGCTTCAGCCGTCGCTTCGTGGAGATCAAATCGACGAAGATCGACCTCGCGCCGGATCGCATCACGATCAGCACGGAAAATAACGACGAACAGTACGAGATCCGGCTGGGCGACTTCTTCAAGCTGCACACCCAGACGCTGAGCTCGCTGCTCATCAAGAACAACTACATCTGCTTCCGGATCAACACGAACGAGAACAAATTTCACTCGGAAGTGCTGGAGATCAACGAGTACAACGCGTGCACGGACCTCAAGCTGGAATGCCGGCTGGAGAAGGGCGTCAACTATACGGTAACGTGCAGCAACTGCGGAAACGATCTGCACGAGCAACCGGTGGCCTTCAAGCGCATCCTGGAGCTTCCCTCGGACCACATGGACAGTAACGAGTGGTACTGCCATCGGCACGACACCCCAGAAACTCACAGCGAAGGAGAATGCTCTTCCAAGTCATCGTCAACTGCTTCACCCCATCCGAACAGTTTCACCCCGGCCGAAACGGACCTCTTCTACGGCCCGTTCTACGCCGTCCTAAACCGCCAGCATCTTCAGCGAGTTCACCTCCGCGCGGATCGCTTCCTGTACTGCAAGTGCTGCCTCCAGTTCCTCGGCGTAGCAAAGCGCAACGGCAGCGTCAAACTGTGGTACGAAAATCTGAAATTTCTCAAACCAGACGAGCACGAACAGGAACACGTCAACCCGGCGTCCCTCTTCCGAACCGACGACGCCCTCCTCAACTTCCAGTATCTCGTGCGCAAAACCGTCAACGACTACAACTTCATCTCCCATCTCGGCCTTCCGCCAATCTTCAAAATCATCTTCGAAATGCGCCGCCCCGGCCAGGACGGCGAGCTGTTCTACCTGCTGATGCAGATCATGGACGCCAACTTGAACGTGTTCAAGATCCGCAAGGGCGTGGACGGGGAAGATTCCTCGTCTGCGTCGGACGACCCGTCCAAAGAGGCGCCAACCGACGAAGACGACGACGACGTCTTCACGCCATCTCCAAAGCGTCCGATCAAGCGGAACATTCACGTGGATCGGCACCGCACCATGAAGGTGATGTACCGGTACGATCAGTTTGACCAGCAGCCCATCTTTAACTTTTGGCTGCAGGACAGCAACGTGGTGAGTGTGGAGATTTCCGAGCAAATGTTTCGCGCCGCGGTGCGCTACCTGGACGACAACTCGGACTACGTGCCCGAGTGCTACCGGAACAATCTTGGCTTTAGCTTGAGCTATTTGGATATTACGTAAGAAATGCTAGCTGAATTTGCGCTTTGCGCCTAGTAAATATGTGTTTGACAGAAGGTCGATGGTTTTTTGGCTGTTGGTAGGACGAAAAGAAAGCATTTTCATTATTTTTCATTTTTACAATATTTTTTAAAACAAAATAAACAGTGACTTTGAATTTTGCTAAACTGAGATTGTTCCCTCACATCCTCACATCTTCATTGGAAGTTTTTAAAATTAAATATATCATTATTGAACTTTCTTATAATAATTACATTTCTTTTACATGTCATATGAATGCCTAAATGCTCTTCATCTTTGTTGTACTTTTCGTTTTATTATTAATTGTTCACATTTATTTTATTTACTTGAAATTGTTTTACATTTTTGCATTGAATCGAAGACATTTGGGTAAAAAAGAAAAAATCACTTTAACAACTAATCCTAACTTTAATCTAAAAAAAAAACTAAATTTATGAAACATTCAAAGTCATTAAAACGAGTAAACTACGAACTGTATTTTAAAATAAATCCTCCAAGGGTTCTTACTTGTTCAGCGCGAGTTTTGCAACCAGGCAGTGTTGTTGTCATATCGATGAAAATGTTCAGATGTTTTTGTGGTGAAAACAAGTCACTACTGCCTTCACCCGTTGATACTGGTTGGTTTTCCCTCGGTTGTTGACTGAAGCCTGGAGGTGTTGTATTCTCTGCAACTTTTGGCCGCTGATTCAATGGCAATGGTTGCAGATTTGGAACTCCTCGAACAGATTCCACTCTTGATGACGCCAAAGCAGGAAAATCTACGTCCGTGAATGCTGGTGTTGTTTTGCGACGATTTGGTGGGTGCCTCGTTGTCGCTTGCTGCCAAATTTTTACAAACTCAGCTCGTTTTGGGCAGCTCCGATTCTTGGTCGAATGGTCGCCACCACAGTTGAAGCATTTCGCTTCGATGTTCTCGTTGATTGTGTTGCAAGCTTGAGGTTTCACAACGACTCTTGATGAAACAGTTCCTTCCACCATGTCCAAACTGCAAGCAGTTCGAACACTGTGTCACGTCATGGTGCATTGGACGATAACGTTCCCAAGTCACGATGATGTTGAAAATTGCCCGAACTGCTTTCAGCTCAGACGGCGTTGTCGATCCTTTCTCGAGATGAACCAGGTACAGTTGATCACGATACTTGATGTCCTTGTTGTGTCTCGTCATCTGAAAGAATTCGATTACGTTCAACTTAAGAGTTTTTAGCTCTTCTTTCAGCACACTCACATCCATGTCGTTCAAGCACGGATATGGCCGCGGGCACCAATACAGAAAAAAAACCCTCGTTATGACGTTTTGTGCAACCGGAAATTCAAATTCAAAAAAAAAATGCTAAGTCCCGGTAATGACACCTGTCAAATAAAGTTCATTTGGTATATTTACCTTTGAGGTTAAGTTCCGAGCTTTTCTCCTTCCTGTTGAAGTGATTTTGAATTATCGCGGTAGATTTTCTTGAAATATTTCGTTGGTGTCGAACTGTCAAAAATTGATCGCGTTAAATAGTTTTTTACCACACGATTTACAACAATATTCGAGGCATTATTATATTTAATTTAATTTAACAAAATAATACAATTTTCTCGGATGTATTCCGAAAATGCAGAACCAAATAAAACAATTTTCATTGTACTTTTCACCATTTTATTACCATTTGAATTTAATTTGTATCAAGTCATGTTTTATTAGGTTTCACAAAAACCACTACTTGGGAATGGTTAGTTAGAATTTAATTCCGTAACATACGAATCTGTAACGACACTTTAGGACCAGTTCACTACACATAAATAGAAACCTTAAATCCCGGAGCTAAACCGAAAGCTGGATGCGCTCTCGACGTAGAATAAATTATTGAATATTCTGCACGAAATTGAGCATTTGAAATTATGAAAACGTTTAAAACTTGCAACTCTGCTTGTTGACACAACAAACGAGAAAGCCCTCCTTAGATGGCGAACGGCAGAATGGCCTTCCGGCCCTTGGGGTAGTCCTTGAACTCCTTCTTGTAGTTCTTGTGCTTGCCGATGGCCCACACCGTCATCTGGTACATTCCGGCGGCGGCAAATACCAGCGAAGGAATGCACGTGGTCATCAGCGAGAACGACAACCAGGAGAAGAACTCGTACGTGTAGTTCGGGCAAGACACGAAGCTGAAAAAGGTATTGTAAGATCTTTGTGGGTCATGATTTACAATTGTTCAAACTTACTTGAAAAGCTGCGTCAGCGGATTTGCGTCGGGAACTGGGATCTTTCGGACGGTTGATCCGGCCGGTCGGAGGTTGCGCAGCAACATGTGGATCGAAAAGTTGCCCAGTTCGCTAACCTGTAAGCAAAAATTTTATAAATTTAAGTTTAGCAAAACATTACGACTCGTTCGAACTTACCAAAAATCCGGCCAGGCCGGCGTAAAAGACGGGGGTGCTCGGTTCCGTGAACAGCGGGTGGTTCACGTGGTACGCCACGTACGCGGCGAAGGCCCAGTAGTACGAGCAGTTTTTGAACAGGTTACGCAGCGGCATGGTGGCGTGCGAGAAACGGTGCACGAACAGCGTCTCCAGGATACGCTTGGCGTAGTGGCCGGCCCAGCAGATGGCGGCAACGCTGCAAGAAGAAAAAAGACGTCATGTACAAAGACGATTTCAGAATACATATCGACGCGATCGTGCTATCTTGACGCACCCGCCATTTCGACGTTCCGAGAAAACAAGTTTTTATGTTTGGCCTTGAATGAACATAAACTAGAGCACATAATGTAAACAAAAACAAACACGTTTTGTTTGGCTGACCGTCCTATGCATTGTCCCGAAATTTGGTTGAGTTTGGTTGTCGGAGTCCCGAGTTATAATTACAAATGTTGACAGTTGTGGGCCATGTAGGGGAGAGTGGGGAGTCTTGATCCCCGGGGACACTTGATCCCAAGCCTGTATCTCGTCAGCATGTGGGTAAAACAATTAGCTTTGTTCTAGAAAGTTGTGCGAAATTAACTAAAACTCATTGTAGAAAACAAAGAAAAAAATTAAAAAATGTTTAGATTCAGTTACACACATTTTTCTAAAACGAGCTGCAAAAAACTTCCAAGAGATTTTTTTTTCTTTGTATTGATATGTATAGAAAACACTCAAAAATTATTCAAAAAATTATTTTTTACACATGAATTGTTTGATAAACTTATCAACTCCAAAACCCTTACGCATTTGATGTTAAATTTATCGTCATACTATTTTTACAATCAATTGTTTAAAAAAGTGCGTTTAGGGAGACTTGATCCCTGCATTTTTACAGTCACTGGAATCAGCCTCAAGATTAATTAATTGAGCTGGGTTTTCATACATAGTTTCCTTTAGTATAGTTGTACATAACTTACTGCAGTTTGAACCATTTTTCAAAAGTTTCGTAAACAAAAATTTGCAGCTTTTGTAAACATGCTTAATTTTGGTCTAAAAAATAATATTTTAAGTTTTTAAATATTTAACATAATAAACTTGTTATATTTTGAACACAAACGTACAGGTTTTATGTGAAATTGCTGTAACTTATAGAAAATCTAAAGTTTGGATGAATAAGAAACATTTTGCTTAAGATTTCTTCAAAATGTTGAAAGGGGGATCAAGTTACCCCTAACATTTTTAAAATGCCGGTTTAAAATATTTTTTTAAAACACTTGGCATGATTCGAAGAGTTCATCTGATGAAATATCCTTATTAGCCAAACACAGATGAATGTTTAAGCTTTCAATTCATGCAAAAAGTTCATAGTTTTGTGAGAAATTGACAGAGTTATGTGCGATACAAAAAAAGGGGATCAAGTCTCCCCACTCTCCCCTACTGCCGTTCTACGCATAATTGTCCCATGTCATTTTTGGATGATTCTGACTTTTTATCATTTTTAAGCTTAGTTTTACGTACACTTTCATAAAAACACATAAAATTTAGTACTTTGTTCAGAAAATCATTGAAAGCAACACCAAGTCTGTTTGTCCCATCGTTGAACTTCTACGCATAGGGGCAGGGGGGGGGGGGGGGCAGAATGGCCATAGAACCATAGAAAAACATGAAAACTTATGAATTCAGTGTAGTAGGCTTATGCTTTGGGATGTTCCCTTCAATACCTCAATACTTGGTTGATGACATTTTTTAGCTTAAAACTATTTTTGAGCCACTTTAAAAAAAAAGTTTTTTTGATTTTTTTCAAGGGTGCGGGGCAGAATGGGCCACCTTAGAAAGCAAGCCATTTCGTCTAATACAACGTTGAAGGGAGATAAGAAATGACTTAAGGTACCTTTCTAACATAGTTTCCATGAAGTTAGACCACTTTAATAAAAATAGTCACTTACCAAAACAAAGATTTTTGAAAATAGTGTTAATATGTTGAAAAAGGACACTTATTTTACAAATAATCATCAAAACAACTAAAAATCAACTAATGTTGCATTAAACGTGATTTGTGAAGCTACCAGGAGTGAAATAATCCATTTAATCCAAATTTCATAACTTTTGATTGTTTTTATAAGGCAGGATAAGGGTGGTCCATTCTGCCCCCAAGTGGATTTTAATTTAACACTTCCACCACCAAGTCTCTAAATGATTTTAAGGTTCCGTTGTTGTTTGTATACCTTGGTAGTAACATCTAGTAACGTTTTAAGCCAGGCCTGCCCAACGTCCGGCCCGTGAAGCCATTTCATCCGGCCCGCGACGGCTTTTCAAAAATGTTCTATGACCGGCCCTGTTAATGGACTGTTCATGAAATATGCAATAAATAAATTGAGTGTTTAAATTCAAAAATAAGCATGAGATTAAATATTCACACAAGCAAAAATTTAACGAGAAAAATTTTGGTTTTTTATTTGTTTTTTTTTTTTTTTGCTATAAAATGTTACTAATTTAACGTATTATTTGGATTTTGCCTTTGTATTTTCAAAGATTTTTGTTTCAAAATCTAACATTCTTCATGTTTGAATTTAATTCTTATCAATTCTATATTGATGACTTCAGAATTAATCAATTAACTGAAAAATGGCTTAAAAAAATAAAATTATCCATTTCGTGAGAATGTGAAATAAAACTGAAGTTTTTCTTTTTTTAGGAACTTGATTAAAATTGATTTTAAAATTCAAATATCGTTTTTTTCAGAACATCTTTTCAGTGATAAACTCGTGTTTGAAAAAAAAAAAAAACTTTTTAAAAGCAAATTATTAAGACCGAAGAAAAAATAGCTGCAAATATTTTTAAAATATTGAAATGTTAAAATGAGTCAATAAATCTGGGAGCATTAAATATATGACACGTTCTTCAGTATATTTTTCATAAACTTCGATAGTTTAAAGAAGTTCAATGAACTAAACATGAAAACTACTCAATATATATTTTTCTACACGTTTTAAAATTTGTTTGTTTAAAATCTTTTAAAATGTTTTATAAAATATATTTCAATAAAGGTGAACAACAACGCAAAAACTTTTTTTTTTGTTTCATTACGCTTGGATCCAAATTATTTGGATCCAAATTTCGTTTAGATAGTTTTTGTCAAGCCTCATTGATTTCTTTTATACATGGTTGTGTTGGCAATCAAGCTTTCAAAAAAAACTTGCAACGACCAGTTAAATTTGAATGTTTTTGCCTTTTTTTTACTAATTTTTAAATTAATTATATCAAGGTATTGAATAGCAATCTACAAAACCAATAACAATAAATGAAAAAAAACTAAATGAAAATAAAAGAAATAAACACATTTTTCAATGTTTTGATTCTTATTTTCAACACTAGTTTATTCATTTGATTACATGAAAAGAACCTATAAGAATAATTTTATGAAAAAAATGTTTACTTTTTCAATTTTTTATCAAACATTGGTTCCGGCCCGTCACTGCTTCAGAAAAATCAGATCTGGCCCGCAGGGCCAAAAGGTTGGGCACCCCTGTTTTAAGCATTGAGCAAACTTTTTCAAACAATCCAACTTTTCAGAAAGCTTATTTAAGAACCTCGAAATAAACAACATTTGCGTAGTTTTGTCAATAAATTTACATTTTTGCTCATAATTCGAAAAATACAATGAATTCAAACGTCGTTTTCGGTATGGTGAAGTTATTTGACGTCCTTTATAAGACCCTTGCCTTAAAATTGGTCTAAATCCTTTTTAAAGCCCAAAACCAAGGGTGGCCCATTCTGCCCCCCTGGTCCATTCTGCCCCCCTGCCCCTAATTGTCCCACCAAGTATGTTAACCAAGTAATGTTAACCGGGGTGATTAGGGACATATAGGGCGAATAGGGACCCACGGGACAATTATGCGTAAAAACACAAAAATCGATCGAAAAATTTCAATCGCGTTTTTCTCAGTTGCCCTTTTTTGAACATGGGACAATTATGCGTAGAACGGCAGTGTACGTGTGTCAAAACCTCTCCTGACTAAATTCCCTTTGGCCAGTTGCCAGCAATTTTCAGGGTATGTCAAGAATGCACGATCAGTTCGAATCATCTTTCATATGAAGAGTGACAACAATGCACGGAATTTTTCCGGTTGTTGTTGAATATCTGAGAATTGAAATTGAATTTCGAGTATCTGTGAAGTTCAAAAGGTGAGGCATTGATAGCTGCAAAATGGTTTCCGTATCTCAATTTGGTCCAAAATGCACGTGTGACAAGATACCACGAGCACGACAATATAAGCAATACTCCCCGAATTCCGTAAATTGATTTTATTTGTATTTTTTGGTTTGGCTCAAACTTTTTGGGGGCCTTCCCTATGACCGAAGAAGCCATTTTGTGTCATTGGATCACCCATACAAGTCTCCATAAAATGTTGGCAGCTGTCCACATAAAAATGGTACGTATATACATATTTGAAAAACTGTAACTTTTGAAGGAATTTTCTGATTGATTTAGTGTAGTTTAAGTATTGTTATGGACTGTTCAGAAAAATACATATAAGGCTTACTAAATGTATGAGAATCTAATTTGCGACTTGCAAACGGCTTGTTATTTTAATGTTTTCAATTTTGAAAGATAAAATTGGATGGTAAAAACCCAACAATGATTCTGTTCCAAGATACAAACATGGCGTTTATTTGGGAAAAATGAATAAATAATTAAAACTAAAAATTAAAAGCTAGCAAATAAAAACAAAAAAATAGAAAGTGAATTCGAAAACTAAAAGCAAATATCTAGTCTAGAGCTTTTTTTTTTTGTGAAAAAAAAGTACCTATCTCGGTTGAGTTTTCAAAAAGCCGTAAGAGCCCCCTTGACCTCCGGTACTATTTTTCGTTTTTTCCAAAATGAACCAATATTTCTTTTGTTTTAAGTTTAGGGCTCTTGAAGGACGTGTAGATGAACAATCTCAAGCATTTTTGAAATTGGTTTTTCTTAAGTAGAAGTCGAGTACCGTTGCAAAAAGGGCTTAGCTTGTCAATGGCTCTTGCGTCCTTTTGAAAACTAATCCGAGCTATAAACTATAGTCTTTCATATGTTTATAGGACCTATTCAAAAAAAAAACTCTAGAAGTAAAACATAAATTTAAAAAACACAAAAAAACTAAACACTACATATAAACGCAAAACACAAAAACTTCTTATCAACACAAACACCCACACGCACTCACTCTCTCTCTCTCTCTCTCTCTCTCTCTCTCTCTCTGCCACACACACACGCTTCTTCCCTACGCGAACCCGTTTAAAATGACCCGTGCGAGCGTTACGGATAACGTGACAGAAAAATGACGGCTTCTATATAATACGCCCTTTTGCATTTGCATAATTTTCGAAATATTTAATTTAATTTAAACTTTTATAAAAAAAAAAACAATTTCAATTAGTGTTTTATTAGAATTTTTCAAGCTGAGTGCTCTTTTAGGAAAAATAAATTTTGAAAAAAAACCTGGATCTAAGCGAAAAAGCAAAAAACAAAAAAAAAAGATTTCGGGAAATTTATTTTTTGCTTAAATTTAGTAAATATTGAGTTTAAAAAAAAATTTATCCAAATAAAAAAAATACAAATATAACACATTTCCGGAATTCGAGAAAAATTGCTCCCATTAAAAAAAAAAAACAAGAATAACAGAAACTAAAAATGCGTCCAGCAAAACGTGACGTACTTTTTCAGGGGAGGTTATCTGCCGTTCTATGGGGCGCGGGTTCGATTCCCGCCTTATCCTCCTGGCCTTCTATTGGATGGGGAAGTAAAACGTCGGTCCATTTGCCTAAAGAGGTTTTGGGTGACTCACCACACATAACCTTCGGACGCCTAGAAATGAGCAGAAACTTGCAACAGAGACCACAAAAGACCCGGGGTCGTTAAAGTGGATTGCTTTGCTTTTTTTATCTGCCGTTCTACGCATATTGTCCCATGTTCAAAGAGTGCAACTGAGAAAAACGCAATTGAAATTTTTCGTCCGATTTTCGAGTTTCTACGCATAATTGTCCCGTGGGTCCCTTTTCACACTTTGTGTCCCTAATCGCCCTAGTTATCAGTTTATCACTCTTATTTGTTGTCCTCTTGCTATACAAAAGGTAAACAAGGAACAATGCTTCGTAAAACTAGAGATTTCGTGAAAGAAAATTCTTGGTGGGACAATAGGGGGATGGCGTCGCTATTTTAAGACCATGTTTTCCACCTTTTCTCATCGAAACCGACTACTTTATCGACTTCATTTTGCTGGGCGAGATAGGACGCCGTCTATTCTTAGACGATGACTTAGCACTTTTCCACTCTTGCACTAAAAAAACCAGATGGCAGCACGATGTAACGCCACGTCCATATTATGCGTAGAAGTGTCACGATGGGACAAACAGACTTGGTGTTGTTTTTGATAAGTTTCCGAACAAAGTACTAGACTTTATGTGTTTTTCTAAAAGTATACTTTAAACTAAACTCAAAAATGCTAAACACTCAAAATCGTCAAAAAAATGACATGGGACAATTATGCGTAGAACGGCAGAATTATCCCAGTCAAAAAAATAGATCAATAGAAAATAGAGCAAGTTTAAATCACAGGTAAATTTAAATAATCTTGAGATAAAGCTTCGTCAAGCGAGTTGTGCAAACTGTGTTCACAGTAGGATCTTCAGGATCTCCGAAAAATTGGTTGCGCTAGGGTTTGACTCGATTTGATTAAATGTATTCTAACTCATCATTTTGTTTTGGATATTACTGTCAAGAAATCCCCCAAATTTTTATAAAATTATTGTTAGTTCGCACTGTTGGTAAAAAATTCCAATGTCGGAGTCAAATTTGAATGGAGCTCGGTGGATTCCTCATAATATGCATGTCAAATATTAGCCTCGGTGTGCGATGAATCAAGTACCTATCCCAGCCGTCCCCTAATATGACAGTTTTCGTGAGTTGCGCATATCCACCGACAGATGGCAAGTGGGCCTCTTCGGAGTCCGCCCATTAAATACGCAACTCAAAATTTGCATGGGAAACTTTTTTTTCGTGACGGCTTTCGCGGCACACTCCCTTCAACTGTTCGAGACTAATATTTTAACTTGGCGTATCTCTCAACAAGTTTTTCAAGAAAATGATTCCAGAATGCTTATTTTGTCGTTTTAAACCGAAACAAGGCAAAAACTACATTAATTTTAACTATTTACCATTTTCAAATGTTTAGCTAGATAATATCGAAAGCCGCCATCTTAGGCCCACTGGGCCCACAAAACGGGGTACGCTCAGTTTGTATGGGAGCTGTCAGCATGCTCCCGGGCTGACCTATTAGGATGTAACAAAAATGACTTTTTGGCGGGCATTCAGGGGTTTGTTCCGGTGGGCATACTGAGCCTAAATCCCAAATATGAGCTTGATTGGACGTAACAGGAGCTGGCGCTCCACCCTTCAATTTTAAATGGGATTTAACCAGTAAAAAAAGATTTTTTCAAAAATGTCACTTTTTGAGGCATTTTGGCCACCAATGCGTTTACCAAAAACATCACTGGCGTGTAGGCCAGATCCTTGCGCATCTTTTGGTATATATAATAGGGTGGGTCATTTTTTTCGAAAGTGCTCGGATCCGGCTGAAATAAGGTCCATCTTGTAGAGGGTACCCATAGGGACTCTCATACCAAATTTGAGCTCATTTGGTTGAAAACTGGCTTGTCGCTCGGGGGTTAAAGTTTACATGGAAATTACTATGGGAAATGAGTGATTTTACTTCAAACGCTCCTACAAGCTAAGCGACAAACTATAGTCCACACTTACACTAGGTAGCCGTGTCGGGGGTGGTCCAAGGAACATTTTTCTCTAAGGGTTCATGGTCATCCGTTCAACCCTGAGCTTGCGCAAAGCCGAAACATCCGACGACGCCGGAATTCTTCAAAATCTCAGTTTTAACGGTCAACGCATGCTACAAACTATGACAGAAGCATCGTTTGAATGGATGAGAAACACGACGCCAAACGTCAACACACTTGCTCACCAACGTTTACGAACCGCGCGTTGCAGCTTGGTCATTGATTAGTGGCCACGGTTTTGACCGAGAACAGTTCGCATCAATGTGTGCGTCGACTTCCGGTAGATAGCGGGATGAAGTGGTTACGTTCCGGAACAATTCGGACTGAGGCTAACGGCACGGGAAGTGTTTGTTGCGGCGAATGTCTGCAAGATCAGAAGTGATTGGACAAGATCCACCAATGAGGGGGATGAGGAACCTACTGTTCAGCATTTTGGTGGCGTCGGAATGCACTCCGACGTGCCTTGTTCAACCCGGCGGCGGACAGTTGACCTCCTTTGCGAACCACACGTCAATGCACTTCCGGCAGAATGTTTGCGAGTATTGGGGGCATTTGTGCCGTGTGCCGCCACCCAGAAGGTCAAGCGAGAGCAGATGCTACTGCTGGGGGAAATCGAGGAAGATGCTTAGAAGCTGATCCGCTCGAAAGACAATTAAATAAATTAAGAACAAGCTGCTTATGAATTTATTTCAACCACAAAATAATAAACACATTTGTAACTTCTATTTCGGCCAATCACTTCCACCACCGGTTCTTGATCTCCGTCCTGGATGTGACTCTTGTCGATCCACATCCCGCACGGATATTTTGGTGGCCATCGTGTACGTTAGTTCTGGTTTGGCCGCCTTCCTCCCCCTTCTGTGACAACAGCTCCCCAACTTTTGTCGGTTTTGCGGGCGTTTCCAGGATGCTGGATGCTTCTGCTGCCATTTTTGTCACGATGTTGAGCAGCGAGCGGTTAATATTGATAATGTTGATTTCTTCTACGTTTTCACGATACAACTCTCTGAAATTTTATGTGACGGTTATTGAAAGGTTTTCAAGTTCTAGACTCAATTCATTGAACTTACCGATTTGAGACCTTCTTTTTCGATCCCTGCAGCTGCTGCTCTTTCTCCTCCAACTTGGTCAGCTCGTCATGTCACTCTCTGTTGCAGCGCGCTTCCGGACACCAACTTGCGCTGTATTGGCCGACGGGCCAGCGGAATCGGTGAACCGTTGTTTTGCGCTTCAATTTTAGCAAGATGACGTTTGGCGTCGTGTTTCTCATTCATTCAAACGATGCTTCTGTCATAGTTTGTAGCATGCGTTGACCGTTAAAACTGAGATTTTGAAGAATTCCGGCGTCGTCGGATGTTTCGGCTTTGCGCAAGCTCAGGGTTGAACGGATGACCATGAACCCTTAGAGAAAAATGTTCCTTGGACCACCCCCGACACGGCTACCTAGTGTAAGTGTGGACTATAGTTTGTCGCTTAGCTTGTAGGAGCGTTTGAAGTAAAATCACTCATTTCCCATAGTAATTTCCATGTAAACTTTAACCCCCGAGCGACAAGCCAGTTTTCAACCAAATGAGCTCAAATTTGGTATGAGAGTCCCTATGGGTACCCTCTACAAGATGGACCTTATTTCAGCCGGATCCGAGCACTTTCGAAAAAAATGACCCACCCTAATATATAACATTGAAGTTTGGAGCATCCTGGAGCTCGGTACAGACCTTCAAAGTTTGGCATTTTTTCAAAAAATCTGCCCCGGCAAAAAAGATATGGGGGAAATTCTCGTATGTTTGGCAGGTTAAGCACTCGCTCCTAACTCCATCCAATTTGCTGATTTTCACTATTTAAACAACTAATTTTGCTAAACTTTTGATAAAAACTTGCTTGCTCACTTCTTATTGAGCTATTTATCACTCGATTTCAGTTGAAAACGCCTTTAATTAGTTTTAATTGAATGTCAAATTTCTGACCTGCCAACATTAGAGGCACGCTGGAATTAGATGCTGTTCCCCTGCGTCGCACCTCGCGACGCCCGAGACGCCATTTGATTTTGCTGGGACCGATTTTTCGAAAAAATGCCAAACTTTGAAGGTCTGTACCGAGCTCCAGGATGCTCCAAACTTCAATGTTATATATACCAAAAGATGCGCAAGGATCTGGCCTACACGCCAGTGATGTTTTTGGTAAACGCATTGGTGGCCAAAATGCCTCAAAAAGTGACATTTTTGAAAAAATCTTTTTTTACGGGTTAAATCTCATTTAAAATTGAAGGGCGGAGCGCCAGCTCCTGTTACGTCCAATCAAGCTCATATTTGGGATTTAGGCTCAGTATGCCCACCGGAACAAACCCCTGAATGCCCGCCAAAAAGTCATTTTTGTTACACTCTACTGACCTATCCTCCCATCGATCGATCCAGCCACTTTGATTTGCGTACGACGATGCGACAAACATGCGATTTTTTGTTGTTTCTCCAACAGGTTTTTATTGACACGCTAGTAATGACGTATTTTACAACCTCAACCATTATAATGGTCATCTTCTCCTCATCTCATCACACACGTTTCAAGACCTCACGGTCAGGCAAAAAACGGTGCCTACAATCGTCGTCTCACTGTGTTGGCTCAAGTGCGCGAGGTGGAATGACGAAAGCTCCAAAAAATACCTTTTGCGAGCTACGAGTCGTGTCGTCGTCAGAGCCAAGTTATGTAGAGTAGGAGGAAGCCTCAACTAATGCGAGTCCGATGCGAATGAGCAAGCAAAGAGGGGACGGAAATTTGAAATTTTATGTAATCTGGTGTGGCTCAGCGCATTTTAAAACTTTCTTTTCGTTCACTACTGTTGTGCTTTGAACAGGTGAATCGCGATTGCTGAAATCTTTTGAGCGCTATCTTATCATTTTATTTTGGGGGGTTTTATGACTTCTTCAAGCGGGTGCACAAAGGTGAAATTAACCACTAAAAAGAAAACTTTTGAACGCTCTCTGACCCGTGAACTTGACCGTCGAGGTGCACTTTTGCGAAGTCACTCAAAACCAGGCCAATTAATTAATGTGCATAAATTATAAACCACGTATGTGGAAAGGTACTACATACTGATAATGAGAACGATTACAATTCCCGTTTTTCGTCCCAACCAGCGATAAAAGTAAAGACAGAATGACTATCCATAATACTCACTTGGCCGTGAAGCTGATCGGGTTGGACGCGGCCGCTCCGTAGATCAACGAAGGTCGCTGGTAGAAGAGCATGTACACCGCGATCGGTCCGGCGTATTCCGCCAGGAACACTCCCTTCCAGCTGATCTGCGGGCCGAGATCCTTCACGTACAGCTTTCCACCGGAACTAATCCCGAGAGACTGCACGGTATCGGAATCCTTGAGGGTCTTTCCGCGGGGCTCCAACCGAATCGACTGCCGGTGGATGGTCAGCGCTGGCTTCAACTTTTCCACATCGTTCTTGAGCGCCTTGACTGTAGTGTCCCCCTGGACGCGACACTTGCCCAGGGACCGGTTTTTCACGTCCAGAATTTCAATCTGAAACAAAATCATTTCAATTACCAGCAATTTTCACGAATAAATCCACCTCTCTACTCACCTCCATCGTGCTGTTTTTGTAGGTGCTGAAGAACCTGGAATCTGTGGAAAAAAGCGACTTTGACCGCGACCGACCGACACGATACACACGCAATGCGACGACCTGACCGCTGCTGTCTGTCTGTGGCAGATCGATGACGAAGGACCGTTCGTGCCGAAGCTAAAGCGACGAGAAAGTGACTGGCCAAACTTGACGTTGACAGGGTGGGTTGTCACTCAGTTGTGATTTTGACGTAACGACTTGGCTGCCAGGGGTGAAGTTGTGGGGTAATTCTCTGCCAACTCAAACGAAATCGGAAAAAGTCGCTCAGACCCCTCTTCGATTTGCGTGAAACTTTGTCCTAAGGGGTAAAGTTTGTCCCTAATCATGTATATCGACAAAAATTGCAGAGGTTGGTTTGAGCACAAACTTAAACTTTTTTTAAATCTGTTTTCAGGGCATTCAAATATACATTTTCATCTATTAACAAAACAAATTTAAAGACATTTGGTTTAATCATCACTGCTTTGACAAAATCGGCTTAAAATTTTGGTAAAGCCTCGTTAGACTGGTCCCGTGTGCATGACGAAGGCCGATTTTCAAAAAGTTTATTTAAGGGGTTACATGTAGAAAATTCCAAAATTTCATGTTCCAGAAAATTTACTAAACTCACTAAAAAGATGATTTTCAATCACTCCTGAAAGTTTCATGAAGATATTTCGTGACTGAACTGAGTAAGAGACGATTTAAGTTCACAACTTTGCCATGCGCAAAGCGAACTGTCAAACTTTGTGAGCGTTTTTCTCTAAACACCGAGTTGATTTACGGGTGCCACGATATCTCGAGATGGGATGGACCAAATTGGCTGAAATTTGGGGTGAAGACTCCCAAGACATATCCCGTGTGCATGACGAAGCCCGATTTTGAAATTACGATTTTTAAAAAAATACAAAAATCAAAAACTGACGATTTTTTATATGAAAAACATAAAAATATTTTTATCTTTTTTTTAAACTAAGTTTTTGAAAATCGGCCTTCGTCATGCACACAGGACCAGTTTAACGAGTCTTCACCAAAATTTTGAGCCGATTTGGTCGAAGCAATGTTGAGATATCGTGGCACCCGTTTTTTGAAACTGCCAACTTCAAATAGCTATGCCTTGGCAATGATACTACCAAATGTCTTCAAATTTGTTTTGTTAATAGATGGAAATGTATAGTTTAATGCCCTGAAAACAGATTTTGAAAAAAGTTTAGGTGTGTGCTCAAACTAACCTCTGACATTTTTGCCGATTTACATGTATGTAACCCCTCAAAAAAAGAAACAAATATTTTTATTTTTTTCATGTAAAGTATCGCCAGTTTTTTTATTTTTTTTTAAATGCAAAATTTCAAAATCGCGCTTTGTCATGCACACGGGATGTCTTGTGAGTCTTCACCTTAAATTTCAGCCAATTTGGTCTATCCCATCTCGAGATATCGTGGCACCCGTAAATGAATTCGGTGTTCAGAGAAAAACGCTCACAAAGTTTGACAGTTCGTTTTGCGCTTGGCAAAGTTTTGAGCTTAAATCGTCTCTTACTCAGTTTAATCGTGAAATATCTTCATGAAACTTTCAGTCATCATCTTTTAAGTAAATTTAATAAATTTTCTGTAATATGAAATTTTGTGATTTTCCACACGTATGTAGCCACTTAACTGCCGTTCTTATTTCTATTTCTAATTTCTCAAAAATTCGAAATCATCAGAAAATTACATGGGAAAATTATGTTTAAGTTCGTTTAAAAAAAAATTTGCAATTCCGTCTTGAATCTACTTATCTTTCCTCACAGAATCTGTGCTTTTTCCTGTCATTCTCAAACGACGAAGCGGCCTACTTTTCTCTATTAAAAATAATAGAATGGAAAATTAATACTTTCAATAACAGTACTGTAAAGTTCAATTTTTCAGCACTGGTATCGAAAAGATTTTTTTTTCTTTAAACGGTGAATTTACTTAACACATGGACATAATACATGTTTGACATATTATTTCAATGAATTAAGGAGGTATTAGACTATGCCAAACATACAAACAAACTCGCACTTTGTGGCAGTTTGCCAAACTCGTAAACTTGTTCGCGGCGAATTCGCAAGCAAAGACAAAAAAATAAGAAGGCTGACGTTCTGCAAACAAATCCAGGCAAACAAACAGAGCAGGCAAACTGTTAAAAAGTTTGTTTGTGATAATCTAAAGGACGTATTAGACTATGACAAACAAACAAACTCGCAAACACTCGCAACTTGACAGTTTGCCTGCTTTGTTTGCAGAAACGTCAGCCTGCATACATTTGGTTTTGTTTGCGAGTTGGCCTCAAGGGACCATTCATAAACCACTTGGACACCTTTGGTGGAACGGGAGTTCAGCGATAGTCCACGATCCATACAAAAAAAAAATGTTTTGTATGGAAATTGTCCACGAGAGAGAGAGGGAGGAGGGGGTCTGAGATTTAAAAAAAAGTGTCCACGTGGTTTATGGATGGTCCCCAAACAAGTTAGCGAGTTTGGCAAACTGTCAAACACAAAAAGGGTATGTTTGTTTGTTTTTTGGCACAGTCTAGAACCTCCTTTAGTGTTTTTCGGGATTGCAAAAAAAAAAGTCGTACTTATCCAACTTGGTAAACCTCGTTGGATCAATGTACGACTCGTGCTGAAAAAATCTTCTTTTTGAAACTTGGTGCAGTTTTGGTTTAATATGAGAAGAGATTTGCCTAATTTCGTAAAATAAAAAGTCTTTCATGGTGCCAAATTTCAGACTTACCGAATTTTGTTATCTTAGGTTAGTTCTTCGAAACACACCTTGTTTAAACTTAGATTTTTTGAAAACTAATGGATGTAAACAACCTGTTACAATAAATATTGGCCAAACAGGTCTCAAATCTTTGAACCGCGAGAGTTGTAGGGTCCCAAGTAGGACTAACTGTCGACTTTCCCAGTTATTCATAGTTGTTGAGGGTGTTTCTTTCGCTCTATTCCAAGTACAAACCAATTCTGTTTTAGCATATTCAAAATACATACATTATATATTTAGGGGTTAAGTGTGTTCAATATTGAATATTTTAAGAAAATATAAGAAGACGACATACTGTTTTTTCGGTAGTACGCGGCAAATCAGAACGGAAATTTAATTCCAGAAAATCTATCTTTTCTCACAGATCGTGCATATTTTCACGCAATCAAAGGTTAATATTAGTTAGTTTGGTCAATTCACACTCGATCACATACTCACAAAAAAAAATTACATACTTTTTTTCCAGCAGTAAAGTATAAAAATAAAACGTGGGAACGTGTTTACCCTCTTGCTTATATCAAAACAAAAATATGAATAAACTTAGCAACAAACGGGAGAGTAATAATAATACTATTTTTACGCGCTTTTTTCTCTCGATTCTGTACAAAACCCAGCTTTTCGGACGGGGCGCCGCAGCCTCTTTAGAAGCTCGTAGTTTTGGGGTTGCTGTTCGACGAATGTCCCCAGGCCTTAAGCAGGGCTAGCGTTTTGTTCAGATGCGCGCACCACTCTTCCCGTTCCTCCTTCGAGTCCGCCGACAGCAGGTGTCTGTAAGTTGGGAGGGGTTAGTTTTGATTTTATTTTGTTTTGGAGGAGGTAACACATACCGCTGAATAGTCGTGTTGCCTTGTCGGACCAGCACCAACGAATCGACGTCGTCGGGCTGAGCGGGTCGTCGGAACTCCAACAGCAGCGTGTTCAATCGAGCGCACACGTCACGCGGTGCAACGGACACCTTCTGAGTGCAGCACTTCTGTAGATCGATGCTGCCGATCGGGGCCTTGCGCTTCTCATCGTCCGGGTACTTCCAGTAGTTGAGGATGTGGCCGTTCAGGCGACACCAGCGCCGATGCCACGCCCCAAATCCGGACACGTCCTCGAACATGGTCAGAAAGCCACGATAGTCGACGCTGACCGTCAGCTGGCAGTTGACCTTCATGTGGACGGTTCCCTCGAGCGGACTGACGCCGCCGGCCACCGGGTTCAACGTCCAGTTGGTGCGCTGAATTTCCTTCAGCGAGAAGATTATGAACCCGTACTGGACGAGGGCCGGTGTGCGGACGGCGTGTGGTCCTGCTGGCGATTGAACCGGGGGCATGATGAGCCGCGAGTTGCTTTTTACGCCCTTTGGCGTATGCAGCTTGTTCGAGCCCTTCTTGTTCATCGCGATGTGGTACTTGATCTCGTGCGGAAGCACCTCGCGCTGGGCCGTCATGCCGTAGATTTCCATCGTGATCTGTGTGCGAAAGGAAGTGGGACAATGTTATGATTAGTTTGAGGGTTTTTTGAAAACGTGTAAAGTTTCGTGGAGTACCGCAAATCAGATTGCTATTGATAGCCGGGGTAACATTGAAAGGTGAAGATTTAGTTTCTTTTTTTTTTTTTTTTTTTTTTTTTGAGAGGGTGATCCAGCCGCACATCGTTGATGTCGAAACCTCTAAACTGGGCCCTCGTCCTGTCACGTCCGTCAGTAGTCTTGTCGTACATTACAACTAGAACCAGATCTGCCAATGAATTAGTACACTTCGACCAAATAAACACTGACGCTGTATGGATCTGAATCTAGAATAAATGCACAGTTGTATGTTATTCATAAGTCCAACTTATTCAATTATTCATTTAAGTCCAAATATTCATTTGCTAACTACTTTGGATTGAAAATCTTAATTTCAAACTAAAATCTTCTAAACCTAATGTTCAAAACTAAACGTTCCTTTAACTGTTGCAGTACTACTTCTATCAAAAAACATTAAAAATTTGTGAACTGATATACAAATAGGATAGAAATCGCGAATTTAAAAAGAAATGACCATTTACGTCAAAAGATCCGTAGTTCCTCGATTCGCAACAATGGTCAATACAACCATAATCCGAAAACCGTTAGTTCAACAGATCAACGAATTTTGTCCGATATCATTACATTATTGATTGATCGAGACTCTATGGACAATTTGACATAAAAGAATGCCTAGTATTCTACATCAATCAAAGTTTATTGACAGCATTACTCTAACTTAACAATTGCAACTAAATTTATCATCAAATAGATGTGGAAAGCATACAGATTTATATTAAATGCAAATGCTAAGCAACAAATCAGTTGTACTATCCTAAAGTCCCACCTAAATCCCACATTGTGATAGTGAAAAAGTCACAGAAGCAGCGGTGTCTTGTGCAATTGTGATATTTTCACTATCGGAGAACTACCTAGTTCACGAAGACAGCTTATCGGTCAACGCTTAAGCCCTGGGGCTGCGACAAAGCGAGTTCTCGTAGCATGAAGTGGTGTCCATAGTGCTTATAAAAAAGAATGTATACCCAAATTTTAACTAATGCACTAGGATCAAATCATGCCCCTTGACTTTACAAGGCCCAGGGAACATTGAAAGGTGAAGATTTAGTTTCAAAATTAAAAAAAGAAATTCAAATACTTAAGGTATGGTTTCAGAGCGTGATAGTAAAGTGTTCAAAGTACCTCGAAAAGCTCACACAAGTTTCGAATTTCGGTTAATTTAAATTCCAAAAATTCTAAAAACAGAATTATTGTAAGTCTCTATACTGCCCATAATTGAAGATTCAGAAGATGCGTTGGAATATCCTTTATCACCTGGAGCAAAAACTCGATTTTGTCAGAAGAGTATAAGATTCTATACATCATGAAAAAAAACGGATTTTTTACAAAAAATCAATTACTTTGAAAAAACCATATTTGTTAGAGACAAAATTTCGTGACATGGAATATTTGGCCCTTTTGAAAAGTTAACCTTGATTTTAAAAATTTTCGCATTTCGCAATTTTCAGTGTAAGTACGGGCCTTGACCGATCTTATGCACCAGGTTCCCGACGAACACGCACTGCCCTTACACCTACATCTCACCCTTGCTCTGAGTCAGTACGAGCAGCACGCTAGAACACGCTTTGAGTGTTCGTGCCAGGCATGCACACCTTCTTTTCCGGTTACGCATTTTAACTCGGCCGGGGGTGGTACATTACGTAGGGTTTGATGTAAGTATAAGCGCCTAACCATTTATAGTGTGCCTACCAACTTTCATTAAAGCAAAAACTGTTTTATTTTTAGTTTGAATTCAAAAACTAGTTGTTATTTTACTGTTTTATTGTTTTCTCCTGAAATCTTTCCTAGTGTTGAGTCGTGTTTATATGTTGCTATTTCTTTTGTCGCGGTGTTTTGTTACAATTTTTGGTCCTAAGCATGTTTTAAAAGTTTACCAAAAATACAATAGTAATATTTGTGTTAATCCTTTAACCATTCCATAAATTGAGTAAGGGCTCGAACCTCACTTGCTTAAGAAAAAGGTGAAATTTCAAAACAATGGACGACGAAACGAAGTTGACTTTATAGCTGTCGGCCACCATTGCTAGTACCAACCACTAGTGTCTTCCTTTTAATCTACAAGGACTTCGCCGCCCTGGGCTCCTAAGTGTATGAAAGTATGGCACGGAGCGACGGCGCCGAATACCCATATTTACACAAAGAATTTTAGAGCGCCCGCCGCGGGATTCGAACCGTCGACCTCTGGATTGTGAGTCCAGTGCGCGGTCCGATTGATCCACACGGGCGGGACAAAACAATGGACAGTGAAGGAAATATACTATGTAAAGAATCAATAGTAAAAGAAAGATAGTAATTTATGAAGTAGATAAAAAAAATACCTAAGAAATAAATAGAGGTAACAAACAAGCTTAGATTGTATTGAGGGCAATTTACAGGGAAGATGAGAAATTATTCAAATAGATAAATAAAGAAAAGGCATATGATAAACAAAATTGACATCGCTGCCAAATTAAGGGAAAGCAGACAGTTTGATACAGCAGCATCAATTGGTAAAATAGAGTGGAAAAGCGTTGAGAAATAAGAGAATCAAATAAAAGTAAAATCAAAATCAAATGGAGGATAGTAAACAGAAGCCGTTTTAGAAAATCAGTGAAAAAATAAATAAACAGAAGATAGCTGTTAGCTGAAATGGAAACAAGAGAAACCCCGTTCTGCGATGCTCAGGTACATCTACAGCAGTTGACTCAACATACTGCGAATCAAAACAATACCGTCTACAATCACAAATTACTTCCCTTCCCCACATTGTCGCGCCCCTTTCTTTTAGCCGTCTCGACTCTGACCCGCGGTGGTCAAAGGTTTACGATCCGTTTCCACAGGCCACCAGCTAGGTCATCATGAAAACCAAGCCAACGTGGAGGTAAGAAAATAGGACACTCGCCAGGAACCAGAGCTTTACTGTTCTGATCAAGATAATTCGGATGATCTAACAGAACTACGGATGTAGTTAGTTACGCCCCTTCCAGGATGTTCCTTACGTGGACGTCAACCGAAGAGCACGCAACAAGGTCAGTGCCATTGCATGCTCTTAGGTATCAATCCTTGGCCTGCAACCTTGATTTTAAAAATTTCAAAACATTTTTTTACGAGAAGATGTTTTATTTTTTAACATTTAACATTGGACCATTGGTTGCTGAGATTTTTTTTTTCTAAAATTAGGCCGTTGCAATTATGTTTCAAAGTTTATGTCAAAACATATCTAAACATAATTTTGCAAACTTTTAATTTATCTAAATGTCATTACCATAACCAACCATAAAATTGCCAAATAAACATTTTGGAGTGGAGTAAACCCTTTCGATAGAATAGATTTTTCGTTGAAATTTCGTACCAACCCGGAATTACGTCGTCGGAATATCCGCCGTCATCCGAACCGGTCCACGATTAACAAATCAACCTATGTGCCATCGGAAAGGGCATAACATTTCTGATTTTTTGATACCCAAACAATCGTTTTTGTATGGAGCGTGGACAATCGTTGAAACACCGCCCGCACCCCCCTAAAGTGTCCACGTGGTTTATGGATGGTCCCCAAGAAAAGTTGACAGTTCGGTTGCTTGAGATTCTTGGAGAAAAAAAATTGAAATACATATAAAAAAATATTAAATTCTAAAATTTAAAAACTGAGATAAAAAAATAGACTTTTTTCTAGTATTAAAAATTCTAGAAATCTTCTTAAATTTTCAAATGCCATTTTTGCCGCCATCTTAGAATACAGATTCTTATGTTAGGTTTTGGGACCCATTTTTTCGTTTAATTATTCGTAGTGAGGAATTTCTTTTAAATCTCAAATTTATTGAATTTCGTTTTTTTTTTCTAATTTTAGAATTTTCGAACTATTGATTTTCGATTTTAATATTTTAAATTTATATTTTTATTATTTTTCATCTTCATTTTTGGAATTAGAAATTTTAGAATAGGACACTATCTAAATTTTAATGTACAACGATTAAAAACAAGCTTAACAACCAATTCTGATCACATATTTTTTTATTTTAATGCAAAAAAAAAGTTGACAAGACAACATTTTTTCGATAGATCAACTATGGTCCCCTTGGAAAGAGCTGTCAAGTAGGACCTTTTTTGCCAAAAAGGACCGCGAGGTTAATTTTTCAAAATTGATTCAACAGTCCATTTCAAACTCTTTATGGTCGTACACTAAGCATCATTTTAGGACCCAATCGTAGGTTTTTAGAATATTAGATTTTAAGAATTTTTAATTTGTATTTAAAAATTTGGTATTTTTTAACATCATTATTTTGAATTATTAAATATTTTTATTTTGAATTTCTATTTTTTTATTTCTAAATATTTGAATTCTTAAATTTATAAAGTTTACAATTTTATAAGTTTTAAATTATAAAATTTTTATACTTTAACTTTTTTGAGATTTTTTATTTTTTTTAATATTTAAATTTTTAAAATCTCCAACTTGAAATTTTCCAAAAAAAATATAATTTTCTATTTGTTAACAAAATTTGATAGTTTTTTAATTATGAAATTTTTAACTCTATGAATATTTGTATTTATCAAAACCTATCAAAAGTTTTGCCGAAGACACCAAATCAATCAGAGAATTCCTTCAAAAGATAGATTTTCAAATATTTACGTTCCATTTTTGTATGGACAGCTGCCAAAATTGTATGGATGCTGTCACAAACCCCAGTTTGAGCCAAATAAAAAAAAAAATACAAAAATGCACAAAATCGAAATATAAAGATGTGTTAGCGTACCATAACATATCTTGCCAAAATTTTAAAAATTTGATTTTTTTTTAATTACGAATTATTTTTTTAAAGAAATTTAACATAACACAGAATTTAAAAAAAAAACATACCCATCAGAAATTTTAAAAATTTTGATTTTTTTTATTATTCAAGAATTGAAAAATTCTAAAAATTTAAGATTGCAAAAACTTTTTTTTATTAAAAAATGAAAAAAATATATTTAAAAGGTAGTAATTTTTGGATGATTACATTTTCTCTTTTTATTTTTGTTTTAATATTTTTTTTCGAACTTAGATTTTTTTTAATTTATGACATTTTATAGTTTTTTTATATATATAAAAAATTTCGACGGTTTTGTTCGAACGCGAATCAATTCAACACGGAACGTCGGATCGAGGTGCTCTTTGTTGCGTTGGGTTCGTATAAGTCCAAGGAAGGTTCTTACGCCAAAAAGTTACAACTTTGGCCACTCTGGAACCGATTCCGGAAAATCAGTGGATTGTATGGGAAAAGTTACGTAAACTCAAACTTAGATCACAGGAGGCTAAATTAGCAAACAAGCAAGAAACGTCAGGAAACCAAACAAGGGCAGGACGAAGTTTGCCGGGAAGAGCTTGTTTTTTTATAAGATTTATATTTTTGATTTTTTTTTGTTTGTTTCTTTTTTAAGACTATCAAACGGTTGACATTCCTAAAATGTTAAAATTTTGTAAAGGTTTTTTTTTTTCAAATTTTGATTTGTTTTTAAATTCAACCCTTGATACTTTTTGATAGTCAGTCAGTCGTAATTTGTCAATGGTAGTCGAGAAATTACGAACGATCGAGTGCAATAATCACCACGATTAGCTTAGTCAGGCCAAATACATCACTTCACTAACCTTAAAATCCGCAAACACGTTGCTCAGCTGCAGCTCGTCCGGAAAGCGCACCGACAGCAGCCCCGGCAGCGTCGGAATCGTCTTCGTCGCCAGCACCGTTTCGTTGTACTTGAGCAGACACACCAGGTGGTGCCCGCTGATGGAATCCGACGCCAGCTTGCGGATGTAGTCCTGCTTCAGCGGCAGCGTAATGTCCTTCACCGTGAGGCTTCCCTTCTCGGTGGGTGCGCCCGGAGGTCGGATGCAACCCTCGACGCGCAGTCGCTGCACCTCGTCCAGGATGGCCTGGCGGCGGTGGGTGGCGACCAACAGGTGTCGTTCGCCCTCGACGGATTCGGTCGAGCCGGAAAACTCGATCGTGGCGGCGCACAGATTCAACGCCTGGCTCGTTTGGGCGATGACCGTTTGCTGTTTGCACACCTCGTCGAGCAGCTTCTTGACCTTTTCCTGGACGAGGAAGTCGTTCTCGTCGCTGGAGGTCGCGGTCGTCGTCGAGTTGCCACCGTCGTCGGATTCTTCCGTGGATTCTGCGACATTTCGTTGGGGGTGGACTGGCGTGCGAAGGACCTTCTTGACGGGGGTGGGGTTGTTGGAGTTTTGCTGGCGGCGGTAGAAACTGACGGTGTGAACCAGCGTGACCATGTTGTTGTCGTCCGAGGGGTTGATCTTGAGTTCGGATTTGACGGGGCTGCCGTAGGCCTCCTCGAAGACTGGTTGCTGCGGACAGGGCTTCTCCGGGTCCTTCTTCTCTTCGTCGTCCTCTTCGTTGATTGTTTTGTACTGGGACTGACGCGGGTTCTTCTGGTACGAGAAGCTGTTTGACGAAACTGACGATTTGCGCTGAAAAAGATTGAAGAGTAAGATTGGTGCTCAACCTTAAACCGTTTCAACAGATAAATTTCCATGATTGCAGTTAGTATTTTCAACGTTAAAGGTGTGCGTGTTAATTTCAACAAATATGAGTCACAAAAATCAAACAAGAAATGAAGTTCCACAACAAGGTCCGTGCACAAAGAACAAATCCCTTCCCGCCTTTCCTTACAGGTGTGTCGAACTCTTCGCCCTTTTCCTCGTCGAGCGCTTCGTCCAGGAACTGGTCCATGTCGTCGAGCACGCCGGAAATGTCCACACTCGTCGAGCTGTTGTGGCTGTGCTGGCTGTTGCGACGACTTCCAGCAGATTCTTGCTGCTGCTGCTTCTGGTGCTGGTCAATCTACACGCACAAAAGGTCAAATTTAACGGTGCCACAATAAACCAGTGCTAAGGGCGTGCTCAAACTAGGCTAATTCTAATCACTCTACAAAACTTCAAACTTCTACGCAAGGCGCAACTCTTGGAACTCCGAGTCTTACCTTGTGCTGCTGCTGGTCGACGCTCTTGCGGCGTGCGCCTTGGCTCGTCCGGCGGTCCTGCATCTTGCAGGCCTGCATGATCTCGCGGCCGAGGCTCACGTCGCAGATGTTGGTGCTGGAGTCGTCGTCCTCCTCGTTGTCGTCGTCCGAGTACATGTAGCTAAAGGGGAAGGGAATTAGAGGTTGATCTCCAGGTAGTCACTTTAATCTCTCCTTCCAGGTAACACTCACCTATCGTCGTCCTCGTCCACGGCGTGCTCCTCCTCACCGTACTCCTCCTCATCGTCGTAACAGCTCTGGTAGTAGCTTTCCTTCTGGTCGCCCACGCTGTCCTCGCCGGAAACCGTCGCCGTCGTATAATTCTCCCCGTCCGACTCCGTAACTGTGCTGTTGCTCTCAATATCGCTCAACGTCGGATAGAGGCGCCCGTCCTTCGGGGCCACAACCCGGATCCGCTTCACATCGTCCAGCGTACAGCGCACCTCATCGCTGACGCGACCCTCCCCGCTACGTCGCTTGTTACCTCCATCGGATTTCTTCCCGCTGTTGGTCAGGTAGCCCTGCGGAGGCATCGGCGGAGCGGACGGGATTGGTTTGTCCGAACTCATGTCCACGGGCTTGGAGAAGCGGTTCAGGAGCATCTCCATCTCCTGGTGACGCTGGCGACGCGTTTCTTCGGCGATTTGGGACTCGGAGATGGTGCTGCTGTTGGTCATGAGGGCCGCGAGCGTGCTCTTGATGGCCGCGCCGGTGGCGTTGGTTTCCGCCAGGGTTGGCTTGTTGTACGAGTCGATTTTGGCCTTTTGGGCGGCTTGAGCTGGGAGTTGGTAGTCCTTGGTGATGGTGCCGAAGCCGGAGCCCTGGATTGGCATGCAGGAGGACGAGGATTGGGATTTGTGCTGGGCGGAGGAGCTTTCGCCGGTGATTTGGCGGATCGAGGGGGAGATGCCGAACGCGGCCTTCGGGACCAGCGCTTGGCCCTTGTTCTTTTCAAAGATTGCAAGGCGCTCCTTGAGCGTCATCTCGGCCGGGTCCTTCTGGTTGCGCATGATGGACTGGCGAGACTTGGACTTTTCGAACATGGCAGCCCGACCGGACACCAAGCCCTTGTTGATTTGTGTTGTTTTCGCCGGGACTGGGTTCGGCGGCTCCTGAACCGGTTGGCGTTCGCGTGAACTTCCAGGAATTTCCGGGGCTCGCGCCTTCCTCACCGGAACCAGCGCCTTCTCAGCGGGCTCGGTTTCCTGCTTCTCCTGTCTCGATTGGTTTTTGTAGTCGTAGACCAGCTTCTGGGTGGTCGACTCACGCCGCTGGAATCCCTGCAACTCCAACGCGTCCATCACCTTCTGATCCCACTTGAGCGATTTGGTCGGACCTTTGTCCGTCGCATCACCTCCAACCGCCTTCGCCGGACTCAGAATCGACTTGGGCGGATTTGGCGCCAAATACTTCTTCCCAGTAACCGCCGGTCTCTTCGGACTAACGGACTTTCTCCGCGGACTCTCCGGCTTCCTCACCGGACTCTTCTCCTTCCCGGGGCTCTTTTCCCGCGCCGGACTCTTCCGCGCTTCGTGCACCGTCTCCCGGTGATGCTTATAATCCGGATGCGAGACATCGTCCTCCCAGTTGTTGATCGAATCCGCCAGCATCGCCAACTTGGCCAGCTTCGGTCGCGGTTTGGAATTCTCCTTTCCAGCCCCTCCTTCCTCATGGAATCTACCCTCAGTCCGATGCACCGGCGAGGACAAATCCTGCGAATCCGAATAAAGCGTCCCCAACCGCTGCAGCTGATTCCGCGACGAATCCCTTATCAACCCCTTCCCATCAGCATCCACCTCCTGCTCCACCGCCACCTTACTCTCCGAAGCCTTCCGCGTAATCTTCCCGGTCGCATCCATCTCGCACTCCACGACCTCCACCTCGACCTGCGCCCCCGACCCGGTCGTTATGTTGATCTCCACATTCACGTCCACGTCCTTCCCGTCCTTGCGCGTCTCAATCTTGGTCCCACCGGCAGTGGTCACCGAAGAAGTCACCCGGCTGGGACTCCGCCCCATCGACGCCTTCTTGGGCGTTTTCGTATAAGTCCCGCTCTTCTTTCCCGGCGATTTCGTCGCAGCACCGGATGTGGCCGCCTGGTCAAAGTTAAACTCCGACAGCGGAAACTTGCTCGTGTTGGTGATTCCCAGCGCGGCGGCACGCTTCTCCGCCCGCTCCAGTATATTCTAGCAAGAAAAAATCAAATCAGCCAACAAATCACCAACCAAAAATCAAATTTTCCCTTACCTGTGTGAAGGGGTCCATTTTCTGAAGATTCCCCCACGCCCCGACAAACGAAAAAGCTGATGCGCTCAACCGTCAACGGTCAATGCCAAGATTGTTCTGCGCCACAAAATCACCCAAATAACAAGCCAACCGAATTTTCTTCACTTTCACAACCGTTCGCACTATTGTTTCGCACTTTAGCACTGCTTTTTCGGCGTAAAAATTTAACAGTTTACAAAAAAAATGCAAATTTTTCAGGCAAACAAACGCGCACAAAGGAGTCGTCGTCGTCGGCCATCAACGACTTTTATGATTCTGTTGCGGGTCGGTGGAAGAAGATGCGAAAATTTAAAATACTCGTTTGACAGCTGGGAAAAGGGGAAGTTCGCGTGAGCAGAGCTTTCGAGTTCTTCTTTTTATGTAGAAGTGAGATGCGAGCTGACATTCAAATCTCGGGCTAGTTTTCAAAAGGTCGCAAGATTTAAATCAATTCAATCAATTAATTCGACGGTAACATTTCAAAAGGCATCATGTACATTTTGACACTTTCTGGGTTATTGCATATTCTGAAAGTACTCCTAATAAGCTACCTCTCCACCAAAAATGAGCAAAAGTTACTTCAGTAAAGTCTGTTTAGTAATGATTTGAAATAAAGTAACATAAACAAAATCTCTGCCATCAGCAGTCCCTGTTTATATAACCCTGTCAACCTGTCAAACAAAAGACTACATGAACCTCGAGACGAAAAAAAAGCAACATGAACAAAGCGCCATGTACATTCGGTGAAGAAAAACGAATCATAACAAAGCGCCCCCCTCAATGACATCAGGGTGATATAGACGTTTGTGATTTCAAAAGAAGTTATGTTTGTTTTTCTCAAATAAAATTACGGAAATAATGTTTTATTGAATTTGGATGATCAAGTATCAATAAAAGCAACGTTTTCTTCGTTTGTTATCATTAGAACATCTTATTTTGCTTTTATGTTAAAATGGGAATTGAAAATGGATGCTCAACATTCAAATGCGTTTTTCTCAAAACGCATGGTTTGTACCGAGGGGCGCGACAATAGTAAAAAATTAAATAATTTAATTAATTAACTGCCGAAATTAACAAATTAACGAGAAATTAACGATTGTTTACGATCAAAACATTGCCACCTCTTTTTACACCACATTGATTTGACAGTTCGACCGACGACGTTCGAAGCACGATTGTTGTTGTTGTGTTTGGTGTAATTTTTTTGTCGCCAAAAAGTCGGTCTAACGGGAGAATGCATTCTCCCGGTGGTGGTCCAATAACCAGGTGTGGTGGCTATGATCGTGACGGAGAGATTACTCCGGTGGACATTCCGACGGCGGAGGCACAACTCTGACCGTGATGGCGGCGGCGGTGGCCGGTTCATCGATCGCAAGAATAACTGAGGTGGTGACTAAAACAATCGCGACGGCGATGGCGGCGGTGGACACCCGGATTGGCAGCAGCACCTGCAGCGGGAGCTGTCTTCCCAGGTGAGCGTTTGGTTGCGGTAGGTGATTGTGTCACTAACTTCTGACTAACCAATTGAAACGTGTATAAAATTGATGTTTACTCCTTCCAGGATCAATAGCCACCCAAGGAATGGTGGTGGCAGCCTTCCCGTCGGCGAGCCTGGTGCGCTTGGTGACGATCACTTTAACTTTAATTATGTTCCGCAGCAGCACCACCACCAGTTACTGGTAGTATCTGGAACAATGGCCCTCGAGCGGTTCAAGAGATTTTCGTGATATCCGTCAGCCGGAGAACGACATCTGGCAGGAGCCCCCGGCCAAGGAGGGTGGAGGTGACGGTGAATAAAGAGGCCAATGCGTATTGGTGGACGCTGGAATGCCTGCGGCGGAAGAGGCGCAGCTATGATTTTAAACAGCTTTGAGCGGATGGGAAGTGAATTGTTTCAACACGGTAATACCGATATCAATTACATCAAGTACGAAGATATTCCCGTGGAGGCGATTAGCGAGAACGTTCCATCCCACATAAACACTTTCGATGACGATGAATTTTAAGCTGGCAAAATACGACGTGTTTACGCCGGTCCAGAAGAACGCCATTCCGATTGTCATGAGCGAATGCGATGTGATGGCCTGCCCCCGGACAGTTCCGGAAAGACTGTCGCGTTCCTGGTCCAGATCCTTTATAAAAAAAATACAAGCATGGCGTCACTCCGCCGCCCTAGAATCGTCCCTTCAATAGTCGCAAACAGTACCCACTGAGACTTGAGCTGGCTCCGACCAGATGCGCGAGTTGAACCGTGGTTGTAACCTGGACAACATTCGCTTCCTCGTGCTAGACGAGGTTGATAGTATTTTGGAGTGCTAATAATAAAATTGTGAAAAAAAAAATGCTTAGAAATATAAACTAAAGTCTAAAAGAACTTGTATTCATTTATCACATTCGGAAAACTAATTTCACTTTTAACAGAAGTTTTTTCGCAAAAAAAATCGTTGTTGAAGTAAGGTGTGATGTGGTGCTGCTGCATCCACTGTTGTCCCGTTCGCTCTCAGATTCGCGTACACGTCGTACTCCTCGGCGCGATTCAGCTTGCCACGTTGGTGCTGCATCTGCTGCTGGTTCTGTTGGTTTTTGTGCTGCTGCTGATCTTGCTGCTGATTGCGATTCTGACCCTGCTGCTGCCGTTGGTGATAACGGTGCTGATTCAGCACCGAATGCTTTTGCTGAAACTCCTGAACCATTCGCTGGCAAGAATTCATGTAGGTCTCACTACCTGGGAAGTTCGGCGGCAGCACATTCATTGGAATTGAAGACGGAACTTTCGCCTGGAGCAGGTGGACGGGGGAACCACGTTCAACGGTTAAGAAAAGTTGTCTGCAACTGCTGGGGAACCTCCGGTGGCGGAAGCATCAAATGCTGCGCCTACTGTTTGTTCATATTCAGCTCGTACCATCTAAAACAAACATAAAATTTATTAAAACTTTTCCATCGCTCAAAAATCATCTTCTTATTGGCACCCCTCTTATCCTCTACGGCCCGGCTTTTCCAGCATGCTCGGCATCATCCACACGCTCAGATCCAGCTGCAACCGCGTGTAAAAGTCAAAGGAATGTAGCAGCGACCTCCAATCAAAATGCATGTTTTCCGAAAAACTCAGCGAAGCTTTTATTTCTCAAAAGTTTGAGTCAAAACTAAATCAAAACACAAACACTTGACAGTTGTACGAGCGAACGCGACACGAGGCAAATCAATGTTTTCAAAACAGGTGTGGTGCTGTCAAATATCAAAAGACGCGAAGAATTTAATTCCTTAATATATTAAATGCGAAAATTAATACGTTAAGGCCAATGTCACGCCCCTCGGTTTGTACATGATGCTTTTTGAAATGTTGGCGTCGAATTGCAATTATAAAAAAGCCGTTTTTTAATCGTTTTAAGCGGTGTACGCACTTCGGAAGGAACTGGTCAAGAAAATTTTCAAATAAGCAGCAGCGGCAGCGAAGCAAGCTAGAGAGGGTTGTCGTAACTCTGGCTACATTCTGCCACACGCGGGAGCGAACCTTCGTTTTGTTTTATGGTCCCACCACCCACCACATAAAACTCAACCGCTCGCTTCAGGATTAAACGCCAGACTGAAGAACTCTTCTGAATCCCGAAACCCGAAGGCCAGTCCCGACACAATCGGTCCACAAGCGAACAAACACACGCGTAACTCTCTCAATTTCCCTCAACCACGCCGCGCGAGTTCATCCCGAAGTTCATCAGCTACACTCTCACGACACATCCGCGTCTACGTTCGTTTTCGCTCTCTCTCTTCATCTACCAACGTGCGCGTTGCGCACACTTCAATCTACCCAGACGACGCGCTCACACTTATACAGTTGCACCCGCGGAGCAGGCTCATTTCATTGCACACGAGGTTGCTCTCGCTTCGTGTGCATCTCCGTTGTCTAACGGAGAATCAAGAAACATTCGAATTGCGGCACTAACATTTTGAATGGTCACAGGCAATATCTCTGCAACATTTTGTGCTCATTTACGCATTATTCAAATTCTACCATCATTGCCCGCCCTATCTGCGACAAGGGTGAAGAAAAGCCCCAAGAAATCGTTCCCTCTCCTTTATTCTGCTGTTTGTAAAGCCATTTCTTGACCCCTTTTCTTGGGAGGTGCGTATTAGCCCTTAACGGAGAACGGCTTGTGTTTCCATCGAGCATCTACCCACTGAGAATTTTGGCTCGAGCCTCGACTCAAATCAGGCCAAACTCGAATGCTAATTTAGCTTTAGCTTTGCTACCCGCGGTGCGAAAGTTGGGGTGCAAACATGTCGGGAGCAAATCGGATGAACTCTTTTAAAATTTTGAAAATGATATTTTATTGATATACGCAATCAATTTGGACATATTATGCAATTAGAAGCATGTTCTATCATGCTTGAATATAGTTTCATTGATTTCGATCAACAAAACGGCTAGAATTTGAAAATGAATAATTTAGATCCCCGCGGTGGGCTTGATTCAGTAGCCAAATTAGCTCCCAGCGGTGCGGAAACGTGCATTAGGTACGAAGCAAAGCTAAAACTGGGGATCCAACCGATAGGTTTGCCACGCAATTAGATCTCTGCGGTGGAGATGCCCTAATGGTGCCGTATCAGCACTTTGACGTTCAATTGGGTCCTAAAATAAAGCTTAAATTTGTGATATTATTCGCGATTAAAAGCTCAATAATTCCGACAGATGGCGCAAAGCATCGAAGAATGACGATTCAAATTTCCGCCGTTCGGTTACATAGGATTGCAAACTTAAAATTGAATTTACAGCTCTTAGAACAACTTTTTTGAATAAATCCAAGTAGTACGAGTGTAAACTTTTTGCCGAGGGGGATGACACTCCGCGATTTCATTCAAATCGTGCCAAATCGCACCAAATTCCTTCATCTTTGCTCATCGTACCTTCATCGCGGTCGTTTTTGGCTCATCGTGCCAAATCGCGCCAGATCGCGCTCATCGCGCTCATCGTGCTCAGATCGTGCTCGAATGAAAATTTTCATTCATGCAGTCAGAGTTGCCAGAAAATATTTGTTCTAGCAGTTTCCCATGAAATTGGGCGCACTGCTTCAATGTTTACTTTTGTTGATTCGAGCAGCCTGATGTAAATAAACTGAATTTCTAGTTTTTTTCAGGACGGATTGCGGCAGTTGCGTTGAACGGGATCATAAAAGCGCCGGAACCAGGCCGGAACTATTTCGCCTGTGTTACCCTGGAGTGAAATGCTTCGATTTTTATTGATTGTTTAATTGTTTCCTTTAGTTTGGCGAGACGTACTTCAGCAGGGGAGCGATGATTAGGACGGGGATGGTAAATCGACGGCCGCGGCGCCGATTTAACGTGAAATTAGGTTGGAGGCGGAACCGGACGGAAGTTGCCGGCCATTGCAACCAGCAGCTAGTCCATCGTAGACAGTTTGCTGTGGCTGCGAGGTATGACTAACATGGCACGAGTCCTTCTTGAATATGTCACTTCCGATCGACTCGGAAAAACCACAACCCCCGATCTGACGAAAATGCAGCCCCTAACCGGACTACGGACATGTCAACTTCCGGCGGATGCACCCCAAAACCATGTGGAAATCAAGGAAAAAGCAGAAAAAAAATCCAACAAATCAACTTTTGCCGCAGCAGGTGGCAAACTGGAAGGTGACGTCAAAGGCGCCAACGAATCGGACAAGGACGACGTCGGCATGTCAGACGCGGACGTCGAGGACAGTCTGAACGACGATTTGCAGACGAAAAAGATCGTTAACCAAACGAGGGCGGTCCGGAAAAGCGTGAATATGTGTCGGAGAATGTGCGAGTTGTGTCTGAGTGCCGAGAGTGTGGCCAACATGATGGAAGTGTGAGCATCGAGCTGCGGGAAGCGAAGGCCAAAGCAAGGCACGGCGTCAACGTATACCAGTGCAGGCAACGAGGTATTCGATCCAGTCCTGCCCGAACGCGTTCATCTCGATTGAGTTGATGGCCGGGAACAGAAAATTTGCTGCGACGCGTGTACCGAGCGGATCAACAGCAGGCCGTTTACGACCCAGGCACGAGTGTAAGGGTGGTGCTTAGTTGCCTTTAGTATTCATCCGCGCAAGCACAAAGTGTCCAATGGCGCAAGACCATCGGTCCGTACCGCACTTATCACAAACCACTTACAGCACCAGAGCTACGACCAGCACCGGATCCGGTCGCGCTTTGCGGCGTCTGCCTTCCAGGACGCAGCCGGTGTTGCTGCTCTGCTCGTCGCGATACCGGAAGTGCCCACTGCAGGTGCGAACCAACGCGATGCCGAGCAACGCTTGCGCGAGTAGTTTTACGAAGGTGGATTTGGAAAGGGCGGACCAGCACAACGCGGAAATCTTAAGGTGGCTGCTTTTTTGGACCTTGTAGATGGCCAGCAGGACCTGTTGCTCCAGCATGATGGAGCTGTTTGAACAGAGAACGCACGTTGTAAAGGCGAAGGAGATTCTGTTGATGAAGTTTTTTCAGCGTTACTGCTGGCAGATGTTTCCGGTGATGTTTGTCTAGTTTTTAATGTTTGAAGGCGACAGAGGCGAAAAAAAGTGCCGTGCTCGATTAAGGTGAGGCCGGCATCGCGGTGAAAGAAGACCCCGAACGTTCCGGCCACTACGATGCAGTAGATGGTGGTTCTATTGAATATTCGAGCGAGCTGGAAGGCGCTTGAGTTGGCGATTAGCATGACGATGGCGAAACAACAAGGAAAGGTGACGAATAACCAGTCGGGCGGCAGATTTGACCCAGATTTCGCGGCACTTTTCGGGGATGTCTTTGAGGTAGTAGAGAAGGTCGCAGGAGAAGCTCTGAAAGGCGGTTCCGTGTACACGGTGTTGACACTCTACGTGACCATCAGGAATTTGTTGTCCAGATCATCAAGTTGGTCAACGGCGAACGTGGCGCGGTTTTCTCCGGCGTACTGCTGGAAGTAGTTTTGGGTTTAGCACCGCTTAACTGTTTCTAAAATGTATAAAACGCTTATTTAATTAAATAAATTTTATTTTAGATTTGGTAATTTTTAAGCGAAGCCTGAACCTGAACACGACTACAATTACACTTTCAAATGCTGCTTCAAGTTTTCACTGAATGCGCGGCTGCTGCTCCGAGCTGGTGTCTTTCTGAGCTGGTAACATGGCGTTTCTGGTTGCATCAGCAGTGTATCCGATTCCACTGGCTCGGCAGTGGCAATTCTTTGCCGATCACTTGTGCAAGCTCGCGTGGATTACCTCAACGACTCACTCAATCCTCTCGTAGTTGTAAAGGGTTCCCGCGAGCCGTCCACCGCCTCCGCCGAACCATCCTCTCGAGTGACTTTGCAGGTCGCAGGTGAAGCATGTCCGAGATCTGACGGTTCGAGTCGAATGTAACCAGATGGCCAGCGGCGGCCGCTGCTTGCCGAAAATTACACTGCTTAGTGTTGGCCAGTCCGTCTTCGATCGGCAAAGACGTCCCTGACATCACCAGCTGGTTCTGGTTGCCGGCCCTTCGCGTCTTGCGGAACGAGTTCACGCCGATTAAGTTTGATTACGCGTCAATTCCTGGTGATTTTTAAAGAATCGTTTTGAGATTTAGTAAGATTATTACAGTGTCGACTTGCTTACACTCGGGATGTCGGTGCAGCCGTTGAGAGCGTTGATGCAATCGATCTACTCGGAGTTGTAGATGGTTACCCGCGAGCCGTCCGCCGCATCCACCAAACTGCCCTCGGGGTTGAACGTCTCGAGCGACTAGTTCAAATCTGTTCAGATAGGTTAGATTTCGTCGAAGCACTCCGACAAGGTTTCGTTCTCCGAGTCGTCCTTCGTGTCGTGCGCTCCAGTCTTGTGCTGAATGATATTGGACACGTGCTGGTGCACCTAGACAAACTCGCGTGGGCGTGGGCAGTAGGTCCGACCGGAAGTCGTGCATGACCTCTCAAAAGATTCGCGACACATTGATCAGTTCGGCGTCTGAAAAGTGTGCAAACAAGAAGAAGAGCGAGAATTTTAATTACGACAGCCAAGTGGCGCCGGGCTCGCAGCGATAGGGCACGCGTGAGTCCTCAATGTTGGGCAGTCCTTAACCACTGAGTGATGGCAACGACGGTCCGGACTGGTGGCCGAGCGGTGGCGTATCCGGCGTAGACCTGGGGTTCCCATGGACCTTTGCGCGATCCGCTGCAGGACATTTTGGTTGCAAAGAATGTTAGGGCCAGCTGGTTGAGCAGGTTCTCGTGGTCAGAACTGATGCTGCTGTTTTTTCTATCAGCCGTGGCCACTGTTACAGCTGCTCCAAGCGGTACAGCCAGATCAGTTCTGTTGCTGCTACTGGTCGTTGTCGTGGTATTGCCTCCACTTCCGTCACTCGAGCTCGAGCTGCTTCTGGCCAACCTGCTACTTTCATCGGAAACCTTCTGCTCTGGCACCCTGCTCGTGGCCGTACTGGTTGCCGTGGTCGCCGGTGTGGATGCAAAACTACCGATTCAACCGACCAGCTCGAGCGATTGTGCGTCCAGCTAACTGATTGGTTGTTCTTAGTCTTGATGACTTTCGCCGGCACCGATGTGATGACGTAGGAACCATATTGTTGGCCGCTGGTACTGGTCTGGGACATGGAAGCTTATGCAAACATCATAACCTAGAAAGAAAGAAGGAATAGCATGGAAGGCCGGGGATCGGGTTGGATTTGGGCTCAAAGACTGCAGGTTCCGCGACGACTTCCGGCACAGGGAACTTATCTATGGCGTGGACATGGGATGTCGCTTGGGCTGGCGAATCGACAGCGACGACTTCCTCGCCTTTCATAGGGGTCATTCCGGCTTGGGTTTCTTCGGCGGCGCTCGTCGTGGCGGCAGCATCTTCGGTTGGCTTTTCAGGAAATTCTCCCAGCCGCCGTTCTTTTGTTCATGGCGGGCTTTCGGTTGAACTTCGGGAGGACCATTTTTTCCTGGTAATCCGGTAGAATTTTTTTTCCTCTTACAGCCACTTTCCCCACGTGTTTATTTTGTTTTGTTTTGCTCTTCCACTGCTCGAATCGAATTTCAGCAAGATCTGTCATTTGGTTGCTGTCAAACTCATTCGAGCAGTGTACAGCTGACATCGCGCGATTTTTCTACATCGCGCTCACATCGCGATGAAATCGTGCCAGATCGCGCTCATTCTTGGCAATCGTGGCAGATCGCGTTCATCGAAGGTTATCGCAGTTAAATCGCGAGCTCATCTCGGGAGTGTCATGCCCCTCGGTTGCCAAACCCGAAAAAAAACTACTCGAAAATGACGGCAGGGTTGCAAGATCGATTTGGTTTGGTTCAAAAATCGAGCAGACGCTGACCGCTTTAACTCGCTTTAACGCGCGTTAACTTGCGATAACTTACTTTCTGGTGGCGTTATGTGAAAACTCGGTACGATGAGTAGCGTTGATGCTTTTCGAGCTCGTTTTCATGCGTTTTAGTGTGTTATCGCGGAGTGACATTCCCCTCGTTGGCAACCCGTTCTTTGTTTTGATTATTTTCCTGCAGTTTTCGTAAATAAACAGCAATCTGTGGGTCTCGTGGCGCAGGGGTAGCGGCTTCGGCTGCCGATCCCGATGATGCTATGAGACGCGGGTTCGATTCCCGCCTTATCCACTGAGCTTCTATCGGATGGTGAAGTAAAACGTCGGTCCCGGTTTCTCCTGTCTCGTCAGAGGCGCTGGAGCAGAAATCCCACGTTAGAGGAAGGCCATGCCCCGGGGGGCGTAGTGCCAATAGTTTCGTTTCGTTTTTTTTCGTTTTCTGTGAGTTTCATTTTTTTTGCCCACTCGGTGGCGAAACCGCTGCAGGTTTTCCGCCCCGCTGGTGGTTTCACGGGGCAGGTGGAATCGTCCCGAGTCCGAGGTACGAGGAGATGTTTGAACCGATGGCAGGTCCGGAGAATCCGGGTTTGACGGAGCAGATGCTGGAGCCGAAGATGATCCGTTGGTGAAGGAAGGACCTAGTGGAGGTGGTGGGGCACTTGCAGGCCGCACGACACGACACGAACGGGAAGACGGTGTTTGAATCTTCTATAGCGAATCGGGCGGGGGATAAGAGAAAAACGACAATCCGGAAGAAGTTGATGGAGTGTTTGGACTGTGAGACGAGGACGAGGAACTTGTGTCGAGGCCGAACGGGGCCGAGCGGGTTGTTATCGAGGAGATGATGGCCACGAAGCAGCGCCGGAACCGCATGACTAAGGATAAGCCGAACGATAAGCATGTAGCACAACAAGGACTTGGAAACTATCTTGGGCGAACGTTTCTGCATCGCCGCACGATGTCGTAGTCAATCTGGGCCGATGTGGTGCCCCGAACAGTGCTTCCTGCTAGTGACGGGAACGTCCGACGTCCGATCTTAAAGAGCATTTGTGTGAGTAGAATGAACAAAATATAATGGGATAATAAACCTCAAATTTTCTTCTCTTACAGTGGAGCACCTGCAGTGGCGACTTCGTCCAGGAGTATGGACGACAACTGGGCGCGGTAAACTCGATCACCTTCAACGACTAAAACCAGCTCTTGACGACCTCCGACGACGGCATGGCTTGGCGTCGGAAAAGTCTACATCTGTTTCACGACCTGTACGAGCAGCTGAGTGCCTACGTAAGCTGGTCCGAATCTACCTGGAAGTTTTACTGGTTTAATTCTGGTTCTTTTGCAGACCAACAGTATCGCCGTGCGCTGATTCTTGAGTTTCTCCTGCTCCTCGCGGATACGAATAGTTTCGTGGATGGAGGTCCACTGTTGTATCTGGACCACCGCAAGGACAGCATCAACAGTAATGGTTTGCCGGCACCGGTGCCTATGCTGGCGGAGTTCTTCAAGGACGGGCAACTCCCAGCTGAACATTCCCGAGCCCGACCCCATCGAAGGGACTCTTCCGCGCAGTGAAGTGACCGGTTACGATTGGTTCAACATGATGCCAAAAAGATGAATCACCGACACAAGTCCTAAGGTCTGCAAAGTGCTGCTGCTGTTCCGTCTGCACCAGATCAACAACCACCATCCTCAAGCTGAACATGGCCACCAAGAAAATGTTGCGCATCGCCGATCCGTACTTCACTTACGGCTACTTCTCACTCTAGTCGATCCGCGTCCTGGTCTAAAAGCGAGACTCCGTCAAGCATCGACATTGCTGCATCCCAATCACGGATAAGATCGAGCACTGAACGCACTCAACCAGCTGGGCAGCATTCAGAGAAAGATCAACGGCTCAAACGGCAAGGGCGGCAACTCCAAACTGGATGTTCCCATGCACTGGTCTCGCGCACTGGTCCCAACCCGCGGCAAATTTGTCCCGCAGCCTCCTTAGTTCGATATGATTTTGTATACTTAATTGAATAAAATCCTGTTTTTCTGTTGACACTGTTTATTTCACTTAGCTTAAGATTTATTTATGCATTTACACAATAATTAAGCGCGATTCTACTATCAGAATCCACCTGAAATTTTCAGGGGTTGTTCGGACATATGTAACTAGCAAAAACGAAACTATTGGCACTACGCCCCCCGGGGCATGGCCTTCCTCTAACGTGGGATTTCTGCTCCAGCGCCTCTGACGAGACAGGAGAAACCGGGACCGACGTTTTACTTCACCATCCGATAGAAGCTCAGTGGATAAGGCGGGAATCGAACCCGCGTCTCATAGCATCATCGGGATCGGCAGCCGAAGCCGCTACCCCTGCGCCACGAGACCCACCCATGTAACTAGCATCTGGGGCTAAATATGAGCACCCACACGTCTTCATCAGCATTTCAGGTTGTACAGCTAGATTTTCGTTTTACTCCTTGTCGGCCGCGTCCGGCATGTGGCCGAGTTCTTTACCAAGAAGCTCAAGAAGGATTCACCGCCGCTGTTGGACGCAACTGCGACGGTCTCCGGAACAACGGGAGCCTGTGCCGGCTGCAGTCGATGTTGTCTTCCGAGCTGGGAAACGCGCCCCTATGCGTTGTAGTTGTTCACGGCCAGTCTCTCAATCATGCCGTCCTGTAGGGTGAAGAAAAATCAATTTGAGCAAAAACTAAAGTAAGAATAGTGTTTGACTAACCAACACCATGTAGCAGGTCGGCGGCTTTAGCTCTGAGAGATTCCGGCCGGCTCCGAATAGCACAAAAACAGATGTTCGAACGCTTCGCCCTGATTTTCACCAGCCAGCTCAAGGATCTCATTGGCCACTTCCTGGTTGCCACCACTGTTCTCCTCTGGCCTTTCGATTCCTGGCAAACACTTCGCGGTCCTGGTCAATCCTTTTTGTAAACTCCCACACTGAAAAGGCTGTCTCCACCACGAAATCGACGAAAGACCGATCCGTCTCGAATCGCTGGAACAGGAACCCTTTGCAGGCGCAGGAAACGGTTCCGACAGATGATCTGTCTCCACCAGTTTTGCTCTCCCCTGGTTTATCGTCGTACAGCTCCGTTGGCAGGCTCTTCGCACTCAAACCGGCCCGGAACACGCCCGTTTTCATTAATGTTCCGTCCGGAAGTTGCAATCTTTGAAGCCGAATCTTGCTTCCTCCTTTTAGGAACCACTATCCGTCCGGTGACGGAGAAAAATTTAGCAAAACAAACTGCTCGATTAATTTGACAACGAGAACTGTCATTTGCTCTCGCTGTCAAAAAAATCGAGCAGTGTGATGCGAGAACGCAAGAAAATTTAAGCCAAAAAGCAAGTTATCGCGGTTAACGCGCGTTAAAGCAAGTTAAAGCGGAAAGGTGAAAGTGAACGCTGCAAAGGTTTGAAAAGGAAGCTTTATCGCTCGGTTAGCGCAGAAGTGACGCCCCCCTCGAGGGGACCATAGTTGATCTATCGAAAAAAGTTGTTTTGTCAATTTGTTTTTATGCATGAAAATAAAAAAAAAGTGATCACAAATCGATGCCGGTGTGCTCTTTTGAACTAAGCTTGCGGGGATTCCTATCTAGATAGAACAAGAGAGCACACGGGCATGTTTTTTTTGTGGTTTTACCGTTGTACATACAAATTTGCATAGGGCATTAGGACCCTATTACAGTTTCTAAAAGGAGATTTCAACTGAAATCAAGTAAGAGCTCAATCCGGGTTTTTAAGCGAAGATGGCGTTCGAATGATGAACGTCCGATATGTCAAAATCGCGCAGTAGCGCCAACATTAGACAAAAAATGTGGCTGTCATGCCATGGCACACTTTTTTCGCAATGTTGGTACCACTGCGCGATTTTGACATTTCGGGCGTTCACACGGGGTTGGGCACTCTTTTGATCCGTAGCGAATACGGAGCGAATCACGTTTATATGATAAATACACGGTAAATATGGATGTACAGGATGCGCTGAAGTCACTGTATGATTTAAATCAGTGTTCTGGCGAGACGTCACTTTTATAAAAGTGACGTTTTGCCAGTAAAAAAATCGAGCGCCTATTTGACAGCTGCTTTCACGTGGCTTAAGCAAGAAGCACTTTGCTTGGACTTTTTCACCGCAAGTTTTCCCGCAAGAACCCGTGACTATCCAGCTGCCAAGAAACCAACGGAACAGCTAGACGACCACATTTAACCAGGACCGTCCTTTCAGACAGCTTTCGGACCATCCAACGGCCGGTGCGGTAGGAAACATCCGGATCGCCGAAGCGGTGGCCATATCGGATCACCGAAGCGGTGGCCATACCGGATCGCCGAAGCGGTGGCCATACCGGATCGCCGACTTCCGGATCACCGAAGCGGTGGCCATACCGGATCGCTTCGATGTTGCTACTTCCTTGTCCAATCGATCGCGCCTAACTGCCCCTGTTCTAGCACCGGTCGCCACCTTAAACCTCCCGGAACTCGTTAAGCAAGCCGCCAAATGTGATGCGCCTTCCAGCAGATGCAAGTTGATACCGCAATAGTCTTCTCGGGACACAGCTTGGCGCAGATTTCCTGAACCAGGCCGGCCATAACGTTGAATTTGTTTTCCAATCCGAGTTCGCCTCAGCCTGCTGCAGCTTGCACGCAAAATCCACATAACACAGATCTGTGTAAAATTTGACACAGATCGCCCAAAACCTGGAATACACAGAATCTGTGTAAAAGCCTTGTACCCAGATGTGTGTTCAGCCGTTGTCTGTCTGTGTAATTTTGGTTAAGCAAACTGTGTAAAATTTTACCCAGATCTGTGTTAAATTTTACACAGATCTGTGTTCATTGATGCACAGAATTTGGGTAGAATATTATCATTGTTTTATAGAAAATTTCATTTTATATCATTTAATAATTTAAAAAAAGTTAATTTATTAACGTAAGTTTGAAGATTCTTGTATATACATTCTAAACTCGATTCGCGACCCAAATATTTGAACGCACCGCAGTGTCAGTTTGCTCGTGCTGCTTCCGGAACACTTCGACCGGAACCGGCTGGAAGGCGGAATGTTTGTCCACATGTTTTAGACTGGAATAAGTCCGGATACACGTTCCGCCTGGTTGAACAGGCTGCCAGGTTGGTTCCGCAGCAGGCGAGACTGTCGCTTCCGCGTTGACATCAGATGCTTGAAATGGGTCTTCTAGGAGCAGGATCACGTGTCTTTTTCATATCCCCGACACGTTTATGGCCGGAATGTAAAAAATCTGAAAGATAAATCCATTTAAACAAAATTATAATAAATAATCAAGAGATCGAAAAACTTACCAAGTTCTCGGAACATGAAAGACGCCATCTTAGCAGCGTCACTGTTTTACACAGATTTGAAAGGAAAGCTGAATGAAAATCTGTGTATATTTTTACACAGATCTGTGTAATAAAATTACCCAGATTTGACAGCTGGAACTGTTCAGAAATCTGTGTAATTTTTTTACACAGATCTGTGTTATGTGGATTTTGCGTGTGATGAGATAATTACGAGAAATTTCCCTACTCAGTTGGTGTCAAACTATCGGGGTTTCAATGTACTGCCATCCAACGAAAACAACCATATCGGCTCACATCTCCCCACCCTCACCTTAAAAAAGCTCCACTCGCTCTCTCGCTCTTGTTTGCTCTCCGTGGGAACAAAGTTCTGTCACCCTCTTCTCGCAATCAAAAAAAAAAGCTTCGCCAAGCCACCTCTGTGACAGCCATCAAAACGAACTGCGGTGGAAAAAGTAGAAAGTTGAATCCTGCGGCATCTTTGCGAGAAAAAAAAGCCAAGCGAGTTCTGTGTTTACAGGCTAATTTTCACCACAAAACAGGTGAAATTAATTCGAGCGTAATCGGGGGCAACTTCCGGTCCGGCAGGCAGCGGTGACGACGACGGAATTCGCATCGGCAATGCAAACTGTGGGCGATGTGTAAGTTACCTGTACGCAAACCCGGAACGGCTTACGGAAGGGAATCGATGCGAACTGATTTGGATCCCGCGGGGTCGGGGTTTTTGTGTCTTTTTTTTCTGTTTTGCAGGCCAACGAATAATCCCGCTACCTACTGCCGGTTGTGTTTTTCGCAGACGAAAGTAGTGCCGATTTTTCCGCTTGGGACACACAACCATAACCAGAAGCTGATCCAGCAGGTCTACCAGTGGACCGGAGTTCAGATTAGCTACCAGGAGGACTTTACCTGTGCCATCTGCTGGAAATGCACGCTTACCTTGGAGGAGTTTCAGCGTTTTTGTGATCGTTGCCGGAAGAGTGACTGGGTGATTAAGCAGAAGCGTTCGGAGGGAAACGGAAGGAAGGATCATCCTCCGGCGGGACAGCAACAGCAAACGAACCACGAGAACAACGCCCCCAACCAGATGGACGACCGGCGATTTGGGTACCCGCTGTACCCGTTGATGCAACCGGCGCTCGGGTACGAGTTCCGGCTGACGAACGTAGATCCCCGCGACCGGTCACACGCGGCCACTGACCCGACCCGGGCCATGGTCCGCAGCCATAACGAAGCGACCGCCGGTCACGTGACCAAAACCGAGTCCCGGATAGACATCGACACCGAGTTCAAGCACGTACTACCCGTGGAACGCCTGCCGGAAGAGCTGGTCAACATGCTGGATCTGCCGGCGACCTCCTCCAAGCGCCAGCACCACTCGAGCAACGGAACAACCAACTCCGCCACGATCGCCTCCAACGACGGTTCGACGCCCCCGAAAGTGCGCAGCACCCAGTATCAAAAGATCGTCGAATCCGGCGGCGTCAAATGCCCCATCTGTAAAAAGCCCTACACGACGGACAAAAATCTCAAAAAGCACCTCCGTCTGCACACCCTCTCGCTCCCGTTCAGCTGCGTCGAGTGCGGGGCCAAGTTCAGCGAACGGCGCGACTACCAGAAGCACCAGGAGCGCTTTCACGGCCCGAACGCGACCGCCTCCGTGTCGGAGATCTTTCACTGCGAGTTTTGCTCGCGCGTCTTCACCCGGCAGCGTGACCTCACCAAACATCTGCGCCTCTTCCACGAACCGCCCGAGGACATCAAGATGTGAGACCAGCTGAACGTGACGGCCGTCGAGTCCGGCACGGTGGCGGCTGCGTCGCTTCGTGGCAAGAAACGGAAGTAGACGATCGCGGCCGGCGGCGACGGATATTGTGCAATCAGAGGGCGATTTTTTTAAAAAAGGAATTTGAAACTATCATTTCCATTGCAGCTGAAGTTTTCAACCTCAAAGATTGGTTGAACGGATTTTTTTTTAAGATTTCGAAACCGCTTCAAACGGAAATTGCAACGTATTATTATGTTTAAACGATCGTGGATACAAAATGACACACAATTTACAAGCAATCGTGCCTCCATTGACAACATCCGTCTGCTCTGGAGCGATTCCCCGGTGGTCTCTGTATCATTGAATGATTTGAAGTTCGAATTAATTGTAGGCAAACTGTCTGTACAACACCCTATTGTTTAAATAAAAACTACATCAGTAAAAACTTTCTGAGTGATAATCTGTGCCTTTTTATTTCAGTCCAAAAAATCAAATAGCAAGCCTAGTTCTCGACAATCGCTGAGCTAAGTTCTGAGTTCTTTACTGCAAGTTTTTTTTAATTTTCTGAATATTTAAAAATATCATTCATTTAACTTTGAAAAGTCCTAAAATTGTCATCTCCAATATTTTTTCCATGGACGTGCTTCTCCAAGGGTTAGATTTATGAGTTTATGTCGTGCCCATAACAAGAAAGCTTTCGCGAGATGTGAGCCGTTTCGACAGCCATTTTGATGTTCCCTTTCTTATGCTGGTGATTTATGCTCGCGAAAGCTTCAGTCAGTTAGCCGCTCTCGTTGATTTTGATCGCGAAAAGTTCCGGCCCCGGAACGCGAGGACGGATTTTTTAGTCGGATTGTTGAAATATCGGATTGCAAGTGGAATTGAAACAAAATAAGTGGATGTCGCAACTGGCAAAAAGAGTCTCTCGGTTAGTAACAGCCGTTCCCGGAACGTGTTACTCAAGGTGCCATTACACTACCATAAACAAACTCGCACTTTTTCGTGTTTGACAGTTTGCCAAACTCGTAGACTAGGCAAAATGTATGCAGGTTGACGTTTGTACAAACAAAGCTGCCAAACTGTCAAAAAGTGTTGTTTGCCGTAGTTAAATAGCTACTTCAGTAGACTCCATCAATCCGGTTCCAGCATGAAATCAATCCTCTCGTTGCACGGCTTCCGTCGGCGGTCACTGTGTCAAGCAGGTCAAGTTCATGGGATTCTCCACTTGCGCTGTATCAAGGCAACCTTGGATGGGGTGATGTGTCACGTGCGTGTTTCGAGGGAAATTATCGGAACTCTTTGGATCACGCCGATGGCTGCAGCAAGGCGATGGCTTATCTTGTGCGCTGTTTAACATCGTCCTTGAGGGCATTATCCGAAGATCGGGCATCGAAACGAGAGGCGCGATTATGAACAAGTTCTACCAGTTGCTTGCTTTTGCCGATGACATTGACATTGTGGCGAGAAACTTGGAGACGGTGTAAGATATCTACACCCGACAGAAGGCACAAGAAAGGCGTGTAGGACTTGGCATGAATACGGCAAAGAAGAGCAAGGGGTTCAAAGGACGTCGGCCCCCAAGTCTCACCCCGCTAACTGTGGATGGTGATGAGTTGGAGGAGGTGAGCGAGTACGTGTACTTGGGATCGCTCGTAACCGCCGACAACGACACCAGCAAAGAGATCCGGACTCGTATTTTTGCTGGAAATCGTGCGTACTTCGGATTGCGGAAGACCCTCACTTCGGATCGAGTGCGACACCACACGAAGCTGACGATGTTCAAAACACTGATTAGACCGGTAGTCCTCTATAGCCACGAGACCTGGACGATGCGGCAGGAGGACGAATGTGCCCTTGGAGTTTTCGAACGGAAGGTGCTACGAACGATCTACGGTGGAGTGCAGGTGTCTGAAGGAGTGTGGCGTAGACGCATGAACCACGAACTGCGCGCGTTTCTTGAAGAACTGACCACTGCCGCCCAGGCGGGGATCGGGAGGCTCAGGTGGGCCGGCCATGTCGCCCGAATGGACGAGAGCCAGCCTGTCAGATTGCTTTTTGAACGTGCCAAATCGGGTGGCAGCACAGGCAGAAGAGCAGGCAAAACAGCGCGTACGGTGGGCAGATCAAGTGAATGGTGATATCCGGAAGATCTGTAATCTGGGAAATTGGAGAGTAGCAGCCCAAGACCGAGAAAAATGGAAGTGTCTTCTTGCTACAGCACTCGTGTGCTATGCTGATTGGTATGGTATGGTATGGAAACTGAGGAAGATCGTGACAAAAAAGGATATTTTGTGCTGGTATCACCTTGTATAACGAAGCTGGCCCCAAAGACATCGCATCAAAAAAGGTATTGTGCTAGAATTAAGCGATAATTATCTCCTCCAAAACAATATGTATTTTTTAAAGATTTTTTGCTAAATACAAAAATTGACAAGTTAACATTTTGCGTCCAAGCATTATTTTATAAAATTCAATTAAAAAGCATTTTTAAATTTTTTGTTGTGGTGCAAGTTGCAAAGAACAATTATTTTAACGAACAAACATGGAAACAAATCCAAACTGAACCAAACAGACCAAGGTTTCATGTGCTCGCAAGCTTTGTTATTGGTATTTGGTCTTTTATTATTATGTAGTTTTGCAAAAGTGGTATGATATCGCATCTGAACCACATTGAAACTTAAATTTTATAAAATGCAATTTTCATTTAGAAAATCACATTGATTTTTTTAAATGAGGTGAAAATCTAGTTTATTAAGACCACTTAGAATCGGTCAACGATGTACGAAAAAGAACTTGAAATAAGTAGAGGTTAAATCACGCACCATTAAAGTCTTCGAACGCCTAGAGCCGATTTGATTTGATTTTTAAAGAAAACCAACTTTATTTGATAAGGTCTAATCAACGACGTCTAACATGGTCTAACTAAAAAATAGTCAGACATAAATTCAAACCCCTAATATCTGGCCTCCCTGCCTTAATTCTGTCACTATCGACGCGTCTCTCACAGCTGATTTTATGAGAGAGAATCGTAAACCCGAGAGAAAGAGTGCCCATCAAGCATTCGCACACACGCGGTTCCCCGTTTCGTCTTGCGCTACTCTGGTCCCACCCTCTCAAACCCATCGAAAGGTAGCATAGCTGTCAGTGTCAGAGCGCCAAGAAGAAGGAAAAGTTTTGCTTTCCCATTCGAATTGCATCACTTTTCGCGCTGCAAGTAGGCCCATCCATCTCCGGAACGGACTTCTTTGATCGGAGGAGCGTGCCACTCGTCAGGTAAGCTGCTGGGACCTCCTAGTAAGTAAGGGAAGATCTAGTTCTAGGTCAGCAGGTTGCTTTAATTAGTGATGTAACGTCCCTGAAATCCATCGGGGTTTGTTGGGCGGTGATCTGTTGACCTTGAACGGGGGCAAGACGCGTGGACTACGAGGGGTGTCACGCGTTCGGTGTATGTGTGTCGTCACACGGTTTATGCTCAGGTGGAAGGGGTGCTTACCTTCTTGCGGATCTTTGCTTCAAACCGGAGCATCATTCCGTCGTAGATCCTCGTACTGATCGGTTGCGACTTTTTGTGTAATCGTTCTAGTTACGTTCAACAGCTAACCAAAGTTAAGCAAGATGGGTAGTCCACATATGGAGGAAGGCAGTGGTGACAAGTTGGCCCGTAAGGCCCGTGAATCCCCGTTCATGCCCATTGGATTGGCCGGACTGGCCATTGTTTGTGGGATTGGTGCGTACAAGTACAAGAACCGTGGTGCCATGTCAACGTCGGTGTTCCTGATGCAGCTGCGAGTGGCCGCCCAGGGGACGGTGGTGGGAGCGCTCTCGCTGGGCTTGGCGTACACGATGGCCAACGAGTACATCTTCAACAAGAAGGAGGACAAATAGGATGCCGGATGTCTGTGGGAGTGCAGATTAGGAATTAAGTCATTGATAGGTGAGTGTGTTTATGGCTACGTTTTTGTGATTGATAGGGGACTTTTTTTTAGCTTTTTGGAATGATGGCACTGATAAGAGTTGCACGTCAATGCAACGAGCGGTTTAGTTTCGACATTTAATCCGGTCAATGATGAAATAAATAGCGAATTTATTTCACATTTTCGGTTTAATTTGCTTAAAACTTTCTACGATCGCGTCATTTTTTGGCTGCACTTCGAAGCCTTTGTGCTCTCTTATGCTAACTAGATCGGAAAACCAGGTACAGGAGAGCACATATGCATCGACTTACTGATTTTTTAGTTGAACCAATCAATCTTTTACTTAATCCACATACAAATCATAAGTCAGGATGAAAATTTCGAAAAACTTATCGATCGTTAGAATTGGCTTAATTAATTAATTTTTAAGGTCAGATATTGCTATTGTCTTTGCAAGCAGAACATAACCAAACTTTTTGGCACCCTCAGCAAACGTCAAATCAATACAAAGCACTTTTGTATGGTTTGACGTTTGCGGAGGGTACCAAAAAAAGGTAAACAAATCACTTCCTGTTCCTGTATGAAAATAAAAAATGAAGAAAGCACCTTATGCTAGATTAAGTAACGTTTTTGAAAACAAAACGCAAACTAAAATATAGGAAAATAAAACACAAAACATCCCAAAAATATTCAAACCCCAAAATAACTGTCTAGCAAGAGTCAAATTTCAAAATATTGCGAAATCAAGGTCATATACTGAAAAAAGATGTGAAAATTGGTTTAACAAACGAGAAGCATTCAGAATATTATTTTTTTTGCATTGACTATAACTGCATGTCATGCCATCCTTGCAGAAAAAAAAATCCGTTCCATTCAACAGTTTCTTCTCTTCTTCCCCCTCTCAATTTCAGCTGTAAATAAGTATTAATCGCCCATGTTAGCAGAATTTCATATATTTATTGTCGCTTAAATCGACGCCCGACGATCGTTCCGGCTTTCCGGCCGTCGCCCTTTGGAAAGCCACCGGGACTGGATCAAACCTCGAAGGATGCTCCGAAAACGACCTATGGCCGGACTGTCCGCAAAATCTCAACCTCGCTGTGATTGGTTTGTTGGCAACAAAAACGGGATTAGTGTGGTGCGAAACTTGCGGAATGGCAAGCGAAAAGTGAAACGAAAATAATTGCGCGAGCGGAAAGGAAGTCGACGGAAGAGTCACGATGATTCAGCAGAAAATGTTTCGTTCTGTGTACATAAAAGTTTCATGTTGACCTCACGATGAGTGGACGGAAAGTCGTGAGTCGTGTTAGTGCATCAATTAGCGCTTAATATATTTTATCGATATTATAAATGTGACAAAGAGTGAAGCTAAACATCTGAATGAAAAAGATCAACAATAAAACCAGACAGAAAAGTCCTATCTAAACAAGCACAATCAAACGAATATTGTTTTATGACTCTTTCAGGGAGAATGAGTTCGACCCTTGGCTAACCTCCGTCCCCAAAAGTGAGAAGCGTTGTAGTGTGCGCGCGTAGTCACGAATCAGCTGGCAACAGAGACGACGCCAACATGCGCACGTCGTCACGTCAGCAGCGTGTCTACGTGATGATCAAGCGTCCTGCGTCGCCCTCTGAACGCTCAGACTGATCGCTGCTTGGCAAATTTTCCGTCGATCGATGGAATACACTTACATCTACACAGTTTGGCATCATGTATTTTTAGCGACCAAAGGCACGTGCTCGATCGGTGACGTCGTGGTGGCGTTTTAGTGTTTGTGGTAGTAAAACACTATGACGACCAACTTGGTCCTCTCTTGAGTAAATTTGAAATGAGTCCCTGGCGCTGAGCTCGTGTTGCTGTTATGTTGTTGTGGTTTGTGATGCCAACGCGTTACCAAGTTTAGTAGTTCTCCGTGAAAGTAACATAGTAGATCAAAATACTTATCTTTCGAGAGACAGCCCTTACAGTATGCACACGTTGTAACGACTCTTGTAAGAAATGCCAAGAAATGACTTCTGTTTTTTAAGGAACTTGGAATCGAATGGTTACATCAGATTTAAGATAAAATATATTTGGGTACATTTCGCGCATTGAAAAAAATAACATAAAAAAATTAACTCTTTGGTTCTACAATAATCCAAAAGCTATATTATAGGAAGAATTTGAAATTAGTAACACTGACGAACTGACGTGCCACCACATACATATTCGCAATTCGCAATTCGCAATTTTCAGTGTAAGAACGGGCCTTGACCGATCTTATGCACTAGGTTCCCGACGAACACGCACTGCCCTTACACCTACATCTCACCCTTGCTCTGAGTCAGTACGAGCAGCACGCTAGAACACGCTTTGAGTGTTCGTGCCAGGCATGCACACCTTCTTTTCCGGTTACGCATTTTAACTCGGCCGGGGGTGGTACATTACGTAGGGTTTGATGTAAGTATAAGCGCCTAACCATTTATAGTGTGCCTATCAATTTTCATTAAAGCAAGTACTGTTTTATTTTTAGTTTGAATTCAAAAACTAGTTGTTATTTTACTGGGTGTTGTTTTTCTCCTGAAATCTTTCCTAGTGTTGAGTCGTGTTTATCTGTTGCTATTTCTTTTGTCGCGGTGTTTTGTTACAATATTTTTTTCCTAAGCATTTTAGAAAAGTTTTTCAAAAGTACAATAGTAATATTTGTGTTAATCCTTTAATCATTCCATAAATTGAGTAAGGGCTCGAACCTCACTTGCTTAAGAAAAAGGTGAAGTTTCAAAACAATGGACAGTGAAGGAAATATACTATGTAAAGAATCAATAGTAAAAGAAAGATAGTAATTTATGAAGTAGATAAAGAAATTAACAATAGTTAATAAATAGACGTAACAAACAAGCTTAGATTGTATTAAGGGCAATTTACAGGGAAGATGAGAAATTATTCAAATAGATAAATAAAGAAAAGGCACATGATAAACAAAATTGACATCGCTGCCAAATTAAGGGAAAGCAGACAGTTTGTTACAGCAGAAACAATTGGTAAAATAGAGTGGAAAAGCGTTGAGAAATAAGATAATCAAATAAGTAAAATCGAAATCAAATAGAGGATAGTAAACAGAAGCCGTTTTAGAAAATCAGTGAAACAAAATAAACAGAAGATAGCTGTTAGCTGAAATGGAAAGAGGAGAAACCCCGTTCTGCGATGCTCAGGTACATCCACAGCAGTTGACTCAACATACTGCGAATCAAAACAATACCGTCTACAATCACAAATTACTTCCCTTTCCCACATTGACGCGCCCCTTTCTTCTAGCCGTCTCGACTCTGACCCTCGCTGGTCAAAGGTTTACGATCCGTTTCCACAGGCCACCAGCTAGGTCATCATGAAAACCAAGCCAACGTGGAGGTAAGAAAATAGGACACTTGCAAGGAACCAGAGCTATACTGTCCTGATCAAGAATGATCTAACAGGACTACGGACGTAGTCAGTGACGCTCCTTCCAGGATGTTCCTCGCCTAAGCGTCAACTGAAGAGGTATTACCAGTATCATTCGCCCTTGGCCTGCACGTGCCACCACATACATATTCTTGAGAAAATTCTGACCGCAAACTTTCCAGCGAACACCAACTCTATCTACCTTCAGGTTCCCACACGTGTTTTCGATATTGCGACTTTGCTTCAATTTGTAATCTGCGTCGTTTCAAAAAAGTATTCGCTCAGAACGATTTTGAAGCGCGCTGTTCGTTTCGGCGAAAGCGTGTGTCAGTTTATGCTGATTTCAACAATACATTGCATGTAAACATTGGCGCGGAGCGAGATAAGAGAGTTAGTGAAGAGAGGAAAGAGAGAAAAATCGGTTGACAGATTGTTCGCTAGAAGCAAAAACGCCAAACAAGAAGAAGACAACTGCGGTCAAAAGTGGTTTGCTCGTGGCACGTCAGTTCGTCAGTGTTAGTAATCTGCCCACCATTGAAAAAACGGCTAATACACTCAACCCCTGGTGGTTGGTAACTTTTTCGTTTGACACTTTTTTAGTTTGTACCCCGTTGGTTGGTCAAAGTCAAACTAAAAAGTGACGAACTGTCACTGTTTACACGGCACTCACGCACACTATCAAAACAAACGAACTTCATGTAAAAGGGGTGTCAAACTAAAAAGTGACCCCGTTCGTTTGACAACAGTTGGTGTCAAACCATCGGGGTTTGAGTGTATCCACATTTGGAAAAAAACGAGATATTAGTACCAGGTGGTAGAGGATGTTCCAACGCATCTCCTGAAACTTAAATTTCACTGAAATAATGTTTAGACTTGGCTGCCGATGCGAAAAACCAAACGGCTAGTATGCCACTCTTATGGGAAACTGCCTTGACGGAGATTTGGTGACAAACACTGAAACACGTTTTTCTCGGATTACTTGATTTGGCATAATAGCCGAATTTTCAATTATGGGCAGTAATGTAAAATTTGAGCAAATTTTCGATGCTTAACTGCTCATATCCATCACAAACATGGGTAATTGCAAATTTTATTGCAAGTTTTTGTCCCTCCTTCAAAATAACCCAAAAAATCATGGGGCCAAAAATAATGATTGCTGAAATCTAAAATATTAACTGAAAAAACTTGTTCAATTGATTGTAAACTATTTAAAATTCATTCCATAACGTTTATTTTGTATTTGAGTTAGTTTTTCACGGGTTTGTCAAAGGTAGTATCGAAGTGCTCCGATTTGGATGAAACTTTAGTTTGTTTGTCTATACATGAGATGAACTAATGTCAAATATGAGTCCTCTAAGCAAAGGGAAGCGGGGTAAAATGGTCACTGAAGTGTAATGTCCAAAATACATCAAAAATCTTACAATTGCTCGCATTTGCGTAAAACTTGATCAATTCCAATTCTCTTAGTGGAATTCGAAATTTCAATCCAAATATCTTTTTGCAACAGTCTCCAACACCCATACTCTTTTAGGTCAAAAGTTAGGGAATTTCATGGACTATAAGTTCATAAGTTAACTTTTTGGTCAATCGCAGTTTTTCTCACAGTTTTACGGAGCACCTCGACACGATCTCTAGAACAGACCGAGCACAATCTACCAAAACTGCATCTTAAACAAATAGGAAACTTTTATATTTTTTGCAAATTTTGAATTTTGGATCCACTGATTGGAAAAACACAACTCACTAACCTGCTTCGTGGCTTAATGGTTGCGGCTTTTGTCTCATAAGCAGAAGGTTCAGGGATCAAGTCCGGTCGGTACCCTCGAAATTTGGAATCAAGAATTTGAACAGGTGGGATTCGAAGTCACACCGTTTGCAAGTATGCAAGTAGTAGGGGAAATATGCCCATTTTAAGCCTAATAAGCGGTCGTGTTTGAATGATGCTGGATAATCTGGATTGTTCCTTGAAATTCACTAAAACCAAGTACACCAACGAGTAGAGCAACTTTTTGTGAACATTTCTGTTTATTTTCACTTTTATTAAAAGTTATGCTATTCCTTTTACAAGCATTTAAAAAAAATATTTCAAAAATGCATTCTAATCAGTCGAGTGCATTGGGCCACGCCCATTTTTCTTTTTTCAGCTTAGTTCTTTTTTTTCTTCCAGCGCTCTCTTGGGTCTGCTTAGTGCTGCCAAAATTGATGAAATTTTAAGCGAACACTCATGAAAAGTAGCTTTATAGCGAAAGTTTCCTGGCAGCACTTGCTCACTCCAACAGGCGCTGCACCAGCATGTTGGTGGTGTTGGTGGCCACCTTTGTTCTTTATTTGCCTTCGCTCCTCGCTCGGTTTTCTTCAGCCTTCGATTGGAATGGGTATTCAAAATTCAAACGTCAGAAGACTTAGCGCGTTTGTTTTTTTGATGGTGCTTGCTAATTATTTACATTTTTCGGGATTATTTTTCAAGTGAGTGACTAACTTATGTGCAAAAGAACATGTTGCCGGTAGTTGGAAGCAATTTTATATCTTAAGGGCTTTGAAATCGTTAGCGCAAGTGAAAAGATATTGATGGCGACTTTCGTTAAGCAGGTAACCTCTCATCTTGCGTGTGGATGTGTGTGCCACCAAAATGATGAGAAATGGTCTCGCGGAATAGAAATTATGACCAAAAGTGCATTAAATTTGATCTTTTTGGCCAGTAAAAATGGCATAAATTTGCGTGCTTACTCGAGGCGGTGCTGTTGCTGGTAAGTTTATAGCCTAAATAATATTTTTGGAGCTTTAATCGAGCATCAAACTCTCCATATGACGAAGATAGAAAGGGTATATTTCCCCTATCCAACGCGTTAGATTGGTGGTCTGGGACGCTAAGCAGTGAGCCACCAGAAGGTTTACACACTAGGAGTGAACGGAAGATGACAAATTTGATGGAAATAGGACCTCGCATTGAACTTGAAGTATGGATTACTTTTTCAAAACAACAAACGCGTTTCCTATGCACATAGGACTTTTTGAAAAAGTTGGCGAGAAGTCTTGTACGCCCGGAGTTCGAAATCTGGACTTTTTTTTTATTAGGTCCTATAAACAAATGTAAACATTGAGCGTATCCCGCTTACTCCGATGGACTTTGACATAACGTGTGAAAGGGATACACTCAATGTTTACATTATTGTTTATAGGACCTAATCAAAAAATGTTTAGAACTTGCGTTAACTTGCCAAACATGTGAGGAGTTAATATAAACGAAAAAAAACCTCCAGAACACAAGGAAATAAAATGAACAAAATAGGTAGTCGGTGAGGGCATGTTTCATGTTGAATGTTGCCGTGGCATCCAGCTTTTCCTTGTAGATTTCAAAGGCCGGAAGCGCGAGAGAGCTCGCGATCATCAAGTAAGTGCAGAGCATTTTGGTCCGAGGAAACCTCCAAATGATCATCATTATAGCTGCACAAACTAGGAACAGCTGGAAATCCACACCCAAATACCAGCACTGAAATACAGAGATCTAGTTAGCATTGCCGAAGCACTACGCCTACAGTTATGTAGATACGCACCGGTTCATTCGCGTGAACATAGTTGTTGATGAACAGCAGGTTCGTCCACCAGTGACGATCGCAGTAGTCTTGGTGTTTGAAGCCAACCGGCGTCAACTTGGTGCGCGGGAAAAGCGTCGCCTGGTAGCAGATGACGAACGCGTACGCTGGAACTAAATTCGCCAATCGGCGAAAGATTTTCTTCAGCACGAAACCTACTTGGATGCGTCCGACGGATTTGTCTATGGCGGAAAGGAAGCTATCGGCCTGGACCATTCCGGCCACGGTGAAGAACATCGAGATCACATGTGTGTTGAGCGAGTTGATCAATGGGAAAAAGAAGCTGTCGTTTTGCTATGGAAATGAAGAACTGGCTGATCATGAAATGGCTATCGAGAATTTGAAGTACTCTTACCAATTCAATGTTCTCGGGGTTCGTTAGAGGTGTCCTCAAGACGGCCGTATTTGCGTGAGCTACCAGTACCAACACCGTCAAGATGATCCGGATTCCTTCCAGGAAGGGTAGATTTGGAGGTTGATCTGATGTGTTCAACAATCGGGCCATATTTCGTTTTAAAGAGAATGCTTCTATCAACGGGCTTGATCGGCTTACGCTGTGCTTGGAAATGGTTGCAAATCCAACTAAAATGGTGACTATTGTAACCAATGCTATTTAGGCCATTTCCGATAATTCTGTTAAATTTAATAAGAATTTTAATTTTCTAACATTTTCAATACCATCAAACTTGCATACTCAACGGTTGTTCCAAACTTTCATAAGTCACGCAATTCTTAATCGACACAGAAGCTTGGAGATTGTGTGTCCGCTGAAGCGATTCTTTTGCACAAAAACTCAAATAGTCGACTCGCTGACTATCTTCGTTGACTGTTAAATCACTCATTTGAAACATGCCATTTCTGCGCTTGATACAATCATGAAGGCATATTCCACGCTCGAGATGATCGCGAGGAAAGTTTAGGCTGCTGGATGAAATCACCTAAAAAAAGTTTAAATTACTCAATTGTTTCAAACTTTGTACATTTGGCACCAACACTGATATTCTGCCACATTTCTGAAGTAGAATCTGGTTGGATAACGGTTCCCACTACACAATACTGGAATTTGGGATTTTCCCTTCGACACTTGTTGAAGTCATCATATTATCCGCGCACCACCAAACCGAAGTGCGCATCTCTTCTGTTGCGCGGAAAATCTGTTGCGCCGTACAAAATTGAGTGGTTTGTCGTAAGCGTGTACATCATCCTGTGGCGCAACAGGCTTTGACAGGTTGCGCTCGTACTTTGATCTTTGTCAGCCTTCACAATATTCGTAAAGTTTGGGAAAGTTCAACGTTTCAATTTCTAGAAATTGATTTGGTTATAAGCGTTGTTTCAAGATTTTCAGCTGCAGCTTCACTTACCCCTAAAATGACCCCTTTTGGCAAGCAATATTGACGTCAAATCACACACAATGTTGCGACCCATCCGGAAACAGAAAGAATTTTAAACTTTCGCTGCATTTCACAGCACAATTAAACTTGATTTTTCCCAGAGACACGTGAACCACTCGGATGGCCACCGACGAATGAGCAAACCCAATGCGTGAACAACAACCAATTTTCGGGGAAAACGAGTGTGAGGTCGTGTTTCGTTGGGCATATCACTCGGAGGGGTTCGAAATGGTTCAAATCTTTTTATTATTGTTTAACTTTCTTTAGGGGAAATAAACCCTTTCTTGTCCCATTTCTATCATCGGTCTATCATCACATTGCACAGTGGTCCAGATGGCAAAATTAAGTGGAAAACGGATTTTCCGAAAAATGGGGAAGTTTTGGAGCTTTGGTGTCTTCAGAAGAGTTGTTGCAAATGGAAAGGGGCAACTTTTGGTTTGGTTGAAAATTAGGGTGGTTCACTATTAGGGTGATTTTGAAAATCTAACTTTTCAGGAATATTTTTGAGAATTTTTTTGTCTTCTAGAAAGTTGTTGGGCTTGCCAATCCAAGCAACTTTGTCGAAGACACCAATTTATCTCGTAATCTACGCCTTCTACGACCAAATTAATAAAAAGCATTTAAGCAAACCTTGAGGCTATCCGGATTTGATCTGACCTCAAAAACCATCGACCTCTATCTTGTTACGGTGGTAGACCCATCGGTCGTAACTCCCGGGACTCTACAGAAGACCCAGAACTTCACCACACATCGGTAGACTAGTCCCTGAACCTCCCTGAGGCTACCTGGATATGATCTGAGGTCAAAAACCTCCGACCTCTGTCTTGTTACGGCGGTAGACCCATCGGCCGTAACTCCCGGGACTCTACAGAAGACCTAGAACATCACCACATATCGGTAGACTAGTCCCTGAACCTCCCTGAGGCTATCCGGATATGATCTGAGGTCAAAAACCATTGACCTCTATTGTTACGGCGGTAGACCCATCGGTCATAACTCCCGGGCTCTACAGAAGACCCAGAACATCACCACATATCGGTAGACTAGTCCCTGAACCTCCCTGAGGCTATCTAGATATGATCTGAGGTCAAAAACCTCCGACCTCTATCTTGTTACGGCGGTAGACCCATCGGTCGTAACTCCCGGGACTCTACAGAAGACCCACAACATCACCACACATCGGTAGACTAGTCCCTTAACCTCCCTGAGGCTACCTGGATATGATCTGAGGTCAAAAACCACAGTCACAATCGCCTACCTCATACTTGTACGGCGGTGAACACATAGGCCTTAACTTGAGGAAGTTTCGGATGACCTAGAACATCGTAAACCTTGTAAATTTGGTGTAGCTGTATAGCTGACATCATAACGATTCCAAAACACTATAAATTTACATAGTTAAGATGATTTTTTAGAACAATATAGGCCATGTCTCCCATATAGCCAAAATCCCATAAGCCCTGTACCTCGCATATGCGTGCTTCGCATAAGAAACCCCCATATGAGTTGCATATGCGAGGTTTAACTGTATTTTGAAAACTAATGATTGCAAAACAACTGGGCAGGTGTAAAATGCGCTTTAAAACACTTTTTTCATTGAAATGTTGAGACCTTGTTATTTAAATTTTTATATTTTTTTATTTGTTTGTTAACTCAAAAACGATGAAAATGCATATGGGACATTTCTGCGATCAGGGGCAGTCTATTAATTTAACAACTGACCAGACCATTACAATAACAACAATCATGCAAATTGTTATTGAGATGTTATTCCCGTCTGTTCTGGAAATCGTTTTTATAGAAAATTTCTTCGAAAAAGTCGCTAAAAACAGATGGATTTATGTTGATATCCATCAAATATCTTATAAATATGATTTGTCAGACTCTAACTTACATATCTGACCAATATTTGACTTTCAAAAAAAAGTTTGAAAACCAAAATCAAAGGGTTTCAAGCTTTACTTTGAATTACCTCAAAATCAAAGTTGGAAGAACTAAGACGACCGAATATAAACCTTTTTTTTGTACTACATATTTTGTCATGAAAACACAGCAACATATTGCACGGAAACAAATTTAAGCATTAATCAAGGCAAAACCTCGCTTATTTCATTATAAAGATGTTTATTTTCCAAAAGGCTCCCAACATTTTTTTTCAATCCTCTTCCAGATAACACCAAGACATTTTGAATCAATCACATTGTAGAGAACAGTTTTCTGAACAAGTTGCCTAGTTGACTATCAATTTTTGTTCAATATAGGCAGAGATATGCTCCCAGTCCCCAAGTCCCATACTAACCTTCAGATAATTGAATTTCAGATAATCGAAATATATCGTAACTTCAAACAACTCAATAGCGATGTATGGGACCCTAAACCGGGTCAAATGCGACCGGTTTTGCTTTAACTGTTTCAGTCAATGCAAAGAAAACCCTATTTTACCACCATACAGAAAAATAAACAGATAATTTGAAAGATCCTCATGGCAATATGATATTTCCACTAGTCATTGAGACACGTTCCACGCTTTATCCTTATGGCAATGTATTTCATCGTTCGTTCGCATTAAAATCAAAATAAAATACGTATATAAACGAGCGACAGCAAAAGAGTGAGACTCAACATCTGGGAAGTGACTTTTTCTAAAAATATTTGTATAAATCTTGTTTATCTTTCCTCAACATACGACTAAATTGTGCTATTCCTCCGGACGTTCGCGCCGCGCTCAGAATGTGCAAACTCATGGCATCATCATCATTGCATCGCTTTCGGGTTCGTCGTGACCGTTGAACTGCTGCCAGCGGCGCCCTCAACTTTGCTGTCCTTGTCGGTGTTCCGTTTGTACACGTGGTTGCTGGCCGGGATCTGCACGTAGTCGTAGTCGTACGCAGCAGGTTGGCTGCCCTGTTGAGCCGGGGCGACCTGGGTGTATATCTGCTGCTGCTGCTGATGATGGGGAGCTACCACCCGGTTGTCGTAGATTGTGGTTCTTCGGGCGGTTGGGGAAGGGATCGGGGTTACGTTGATGTCCCGGTAGATGGGGAGGCCGGAGGGTCGGGCTGTTGTTACGACTACGGGGATGAGGCCGGCTTGGGCCAGGGTGTTGGACTGGATCTGGGCGGGGTTCGGGGTGGACGAGACGTAGGCCACGTTTCCGGCGGGTTGATAGGACAGGTAGGCCCCGGGGTGTTGAGCTGGGGCGAGGGTTGACTGGATGATGGTCTTGGCGTGGGGAGCGGTGTTGTAGCTGTGGATCTTGACGTCGTCAACGCGTAGCCGGGAAGGGTAGTACGGGGCGGGGATCTGAGTTGGGGTTGCTTGCGCGTAGTAGACTGTTTGCTGAGGTCGTTGCTGTTGGTAGTGCTGGAATTGCTGCTGGCGTTGTTGTTGCTGTAGATTGCGGTAGTAGTTGTAGATGGGTTGGGCCGACTGTAGCGGAGATGCCACGGGGACAGCTGTGACGGGGACCTGTCGGACAACGTGCGGGGCGGCAGCTGTCACGTGGTTGATGGCATTTGGATGAGGGTCATTCTCGTACGTTACATCCGCCCGGTAACCGTTGTTATCGGCCACGTACTTGACGATCTGCATGCGACCATCGGGCAGCTGAACCTTGTAGCTACCCTTGACGGCTCCGTCCACCTGCTGCTGCTGGGTGTGGGAGAAATCATCCCCGGACGTGGCGTCCTTCACGGCGTACGAGAAAACGTAGTGCTTTTTGAGATTGGTTGCTTCCTGCCAAGATAAAGAAATCAATTAGTACAAACAGATCAATTCCTCACCACGAACCCCGCAATTACATTGTAGTGATCAATCTCGTTCTCTTCGTAACCGCCGGCACCGCCATGGGCAGCTCCTCCCAGCGGCTGGCCACTTAGAACCCGGGCCGCATGCTTGGCCAACGCTCGGTAGGCCGGCTTGACGATCGGACTGTCCCCGCCGTGGAAGCGTTCGGTTTTGGTGAGTCGTTCCTTGAGTGCAAACTTCTCGTACGGATTGGGCAGGGCCTGCATCGCGGCGGCAGCCCCCGGTCCAAGCCGTGGGAACTGGACGGGACCTTGGCTAAAAAAAACAAAGTGAGAATAATTAGCTTAATCAGTAAATCTTGAGGTGCTGAGGTCGTACTTGAGCAAGTTCTGCATAAATTTCTCGCTGTTGATGATTAGATTCTTGTCGAAGATGCTGACCCCGTCGTACGCATTGTCGTACGGGTGTGGGTTGATGTCACGGGGCCGGAGGAGAGAGGACGGTTCGGGCGTTTCGAGTGCGCTGCTGGTGTATGACGAAAGGATGACGGCGCTGAGCAGGTGGAGGTAGGGCAGTTTCTGGTGAGAAAAGAGGACACTTTTAAAAATGGCAATATACACAGCAAAAAATCAGATGGTAAAATCGCATGCAAAAGCATGCTCATCACCTTCGTCAAAAAAGACACTTAATATTACACGCTGCATGTACAATTTTTGTAAACACAAAAAAAAGTTGCAACCGACGGGACTCAAACCAAGTACCAACAGTTAGGACTGGCGCCTTAGCCTGCTCGGCCGCGAAAAATGTATCAAAATTTTCGTAATTGAAAGACGCAACTTTTGGTACCATAACATCTATGAGTCATCGCTGAAATTTTAAAGTTATCGCAGTTAGTGGAATAAGTTTATTTTTTGCCGATTTCGTCATTTTCCCGTTTTTGCGCGTGGCGCGTCGAAAAACTCAGTTTTTATTTAAAAAAATCATATCTCCGAAACGTACGGTTCGACAGCCAATTTTTTGATATGTTATGTGAAATTTTTCGAGGAATCCGATAAAAATATTTTCAGACATAGGCTCTTTAGTCCAGACACGGTCAAAACGCCATTTTAAGTTTTCATGCGACTTTTTGAAATGTTAAGCTAGATTTTTGAAACTTCTTACTATTTTTCCCAAATAGCCAAACTCATCACCTTTCTTTTGCGTCTAAGACAGCTATAATCGGATGAAATGGCGCGGAGATATGATTTTTTGAAAAAAAAGGTTTTTGCGAAAAATGACGAAAATTGCCATTTTTCGAACCACCCTAGCACGATGTAGGTCACCCTAATGGCCAAACAAAAAAATACGGGTCTAATTATTTTGGCTAAAGAACCCTCAGAAAATTTTTGAGCCCGATCGGAGAACTTTTTTTCGGTTTAGGTTCTTTTCAAATGGAATTGCTGAATAATTAAAATGTACCTTAATGCATTCTTTCCTAAAGATCTATTTAGATTTCTAAACCATTGAACTGCTATTAAATTAAAGACAAAATTACTTACTTTGATCCATGGAACCAATATCACCCGCATGATGATTAACTATGTTGAACCGTGTACACTTCGACTGGACCTTAACAGCTTGGACTCATTTGAATGAACCTATTTCCCTGATAAATTAAACACTTTTGTAGAACAGTCTATTAAATCTGATGTAGATACATATTAAAACACGGCATTATTACACAGAGTCAGTTTGTACATGATACGTCAGTTTCCAACCAACCAACTGCCAACAGTCGACAATTACACCGGCGACCCGCGGGATAATGGCAAAGTGGAATGTTATTGCCTATTTTGCTGCAGTTTCGATCTCCTCCAACACCGGCAACATAATTATTTTTTTCGCTCCATTCTAAGACACAACCCACGCCACCAAGAGACCAAGGGCGCCTTTCCTCATGCCGCAGCGCGAATCGTTTAGCGATCGACGATTGTTCCGCATAGAAACACCGTAGCCAATTGCCGAGCAACAATCATTATCAATGAAACAGATTTTGCACCTGGAGACACAAGTTCGGTGAGCTTTGTGGGGGAGAAAGCGCAGCACCTGTAAGGTGAGTGTAGTGTACATTCACTTCTGGTTTGGGAGGTTTTTGTCGGTGGGCGATTTTGCATGTGCGATTTTCAATGCAGATCTTAACCTTTTACAGCTTTTGGTTTTAGGAGAAAGTGGGGCAAGTGTAACAAGCTAAGGAAATGCTCGTTATAACCCATTAAAAAGTAAAAAAATCTGTCGGATATTATTATAATCATCTTATTCTAAGTCTTGACTAAGACTTTGTTAGAACAAGTTTTTAAAAAATCCAGTTTTTTAATGTAAAAAATTGATTTTAAAATTTTTGATTTTCCGTACGTTCTACTAAACTAGTGGGGCAAGACGAACAACCCGTTGGGGCAAGAGGAACAATGCATGAAAAAACATGTTAATTTGATAACAATTGAACTGTTATCACTTAGATACATCAGATTAGAATGTATTTGAAAAGTTTCTTCCATTTTAGATCAAATAATAATATTTTTCTAAAAATTTTGTCGTTTTTACGAAAAAAAAATATTACTTAGATGATAAATAGTGAATTTTCATAATATCACGATATTTTGTATGGACAATTTTTTTTTAACAATTGTTTATGAATTTTAAAGTACTTTTATGTATTTTTTCCCAATAAAATATGTTCTTGCAGCAATTCGTATTTTTTTTCATACTAAAAATCCATATGGTACACTTGCCCCACCTGAACAAGATTTTTTAAAAGCTCTCAACAAAAATAACCAAAAGTTAAATCATACTTTATAATAGGTGCAAATCATTGGTAGGGACTCTACTGATCTAGGAAAAATAGCATTTTGATAAAATGAGCCTTAAAACGAACCCTAAGCCTTATTTTGTACTTTCCAAATATTATAAGAAAACAAAGGTTTTGAAAAAACTTCATTAAATCTTATGCCCCGTGGCATTTACGTCGTTTTGGCGGTTATGTGGTAGTAGAATCAGCTAATTGCATTGCTAGCAACAATTCCTCATACTGGAAATAATCAAAATTGTAAAAATTACGGCCGTACGAGCGATTGTTCCTCTTGCCCCATATGGTCGTCTTGCCCCACCTTCCCCTATCTGGTAGCTACGAGGGAGGTACACGTACAGGCAATGGTCCATTTTGAATTAGATCGATCTTTTGACTCTGCACAGCAAAAAATCCGATGCAAAAGCATGCACATCATCTTCGTCAAAATAAACACTTAATATTACACACTGCATGTACAATTTTTGCAAACACAAAAAAAAGTTGCAACCAACGGGATTCAAACCCAGCACCAACAGTAAGGACTGGCGCCTTAGCCCGCTCGGCCATCAGACCGATGAATAGCTGTAAGGATAAACGCATATATGAGCTTGACATTCCGGTCAAGTAGGTTTCCCATACTGATGGGCTACATATTTCAGGGTGTAAAATCACATAAAATTGCATAAAATAATGCAATATTTTTTTTACACTCATGCCTTTTACACGCAGCTGGATTACTGCTTTTTTAGCTGTGTATTTTTATGCTTTTGATGTTTTGTTATTGCATAACTGGACATTTTGTAAGTTGATGTCTGTAAACGCTTCAGTTTCGTCAAGATATAATAGATTTGGACCCCTTGAGCATGCCCAATCGACAGAACTTAATTTTAGAGATAAATTTCGTTTATCTATGGGGGTAGCAAAAATAATGGGGTGCGCATGGTTGCTTGTAGTCAAACTTTAGAAAAAGGTGTACTAATTTGGTTGTTCTGTATCTGTACTGACGAAAAACAACCAAAAGTATCAAAACATCGCAAAATTCGTTGTTCCAATTCTTCCCATGTGTCCCGATTCACCCCAGGTGATGGTACGTCAAATTCCATTATAAACAAAAACATCACTAAAAAGCTGTTACAGTCAAGGGGCTGGAAACTCTAATATTACTTAGGAATACTGAGTATACTAACGATATTTCAGTATACTTGTTAGTATACTAACCGAAAAGCAATAAACTGTTAGTATATTAAGATACTCTCAGTGTATTGGTAAGTATACTGGCGATATGCAAAGGAAATAATAAGTATACTAACATATATTTTGATATACTGGTTAAGATAATAATTATAGCTCTAAGAGTTTCCAACCCCTTAGTTACAGTTTAGACTCGATCATCCGAAGCCTCGATATGGAAATATGGAAAATTCTCACCACTCGCTCCTAACTCCATCCAATTTGCTGATTTACACTGTTTAAACAACATATTTTGGAACATCTTCGATAGAAACTTGCTTGCTCACTTCCGTTTGAGGTATTTATCACTTGATTTCAGTCGAAAACGCTTTTTATGAGCTGTAATTAAACGTCAAAATGCTGATATGCCAAGATGCTGTTCCCTCATCTGCAATGTTTTCCTCGAAAACAGTTTGTTGAATAAGAATAGTATTGCACTGTTTGTTTCACTGCTTATCTAACATTGTCATGTGACGGCATCTTCTGAAAAATGGGCGTGGCCAACCATTCTATAAATAACCTTAGGTTTTCTCGCTTTGTTAGACAAATGTTATCGGAGAATAGGTTATATAACTGATAATCAACAAACATATTCAACATGACATTGCGTGTTGTTAGGTGGTGTAAATTTGTACGTGAGGTATTTAGAGTTTCAATAATGTTTATTTATCGAAGATTGCAATAATTGATGACCGATTATTCATAAACATATCGCCGGTAAAAGCTACAAAAAATATCAGCTTACGGAGTTCATGATAGAGAAAACAACAAATTAGAATCACACCAATTTTCAACGTTACTCCGTGGAACGGTAATCGAAATGACTGTTGAAACGGTTTGTTATAACAAAGTTACATAATGGAGTTATGAAAACTGACTTGAAACAAACTTATATTACTTAATTTCCAATGACAGCCTTTTCTGGAGTTAATTTGTATAAGTCACTGCTGTATAACAAAGCTGACAGCAGCCTTCTTATTGACGTTTAGGCCAGCTTGTTTACTATGAAGCCTCGTGGAGAGATGTGGAAGCGCGCCTGGACCTGCCGTGGAGATAACAACAAATCGTCGAAGTCATCGGATCGAATCTTGAGAAAGACGAAGTTCATCAAAAAAGGAAAATCTAAAAGTTCGTCATGAAGAGGGTTTCACAAGAATCACAGTTAGAGAGCGCGAAAGGATTGTTTTTTTTTCATACAAATTCTATTTTTTTTTTCTAAATAAATCGAGCAGAAACAAGCGTACCAAAATAGTCAGAGATACAATTCTAATTGGCTTCGTCGTTGATTAAAATTCTAATAAGAACTGTTTGTTTACATGTAAGCTAGGTAACGCTTAGACAACTGTTTTCAATCTATCTTTCCTTTTCAGTGTGCGCTTTGATTTGACAGCACAGCCGTTAACCACGCCCCCTTTTTTTTCGTTGAATCTTTTGTTAGCTAGCAGTGTGTTGTCAAATACATTTGTACAACTTACTCTGATAACTTGCATCTGAGCAATTCTCGCTGAAACCGTCCCACTAGATGCACATGTTCTCAAATCGTTACGGGAATGTTCTCATTCGATTCAGCGCACCAAAAAATCATAAAAACAACCTTCGAACCAATGAAAATGTCAGCCGTTAGCCACCTGTAAATAAAAACATGTTTTGAACAATGGATTTTTTCGAAAAAATGCCCTAATTTGAAGAAATGATATCTCCCAAAATACATTACCAAACATCAAAAACTTATATATCGTTGGAAAGGTAATCGCGAGGGCTTTCTATCGCACTTTGATAAACATTTTGAAAATTATTTTTTCAAGGGTAATTTTAAGGGTTTTTGGGAAACTTACTCTTAATTTTGAATTTTGACCGTGTTCGCAACCACTTATCGTTACGAAACCATTTTTTGGACAATTTTGCATAAAATCAACTTGAGAAAAGTAGTGTAATGAAATAGTTTTTGTATAGTTATTAACGGATTAAAGAAATTGGTCAAAATTCATTTAAAAATAACCAAAGCTCAGACTTCAGAAATGAGCCTTATTTACAGGCAAAACAAAGCAGGATTGTATTTGAGCCGAATGTACAGTCATCTGAGGCAAATCTGGACATATAGGATAAATAGGGACAGCTATTTCAACTATGCTTTCTGTCATTAGATCATATTTTTAATTTGTTTATGTAAAAGCATACATAAACAAACAAGTTTTTAAATATGAAGCTTTTAAGTACTCTGAAAACTAATGTCCTTACTTAGACTGTAGTCTCGATTCGCCACATTTCACTGAAGTAATATTTTATGTACAGAATTTGTTTCAGGAAGGTCTGCTTTATTTGTATAACCTCAATTGTGCACATAAAAGTGCAAAGTTGAAATCAATATTTTTTTATCAAGTTAAAATTTGGTGGGGCTGTTGATACCATCAAAACAAGCAAGAAACTCGATTTTCGTCCAAATCGAACTACCCCCTCTATTTGACACAAGACAATTTACGATAAATTTGTCTTTATTTGGGGTAAATAACAACCCCCAATTGAAAACTGGATGATAAAATTAACTTTAAAAACAAAAAAATGTTAAAAATCTCTTTGCCCCACATGCAGTGCAAAGCTACGCAATTGATTTTTTTTTATGGTATTTGCCTAGTTCTCGACATAAAAGCGATTTGAGGTAAATCGTAGTACCTAGGTACTACGTTTTGAAGGCAAGTGATAGGGGTACCATTTTGTATATATATCGAATCAAAAATATTGTATGGTCGGTGACAGAATGATTGTCACTAGGTGCGTACCTTTGCCCCGCTCTTCTCTATTTTATGCAAAAAAAATATGTTGGGATTCATTCAACTTTAATTTTAATTGCTCTAAATATGAAAACCAATTATAAAGTTTTCATTTGCGCAACATAAATACACTGAAACTAGTTTTAATTGAAAAACAGAATACACCTATTAATTCTACGTAATATCATCTTTCTAGTGAATTCTGGTTCGACTTTGTACTACTTGCGGTTTTACAGATATGGCAGTTTGAAAATGAAGGTTTTTAACATTGTTAGCAAAAAAAAGCGAAACTTTGGGGTGGTGTCAAATAAAAGGGCGTAGTTCGATTTGGACGAAAATCGAGTTTCTTGCTTGTTTTGATGGTATCAACAGCCCCACCAAATTTTAACTTGATAAAAAAATATTGATTTCAACTTTGCACTTTTATGTGCACAATTGAGGTTATACAAATAAAGCAGACCTTCCTGAAACAAATTCTGTACATAAAATATTACTTCAGTGAAATGTGGCGAATCGAGACTACAGTCTAAGTAAGGACATTAGTTTTCAGAGTACTTAAAAGCTTCATATTTAAAAACTTGTTTGTTTATGTATGCTTTTACATAAACAAATTAAAAATATGATCTAATGACAGAAAGCATAGTTGAAATAGCTGTCCCTATTTATCCTATATGTCCAGATTTGCCTCAGATGACTGTACATTCGGCTCAAATACAATCCTGCTTTGTTTTGCCTGTAAATAAGGCTCATTTCTGAAGTCTGAGCTTTGGTTATTTTTAAATGAATTTTGACCAATTTCTTTAATCCGTTAATAACTATACGAAAACTATTTCATTACACTACTTTTCTCAAGTTGATTTTATGCAAAATTGTCCAATCTTTCGAATGAAAATGGTTTCGTAACGATAAGTGGTTGCGAACACGGTCAAAATTCAAAATTAAGAGTAAGTTTCCCAAAAACCCTTAAAATTACCCTTGAAAAAATAATTTTCCAAATGTTTATCAAAGTGCGATAGAAAGCCCTCGCGATTACCTTTCCAACGATGTATAAGTTTTTGAAGTTTGGTAATGTATTTTGGGAGATATCATTTCTTCAAATTAGGGCATTTTTTCGAAAAAATCCATTGTTCAAAACATGTTTTTATTTACAGGTGGCTAACGGCTGACATTTTCATTGGTTCGAAGGTTGTTTTTATGGTTTTTTGGTGCGCTGAATCGAATGAGAACATTCCCGTAACGATTTGAGAACATGTGCATCTAGTGGGACGGTTTCAGCGAGAATTGCTCATCTTATTCTGGCAAGTTATACAACAGAAAAAGTGCGCTTTTTCCAATGCACAGGAGTTGTAGAACAAGTTGTGGTAACGAGGCCGATCGGTTATACAACCAGTTAGGAAATACGTTTATCTGACAAAGTGTGTTGCTTGGGGAAGTTTCGATTATCCAAAGTTCGATTATCTAAATGGTTTGTATGGGACTTCGGATAATGGAATCACGAACAAAATTGTATTTTTTTTCGTATTTTTTTCATTTTCATGTTTTTAACATAAAATTTTAGTTCTATGATCCCATTTTAGTCAAATTTGAGTTGTTGATTGCCTATAAAAACATTGAATGCATTTTTTCAATTTTGCATCACCGCCATTTTGGTCGCCATCTTGGATTACAAATCCTAAGCTCGACAATCAAAAATTAGACAACGAAAAAAAAAATTCGTGATTCGATTATCAGAAGTGAAATTTTTCCGAGGCCTTCGGATAATCGAGTCTGGATAATCGAGTGGAAATTTTCAATTCCATACAATTAGCTGTTTCTCACTATTGAAACAAATTTCTTGCAAAACTTTTGATGGAAACTTACTTTTTACAGTATACGTGACACAAGATAGCGCGCACGTGGCCCAACAATAGTTGCCCAATTGGGTACTAAAATAAGCTTAGATTGCTGATATTATTGTTTACAGCGATAAAGCTTATTTTTCTGAGTACAATGACCCTTTGTACGACCACAAAGTGTTTAAAATTGATTTTCAAATCAATTTTGAAAAAAATATCCTCGCGGTCCTTCTTGACAGAAAAGCTCCTACTTGACACCATCGAAAAAATGTTGTCTTGTCAATATTTTTTTTGCATTAAAATAAAAAAAAAGTGATCAGAAATGGTTATTAATCGTGTTTTTTACCGTTGTACATAAAAATTTACATAGGGCTTTAGTACCCAATTGAATATGCCCGTTTCGCGTAATTTACCAAATTTGTTGATAACCTAGAAAATCGCATTTTTTATTTTTTTTATTTAATATTTTTAATCTTGTGATTTGGGTAAAACTGTGTTCATATATTGTAATTAAAAACATTATTTAATTTTTCATACAGGTCTACATGAATTTTTATAGGCCATGGAAAATGTGTTTTTTTTTAATTTTCTGATCTATCATTGACATATAAGTGTAGGCATCGATTTAGAAAATATATTTTTTTTTTTGAATATTTTTATTGAACTTTTCATTACTTAAATTTTAAGGTGGAGGAAAATTGTGCATCAAAGTTACATGGTTTTCTTATAAAAATATAATTGCATATAGACAACAAATTTAACCCTGACCAATTTCGTTTTATCACTTTTCCTTCTTATTTTATTGTTTTCTTTTTTGATGATTTTGCTTGCATTTAAATTCCCGTTTTCCTTTTTTTTGTTTTTTTTTTAATTACATTTTATATTGCTGATTACAAAAATGGGCTTTGGCTATGCCGGTGTTATCCCATTCCCCAGAAATTTATTCACTGGAATAAATTATTCCTCAGAATGACCATCACACAATAATACACCATTCCCCAAGGGACCTTCTGGCCAATATTGAGCAATTTTTTAATTTTGAGTACAGTCATCCCTCATATTCGGAACAGTTTACAGATCGGCCAATGTTCAACAAATCATATAAAATCGATAATTGAACATAATGAATTGCTTTTACCTTCATGTGAAAGCTTTTCTTGCGAGCTTTCGATTGATGTATAGACCGGTTGTACATTTTTACGTTTTATATCAAGTTTTCAAAGAAAAACATTGACCCTTGAAATCCACAAATTCGGAACACTTTTTTCTTACGAAGTAAACAAACTTTTTTTTCTCTCCAGGAGTACATTTTTTTACAAAATAATGACTATGTACTCTGAAACCCATAAAACTCATGCTAAGTAATGTTTTATGGATGGTCTAATAATTTTTTGTGAAAATATCAATTAAATTCAGGTGTTCCACAATTGTGGGAGACACAATAACATCCCACAATCATGGCACAGGCAATTTGGAGGCAGTGTTTTGGTGCTCTGGATAAAATGGTCTGGAAACGCAGTTTTTGTTTAAAAAGTATTACTTTTACTGGTGAAATAGCAAGAGAGTGTCCAAATAAAGGCCCTAAAAATAGCAGGGTCGGCAGAAAAGCTGCATTTTGCATTCTATTGACAAATTAAGACAAAAGTGTTCCGAATTTGTGGGTGTTCCGAATATGTGGGATGACTGTATTTAAAGATTTAAAGATTTTGGACTCGAATTCATGATCTTCTAATCTTTTTCGTCATAGGAAAAGTCTCGACAAAAAAAGGTATTTGAAAACTTTTCCGTTGACAAAAGTTATATCACATACATACTATGCACAATTTGCATTTTATCCATATATCATTGTTAAGGCAATAGCCTTTTAACTCTTCAAAGTCCTAATCGATCCTTATTGAGCACAAGTGATGTTTTCATCATGATTGCTTTCGTCAGGCAAAAACATCACGTGTGTTCTGCTAAACCAGCAGACACACCAAGTGCATCGCAAATATTATTAAACCATCAATCACCACATCGGTGCTCGCGAGATCAACTTGTAAAAACATAATTCCGTACCTCCCAACATCTCACTTGAGCGCCATCACGACCTGGCACGCGCAAAGTACCATCAATAAACTGATCTCCCCTTAACGCATTAATCACATAATAAGAAGTTTGCAACTATAGCCTGGTACCAAGTAGAAGCTCAGACCAAGCTTTGGGGTGAGGCAGGAGGGTAAGGTGATCCGCTCCATGAATGGAAACTATCTAAACAATGTAATCGCACTTGAAGCGCACGCAAACGCGTGAAGCCTGTGGTGGGACTTATTAGTAGCCACCCCATCGCGTTAACATCATAATAAGCCACCCCAAGAATGATTTGCCCCTGCAGATTGGTGAGCCTCATGCATTCGCAGGCGTTTAAGGAATGTCAACAAACTACGTGATTGAAAAATTTCTATTACCCTAATTTCCAACGAAATTATCAAATATATATTTTTTTCATAAATCCTCCTAAATCTATAACGTAATTTACGAATGCACCCTTTTGGCTTCGACTGAGTTCCATTCAATAAGATTCATTGGTCATCGTCGCAAAAAAAACGGCTACATGCAAATCTTGTCAGCTTCTGAAAGTTCGCGCACTTTTGATGCTGAGCGGAGTTGTGCTACCAAAATTCCCACGTAATTAAATGGCCTATTGTCGAAGGGGGGCTTATGCTAAAATTAAGTAAAGATAACCACCCCGTAACCTTTTTAACACACGCCGTTTTTTGCCAACTCAGTATAAATTATGATCAACTTTCAAGGTTAGACGGTGTTGATTTTTTCCTATTCGGTTAGTCTAATGCAAATAAATGAAAATTAAGCTGGTTTCTCTATTGTGCGCTATTATGCGTCTGTTTTATGTTGTGTCTCGCTGCTAAAAAGCCTGTGAATAGCCTCCAAATTGGAACCGTTTGTAGGGAAATAATTGAGCTTTGTACGCACGGGCAGAGAAGGGGTTTCAATTCCGAGATCGGACCTGTTTGATTTGTACTGTTTTTGGAAGTGGATTGTGGCTGTGACAATAAATCGGAACGATGCATAATATTACTGATCATTGCATCGATATCGCAATAAAACGCAGCGGAAAAAGTGTTTTTGCGTGGCTAAACATTATGACTCACAGTTAACGAAAATTTGGAATCGTTTTATTGACCAGTTCAATAAATTTTAATGAATCAACTCAGACATCAGACGTAATCAGTTTCCACGAAGAGCAAAAAAAAGTACTACCGTAAACCATGGTGACATTGGTTGGATTTTAATTTATTATTTCAAATATTACTCAAGCGGTAAGACTTTTTCAGGATGATTTTTTTTTCAATGGTGCATTAAAAAATAGTTTCGTTGAAAATTGGAATTTTAAATACCGGGATGACTTTGATAGTTAGATGTTTCTTACAAATTTCAGCCTAGAAGTGTGCAAATTTTATTCATTATGTCATGTTGATCATTAGTAAGGATACTTTAAATGATCTCTAGAAACATTCACAATAATTTTTTTACTTAACTAAGTTTATTAACTTTTGATAAAATATACAACAGTACAACGTAGAAACGTACACAGCACTTGAAATCAACATTTTCTAATCAAGTTCAAATTTGGTGGGGCAACAAGCAAGAATCTCGATTTTCGTTCAAATCGGAATACTCAATCCTCGCTAACACCATCCCAAAGTTTCACTTTTTTTTGGCAAAAATTGTTAAAAACCTAAAAAATACAAAGCTGCATATATCTTTTCCAATTTGCTTTATTTTTAGTTTACGAGATATTGAATATTGGATCTAAAAATTTTGATTTTTCAGTTTTACACTTTTTTGTGCACGATTGAGGTGGAATGACATCAAAACTTATTTTTTGAACAAAAAAAAAACAAGTTTACAAGAATTTATTTTACTGAAAATTCTTATGAGTCAGAACATGTTTTTGTATTCTTCTTCCAAATATTCTCAGTGTAAAATTTAACAAAGAATCCCATAATGTATAGACCGTTTTCCGATTCGAATTCATCCAATTCAATAGATTAAAAAATATAAACATTGGAATAATAAGCCATATTTTCAACACTTCACTGAAAAAAGTGTTTTAAAATGCATTTTACGCTAGTTCTGTTGTTTTGCAATCATAAGTTTTCAAAACATGTAAGATTTGATGAAAACAAAAAAAAAAATGTGAAAAAAAATCTTTTTGCGGTATATCGACAATTTTCAAAAATTGAAAAGATTTTAGAATAAACCCCAACATGTTAAAAATTAATCTTAACACAGGGGAATGCATTTTAAATTGATTTCAGCTGATTGAACTTACTTAAATGTCCATTGAAATTTTGAAGTTTTTTGAAAAAGTATTTTTTGGCCCTTGATTTTTAGGGCCAATTTTGAAGTAGGGGTGACAAAAACTTTTGAAAATATGTGTACCAGCCTTATAAGAAACTTCTAAATCCAATCAAGTAAATATAATTTGGTGAATGTAACCACTCTTGCAAACATGAACACAGTTTTTCTTTAATAGGTTTGATGAGAATTTATTTTAATATTTTTTTTTATTCTCTTCCAAATCAATTTATTTATGACTTTGAAAAAAAAAATGAGTTTTATTTTTATTTTTTTAAACAACAGTTTGTTTCAAAAGCTTGAAGAGATTTTTTTCAAATTCAAACAAACTTTAATATCCTTTCAAAATATTTGACACTTATTTCAAAAATGTTTTGTGGCTTTCTTTCATTCTTTCAAACACAAGCAGGTTAGGCCGCTGCAAATATTTTCAAAGTTCTTCTTCAAAATTGGCCCAAAAAATCAGGAGGCAACAACAATTTTTTTTTCTAAAACCTTCAAAATGGTAGTGGAAGTAGGAGTTAGGGGAAATATACCCATTTTAATCACTCTAAGCCGTTCGACCAATTCTCATCACTTTTGCCGTTTTCCGCTATTAAATCAACATTTTCAAATGTATCAACAATGGAGAGTTGCTTGCTCACTTTTATTTGATCTATTTATTACTTTGGAAAAGTCAAAAACACATTATGAAAGCTGTAATTCATGTTCAAAGTGCTGATAGGCTGATAATAGAAAAAGGCTGAAAAAGGGTATAATTCCCCTATATCAACATAAACAAACACTTTGTTCATCCAAATTTTAAAACTATGGCCTGTTATTGATATTATATTTTTTTCTTTTTTGTATAAAATTCACCAAAAAGATGATTTTCAACCACTTTTGAAAAAAGGTTACATAAAGAGTTCGATAAAAATATTTTCAAATATATCCTTTTTGCTCCCGATGCATCAAAAACCGCATTCAATGTTTTCATACGACCTTTTCAAATATTAGCTTACTATGTTTTCTAAAAGCCCAATTAATTTACTTTCATTTACGTCCAAGAGGTTGATTGTTGAAATGGCCCGGAGTTATGATTTTTGAAAAATGTGGTTTATGCTAAAATCGACGAAAATGGCAAACAGTAGTAAGTAGCCACTACATAATTACACTAATTATAACTGCCCCTCCCTCGCTCCACACACCAGAACTTAATTCGCTCTTATATCAGGCTTCACGATATTATCGATTCCGGCCGCGATCTGCGCGCGCTCAGAGGACGATTAAAACAAAGCAAAAAAAGAAAAAAGAAAAGAAGCCACGCAACGACGACACACATTCGCGCGTCAAAATCAACACTGCAACGCGTAAAAGCCGGCCAGCATGCAGATATTTGGTGCCATCCGCACTAAAGTACATAAACAAGCACGTAGCTCGCATTATTTTTTCTTTTTTGTTTTATTTGAGCCCAAAATCACCACGTTTTTAAATTCCGTGCGGCGTAATTTCTCTACAACAGTAGGTCTAGTAGGTATTTGGAGGTGGTTGGGGGCGAAGTGTGATATGTCACAGCTGTTCGATTATGAAATAGTAGGCACTTTGTTGATGGAAATTTCTGTGACAGTTAAGAAATATTCAAGCTTAAATAACAAAAAAAAAACTTAAAAAAAATAACAAAAAAAACTTAAAAAAAAATCAAATTCACTAAGTCATGAATGATTTTTTTGTTCCGCTTGTGGCAGTGAGACACTTAAAAATCGTTGCTTCTGTGCTCTCTTATGAGCAATTCCAGCTCAAATCAGGAATTTTCCTGGTACTTTTGTACCGGACCCTCTCCGATTTCAATGAAACTTTGTAGACATGTTATCCTAGGCCTATATAAGCCATTTTTGTGTATATGGAGCCAATCGACCTCGAGAATAACATTTGAGAAGGGCGTAAGGTATTTAAATATTTTTGTATTTTGCAATTTAAAAATTACTGTATCTCGAAGCCGTTGCATCGTATCAAAAAGTGGTCAAAGACAAACTTGTAGGAAATTGGACGGGCTTTCTACACTGAAACAAAAATACATGCCACTTCTATGAGATTTTCGATTTTTAAGTTTAAAGGTTAAATTTTAAGGTGATGTCACGATTTTTTTTCGCTCAAAATTTTTGAGGAAATACCCTAAGATGTTACCAAAAGACTGACGAAAAATGCAGGATGGTATAAAAAGTAAATCTTTCCCAGTTCCTGAGGGGAACACCCTTGAAGAGTATCGGTGCCGGCATTTACAAAGCGGATTCAGTGGCAGTTTCATTCTCAACTTAATGTTAACATGTTAGGGTTAATGTTAACATTCCATCGGTCGCCTTCCTAAGGTGTCGTGATAAGGTCCAGTTTGTGGCGATACACTACCTTCCCTTTACTAAGCAATCGAATCCAGAAGAGAAACGATCACCAGTTGTGTTGGTCCGAGCCGGGATTTGAACCCCGATCTACCGCTTACTAGGCGGGAGCGTTACCACTAGGCTACGTGGCTCGGTCATGTCTCTCTGGTATGTCTCTCCTAAAAAAATACAAAAATCATTTACTAAAACTGTTTTTTTGAAAAGTGGTCTAAACGTCAAAATTTTTAAAAACCGGTAGTGGGAATCGATTTCCCAGACAATTTTACATAAAAGTCTCCATATTGACGATTGTCCTATGTCCAATCCTTGGGGAGATACAGCGGTTTTAAAAATAAAAATGATGAAAAAACTGGTTTTTGGTGGTTTTTTGGCAATTTCTATATGACAGACTTGGTTTTTTAGTCTCGTAAATATTTTTACCGGAAAGCTCGTCCAATTTCCCATAAGTTTGCCTGTGACAGCTTTTTGATTTGACTCGTTTTGATATTTACGTAAGCTAATTTACTATCCAGGTTTCTACCACACTGAAAAAAATATTCTATTTTCAGTTATTAGCAATGTAATTAAGCTTATATCTGGAAGCATTAACATCCAATTGAAAAGCTGTCACAGGCAAATATGGAGACTTTCATGTAAAATTGTCTGGGAAATCGATTCCCACTACCGGTTTTTGAAAATGTTGACGCTTAGACCACTTTTCAAAAACAGTTTTAGTAAATGATTTTTGTATTTTTTTAGGAGAGACATACCATCCTGCATTTTTCGTCAGTCTTTTGGTAACATCTTAGGGTATTTTCTCAAAAAATTTTGAGCGAAAAAAAATCGTGACATAACCTGAAAATTTAACTTTTAAACTTAAAAATCGAAAAATATCCTAAAAGTGGCATTTATTTTTGTATTAGTGTATTTTTATCAGAAAGCTCGTCCAATTTCCTACAAGTTTGTCTTTGACCACTTTTTGATACGATGCAACGGCGTCGAGATACAGTAATTTTTAAATTGCAAAATACAAAAATATTTAAATACCTTACGCCTTTCTCAAATGTTATTCTCGAGCACTATTGGCTCCATATACACAAAAATGGCTTATATAGGCCTAGGATAACATGTCTACAAAGTTTCATTGAAATCGGAGAGGGTCGGGTACAAAAGTACCAGAAAAAATCCTGATTTGAGCTGGAATTGCTCTTATGCTAACTAGATAGGAAAACCAGCAAGCTTTGAACAAGAGAGCACAGAAGCATCGAAATGTTTCAGTGGTCTAGAATTTCGCAAAAAATAACCTGATAAATACATTTTGTATTTTTTATTTGTGTGAAACTTTGTCCATCGAATTCTAAGTCATTTTGCATAATTAGTTTCTTCATACAATTCTCCATACATTTCAATACGACATAAACTTTGAAAAATATTTCCAACGGCCTAAAAGGTTGAGTAAATTTGGCACAGATGACACACCTTTTAAAATCTGATCAATGGTTTCCAAGACATCATCGATTGAAAATTGAGGGTCAGTTGGGTAGAACTTGGAAAACTATTATTTGTTAATTTTAATTTTTTGAAAGGCCATATCACATGCCATATCTCAGCTACCAAAGTTTGGATCAATCAAATGTCCAAAAAATCAAATTGTAGAGAATTATCACAGCTTTTTGAATATATGTGTTTCAAAGAAATGTACTTAAAATCAAATTGTAGAAAATTATCACAGCTTTTCGAATATTTTTTTTTTCAAAGATAGACATGGCTGGACACTATTTTATAAATTTTAAAAAGACAATTTATCAAAATTTTACAAAGGTATTAATCGATTTGGAAATTCATTTTACTTTAAAAAAGTTTTTTTTTGATTTTTTTTTGCGTGTGTTTTTGGGTTCATTCAAAAAACACACTATTTAAAATTAAAAAGTCATAATAAAAAAGATTTCCAAAAAAGTGTCCACGTGATTTATGGATGGTCCCATCCTAATTTTTGTACATTTTCATTTAAAAAATATGGTACACAGTATAAAAAATCATGGTAATATTACATCTGGGAAGGGGTACATCTTTTATGTCAGAAAAAATGTGTAATTTTACCTAAATTTCAAGCGGACTTTCGTCGTGTTTCCTCCCATGTTTTGTGTGGAAACTGGTTTTTAAAATCGAGAAACTGGACCTTCTTGCAGCAAATTTGGTGAGATCAATCCATTATATTATATGAATAACATGACAAAACTATATGCATATAAACTGCATAATGCACTACAGACTTTACACTACACTAACAAACGAACAATTCTAAAATGACTTAACGAATTAAACCATTTTTCATTGGCCGAATGAAATTCCCACATCGTTCCAACATTTGTTCTCGATTGAAAAAAATAGCCAAAAATCACGTGGAGGCAATCGTTTTAAAAAAGGTGGAACGATGTTTTCAGTCGCAGAAATTACAGATTTGTTCAAATCAAGTTCTGCAAAATTTTAGGATCATCTAGACGTTCTTACAAATCACTGGAAACAAGAATCGTCCCGATTGGTTGAGTTATGCCCGAGAACCAGCGAGTTGAAGTTACCGTTCCACCTTTTTTGGGAGGCTTGGGCGTCCGTGTAAGTTGGACATTCACGATACAATAGTCCTTGTAATCAGGATTCAGTGTCTTAATACTCAAACAGACAAAAAAAAGTTGGACATGCGTTGGGCGTTCCAGTGTTAAAACTTCCTTCCAAACCACCCAAAATAAAATCCGTCCACTTTCAAAAGTCGCGTGGGTTCCCCGCACTTTTGCAACTAGCGAGAAAAAATAATCATAAAGCATTTTTTGAAATATTTTTTTATACATCGCATAAACTGGTGGAAACAAATATATTGGGTCCTGAAGTTACACAGTAAAAAATAATGTAAATTTGGAAGCTGTAATTTTGGAAGGTTCAATATTACCTCTTTTATGATGTAATTTTACCTCAATTTTGACTGAAAAAGTGACCAGTAAAGTGGTAAAATTACACATTTCCAGAGATAAAATTACACCTTTTTCTGACATAAAAGATGTACCCCTTCCCAGATGTAATATTACCATGATTTTTTTTTCTTTGTAGGTTTAAATTGCTGATGTACAAGGGTTATTTTTCTTAGCGTAATAATATTTAAATCAAAAATTTAAAAAGATTAAGGTTATTTTAAAACGTCAGCTTTTCTGCTTACTAATTTGTTTTTTTTAATTAAATGTCTACTCCTGTTTTTCCAATTCCGCGTTGAAAATTGCAACCCAAGGTCGGTGTGTGGTTCGAACTGTTTGGCAGTTGGTTGCTGGAAAATGTTCAGTGGGCCAAAGCCGCAATTGCCGGTGTCTTGATCACGTAAACCACAGTCCTTAGCACAAGTTTCACACTTTTTTGCACAATCACTTTTTTTTCAATTACGAATGTCCATTTGGTGAGTCCTTGAGACACTGTTGTTTGCACACTAATTTGTATCACTAATCAGCAGCAATTGACTTTCGAACCAATCACGCAAGCCATTCCAACCTGTTAAACGCGAACCGTTTTATAGCTCAACCGACTGACCCGCGCTAGAACTAAACAGTTTGGCTCTAAATAGTTGTTTATAAAATCTTAAGGAAACGCCACAATATTTCCCGCGTATCGCGCGCGCACACACACCTTGCTCGCGATCAGAGGGAAGTTGAAGTTTGGAGTTGGACAATATCGCGGTTCGCGCGGAGACTTGGCACTGGGTGTCCAAAACTAGCGACGGTTAAAAAGATACTAACAAAAGCTGTCGGCTGCTCGCGCCAAGTTTCCGCGGTCCGGGCGCGCGCGCTCGGTCGTCAAAAGCCGCGTGAAACACATCGACAATAAGTTCATAAGTTGCGCGCGCGCCACCTCCCCCGCAACCGGCCATACGAAAGAGAGAGAGAAAGAGAGAGGGAGGAAAATTCGCATAGAATTGAAAATGAACAAACAGAAGCCAGCCGGCATAGCGCCATACGCCACACATGCTTCTTGAGGCGCGCGCGCGTGATACGCCTCGGGAGCTTTCGCGGTTTTCGTGCTGCCAAGCTACCGATCTATGTTCTAGTCGCGGCTAATGTTGTTGACCATCGTAGTCGGCAGCGACAGACGACGTCGTGTTTATGAGGTGTATTGTTCTGAAGTTGAATCCAGGGGTTCTGATTTTATAATACGAAACTTAAACGTCTGAAATCTCGAAAAACTCTGTACGTGATATTTGAACAAACCCTTAGCCCGAGCAGGGGTAAATAACACGGGAATACCAAATTTTGGTATTACTTGGGCAAATAACAGGGACCAAAATGTGCCCTTGGTTGCCCAGTAATAGATGGTAAAATACCATGAAATCATACCAAAGTCTAGTATGTGGAAGGGCACAACAATACCAAACCATGTTATTCCAAGGGTAAAATAATACCTCAAAATAAAACCATTTCAATACCAAGTTGAGGTCTTCTGGATTTTTGAACAATGCTTGTATACCAAAACTTGGTATTGCCATGGTTTTAATTTTAGGTATTCCCGCGCCCTTGGAAAATCCGATTTTGGTATTCCTGTGGTCTTCCACATACATGATTTTGGTATGATTTCATGGTATTTTACCATCTATTACTGGGCAACCAAGGGCACATTTTGGTCGCTGGTATTTGCACAAGTAATACCAAAATTTGGTATTTTCATACCATTTTTAGTGCAGCAGTTGCAGTTAGTGAAAAAACGGAAATGATCCATATGCAACAGCCAAATCTACTCACCTGATGATTCCATGTTGTTCTTAGTGATATTCTTCACCACACCGAATGCATTTGTCATTGATGAACGGCCTGTGCTTGAAGTTCTTGAAGCTTCTGAATAATAACAAGATTGAAAAATAAGTGTTATTAAAATGAAACTGGATTGAAATTCACCAAAATTCAAAAATCTTTCGATTGACTCTCTCGTTGTCGATATTGAAGGGACCGTCGAGAGCGGGAGTTATCAAATTATAGAACGAAAAATCAAAGCAATCTATTTGAAGGGACTGAAAAATTTATTGACAGCTGGAGAAATATTGGTATCGAGAAGATCGACAGCCAGAGAGTCCACTGTATTTGGTTAGAAATTTCAACAATATAAAAAAAAATCGTAATGGGTATATCAAAAAATGTTATAACCAGCTTTAACATTAAAAAAAAAATATTATCTTGTCAAAATTGGTAAAAAAATTCCCATAGTTTCAGAGAAAATTGATGAAACCTTTCAATACCAAAATAATACCAAAACATGCCATCCTGACTTGAAATTTTCCACAATTTCAAGTCATTTCTGTAGGGGGTATATCAAAAATGTTTGAAATCAAGTTTGAAATTTCCGGTTTTCAATGAAAGCATTCGCTTTGAGACATCATTTTAGCGCAAAATTAATTATTTTGTCAAAATTGGTCAAAATTTTCCCATAGTTTCAGAGGAATTTGATAAAACACTTTAATACCAAAATAATACCAAAATGTGCTATCCTGACTTAGAAAATTTTCCACAATTTCAAGTCATTTCTGTAAGGGGTATATCAAAAATGTTTAAAATCAAGTTTGAAATTTCCGGTTTTAAATTAAAGCATTCGCTTTGAGACATCATTTTAGCGCAAAATTAATTATTTTGTCAAAATTGGACAAAATTTACCCATAGTTTCAGAGGAATTTGATAAAACACTTTAATACCAAAATAATACCAAAACATGCCATCCTGACTTAGAAAATTTTCCACAATTTCAAGTCATTTCTGTAGCAAGTATATCAAAAATGTTTAAAATCAAGTTTGAAATTTCCGGTTTTCAATTAAAGCATTCGCTTTGAGACATCATTTTAGCGCAAAATTATTTTTTTTGTCAAAATTGGTCAAAATATTCCCATAGTTTCAGAGGAATTTGATAAAACACTGTAATACCAAAAAAAAAAAAATACCAAAATGTGGTGTTCGACCATTGACAAATTCTGCAATTTTGCAATATCAAAACAATACCTTAAAATGGTATGATACCACATTTTGCTCTTGCATAATCCTCAAGACAAATTTTAAAGGGTCCAGGAATACCAAAATTTGGTATTGATACCAGAGAAAGGTATTATTGCGCATTTCCCTTGTTATTTATCCATGCTTGGGAGGTTGGCTTGAGATGGACGAATTTTCAGAACAAGTTTTTTCGGTTGTTTTTGGGCTCCCAAACAACTCCCCAAAATTTGGGACCGATTTGTTGTGTCCACACTTTGCGCAATACATTTCAATTTTATATGGGAATTTCATGAAAATTGTAAAATGTTTTTTTTTTGAAAAAGTAGTACAAAAAACCATTTTTTTCCTAAAATCTATAAAAGAAGTTAGAAACAGATTTTGGCATTTTTTTATTGTGGATTTAGTTGACATTTTAGAGCCCACAAAAGACCCACCGCCTATATCACCGAACTGACCGTACAATGTCATATATTACAGAAAAATAAAACTTTTATTTAAAATTAGACTCCCGATTTGATTGCGTACTCAGAATTTCGAAAAACACACCAAACAAGTTTTAAAAACTCTGCCAATTTCCGTTACTCAACTGTAAAAAAAATTGAACATGTCATTTTATGGGAAATTTAATGTTCTTTTCGAATCTACATTGACCCAGACGGGTCATTTTTTCACTTAGAAAAAAATTACTTTCCTCGTGTCTTCGCATGTAAATAATGCCCAGCCAATCGGTATTGCACTGCAGTCCAGTCGCATTGTCCAGATCAGAGCAAAGGGAACACCGCAAAAGTAGCGCCGCAAAAAGACAATTGTCTTTACAAGACCCCGCGCGGCAAATAATAGCTGCTGGGAAGAGCTTGAAAAATGACACGAAAAAATTGTCACCGCGGTTCTAGCAATACATAGCGCACAAGGCACAAGGAAAGGAGTTTACAGCATCTGGATGGAACAGCACTTTCCCTCTCAATAGGGACTGTGTTATAGATCTGAAAATGCTTAATAACAGTAAAAATGGGTAACACGATACAATAGTCCTTGTAATCAGGATTCCGTATCTTAATACTCAAACAGAAGAAAAAAAGAGACATGTTCCAAAAAAAATTACAGTTGAGTAACGGAAAATGGCAGAGTTTTTAAATTTTTGTTAGTGTTTTTTCGATGAAAAACACGTTTTTTCGGAATTCTGAGTACGCCATCAAATCGGACGTCCAATTTTACATAAAAGTCCTTTTGATACCAAATTTCTATCTCTTCACCGTTTCAGACCGCATGTTCAAAAATTGAAGGGGTCGTACCGCCCCTCCGTCACGAGATATCAAAAAACGGACTTCGGAAAAAATACACTGAAAGAAAAATACATGCCGCTTCCATGAGATTTTTTTATTTTTAAATATAAACATTACATTTTAAGATGATGTTACATTTTTATTCTTTCGAAATGTTTGAGGAAATAGCCTAAGATATTTCAAAAAATACTCTCGAAAAAGGCAGAAGGGATAGGCATCCTTAAAAAAATACAAAAATCATTTAACAAAAGTTTTGTTACAAAACTGTTTAATTTTAAAAGTGGTCTAAACGTCAAGATTAAAAAAAAGATAGTTAGAATCGATTCTCTAGCAGGGGTGCTCAAAGTTTTTGAATGGCGGGCCAAGTTTAAAGCTCACATGAGCCCGCAAAACCGTGAAACAAAAAAATTAAAAAAATAATTATGTTTTTACAATCTATAAGGCTGAAAATACTTTGATCAGCTGAAGATTTCAAATAATTTTACGTACTTTTTTACATTTTCGTCATTTAAATATTAAAATACAAAAAATAACACTTTGCAAACAGTTTTGTTTAAAAAGCTTTTAATCAGTTTATTAAAATTTATTAAAATTCACAAAACTTAAAAAATAAAAAAAAAACATGCGCTGTTCTTTGCAATTTGCATGCCTAAACAAATATTGAAATCAGGTTAGGCTGCTGCATATATTTTTGTTAGAAGTTTATATGCCACGGGCTGGTTAAGGTCGTGGGGTGGTTGATCATTTGATTTGTGCTCTAACATGGTTAAAACTGTTGTCCCAATTCGCCCCAGTTGACGGTACACGAAAATAAATTTGGCCAATTTTAAAGTTACTTTTTATTCACAAAAAAATCAATTTAACAAAATCCGGATTTATTTATTAGTAATTTTTTTTAAAGAGATAAGGGGACAATAACCTGCAACTTTTGAGCCATAGAGAAGAATGGCCAAAAATGTTGCCGAATAGTCATGATTTTTAAAAAATCGTGTTTTTTAAATTACTTTTGGCTACAGTTTTTAATGTAAAGTCGAATTTGAAATCGAATAGTACTTTGCAAATTTTTTGATAATTGCATCGTTTTCAAAGTATGACCACTTAAAGTTTGATCTCAATTACAAATTTGCAGTTTTTATTTTTTTAATAGTGCCCATGAGGTATCATTTGAAAATGTTTTTTTTTGAGAAAAAAATCGTCTAACAAATATTGAAGATTGGAGCGCTGGTTACTGAGATACAGCGGATAAAAGAAAAACAAAAAGGTAAATTTTATTGAAGTTTTCAAAGCAGCACCTAACTAGTCCCCCTCTCCCATTTATATTGCCACTTATATTGCCCCCCTCCCATTTATATTGCAACTTAAAAAAAATTTAAGTTTTCCGTTCTCTTCGAAAACCATATTTTGAAAATTTTGGAATCAAGACCATCATTAAAAAAAGGCAAAGAATTCTATATTATGCCCTTTTGAAATGTTAGTCTTGATTCCAACATTTTCAAAATATTTTGATTAAAAAAAATCAGATAATTTAATAAATGTATTATTTTCTAATACCTACAACTTAGCCGAAGACACTAAATCGATACAGATCGATCGAAAGACAAAAATGGCTTCTTTGGTCATAGGGAAGGCCAACATAAAGTTTGAGCCAAAACAATACAAAAAGAAGATCCATCCATCAGATCCATCATGACTGCATGGCGATATTCCGTTAACATTCCAACGCCCAATGCTCCAAAAAAGTTGGAACGGTAACTTCAACTCGCTGGTTCTCGGGTCTAACTCATCCAATCAAGACAATTCCTTTTTCCAGTGATTTGTTAGGATGTCTAGATGATCCTAGAACTTTGCAGAACTCAATTTGATTAAATCTGTAATTTTTGCGATCAAAAACATCGTTCCAACTTTTTTTTCGCTTGTAAAAAAAAATCGCCAGAAATTCCGCGGAGGCTGTCGTTTTAAAAAAGTTGGAACGATGTTTTTGGTCACAGATATTACAGATTTGTTCAAATCAAGTTCTGCAAAATTTTAGGATCATCTAGACATTCGTACTAATCCCTGGAAACAAGAATCGTCCCGATGGGATGAGTTATGCCCGAGAACCAGCGAGTTGAAGTTACCGTTCCAACTTTTTTGGGAGGCTTGGGCGTCCGTGTAAGTTGGACATGCGTTGGGCGTTCCAGTGTTAAAGAACCCCTGCGAAAACCACTCATCACTGCACCACCACTGCCTGTCGCAAGGGCTTCACGGATTACTTCCATGCAGTATGGTATACCTAGTTGTTGTCGGTTTAATCACCGAAACCAAACAACCAACTGCTGCTGCGGCACTGGCGAAACACTTTCCGTTTCGTTCTATGCTCCGCGTCCACCGCGCGACTTGCCCACTTGTAATTATTTAATGCTATACGGAGGAGAAGTGAGAAGAAACCGCACGACGCGTGGGAGGTCTTATTAATTAGGCGGTTTCTAGCACATTATCAAAACGGTCTTTTGTACTGCTCGTGCTTGCATTCTACACATGCTGGTGAGCTTCTAGAACTTAGATTAGCTCTCCGGGTTGGCGATTACAAAAGATTTGTTGAAATTTACCAAGCAAAGTTTGAGCAAGAAATGTTTTCTCGTGTGAAACCTTGGCGCGTAAATTGGATACAGATTTTCACTTTTTGAACACAAGTTAAGATCTTTGAGATTTGGCGCATTCCTAATTGGGCTATGAAATCCGATAGACAAGCGATCATTAGCTCGTTATAAAGAACTCTGAATGAAGCCCAGAAAGAGTTGTCATGATCTTCATGAGCCCACTTCCATTGTTGTTCCGAGACCTAGATCGTGTATTGCCTTTGCTTTGCATAAATAAACAGTATTTTCGTGTGAGATATCGAAGTTCATTACTCACCTTACGTACATTTGTAGACCTGGAATACACACAATGCCCCCTACATCCGCATGTTTCCTCCTTAAGGCTGATATTGGCCACGATTTGACTTCGTGGCCACGATGGTTTCGAAATGGGCCCAAAGTCCGGCGTCCCACGTCGCATTTATGACCTGGGTGGTGGATTCGGGCTCAAGTGAGCTCAACATGTTTATAGGACTAATTTGGATTTTGAGTGGAGTGTGGCCCGAATGGCGGCTGTAAAGTCCACGACAGCCTGGCGGCAGCTTTAAGGCGCGAGAACGGTGAACCAGAAACGGTCGTATTGTCAGTAAAACACGGAACTGTGTAACGGTAGACATTCTACCTTTTGCGTTTTTTCAGGTGTCAGGGGTGTATCGTGGACAGAGGGTGAAGATACTCGAGATTTGGAAATACCCGGGAATCGAATGTTGCAGTTTTGCATTTCCGGGGTAATTTAAAATCTATTACATTAGGTAACTATTATTTGAATAGCAGGCAAGCTCTAAGAACAGCTTGTCAGCCTTACCGGTGCAACCCTGCGTGCTCGAAAGTGTATCTCGACGCTGTCGTGCTATCTTGTCGCACCCGCCATTTCGACGTTCCGAGAAAAACGCGTTTTAATGTTTGACCTTAAATAAACAAAAATGAGAGCACGCAATGTAAACAATAACAAACACGTTTTGTTTGGCTGACCATTCTGTGCATTGTCCCGAAGTTTGGTTGGAGTTGGTTGCTGGAGTCCCGAGTTATAATTACAAACGTTTACGGTAGTCTAACTTGTACGTGCGTCAAACGCGTTCTGACCTGAAATCCCTTTGGCCAGTTGTCGCACTTACATCAATTTTCAGGGAATGGCAAGATAGCACGACATGATTGAAATTGACAACAATGCACGGAGTTTTTTCGGTTTTTATTGAATATCTCAAGATTGAAATCGAATTTTGGGGATCTGTGAAGGTCAAAAGGTGAGGCATTGTGAGCTGCACAAAAAGGCGTTCTTAACTCAATTTAGCCCAAAATGCACGTGCGACAAGTTAGCACGACGGCGACGATCTGACAAACCTCACGAGATCCTACCATGGGTTTCGCGGTGGTGGGTGGAACTCACACGAGTTGGTTGTACTGACTTTTGAATGTCCTGCGGGCGTCATCTCTGAAGTAATGAAGTTGTACCAGTCGTCAGCAACATGCGCTATAAGTCGCTCCCAATTCAGTCTGGAGGACTCGCTGTTGGTAATAACATGGGACTGTTCAAGGACTAAGTCAACGGCACACATGTTCGATATATTACATGCCGTTGGGAACGGTTTCAAGATCAAGATATTATCAAGCACTATAAAGAATAACTTGTTCTTTAAGGAACCAAGATTTCGCAGATAACATTGCAACAGCTAACCCAGATATGGGAGCCAGCTCATCAAACAGACACCCGATTATCGATGCAAATGGATCGCCGCCGGTATCGTTTCAATAACCGCCCGAACGGTGAACAATCGACCATTTCCAGTTTCAAGTTTTTTTTTGCATAACAAAAGCAAAACGCCGTTTGGAGTAAAAGCAACGGCCATACATATCGAAATGATGATGGTACCTAATATAATCGAAAAACGTTCACGTTTGTTTACGTGGATAAACACCAAAAAGTGACAGCAGAGGTGGTGTTTCGACCCCGAAATTCGGTTCATCTTCGTCGGGCTCTTCTGGTATTGATTTTCGATATATGGCAGCCGGTTTGCAACCGCATCACTCTTTGCGGACGACGACGACGAAATTTTGCATGTTTATTGCAACATTATTTGTCGATGGTCTTTTTTATGGCTCTTGGTTGCACGCCAGCAAACGACTTCAACGGTTTTGTACCAACCTGTGCGGTGTGGGGTACTATTGAGCTTCTGGAGACTATAACCGATTGGCGGTGGTGAAGACACGAAACTCGTCGAAGCAGTAGTTTTTATTTTGTTTGTACTGAGTATGACATGACACCATTACAAGGTGTAAGTACTCAGTAGACATCCTACAAAAATTCAAAATTTTAAAGAGTACAACGGTGCTGAGTTATTTTTTGCTAAGAAAGTAGGTTGATCATCTGGTCCTACTCCATTCGGCACAATTTTTAATATAAACATGTTGCTCACTTCAAATTAGGCTTGTGCCTTTCTTACATTTCGAGTTCAACTAATTTGTGTCTTCACGGTGTGTTTCGTAGAACAAACTTAAGACAACAAAATCGGCAATTCTGCAGAATGAAAGAAGGGCTCTTTCCCGACATTTTGCGGGGTAAAACGAAATATTTCGTCGGGGGTCTAGAGGCAGACATGCATCGGCACTAAGAGCTCTTCTCAACGGCACTCAGCCTGTTCTAGATGGTATTTTCGTTTAAAGTAATGTTATACTTGTTACCCGTTGTAAACGACTTGTTTTAACATGAATAATGTGGTTCGTTTGAAAAATCGATGTCAGTTATAGTTTATGGAAATCTTGACTTTTTTTTGATAAGGTCCTATAAACAAATGTAAACATTGAGTGTATCCCTTTCACACCTTATGTCAAAGTCGATCGGAGTAAGCGGGATACACTCAATGTTTACATTTGTTTATAGGACCTTATCAAAAAAAAGTCAAGAAATGTTCTCATAAGTTGTTGTCCCGCCCGTGTGGATCAATCGGACCGCGCACTGGACTCACAATCCAGAGGTCGCCGGTTCGAATCCAGCGGCGGGCGCTCTTAAATTCTTTGTGTAAATATGGGTATTCGGCGCCGTCGCTCCGTGCCATACTTTCATACACTTAGGAGCCCAGGGCGGCGAAGTCCTTGCAGATAAAAAAGGAAGACACTAGTGGTTGGTACTAGCAATGGTGGCCGACAGCTATAAAGTCAACTTCGTTTTTTTTTCTCATAAGCTCTCAAGAAGAACTTCTTAGAAGCTCTTTGAGTGTACCGTAAAACGGGGTGACTTTGATAGCCGGGGTGACTTTGATAGGTTTGCGATTTTTCCGAAAAATGAAGAGTACAATTAAAATACGTAAGGAATGGTTTAGAAACATACTCACCGTGGTGGAGAAGTGTTCAAAGTACCTCAAGATGAACTTTTCCATAAAATATTGACAAGTTTAAAAAGTCAATTAACTATAGTTAAGAAAATGTTGATGAAAGTCATTATTTTAAACGTCTCAAAGTGTCATGATTTTCTCGATGAACATGATTTTTAATCGGAAAACGGAATGCATTTTCGGATTCTTTGGACAATTTTCCACTAGGAGAAGGTTAAAAAAGTTTGTAAATAATAAATAATATGTGTTTTTGAAACACAATTAAAAAAAATCTCAAAATTTATAGGCAATTTCAGTTGAACAAATTTCATGTAAAATGTGAAAACTTGTGATCGTGCTTTGAATTCAGTATAAAATGCAATATAAATCGATAATTTTATAAACAAAACTAGTTTTAAAAAATTTCAGGCAGAATTCCGACTTTTTAACAATTTTACCTAAAATTTATATGTATTTTGCTAAAAAGCTTATAAACTTAGTTAACTAAATATAAACATTGATTTTTTTTCTTAAAAACTATATCAGCTACTTTAGTGACGGTACATTACGCGTACAAATAAAGTTTGAACAACTTAAATATGATTTTAACAAGAAAAACTACGACTATCAAAGTCACCCCGGAATTAAAACTAAGAATTTTTAACGTATCTATTTTCCTATACATTATTGAAAAAACTTTTTTTCCGAAATAGTGCATGGACTTTGTGTAGTCTACCCCAGTACATGTTTTAAAAATAATAATCTTGGGAAAAACCTTACCTGTTGGAAAATATTCTAAAAACAAATTGAAATCCTATCAAAGTCACCTCGGTTTACGGTACTTAAAGGTTCTTACTCTATATCTCATTTGGCCTTTAATATAACCTGTCCAGGTCTTCGGGAGATTAGCGTAAATATGTGTACTCTAATTACTGGCACAACATGCTGGGAATCACCTATGCGAAATTCCAAACAAGTTCTTCAAGTTAGAGCGGATGCATGTCTGTCTAGAGCAGTGTTTTCAACCGGTGAGGAATTTCCCCCCTGGGGAGGAATTTGACCCTTCTTGGGGGGAATGAGGATGCCAAAAGAATCAAATCATCAAATGTTTTAAAATGTTTTCGCAAAAAACTTAAATATTACAAGAAATTACCAGATTCTTTGAATGACTTTTTGAAATATTTTTTCAACCTTTGAACGTGATTATAAATACAGCTGGCAAAAACTAAAAATAAAAAAAAATAAAAATATTGAAAAATGGGAATTTAAGACGAATGTGCAAAAAACGAATTGAAATGGATACACGTTTATTTTCATTATTTTAGGCATAAACAATTCTTTAAAAACAAACAAGTTTTAAATATTTTTTTCGAGTATTTTTTTTTGAAAATTTCCAGTCTTTTTGGAAAATGATATTTTTTTTTGGTATTTTCTCGAACAGTTTAAACGGGGTTTCTTAAGTCATTTTCTTTGAATTTTCTCATTGGTTGAAACATAAGCAGCTCTGAAATATTTTTGTTCAAGTTTTCGAATATGAGCCGTACTCAATTCAAAATTCATGTGAGTTTTCACATTCTTTCAAAATGGGCCGTTCTTGGAAATATTTGAAGTTTTTGGATTGTTTCAATCATGTGTTGTTATTTAAAAACCACCAAGATTTGTTTTTTTTTATTATTACCAATTTGAATTCTTATAAACCTGAACAAATAAAAATATTTGTGATGTTTTGAATTCATTCGATATCTTAAGTACATCATTTAAAAAAAACCGGAGATTTTTGCAACTTTTTAGCATTAATTGTTGAGCTTTGATAAATGATTGAGTTTTCAAATGTTATTTTTTGAAAGTTTTTGTTTTCTTTCATGATAATTTTACATGAAAACCCAAAATATGACCAAAAATCGATTTTTCGACACTTTGGGTCAATTCTGAGGGCAGATTCAGATTCAGCGGGCAAAATTACATGGAAAAACATATATTTGGACAATTTTCGAAATTCGTTAGGGTGGTCCCATAAGGTTTTCCCTTGAAAATCAGACTTTTTCAAATGAAGATATCTCGAGTTTAAAGAAAAACACCCCTGAGATTTTTTCAGCGTTTGTAGTGCTGGATCTCCTCTTTCAAATGCAACCTAGTGCTTAAAATTTGGCTTGCGCCATTTGGAGATATTTAAGTTTTAAATTTGCATCTTTTTTACCTTAAAATCGCTGTAACTTTTGACCCTTGAGTCCAAATTGTCTTGTCAGATAATAAAACTATTTGTTTTTTAGAGCTCTAAAAGTGCCCCTAATACCACTTTTCTCTAAAACTTAACCCTGAATTGCCACGTTAAAAAACTGATTTTTGAAGGTTTGCTCAGATGCTTTCTATAAATTTGGTCGTAGATTACGAGATAAAATTTTGGTGTCTTCGACAAAAATTCTTGGATTGGCAAGCCCGTAAACTTTCTAGAAGACGAAAAAATTCCCAAAAATATTCCTGTAAAGTTAGATTTCAAAAATCACCCTAATCGTGAACCACCCTAATTTTCAACCAAACCAAAAGTTGCCCCTTTCCATATGCAACAACTCTTCTGAAGACACCAAAGCTCCAAAACTTAACCATTTTTCGGAAAATCCATTTTCCACTTAATTTTGCGATCTGGACCACTGTGCACTGGTCTAGAGCAACTTTTTAAAAGAATTTTCGATTTTTTAGGACATTTATTCAGAATTACTTTATTTTTATGATTAAACAAAATTGTATCATCTATACAATCAGGTCAGTAGGCGGTGTTCATCATGTGAAAGGTAATTAATTTCAGAAATTTTGGAGAAAGTCACTATTTATTTTACGAAATTGGGCATATCTCTGCCTATATTGAACCAAAACTGATACTTTTTTCAGGGAACTCGTTCAGAAAACTGTTCTTAACAATGTAATTGATTCGAAAATGTTTCAAAATGTAGTCGTGTAATATGGCAGATTATTTTTGAAAAAATAATTTTGAGAGCCTATTGAGTAATAAACAGCTTTTTAATGAAATAATCTCTATTTTGCATTGTGTAATGGTCAAATTTGTATTCGGGCAATATTTTGCTGTATTTTCGTGACAAATTATGCAAAGAAAAGATTTTTATTCGATTGTCTTGGTTCTTAAAGCTTTGGTTTTGGAGTTATTTAAAAAAAAAGTAAAAAATCTGGTAAATTTGGATATAATTTTTTTTTATTGGAGTTCAAATATGTAGGTCAGAGTCTCCTTAGGCATATTCATAAGAAATGGATATCAAAATGAATGCACCAATTTCAGCGACTTTTCTGAATAAATGTCCTATGAAATCAAAAAAAAAACCTTTAAAAAATGTTGCTTTAGACCCCCCCGAGAAAATATTTTTTATACCCCGTAAAATATCTGGAAAGACCCCTTTTTTCATGGTGCCAAATATCAGACATGCCGATTTTTTTATCTTAATGTTCTCCGAAAAATACACCGTGTCTTTTGTGTCTCAAATCTGACTTCAGAAATAAAAATATGAACATTTTTTTAATCGTTCGATTATCCCAAGTCTCTGTAGAAACTTTTGGATAATCTAATCTGTGGATAATCAGGGTTTTGTCATAGATTATTAATTACCTAGATGTCTCACTTCAGGATTTTTCCATACATCGAGTTGGCGACACCCCTTCAGCGCTCCGAGCGCCACCACAGTCAAGTTACAGGTACTATTTTGGGTAAACAAAATCATAGCTCTCTATGACTTTCCGCCCAAAATTTTGTAGTCAACGACAAATGTCACTCATTTCGATTTGCATTTTTGTTCAAGTGTTTGTTTGTGAAAAAAACCCTGGTAGCGGCTGCGAGCGAGTTTTAGCGGTCGCAAAATATTTTCGATATGCCCAAATATGGTCCAGCAATCATCACGATGGCGGCAATGGCTGGTGCGACTACCGGGCCGATGTTCTGGAGTTGGTCAACAAGCCAACTGATTAGACGGACACGGTCGAGTTTCATGATTTGACGATCCTTTGTCGGATGATGAACCGGACAGAAGTAACCGACGTCGGTTGGACGACTGCGCTGGCCCACGGAGACAGCACCTAGGTGCTTTTTATGGTTCGAGCAGTTTTGTAAATCTTTTTCTCTCTCTCCAGCTTGATCTCTGCACCGCTACACCGCAATCTTCAGAAGCTGCCGGTTGAGCCGATCGTAATTGTTAAGTTAGTTTAGAAGTCTCCCTTCTGGAGCTAGCAACAAAAATGTCAATTTTATTATTGAGCCAACCCGTCCGGTTGAGCTGAATTTACAGAATTCGAGTCGACCCATCCGGTCACTCATTTTTGCTTGAAGACGTCTCGTCAGCAATATGAAAGCCGCGAGCCGATAAATTTGCTGACGCGATCAACAAATCGTATTTCAATTTGTACCGCGCGATAGCGCATTCAGTAAAATAAAGTTCAGTTCTAGTTTAACAGCCAACGAGAAGACTCGTTCCTCATCCGAAAGCCATGGGTAAGCCCCAGTCCAAGCAGAACAGTGTGACTGGGGACCCACAGGTGGCAATTATTAACCACCTGGAGGAACACACCAGTTATCACGAGCAAAATCAACTTTTGCTCGTGGTTGCCATTGCCCTGCTGGCGTTAAGCACGGGCTATATTCTGTTGAAACATTTAAATCAGTGGCACCGAAAGGAGGCGATGCGAGCGGCGCGCTCGCTCGCACATGTGAACGACGTGTAGTTCGTTTAGTTCGTTTAGGTGCCCCAACTCAAACCCTGACCGGTAGAAGACGGTCATGAAAAACAGTAAATTAACAAACATTTTGGTGCCGAAACCCGGGATATTCGGTGTTCCCGGATGAAAAATAAGTGACAATTAATCAGTGATCTCCAGCTCAGTGCGGTGAAAAAATTGTGCTTGGAAAGGAAGCACAACGTCATACATCTACGTCGCAGAACAACGTAGAAATTCCACGTCAAATCGCATCTAGGGAAGCATATCGACAAGGCCGAATAGCAACGTCATAAATCTACGTCGCAGATCATCGTAGCAATTCCACATCGAATCGCATCAAGGGTGAGTACACCCTACTATTCTATTTACAAAATGGCGGGATCAAAAGCAAAGATTCCCACCAAGGCAACGCGCCTTAGGGCGCTATATCGTAGAAGGAAAGTGCTATTAGCATCAGCTAAAGCCATTCAAGGTTTCGAAACCGATTACACAGTGGACCAAGTGAATGAAGTTAACGTTAGAATACAACATCTTGACGCGATTTTCTCGGAATATGACCAGATCGAAACAGAGGTTGAAGAATTAGAAGATGTGGATGGAGTCTCGGATGAAAGACTAGCCTTTCAAACAAGTTATTATGCTCTAAAAAGTGCGTTGACAGCCAAATTGCCAGCTGTCACGCCCCCCAGAACTCAACCACTACCGCGAACAGTGCAATCAAACGTGAACCCCGTACAAAACGTCATCAATTTACCACAGATTAAAATCGAGCCTTTCGCAGGAAGGCTGGAAGATTGGAGCAGCTTTCATGATCTTTATCATAGTTTGATTCACGCAAACAATAACCTATCTCAAATACAAAAGTTCTATTACCTTAAATCGGTATTAAGAGAAGAAGCTCTCCGTGTAATCAACACGGTAGAGCTAACCGCGGAGAATTACAATGTAGCCTGGACGCTACTATTGGAACGGTACAACAAACGACCGTTGTTGGTGAAAAGGCATATTGCTGCTTTATTCTCAATTAACCCCGTTAAGAAGGAAAGCGCACAAGCTTTACTTGAATTGGCGGATGAGCATGAGAAACATATCTCAATTTTAAACAAGCTGCAACCAGCAGCACAACATTGGAATTCAGTAATGATCGAATCTATCAGTAGACGTATGGACCCCAACACATTGAAGGCTTGGGAAACCTCATTAACGGAAGGTGAAGCAGTTGAATTCACTCAAGCAATTGAGTTTTTACGAAAAAGAGCTTATATTCTGGAAAGTGTGAGCTTATGTCAAGCCCAGCAGGGAGCTAAGCCACAACAACAACAACAACAATCGCATCAGAAGCGAGTCACTGCTCAAGTGGCGACTGAGGGAAATATGAACAAATGTAACCATTGCAATATGATTCACCTGCTGTCACAGTGTGAAAAGTTCAAACAATTAACGTCACAAGCTCGCCTGGAGCTTGCAAAGGACTATAAGGTGTGTTTAAATTGTTTGAAAACCAAACATTTCGCAAGAAATTGTAAAAGTAGCTCATGTCAAAGGTGCGGAGGGAGACACCACACTTTACTACACATCGAGTGGAATACCAGAGATGGGTCAACATCTCACCAACCTGGAACGGGTAATCGATCCGTTCAAAATAGCGGAGACGGCTCTTCGTCTCACCAACCTGGAATGCGGGACAGGCCCGTACAATATAGCGGGGACGGCTCTTCGTCTCAACAATCTGGAACCCGGAACAAGCCGGTACAATACAATGGAGGTGGATCATCATCTCATCAATCTGAAGATCGGAACGGAGGTTCAGCTAAGGAATGTGCCCCAGGAGCTCATTCACAAGTTACGCTATCCTCAATCGTAGTGCCGTCGGGAGTGTCGTCGCCGTCGGAAAATTGCAAGTCAAAGAAGTCGTCGTCTTTGACAATTTCGGAACCGTCGTCGAATTCGTCGTCGTCGGGTAATCTTGATCTGCCTGGGAACTCGTCCTGGAAGGCAGAGTTGCCGTCGGGAGTGTCGTCGCCGTCGGAAAATTGCAAGTCAAAGAAGTCGTCGTCTTTGACAATTTCGGTACCGTCGTCGAATTCGTCGTCGTCGGGTAATCTTGATCTGCCTGGGAACTCGTCCTGGAAGGCAGAGTCGCCGTCGGGTAAATGGAAGGCATCAGCCATTAAGATGCCGCCGTCGGTGGATCACCAATTGGGAGCAACCGCTTCACAATCAGCATCTTCGTCAAGAAACACAAGTCACTGTGCAACTTCAACACAGTCGGACATCATCGAAAAGGAAATGTTGGCACTTCCGAACACCAAGGAACAGAAACCTTCAGTAGTTCTACTGTCTACGGCTATAGTAAAGGTTTTTGATGCGGAAGGAAACGTACACTTAGCAAGAGCACTGCTAGACAGTGGTTCTCAACCAAACTTTATTTCGGAACGACTGAGTCAAAAGCTAAGGCTTAAGAGGACCAGAATCTATACTCCTGTTAGTGGAATAGGACAGTCGACAGCCACTGTGCGCTATTCACAATACGTCAGATTACAATCCCGATTGGGAGATTACACTACAATCTTGGAATGCCTGATCCTGAATAAACTGACGATCTCACTGCCAAGTTGCCATTTAGATGTCTCTAAATGGAAGATTCCATGCAAACAATTATTAGCTGATCCCCAATTCAATATCAGTCAGGCTATTGATTTAATTCTGGGAGCTGAAATCTTCTACGAGTTACTTCTACAAGATCAAGTCATACTTGGAAGAAATCTGCCAATCATGCAGAACACTGTATTTGGTTATATTATAAGCGGAAAGGTGACTGACTCAGCATCAGTAGAAAACACTCAAACCACATTATTATGCATTGAACCAAACCTTGATGAAATACTTCAACGCTTTTGGGACAGTGAAGAACGATATGAAGAACGTACCCTCACACAGGAGGAAGAAGAATGTGAACGCCATTTCGTCCAAACCCATGAACGGGATGAAGATGGTCGATATCTCGTGAGACTACCCTTGAAAACTGAATTGTTACCGCTATTAGGAGATGCCCATCTTGCGGCAATACGTCGCTTGCGTTCAACCGAAAGGCGTTTCTCGAACAATACTAAGTTACAAACAGAATACGTGAAATTCATGGATGAATATGAACAATTAGGACACATGCAAGAATGTAAAGGGCGATTTGATAACCCGCAATTCGTGTTGCCACACCATGCAGTGTTACGAGAAGAAAGCACCACTACCAAGACTAGAGTAGTTTTCGATGGATCTTGCAGAGGATCAACTCAACTGTCACTGAATGATGTCCTTTATACGGGAGCTACCGTTCAACCAGCTCTCTACGATACTTTGATTAACTTCAGAATACCACGCTACGCAGTTACAGCTGACGTCGAGAAAATGTTTAGGCAAATCTGGGTCCATCCTGAGGACCGCAAATATCAACAAATTTGTTGGAGAAAGGATACATCGTCTCCAGTCAAAATGTTTACGCTTAACACGGTGACTTACGGGCTGAGCAGCTCACCGTTCCACGCCGCTCGTGTATTGAATCAGTTGGCCACTGATGAAGGGCACAACTATCCACTCGCAGCTGCAATTGTCAAAAATGGAATGTATGTCGATGACGTACTCACAGGTCATGACGATTGGAATACATTGAAGGAATCTTGCCAACAACTTAACAATCTTTTAAAAAGTGGAGGAATGCAATTGAGGAAATGGGCGTCAAATGAGCCGCAATTGCTATCAGAATTTTCGCCTGAACTTCTCGCCAAGGGAGAAGAACAGCTCATTGATGACGATACTACAGTAAAAACCCTCGGATTGATTTGGAATACTAAAAAGGATATATTTCAATTCAAGGTACCGGAGCTAGAACCTCGCCCAAATTTTACGAAAAGAATTGTAGCCTCGGAAATGGCACAAATTTTTGATCCCCTGGGACTTCTTGGCCCAGTAGTCATGTATGCAAAATTATTCATACAAGGGCTTTGGATCAAAACAAATTTCTGGGACACGGATTTAGACCCAGATGACCACCAGTGGTGGTCCAAATATAGACAATTACTATCTTCCTTGAAGTGCTTGGATGTACCACGGCAAGTGGTATACGAATACCCTTCTATACATTGTTTTGTTGATGCCTCAAAACGAGGTTATGGATGCTGCGTCTACGTAGTGTCCACAAACAAAAGAGGAAAACGGGTAAGCCACCTGCTTACGGCGAAATCCAGAGTAGGGCCAACAAAGGGACAAACAATTCCACGTCTGGAACTCTGCGCTGCCTTACTAGGAAGTAAATTAGTGGCACATTTGCGCCAATTTACTTCAATTACTGGACCAGTTACCTTTTGGTCCGATGCGATGATCGTGCTTCATTGGATCCGATCATCCAACCAAACCTGGAAACCCTTCGTCACAAATAGAGTGACAGAGATTCAAAAACTGACCAGAGGATGTGACTGGAAACACATTCCCACAAAGGAAAACCCAGCCGACCTGATCTCGAGGGGATTATGGCCAGACAAATTAATGAAAAAGGGTTTATGGTGGTATGGTCCGGAAATTTTAATAAACTCTACGAATCCGAATAATACGAACATTGTATTAACCGAAGAAGAGCAAATTCAGCTCGAAGAAGAGCGACGATCAGTAGCAGCACTGACCGCAACCGAGGAAGAACAGTTGTTTACTAAATTTGTGACAACCCAATCAACACTCTTTGCATTGAAAAGAAAAATGGCATGGATTATTAGATTTACTAAAAATTGCAGATTGGATAAGGAAAAACGATATTTGAAAAGGTTAACTGCAGATGAATTAGAGAATGCATTATTAGTTCTGGTAAAATCCACCCAAGACCAGTTCTTCTCAAACGAAATAAGATATTTGCAGCAAAATAATCAAATTCCTTCTAAGGATAGAGGGTTCAAAAGTCAGATGAAAACTTTGAATCCATTTATTGATGAATCAGGACTAGTACGAATCAGCGGACGTCTACAAAACGCTGCCCTGCCCTTCGATACAAAATGCCCCATTATATTACCATACAATTCCCACTTGACATTACTAATGATGAGAGAAACTCATCGGAAGGCTCTACATGCGGGGCCTCAACTGTTGTTAGCAATATTGCGCCAAAAATATTGGCCAATAAAGGGAAAAATCCTTGCAAAAAGGATTGTAAATGAATGCATCATCTGCTTTCGCAACAAACCGACAACAGGACAACAGTTGATGGGTCAGCTACCATCAGTCCGAACTGATCAAGCCGAACCCTTTTCTAACAGTGGAGTGGATTATTGCGGACCATTTTGGGTTCGACCACCCAACAAGGGCAGGGGTAACTCAATCAAAATTTTTGTGGCAATCTTCATATGCATGTGGAGCAAGGCTGTCCACATAGAAACTGTACATGGACTCACGAGTGAAGCGTTCATTAACGCTTTGAAAAGAATGATGGCGCGTCGAGGAAGAATCAAAGAGCTATACTGTGACAATGGAAGAAACTTTGTTGGCGCAAACACATTACTCAAGGAGGTCAACGATCAACTGAAGAAAATGACTACGGAACCATCGATGCTAGACTACTTAGCAGAAGCTGGAATCAACTTCCACTTCAATCCAGCAAGATCCCCACACTTCGGAGGACTGTGGGAAGCTGCGGTAAAATCGTTCAAGTATCATTTGTACCGCATCATGAAGGATACAGTCCTGCCAATCGACGATTTCCAGACACTCTCAACACAAATAGAGAGTATTCTGAATTCCAGACCCTTAATTCCGCTCTCAAACGATCCTGATGACATCAGCGCGTTGACTCCTGGACATCTAATCAATGGAAGACCCGCGTTTTCCTTGATAGAACCAATGTACACGAACTTACCAACTAACAGGCTTTCTTCCTTTCAGAAAATAAGCCAAAGGGGCCAGCATTTCTGGAATTGCTGGTCAAGGGAATATCTCTCTCTCCTACAACAGCGGTATAAGTGGTCTAAGGAGCAACACAACTTGCAGCCGGGAGTTCTGGTTCTCCTGAAGGACGATCTCGCTCCTCCCCTGAGATGGAAACTGGGACGAGTAGAAACCATCTACCCAGGCAAGGACGGTCTTGTACGAGCCATTCAAGTAAGGACCAGCGGAGGCAGTTACCGACGGGCCGTCACCGAGGTATGCCCACTGCCATTTGAGAATAATGAAAGTTCCCTTTCATTGGGGGGAGTATGTTAAGTTAGTTTAGAAGTCTCCCTTCTGGAGCTAGCAACAAAAATGTCAATTTTATTATTGAGCCAACCCGTCCGGTTGAGCTGAATTTACAGAATTCGAGTCGACCCATCCGGTCACTCATTTTTGCTTGAAGACGTCTCGTCAGCAATATGAAAGCCGCGAGCCGATAAATTTGCTGACGCGATCAACAAATCGTATTTCAATTTGTACCGCGCGATAGCGCATTCAGTAAAATAAAGTTCAGTTCTAGTTTAACAGCCAACGAGAAGACTCGTTCCTCATCCGAAAGCCATGGGTAAGCCCCAGTCCAAGCAGAACAGTGTGACTGGGGACCCACAGGTGGCAATTATTAACCACCTGGAGGAACACACCAGTTATCACGAGCAAAATCAACTTTTGCTCGTGGTTGCCATTGCCCTGCTGGCGTTAAGCACGGGCTATATTCTGTTGAAACATTTAAATCAGTGGCACCGAAAGGAGGCGATGCGAGCGGCGCGCTCGCTCGCACATGTGAACGACGTGTAGTTCGTTTAGTTCGTTTAGGTGCCCCAACTCAAACCCTGACCGGTAGAAGACGGTCATGAAAAACAGTAAATTAACAAACAGTAATGATTCATAGCGATGAAGAGTTGTTACGCTAAATGTAGGACCGGAAGTTGATGCAAAAATGACGATAGGGTTAATCCACCGATTTCCAGGTGGATAAGGCCGACATCCGCGGTTCCCGTCCCCTCTATCGTGTCTCCAACAACTTCATCTAAGCAAGACCCGTTCCTGGCGGAGAACTGTCCTACCCGAGGTCCTACCTCGCCAGTGGAGTATCACCTAGTTGAACTCTGATAATTGTTTAACAATTTGTACTTCAATAAAAACGATTATAAAGTATGTTTATTTTGTATTCCCAGAAATTTTAAATTATAAGATGTGCATCTCCATTCATTATTCCGTGATACTGGTACACGACCACATGGCGTCATGTACAGTTTCTTGCCAAGGACGTTAGACATCGAGGCATAGCTGGAAGAACCGACTTCATCCATGTGAGCGGCCAAACTGAATTCCACTTTGCCGCTTCCGAATTCACCGTCGTTCCGCTTTCACCATCACCACGGTCATAGCTTTCCGGAAAAACACGAAGCTGTGAAATTCAAAACAAGCTTTTTAATAGAGTTTTTTTGCTATAACTTTTTTTTCTCACCTGCCTTCTAGAAGAGCACAACATTTCTGGTATATTTGCTGGAACATTTCGGCCGCCAAAATCTGCTTGGTTGAAGTAGAAAACGGTGCAACCAGCAAGTTTCTAAAGCATGCGCGAAGCACAGTACGCTTTTGTTTTGACATTTCTTGAAAACAGCAGTTGCTACTCGAGAGTTGCTTTGATATACCCACTGAGCATTGAACTGAAACTGGGGAGGATTTTTTTCAAACGTTCCCAAAGGGTAGGTTAGTACCTGTGAATTGTCACCAGGTGTAATTTTGGCGTGGCGGTAGTGTCGCCAGCCCCAACAGGGGAGTGGCGTATCTATATATATTTAGTCTATGGTTTTGTATAATCGAGTACGAACTGCAATAGTTTTCAAGAACAGAACAACAGTAAAAATAAGTATAAGTTTTCTCATTATCATTACATGTCAAGCAATTTGCATTATCAGCTACTTTACATTAATTTCAGTTACAAAAGTATCATTTATCTGCTAGAATAACCCATTTCGTCCTTCCACTTTTGGCGCCACCTTCCGGGGTACTGCGCACAAGGTAACTTTGTCCCACTTGACCTAGTTCAGCCGGAAACCTTTTACTGCACCAAATTGCTATCATGACATGATTCACCAGAATACACAGCTCTACCTCTACTCGCATTCCTTAAACCAACTTGGAGGTATCGTTTCGTTACTCGAGCGCTACCAGGCTAGTAGATATTAGAATATTGATTTTGTGATTATTTATTGCTCCCTTTCAACATTTGGCTGTTTCCGCGCGGCGAGGTTGCAAGAACATTTCTTGGTGGGCTGAACCCAGCGCGTTCCAACCAGGTTGAACTGATTTGCGTTCCCAATTTTCATTAATCACCTCCCCGTATGTGTGAGCTGGCGGGTCAATGCGGTTTCAGCTGCAATTTGCAAATTGAGATCCCTTGGTGCCAATTCAAGAGCAAATGTCCAACTCCTTTTACGACCCATACGTCGCACTTATGGAAATGATACAGATATTATACATATGGTGCACACTGGGTTAAGCACTAGCAAACAGCTGAAGTGTCCATTTCAATCGCGAACCATAACACCTTCCGCCCTCTTTCTGGCACAGTCGTTCAGGTATAGGCCAATCGAAGTTGGGTTAAGACGAAGATTGGCGCATTCTGAAGAACCCGTTGATTACACCTTCTACACTAACTCCGCGGTCTTTACCAGCCCAGCTAGATCAGGGTTGACCAGACTGAATGGAAAACCAATTAAAATTCCACCCAAGTTGACCATCACCTGAACTTGATCGACGGCGGCGTCTAAACAAATACCTTCAGACCTTCAAGAACGGCTGATCTCCATTGAAATCCCGCCGAAAATGTGTATCATTTCTGAGTCATGTTCTGCACAGATCCAGCGATACGCCAAGAACCTATTCAGTGTACTCTACCCCGTAATTTTAAGACCTCTCCTCGGGAGGAAATGCTAATAGAGTGCGAACGCGTGGACAGCACACACCCCGCTAAAATTAATTGCCCAATAACTACGGCGTCGTTGTTCGGTTGAAATGCCAGGGTTCTTTAGTTTTGGGAAACCTTTGTAAGGGTTGCAGTCTGTTGTTATTTCAGAGGTGGTCTATCTTTTGGGTGAGCAAATTTTTGGATAGCATAGTGCACCGCATGTGAAAAAGAGAGTTTGGAACTATAAATAGATGCAATGTGATGAATTTACATCGAGCACCTAATGTTGATTCATCAGTAATTTGATGATCGGTAACTGTTTCAAAACAGAGCTTTTCATATCTTTTGTCAAAAGCATTGTAATTCTATTGGTATTATATGTTTTTTTGTGTGTTTTTATGAATGCTTTTTAAAAGATCGAAAGACATAAGGTCGAATGGACAAAAGGTCGAATGCCAAAAGGTCGATTGGACAAATGGTCGAATGGACAAAATGTCGAATGGACAAAAGTTCGAATTTCGAAAACTTGCAACAATATTTAAGAAGCAGACTTTTTCATTTTTCAGAACTGTTTATATTTTGAAGTGTCGCTATAGTCACTTAAATATTCTAACCATTATTTTTTTATGAATAAAATAAAAACTTACAAAATATTTTGATAGCAGCATTTTTAAAAAGAACCCCTCATATTTTAAAGAATGGAAAATTAATTTAAAAAAACATCACGACAGTCCAGACAGTTCTCGATTTTTTTTAAAGGTCTGCTCTGCCCATTTTCGTATAAATGTTCCATATACAAAAACAGCAAGCTGAAGAAAAAGGCATTTGAAGTATGTTCCACACATAAGGCTACGTGTTAGGTTTTCGCGAAAAAACTGGATTTCCTCCTGATTTCTAGAAAAATGTACTGGATGTTTTAATCTTTTCTGAAGCGCACACGATTTTTAACCAAACTGCATCAATAACTCAAAAGTGATAGAAATGCATATGGGACATTTATGCGATCAGGGGCAGTGCTCATGTTTGAAAAAATGGAAAACTCACAAAAATATTATGACAATTAAGAATAGGTTGTTTTAAAAAAAACTTCCAAAATATTTTAGATGTCGAACTTTATTTTCTGCTCATGTTTGAAAGAATGGAAAAACTTACAAAAATATTACGACAAACAAGAAATGGATTGTTTTTAAATTAAACAAAAAATTTAAAAATATTTAAGATGTTTTTTTTATAAGAACCGCTCATATTTAAAAGAAAGGAAAAGTTCACAAAAACATTACGACAATCAAGAACACGTTGTTAAAAAAATATTTAAAAATATTTTAGAAGTCGAACTTTTTTTTAAAGAACTGCTCATGTTGAAAAGAATGGAACAACTCACAAATATATTATGACAATCAAGAATAGGTTGTTTTAAAAGTAAAGATAAACTTCCAAAATATTTTTTTTTATTTGCGACAAACAAGAATAAGTTGCTTTGAAAAATGAAATAAAAACATAAAAAATATTACAGATTATTCTGTTTATTTGAAAAATAGATCATTACTAAAAGGATGGATAAACTCACCAAAAAATCGGATTTGGTTGTAAGAAAACACTTTTTCAAGAATATTTTAGAACATTCGACCTTTTGTCCTTTCGACGTTTTGTCCATTCGACCTTTTGTCCACTTTCGAACTTTTATCCATTCGACCTTATGTCGTTCGACCTATTGGCTTTCAATCTTTTGTCCATTCAACCTTATGTCCTTCGACTTTTTTGTCGCACATCTGGATGGAATAATCGCAAAAAAAATGCTTGCGTACTTTCATCACTCGCGAAAGAGAGAGGAGGCGAAAATCACTTCAAAACTGTTCGATGAAAATCAATCAGTAGAACTTTTTTGTGAATCTCATATTATATATTGTTAGTGTGTGTTGCGGATGACCTTTAACGGCCATGATCGTCAAATACCAACTTTTCCAAAACAATATACTTAGTAAAATCACGTGCTGGTTACAAAAAACCCCGTTATGTTCTTACATCAACATTTTTGTATTTGTCTGCTTTACAACTTGATACACTTAAAAAATAACCCTCCAAGTTACAACACACACTAAATTTTCAAATGAAAATGTTTTTTCAAGTTGACAAAATTACCCTGTAAAATTACAATTTTAGGCTCGTTCTCGTATTTCTTAAAATTGGTTTGACCTTGTTTCAGATTTACAGGATTATCATTTCAGAATCCTGTGTTTCTTCTTAAAATAAAATGGCAACACTGCCGAAAAGTCAAAATAAAAATACAAAAAATATCAATGGATTAAAATACTTTTAATTTAATCTCATTATCTCGAAAAAAAAAACCACGTGCAGGACAAATCTCAAACACCCCCACACACCTTAAAGTTTAAGATTATCATGCTACTCCAGCGTGAGTACCGGCGATGACAGCTACAAAAACGAAGTGCGATCGTGATTATAGTGAGACACTTCGCAACAGAAACATCCACTAAACCATCCCTCTTAAATACACATTGTACACCCTTACCAAAAATCATGATTTTTTGAGTTCCAAATCCCACTTTTCATACGAATTTTTCAGTTCAACCCATATAACCATTTTTATGGTTGTAGTACCTGAACTCGAAAAATCGTATGAAAAGTGGGATTTGGAACTCAAAAAATCATGATTTTTGGTAAGGGTGTAGGTGCCCGGCGGGTGGCCACTCATTTTTATTTACTCTGCTCCACAATGAATGTTAATTCTACTCTGCTGATGGGGACTCCATAAGACACCCGCACTATACTGGCCGTGAACAACGAGCAGACAATGCGTGAATTGTCTGGTGGAAGTTTTACGTGAGAGACGTCAAATTTGTTATTGGAACAAATCTGAAGTTTTTTTTTAAAAAGGTCCAATAAACCAAATTTCCAGTTTTTGCTTTTTGGGACCTTGAGTCAGGGGTATTAAAAAACACCCAAAAAGCCAATACTGAAAATTTGGTTTATTGGACCTTTTCAAAAAAACTCAAGAAATTTTCCTTCATAAGTTTCATAAATATAAATTTTAAAGTTTTTCTCGGTTCTTAACTCAAAATTACATTTATAATTGTAAAATAAATTATGCCTTCACAGAGACCACTTCCCCCTACAATGCCTTGGGTCATGTTGAAACATACAGATCGCGCCGACCCGGTGAAGTGGTTCCGGTTGTACCCCAATATTATTACACGTGCTGCACATTCTCTCCCGTCTCGTGGAGGTCCCCCAAACCGGGTGTGGCGGCGGTGGGGGCGTGTTGTAAGTGATTAATCAAGAAATTACATACATTTAAAGAATCGATCAGTTCGATGACGGCCGTGAACCTTTTTGGGCCAAATGGTTATTGATTGCTTGCGTTGATTTTGATCTGGGAGTTTGTAGATTTTTGGGGCGTAATAGGATCGTGAAAATGTTAATGACAAGTTGCAACACAGTCTCGGTGGCGTCGCGACGTTCGTCGCTTGTGGGAGGTGTGAACTGACGGAGAGGTCTCGACTTTAGATTTGAGAGTAATTGCTATTGCAGGCTGTTTAGTGTACTGGTTTCCTACCTCATCGCCCAAAAGGGCGATAAACAACTTGGACAGTAAACCAAGACGTAGCTGCGTTTCTTTAGTGAGTGTTTAAAGGTTAATTATTTTATTTGTCCAGCAACCCTGACCGAGGGTCGCGTAAGGGTGGGTTTGATTTTCGTGGGAAGCAGCCAGAAGGGTGTGAAATAGATCTGTATACTTTAATTGATATAATTGTGAACCTGTTACTGACAAAGCACGAAGCAGGTGGTAAAATTTTCAATTAGATCACGCCGAGGTAAATTGTACTAATTGTAATACTCAACTCAAGGTTTGACAAATAAATTAATAACTAGCTTTTGTTTGAACACCCTTTCAAAATAAATCTAACCATTCACTTTAAATGTCTGGATCATCTGAAAGTAAAAGGGCGGCTCCCAAATGTTTTGATAGATTTTTTTTACATCCGTTTTAATTTTGTTTAGAACTAAACTGCCCAAGTTCGCATTAATGTTCTATATTCAAAAACAGCAAGCCTTTTCTGTAAGTTCTCGTGCTTTAGAATCTCCTCAGCTGAAGCCCCGAAAAAAATATAATCAGCAAGACTTTGAATATTTTCATCTATGAAAGCAAAACCATGTAAAATCAATATTATCATGCAAAAGTCAGTCAGTAGTTGGCACTGTCTTCCACCTGAAAAGGAAATTCCTTCATGTAACTTTCAGCAAAACAAAAACCAAACTTGAGTCTTCCTGGGGACAACCACAAGAAGCATTTCCCGAATGCGACACACTCCACTTCTCAGTCGCAGCCGGAATTTGTTTATCATAAAAAGTAAAATATTTTCTTTGCCCATAAACTTTTCGATTGCTTCGAATCACGCGAACAGCTTGCTCAAACAAACCCCAAAAACCGCGTGTGTGTGATTAATTATTTTATCAAGGGCGGGGTTCTCCCCCAAAAAAGACGACGCCACGACCAGGACAAGATATACCTCGGAAGTAGTACCATCTACCAGCCAGCCAGCCCAGAGGTTAGGTCAAATTCCGTTACACGACGACGAATTTTGGCGATTTTTGGCGACCTCCTCCGCGGTTGCCATGGAGTTGTTATCCCCGAAGTGGACCACGTTGGTCGTTCCGGGGAACCGATTGGGACGCTATAAAAGGGACCTCGTGGCCACCGGAGAACCTTCAGTCGTCGGAAGTCGCGCGTCGTGTTCAAATCGGTCAACCGGATAAAGTGTGTTCCACGGTGGAGTTGTACAGAAGAAACAGTAGATCCAGCAGGAGCAGCATGAAAACCGGATATGGATTAACCACTGGAGATTCACTTGGATATCTTAGCCATTCGGCGAAACCGTTCAGTTCGTTGCCTTATGGTGGGGGTGCTGGCAGTAAAGGATACTCGTCGCTGACCAGCAGTGGATTAAAGTCAGCCAAATATGGAGCAGGAGGCGATAAGGATACGTTTGGTGGAAGAGCGAAGAAAACGAAATCAAGGCAAGGATGCAGTGGAACAAATCATTTGAGTTTTTGGTCCTTATAGAAAAGTCCAATTATGGAAAAAAAATTTCTTCTTCAGTGAAAGTGTTAAAAAATAAAGTGAAAACCATGTGTAAATGTGAATACACCAGCAGCGGTCATTCGGATTATATTTTATAGTGAATCACATGAAATGACGGATACAAAGTGCTATTAGCTGAATTGACGAAATGGCTGTTAAGCCAAATCGAGTTGATCATAAAACATCAATAAAATGGGGGTTAAGACTTTCAAGATTTTTGTGAGCATGACTACATGACGAATCTGGATTTAAATTGGTTTTTTTTTTATAAAAAATCATAAACTGTTGACTTTTTGTATGAAAGTCATAAACACATATTTTTAAGGAAGCTTTTTTAGAAATCGGTTTTCGTTATGCAAATTCGCCAAAAATTAATTTTTCAACCAATTTTTGATAAAAAGCATTGGAAAGAATAATTCTTAAATTTTTTGAAAAGATAGGGTTGGAAGTTTGACTTGTTTAATGTGACTTTGACAATGTTTACAAAAATGTTATTTTCAAGGGATTAACTTTGGCTGTATTTTTTACTAACATTTCTTATATTTTCAGTAAAAAGAAATATGCAGTAATTTTTGTAGTGTCCCAGACTATGCCTCTACGCATTTTTGTTACAATAAAATGTGAAAAACGATCAAAAAATAAGATAAAAACATGAAAAAATAGATAAGCAAAATGTAATGATAGGAGGTGGTAGAATAGGCCAAATACTACCAAAAACAAACATAAACTAAACAATATAAATGCAAATTAAAATACTTAAAATAAAACAAGAAAAACATAAAACAAGAGAAGTAAAATTTTTCGTAGAACAAAAGTTGCTCGAAATGACCTCCTGAACACGGGAAAAATACAAATTAAAAAAAAACATTTGGGCAGTAGAGGGTTTAAACCAGAACAAAGTTTGTTCTGAGCCTTAAAATAACTCCCCTTAAATTTGGGAGCGTGGTGTAGGGGTAAGCGTGATTGCCTCTCACCCAGTCGGCCTGGGTTCGATCCCAGACGGTCCCGGTGGCATTTTTCGAGACGAGATTTGTCTGATCACGCCTTCCGTCGGAAGGGAAGTAAATGTTGGTCCCGGACTAACCTAAAAAAGGTTAGGTCGTTAGCTCAGTCCAGGTGTAGGAGTCGTCTCCCTGGGTCCTGTCTCGGTGGAGTCGCTGGTAGGCAGTTGGACTAACAATCCAAAGGTCGTCAGTTCGAATCCCGGGGTGGATGGAAGCTAAGGTGTAAAAAGAGGTTTGCAATTGCCTCAACAATCAAGCCTTCGAACACCTAGTTTCGAGTAGGAATCTCGCAATCGAGAACGCCAAGGTAATGCTGTAGAGCGAATAATTTGATTTTTTTTTAATTTGGGAGCTATTGGTTGCGTCCACACTTTGCGCATTTCATTTGAATTTTGTATATAGGGCAACGTGCTTTTTCGTATTTCGATTTTTATAAAAAAAATTTCATAAGAAAAAGCGTCGTCAAAACTGGTCTAAAACATGTGTTTTGCTAGAAAATCGTATTCCAGGCAAGTTTTTAGCGCGCTGTAGTTTTTTCACAGGAGCAAGATAGCGCCATACTTTCTTTGGGAAAGTTTTTGATATTTTTTTTATTTTAACGCTATTGGGTGGTTTAAAAAAAGAGGAAAATAAAAATGATATTAGTCAAAATGTCAGTTTTTTTTTCATACAAATTCCCATTCGAAATTTTAATGTAATGCGCAAAGTGTGGACGCAACCGATCGCTCCAAAATTTGGGGAGTTGTTTAGGAGAGCAATTCTCTACCAAAACCTTAAATTGATTTTATTTGTGTTTTTTTATTTGGTTCAAACTTTTTGGGGGCCTTCTCTATGACCAAAGAAGCCATTTTGTGTAATTGGTTCACCCATACAAGTCTTCATACAATTTTGGCAGCTGTCCTTACAAAAATGGTACTTAAATATTCGAAAATCTGTAACTTCCGAAGGTATTTGCTGAACAATTTGGTGTCTTCGGCAAAGTGTGAGTATTGATGAGGACTGTTCTGTAAAAAATAGATACACGGCAGGCAAATCTTGCCAATTTTTAATTAACTTTGTTTTCACAAAAACTCAATTTCCCATAATTGTGAGTTGTGCGCTGGAAGTGAGGACATTTTTTGAATAAGGTTTTAGTTTTTGTTACGATCAAAAAGCCTCTATAATGATCGAAAGACGCGCTGACATTTTGGAACGTCGAGATAATAGTGGAGCAAAATAACTGTGTGTGAGTGATTTTGTCCCGCCCGTGTGGATCAATCGGACCGCGCACTGGCTCACAATCCAGAGGTTGCTGGTTCGAATCCCGCGGCGGGCGCTCTAAAATTCTTTGTGTAAATATGGGTATTCGGCGCCGTCGCTCCGTGCCATACTCTCGTACACTTAGGAGCCCAGGGCGGCGAAGTCCTTGTAGTTAAAAAGGAAGACACTAGTGGTTGGTACTAGCAATGGTGGCCGACAGCTATAAAGTCAACTTCGTTTTCGAGTGATTTTGTGTGTTAACCAGAAAGACCTTCCTATATCATCGTTGCTCGGAAGGCTCGCCGACGGGTTTGTTATGAAAGTCCTCCCCATAGCATCGTAGCTCGGGAGGCATCGAAAAGCCAATACCTTATCCTACTAACTCAAAAAAATATTAATCACGTGATGCTTGAAGGAGATGCTGTGGATTCAACGGTCTCATGCGGTATCAACAGGTATATAGCGAAAAACTATGTGCTTGATGAGTCTGCAACTTCAATTATCAGACTAACATTCCTCCCTTTCGTTGAACTGCTGGCTTCTTGGGAGGGCCCCGGTATTGACTAATAAAGTAGGGATCTTCAGAGGTTAAACAGTGAACGGATGGTTGGCTTCCACTGGTCTTTTTTGATTCATTGTTTAACTTCAGCTGATCTGTCAATAACGGAGTAGCAGCTCATTGGCATTCAACCATGCTCATGCTCATGCCCATGCTCATGCTCAAACTCAATTTCCCTTAAATTTAAATTTTTATACTTTTATTTTTATTTTTTGCTTGACGTATTATTTGTGAATTGTTACTTATGTATTCTTGTTTTGTATTATGTGTTTACAAAAAGAAGTAAGTTTTTGGTGCCGCTGCTTTTGTGGCTTTTCCTAAACTTCTAAAAATATTTGCATCGGCCTTAGCAATGTTTAATTCTTGATTTTTTACCATTCCAAAAAAAAATAAATTAGGCAAATACTTGCTGAGATACTGTTTGAAATCTTTGCAATGTTTCAATTTACGATACTCAGAAGGGTTGATTAATTATAAAAAATGCAGTGGTAAAAAAACTTTCAGAAATATTGTAGAATTTTTAAATCACGCATTTATATTGATGAGACCTAATATTTATGTATTGTCTTGTGGTTCCATCGTAGAAAATAAGCTTTTTCTGTTTTATGCTAAATTTACATTTAATAAACAAAAAAAAATCCCCAAAGAAACACCCTTATCAATTTTAAGCCAAATTAAACAATTTTGAAGATTAACGACGTAAATGTTTTCAGTAAATTCTAAAGAATTAAATCAAATGTAATCAAAGGGACCACCTTCCTAAACCTCAGCTGAATCAAATCTCTTATGATAAATTCGGCATTTTACGAAGCTACAGCCTACAATATACTTTTATACCCGTTGTATAATATAATCCAAATTAGATAAGTTATGTTCGGCGAAACATGCAAATTCCTTCTCTCTTCACATCCAACATTATGTAGCCATAAAATGAACATCGCAGCTCGTATTGGTGTTCATTTCAAGTTAACACGTGAAAGACACGAATCCTATTATAAATTACGAGAACACATGGACTAGCTGGTGGTTTCGCATTCAACAACCTTTTCGATTCCAAGCCAGTTCATTCCCATTGTCCTAGTTTTTCGAAAAACGCGGGCCAACCAAGCGTGACCGAAAACAAAAAAAAAAGAAAGAGATAACCCGGGAGGGGTTGGGAAACGCGTACATAAGGGACACATGTTCCCGGAGCTGCCACATGAGGACACACGAGTTGTTAGGGGTAACTAAACTATGACGATCGCTGTTTACGGAGCCCAAACAGTTTTTGGGAGGTTTAGTTGAGGAAAATTGTGTGGACAACGTTGGTAGTTGTTAGATTTTTAAGGGAAAAGTGCTTAAAAAGCGATTAAAAGTGGCAAAATCTTGTTACAAAATGAATTCAGAGAATACAAGGAAGTTGGACAACTTGTAATACTTAAGCTTTAATTAGTTCCTTGTGATGGGTCCTGACATATCTATGTTATATCATTCCAACAGGAAACTTTCAACCGATAAAATCGATACTCCCCTGTACAAGAAGAAAACGTTCGACTTCACGGACTATGCCTACCGCGAGGCCGTCAATCGACTAAAGTTCCTGCTAACGGAGGCCTATGAACCGACCAAGGTTGCAACATCCATCTACTACCGCGGGGTAGTAGACGACACCAAGTCGGAGGCCTCGGACAACCAATCGATCGTCGAGAGACCCTCGATGACGGAGGTATCCAAGTACTTCAACCCGGGAACCGTCTCGCGGTACAACTCGGGCGGCGCGGGGTTGGGACGACGGTACAGCTTCCTGAACCAGAGTGCACTGAAGCCGGCAGTTTCAACGGCTAGTCTGCATCCGGCACCTTCAGGTTGGCAGGTTCGATTAGTTTGAACATTTGCGCTTACTGACATTCGATGTAGTTTGCAGTGTCTCACAGAATCTCGAGGTTGCGCAGCCGCCTCCAGAGTTGCTTGGCTTCATCGAAAAGCAAGAAACGTACATCGAGCAGCTGGAGAAGGAGTCTCAGTACTGTCGGGTAGGCACAATTTTGAGCAGATTTAAGGTCTTCCAAAAGTTATTCATCTTTTTTTTAGGAAGAACTGTCGACACTGCTGAAGAAGGTCAAGGACGTCGTCTCAGAAAATGAAGCCCTGACAGATCGTTCCAGGTCGAAAGCACTCTACCAGATGGACTCTTCCGAGAGTGAAGATCTGGACATTGACCGCATGCGTGAAAAGGGTAGGCTATCGGGTCCGAACATCGTGTTCGAGTCTCGCATCAGCGAGCTGGAAGCCCAGCTGGCTCAGTCTCAAATCGATCTAAAGAAGCTGTTCAACGAAAACGAAGAGAATAAGCGCAAGCTGGTGCACGGTACGAGCGATGCCAGCTGTGCCGACGTCTACCGCAAGCAGGTCGAGAATCTCCAGCGAGACAAGCACAACCTGGAAGAAACGGTTCGGAAGCTGCAGCTGTCCATCGATCAGCTCAAAGATACCGAAGCAACCAACTTCAGCAAGACCCAGCGCAGTCGGGACATGATCGAGCACGTGGCTTTCGAGCGGAACCAAGCGGAGCTGGAGATTCGCCGCTTGAAGGACGAACTCGAGCGGCAGCACGAGCGAGTTCGCGAGATTCAGCACGAAATGAGCAAGCGACTGGCAGAGGAGCGATCGAACGCTGAACGGCGGTACACCTTCCAGGTGGATCAGCTGGGCGGGGACTTGAGCAGCCAGTGGGAACAGGCGACCAAGCTGCAGCTGGAGGTGGAGCGCATGAAGCGCATCGAGTCGGACTACAAGCGGGAGATCAGCCAGAAGAACTCGCAAATCGACGAGCTGAAGATGGAGTTGAAGAACAAGACGGCGATCTTCATGTCCGATTTGAACCAGGCTAGTGCGGAGAAACAATCGCTGGAGCAGGAGATCACTTCTTTGAGGTGAGTAATTTTTTACAATTGTTTTTTTTTTTAACTTTGGGAGCGTTCTTTTATTACGTAACGCAGTTAGGGGGGGGAGGGGGTGTCGATGTCTGTTACGAAATGTTACGAAAATTGGGGGAGGGGGGGAGTGCTGAAAAATTCTGTTACGTAACGCAAAATTTCCATATAAGAGTTCATAAAAAAATGCAAAACGACCTTGCGTTACGCGTTACAGGGAGTAGGGGGGGATAGCTCATCTGTTACGATTTGTTACAAAGGGGGGGGAGGGGGGGGTCAAAAATCCCAAATTTTGAGTTACGTAATAAAAGAACGCTCCCTTTGTTGGATTAACACATCGTCGTTGTCGTGCTATTTTGTTGCACGTGCATTTTGTGCCAATTTAAGAATGCCGTTTTGTGCAGCCTCACCTTTTGACCTTCACAGATCCACACAATTCGGTTTCAGTCCTGAGATAATCAATAAAAACCGAAAAAACTCCGTGCTTCGTTGTCACTCTTCATATGAACGAAATTTTAATCTAGTCATGCTACCATGACACACCTGAACAATGCTGCAAATGCGACAAAAGGCCAGAGGGATTTCAGGTCAGAACGCGTTTGACACACTTACAAGCCCCGCTACCGTAAACATTTGTAATTGTAACTCGGGACTCGGGCAACCAAATTCAACCAAACTACGGGACAATGCACAGAATGGTCAACCAAACAAAACGTGTTTGTTATTGTTTACATTACGTGCTCTATTGTCCTTTGCAAGCAGTAACATAACCAAACTTTTGGGCACCCTTAGCAAACGTCAAATCAATACGGAAAAGATCCGGCAGCGATTTTATAGGCTTTGACGTTTGCTGAGGGTGCCAAAAAATATAAACAAATCACTGCGTGCATCAGCCATTTTGTTGTTTATACAAGGTGTCAAACGCGTTTTTCTCTGAACGTCAAAAAGCGACGTGCGCAAAGATAGCTCGACAACGTCGACATTGCTGACCAATATATGTAATTTTAAGATTCTTAGATTTAATTTAAAAAAAAAAATCAAATGAATATTCAAGTCAGACTCGATTATCCGAATTTGCGATTATTATTTTATTATTATTAAAAATTCAGATGGTCGTTTATGCCCTTTTTCTTTTTTTCGTTTTATTCTGTCTCTAAGTAAATAAGCAAAAAAAAAAAAAAAAAGAAAAAAAAGTCTTCATTTATCTCTTATATTCAAATAAAAATCCTTAAAAAGTCATGCAATAACAGTGAACAGTGAAACCCAATCAGAGTACATTTTTAATTTGACACCCCTTTTACACGGCGCTAACACACATTACCAAAAGTTTGTTTTGATAGTGTGAGTGAGGTCTGCGGAGAAAGTGACAGTTCGTTACTTTTTAATTTGATTTTGTCAAACCAGCGGGGTACAAACTAAAAAATGTCAAACGAAAAAGTGACCAACTATAAAGAGTGCAATAAATTCAAAATAAATTGCTGTGTCATTTGAAATACTTACAGTATGTAAAAAAAAGTATTTACACCCCTTGGGCACTATGCACATATTGTGATAAAACATCTAAACAATTTAATGTTGACAGAAACCTAGTACTACGTTTTGTTCAGAAACTCATGCCAAACATTTTGCTACAAAAAGCTCACGAAAAGATGATTTCTATAAAAAGTTATATAACAAATACTATTACGAAAATAAAAAAGGTACAAAAAAAGTTTGTACACCTTTCGAAAAATTAACATAAATAATGTTATTTGTTGACAAATCATCATAAATCCAGTCTCCCAACTCCAAATAGGCATCCTTGACTGATTAAAAAAATAATTTGGATTGAATATAAAGTTTACTAACTACTTAGTATAAAAGTTTATATAACTCTGGAAATTTTATATAAAACTTATCTGAACTTAATTTTGCAAACTTTTATTTCAACTAAATGTCAATATATTACCATAGAATTGCTAAATAAACATTTTGGAGTGGGTATAACACCGTTTTGGGGGTATTTGTATCGATAGAATAGATTTTTCGTTGGAATTTCGTACCAACCCAGAATTACGTCGTCGGAAAATCCGCCGGCATCTGAACCGGTCCACAATTCACAAGTCAATCTATGTGGCATCAGAAAGGGCATAAAATTTCCGATCTTTTGATACCCATACATCCAGGTTTTCTATAAAACCCACGTTTTTAAATACCTAAGCAAAAACGTTGTTATGGTTTCGTTTGAGCAATAGGGTGCGCCAAAAAAGCAAAAAGTTGAGCTAAGTCGGATAGGCGGGCAGAAAATCAAAGCTGTATATCTACAGATGCTCTCCTGAAAATTTCAGCCAATTTGGTTAAGAATTCGAGGTGCCCACTCGGTTTGAAGTTTGTATTGGATTTTGGACCCGTTAGTATGGAGAAAACACATTTTTTTACATTTTATTGCGTTAAAATTCCAAACTTTACCCAAATAACATTCCGTCCGAGGTGTTTATAGATTTTACTATGGGGAACAACTTTGTAGAACATCGCAAAACGATCTGAGCACATCTGGCTTAGTTATAAGTGGTTTAAGCTAAGTTGTTTTTCCAGGGTCCAACTCAGCTTTTAACTATAGCCTTTTTATCTGTATGGTAACTGTGATCAGAAAAAAAAATTGTCTGACAGGTGAAGGATGATTGTTGTCAACATTTTCATTTCGAATTCCAATGGAAGCACAGTTGAGGTGAGAATTAGGTATTTTTCAAAGCTTTTTCGTAATTCTTGACCAGCTCTATACCTTTATAGGTCCTTCTGGTGTTCCGAGGAGGAATAGGAACGCCGTTTTGTGCAAATTTTAATTTCTTTCCGTTGCGGGTGCCATCGGTTGCGGTTCATCAGCAGTAGTCCGACGGCGTTGGAGGATATTTTCCTAGAACAGAATGCGAAGGCCAACAGCTCCAATTACGGGGATGATACTCATTTGGAACTAATAAAAATGTTCCAAAAAGAATACAAAAGAAAAGGGTGTGATTTCTATGGATGTCGGCATGCTACCTTGGCACTAAACTTGCCCTAGATTAGGAAATCATAGTCAACTTACTCCAAGGACGTAGATCAAATAAATAAACCTTTTTTTTGGGAATATCAAGGGATGGGTTTTATTAAAGACAATCAAAGAGAAAACGGAATTTAAGACTACGACTTGTGGGTGCCAGCCAGTGTTGTCACGGTTCGCTCACTCGAATCGTGGTTCAAATGATAGGTCATGACGCTCAAGTGTGGTTCGCTCATGATTGCGAACCAAGCACGAGCCAACCACGATCGAACGCCTGCCGTGGATCGCATGAACCCTTGCTCTCTCATCGCGAATGTGAGTGAGAGGGACCATCAATGAGCGGTTCGCAAGAAGAGCTAAAAAACAACACTAAGAGAAAAAACATTTCATGATTTTAACAACAGAAGGCTACGTCTGACGGCTTAAGTGACTATGGAGGGCTACAGACCTAGCGTGCACAGGGTGGGGCAACATGGGGCAACTGCACCACCATCCTCAGAAATTAGTTCTAATTTTAGTCAGGGGGCGTCCATAAACGACGAAATTTTCAAAACGTCCATATAATTGCCCCACCTTCCTCGAGGAGCTGGGCACGCTACTGGCTACAAAGCATGGCTGCTACAACTCATTGGGATTTCCTGGGTCTTTCAACGACTCCCTGGAGTTAATATCTGTGGGTCTACCACCGTAACAAGTAGGAGGTCAGCGGTTTTTGACCACGGATCATACCCGCATAGCTCCAGTGGGTACAGTAGACTAATTTTATATTATGTTGACACGTGGACACTTTAGGGGGAAGGGGGGCGGTTTGTGAGTTGTCAACGCTCCATATAAAAAAGGTTTTTTGCATGGAAATTGTCCACAAGGGGGGAGGGGAGTTGTTGGTTTAGATTTCCAAAAAAATGTCCACGTAGTTTATGGATGTGTCCTTGATAATTTTATCGTTAACAAATTTGAACAATTTTGTGGGAGTAGAGAATAAAAACAAATAAGTTTTTCTATCAGTGCCTACATTCTCCGTTGGCGAACCGTTTGCTGAACGCTCTCTTTACTCCGTTCAGAGCGGAGCGGCAAGCGAGCAGAGAAATGATGATCGAAATTTTGGTTCGCGAACCGTTCAAACCCGCCGCTCTGAGCGTTCGATAAGCGCTCACCCGATAGGTTCGTCGATTGAGTGGTTATGATACTCTCATAAGCGAACCGTGACACCACTGGTGCCAGCTTGACACTTCAACGTCGCGTACGTTATATCGACTAGTAATATAGGGTAGCAATGGCGGCCATTGAAAACCGGGCCGACATGAGCGTATCAAAGCTTTCAGTGTTTTCCTTCGCTTCTGGTGTCTTACTCGATCGGTCCTGTGGTCCGCTGTAACGGCCGTTCTGAGAAGGGTCTCTTTTTCGTTCAAATAAAATGTAGCCTATCATTTGCTTTAAAGACCTTCCTCTAGAATAACTTCTCCAAAAAATATTTATTTTAAATATTTGCTTTAAACACCTAATCACGGAACTTCTTGCTGTTAAACCGCATCGACAACACGTCCTCTTGGACCTCGGTCTGTTGGTCTATCTCTTTGGTCAGCATGCAGTTTCCGCCTCTGAACAATGAAATTACCACCACATTCGGTGTACTGGAACGCTAAAAACTTGTTCGATTGTAACACCAGAAGGACCTATAAAGGAGAGAGAGCTGGTCAAGAATTACGAAAAAGCTTTGAAAAATACCTAATTCTCACCTCAACTGTGCTTCCATTGGAATTCGAAATGAAAATGTTGACAACAATCATCCTTCACCTGTCAGACAATTTTTTTTTCTGATCACAGTTACCATACAGATAAAAAGGCTATAGTTAAAAGCTGAGTTGGACCCTGGAAAAACAACTTAGCTTAAACCACTTATAACTAAGCCAGATGTGCTCAGATCGTTTTGCGATGTTCTACAAAGTTGTTCCCCATAGTAAAATCTATAAACACCTCGGACGGAATGTTATTTGGGTAAAGTTTGGAATTTTAACGCAATAAAATGTAAAAAAATGTGTTTTCTCCATACTAACGGGTCCAAAATCCAATACAAACTTCAAACCGAGTGGGCACCTCGAATTCTTGACCAAATTGGCTGAAATTTTCAGGAGAGCATCTGTAGATATACAGCTTTGATTTTCTGCCCGCCTATCCGACTTAGCTCAACTTTTTGCTTTTTTGGCGCACCCTATTTGAGCAACCTGCCAAAAATGTATGGAATTTCGTAATTTTTGTTCTCGTGGATCAAACTTACTTTTTGCCCAGGTATTTAAAAACGTAGGTTTTAAAGAAAATCTAGATGTTTGGGTATCAAAAGATCGGAAATTTTATGCCCTTTCCGATGCCACATAGGTTGACTTGTGAATCGTGGACCGGTTCGGATGCCGGCGGATTTTCCGAAGACGTAATTCCGGGTTGGTACGAAATTCCAACGAAAAATCTATTCTATCGATACAAATACCCCCAAAACGGTGTTATACCCACTCCAAAATGTTTATTTAGCAATTCTATGGTAACATTTAGTTGAATTAAAAGTTTGCAAATTAAGTTTAGATAAGATTTATATAGAATTTCCAGAGTTATATGAACTTTTATACTAAGTAATTAGTAAACTTTATATTCAATCCAAATTATTTTTTTAATCAGTCAAGGATGCCTATTTGGAGTTGGGAGACTGGATTTATGGTGATTTGTCAACAAATAACATTATTTATGTTAATTTTTCGAAAGGTGTACAAACTTTTTTTGCACCTTTTTTTATTTTCGTAATAGTATTTGTTATATAACTTTTTATAGAAATCATCTTTTCATGAGCTTTTTGTAGCAAAATGTTTGGCATGAGTTTCTGAACAAAACGTAGTACTAGGTTCCCGTCAAATTTTAAATTTTTTACATGTTTCATCACAAATAAGCATAGTGCCCAAGGGGTGTAAATACTTTTTTTACATACTGTATAAAAACAAAGAAGAAAGCTAAGAAATACCTGATTTAAAAAAAAACCCTGGTATTCTCGTTTATGGTCCCAACATTCATTTCGAAAAAGAACTTAAAAACCCCTTTAGGTGTATAATTGAAAAATAAACGTTATAAAATGATTTCTAAATAGTTTACAATTGAATAGTGAATGAAAATTTGAATTGAAGAAAGAGACAAAAATTGAAAGTTTTTGTTTGTACTGGCCTAATTTATTGGTACAATTTTGTTATCCTTTATAACTGCTTAATTCTTTTACTCAGGCTTGATTTTTTTATGAGAAAAAAAAATTAAAATAGTTTTATGTAGCCCAAATTTGAAACATTTTTCTCAAAAAATGTATATAACATCCACAGACTCCAACTGGAACGCGCCGAACGACAATCGAAGGTTGAGGTTTCCCGCCTAAATGCTGAAATCACTTCGCTGCGCCAGCGCCTGGATCGTTCGGACGCGGATCTGCTGCACTCGAAACGCGAAAATTTGAAACTGAGCGACGAAGTTGCCTCACTGGAAAAGGAGGTTTGTTTGATTGATGAAAGTAGTGAGATGAAGTAATTGAATGAATAATTGTGATCTTCTTTCAGCTAACCCTTGGTGAACTCAACAAGGAAACTCGTCCCTCGAAGGAACTGGCAAAAATCATTTCTGACATGGAAGCAAAGCATGGTAAGTTGCAATAGTTCTTAAACTCTCGTATAGCTTCGTTTTGTACAATGCATTTCCTAATTTGAACCGCTTTATATCATGGGTAAGCTATTGAAACCCTTAACCGTTACGATCAACTGTGTTTTGAGGTTAGAATTGTTTTAAATTTACGCAGTGCTGTTGTTTTAGAAAAAAATATGCTCGAACCACCACGTTTCCACCTGTACAACAAAAAAAATCAAACAAATTCGCATACATATCACATAACGCTTGATTGTGCGAAAAACATCACACGTACCACGTACTCTCTTGATTTACGCAAATCTTGTGCAAGCACCGGGTCACGAAACCCACAACCAAAGCAAACCTCTGAGAAAAATTGAAAATCCGGCGTTCTCAATAGTTTATCCATGAGCTTTTTTCCCCTCCATCCGCTGGCAGATAGTGCTAAAATACTTCCAACTTTTCCAGCCCAGATAAAAAAGGTGTTAACTTTACAAGCAGTTAATTGACCTAATCTGGCGCCACTTAACCTTTGCCAACAGTCACAAAATCAGATAACTAAATATCTTAATCCATCAACGGGCTTAAACTGCATAATCTGAATACAATGCCCTGCGTTGGGGTCATCCCCCTTGGCGGCAGGTCATCGCAGATGCTCCCTTTTCCGCTGCTTCTTGTTGAATTCCCCCCACGCAGAATAATACCCCCAACACTATAATCAACCAGTGTTCTCCCCTCTCTCTCTCTCTTGTAGCTTCCACCGTGTCAGAGCTCGAGGGCATGGTTCAAGATCAAAAACAGCTCATGGAAAAACTAACCGCAGAATGCAAAAGCTTAACGCACAAGTTAGAGGACACGACACAGAAGCATAAGTACATAACAGTTTAATTTGTGGTTTACTCGTTTTTAATTTGATAATTTCGGTTTACTTTGTACTTGATTAGTTTAGTTTTCTAATTCAACTCTTTTAGATCTGCTGTTTTTCTTCTTTTAATATTAATATCATCCATATATTGTATTATAATTAGTCAACGGAACAATCCAAAAGAATAACATATTTTTCGAGGCTCATAGACAAAATTATGCATTCTTATTGGGATATTTTAAAATTAATTCGAATCAGTATCTCGATTTGCTACAAATGCCAGTTTACGCTTTTGTGATTTTTTTATATTTCTGGTATAACAGCAAACTGATAATGTATTTTTAAATATTCATTTCTCAACTTAAAAATTAACACATATCCAGAAACAACAAATTTTGAAAGGTTACAGGAAATTGCTATGCAGAATAAAGAAACTTCCCTATAAGGGGAACAGCATCTAATTCCAGCGTGCCTCTAATGTTGCCATATCAGCACTTTGACGTTCAATTACAGCTCATAAAACGCGTTTTCAACTGAAATCGAGTGATAAATAGTTCAATAGGAAGTGAGCAAGCAAGTTTCTATAAACAGTTTTACAAAATAAGTTGTTTAACTAGTGAAAATCAGCAAATTGGATGGAGTTAGGAGGGAGTGCTTAACCTGCCAAATATACAAGAATTTCCCCTATATGACTAAAATAAGGTATTTTGCATTATTGGTTCGTCCGTAAAAAAATCCCTAAAATTGTGTCAGCTGTCCATAAAATAATGATATGTAAATATTCAAAAATCTTTTTCAATCTAGGTCTAAACAAACGTCTTATATAATTTTGAACATGCAAATCAAATTTGCAATCAAAAAGTTCTTTACATTTTTTCTATAAAACGTACCGATTTCACGTTGTAAGCGGTATACGCACTTCGGAAGGAACCGGTCAAGAAAAAAATCAAATGGGCAGCAGCGGCAGCGCAAGCAAGTCAGAGAGGGTGAAGAAAAGCCCCAAGAACACGCTCCCTCATCTTTGTTCTGCTGTTCGTAAAGCTGTTTCTTGACCCCTTTCCTTCCTATCTGCGTACTAGCCTGTAGCCTTTTGAGGGTTAATTTATCCAGATTTTTGAGCGAAGATGGCGTTAGGAATGGTGCACGCCCGAAATGTCAAAATCACGCAGAGGTACCAACATTACAAGAAAAGTGTGCCGTGGCATATAACAGCCACACTTTTTTTCTGATGTTGGTACCACTACGCGATTTTGACATTTCGGGCGTGCACCATTCCTAACGCCATCTTCGCTTAAATATCTGGATAGGAAAAGTGTAGCTGAGAAAGTTCTCTGCAATTTTTCTTTTCAGACTATGAAAATAGGACTAATAGGGACAATTCTCATATGTTTTCCAGGTTAAAGATTCGGTTAACTCATTCCACCCATTTCGATTTCAGTCTCTAAGTCAATTATTTCTTTGAAACAGTTAAATCAATGGGGTCTTAAAATTAAGCTGGAATGTTCAGAACATTTAACTCTATTTTGTTCTTTTAACATCTCGATAATTTAGTGTTAGATAGATGATATCTCCTTCAAAACTCTAGGCCCTCTAGCCTCTCTCTCTCTTCCTAACGCTTGGTTTTTGGTTCTTATCCGTGCACGTCTTTCTCTCTTTTTTCCCCGTTGGCTTGCTCGACCCTCCAAAAATGTCCATATCACTCGCAACTCCAAACAAAAAACAAACCCGCAAATAATCTCCGCGCGAGCGCAGACAAATCCTCAAGAAACGCGTCCGCTTTTCGGCCGATCTCGACCCTTCCAACGATGGACAGCAACGTTACGCTTCGATCTACGCCCGCGGTGGACCCGAGGATCCTCGCCACTCCCTCGTTGACCGCGTGTCAACGACGCAAGCCGGAAGTGGCGCCCACCTCGGAACATTACCATCTCGGAAGTACTCGCCCCTGCTCGCGTCCCTTTGCGGAGTCGTCGGCCACCCTGTGCGGCGCCGATGGCAAAGGGACGACCGAAGAGTACGTTACGGCGGCCTGTACAAATCCACGGCGACACCCTATTAAGATCGACGTCAACGTGCGGATCGGTCCAAAAGCCAACTCGACCACCTCGACCACAACCACCAACACCAGCGTCAAGGAGGAGGGCGAGGGCTAGAGCACTTGATCCCCCATACTAACTCTTCCCTACTAATACTTGTAGAACCGTAGACCTTCCGCGTGCAGGTACCTCCCAGAATACTTGTTGCACAACCGTGTGTGTTTATGTTGAACAGTAGGTTGCACTCGTTGTTTGCTTGTTAAATGTTGTCTTTATTTGGTGTAAATTATGTATTTTGTATTTTGACCGGTATTCCTTAGAGAGGAAAAGCGAGACCTTCGGCAAACCAATAACGAGCTGATGGAACGGCTCAAACAGGTGTGGCAGAATTACAAGGAAATAAGTCCCGCCTTCCAGAACCGCGCCAAGTGCGCGACGGATCCGCTCGAGTCCGACTCGAACATCTCGTCCGCATCCAATCATGACCCGGAGGTACGTGCCAGGACTAGCTAACCTAACTAACCAAACTTTCCTCCCGTTTTCTCTACCCTTTCTATCCCCCCAAACTGCTCACGTCCGGTCGTCCCAGGCAGGAAATAGATATCCTCCAAAACAACTTTGATTTCCTCTCACAACGCATAGAAACTAACGAGGCGGTCGCCGCCGCCGCTGCCACCGCTGCAGCAGTGTCTAACCAAGATAATCAATACCAAGCTTCAACTAACGCTACTAACGCTAACTACCAGAACGAATACGCTTCCCCTAGTGCCGACTACACCGGCTACGCAAACTATCCTACTGATCAGCAAGCTAGCGCTGACACTGCTGCGGTTGCTCAGAATTACTCAAGTCCGTCCCCGAATCAGTCGGCCAACGTTGCCAGAGATGATGTGAACTATGAAGGTACCGTACATTGAGGGCATGTGCACATTTGTAGCGCAGACATCGTCATCATCAACGCAACAACACATCACACATCAGAGCCGTACCTCGGGTTTCTTTACACCACAATCTATTCCTAACATTAGCACATCCAACCGTATAAAAACCTTAACTATTACCTCAAACTTTATGTTTTAGGCCAGACCTACTGCATTGAATCAACGGCTGAGACGATTCATTGCAATTGATTAAGTTAGAACTATTTTTTCAAACACAGCTAATTCCTTTATGTGAAACTAGGGCAACTTATCATATTGTTTGAATTTTGGCAAAAAGTATGATCACTTTTTGTTTGGCCACAAATTGTTTTGCCCAAGCAATGATTGATTACATATTTATTTTTTTTAAATGTTTGATTATGGTCTAAAACATTATGGAATTAATTGTTTTGATTTGAAATCAAATTCTAAATTAAAAAACTTTGATGATTTATTTTGAAAAAAAATGCAACGTTTTCAAATTATATCCACTTAAAAGTGTTTTTTTTTTGTGAAATCAGCAGCTATCGAAAGTTTCCGAACTGATTACAAATATTTTATTTATTTTATGATGTAACACACAGCTGAAACGATCACAAAAACTCTGTAAGGTACATAAAATTAACTAATTTTATCCTGATTAATCATCAATAAAACCGAAGTCGATTGAATTGAAAATTTATTGAATTGAAATGTCTTACTTATAAAAAGTAAAAATAAACTATTTAAAGTGGACATAACTGGTATGTTGTATACTTTTCAAAACATATCCGTAGTAACTTTTCAAAAGGGCGAAAGCTTGTATGTAAACAAACAGTCCATCCCACTTGCTCTAGTGACAGTTCACGATGAGTAAGAAAATGATAGGCTGCTTGTATCGCCCTTTTGAAGATTTACTTACTACGGATGTAAAAAAAAGTTTTTGATTAAATCAAAAAAAATGAGTCAACAATACAATAAAAATTAAGATAACACATATTATGGTAAGAATTATCAGGAGGCTTTTTCTTTTTTTTTGCAGGCCAAGGGTGCATGATACTGATGATACTCGTCGGTTGACACCCAGGCGAGGAACATCCCAGAAGGAGCCCAACTACATCCGTAGTGCTGTTTGGACAAAACAGCATGGCCCTGGTTCCTTGCAAGTGTCCTATTTTCTTACCTCCACGTTGGCTTGGTTTAGTCATCATGATGACAAGGTGTAACCTAGCTGGTGGCCTGTGGAAACGACTCGTAAACCTTTGACCAGCGAGGGTCAGAGTTGAGACGGCTAAAAGAAAGGGGCGCGTCAATGTGGGAAAGGGAAGTAATTTGTGATTGTAGACGGTATTGTTTTGATTCGCAGTATGTTGAGTCAACTGCTGTAGATGTACCTGAGCATCGCAGAATGGGGTTTCTCTTCTTTCCATTTCAGCTAACAGCTATCTTCTGTTTATTTTGTTTCACTGATTTTCTAAAACGGCTTCTGTTTACTATCCTCCATTTGATTTCGATTTTACTTATTTGATTCTCTTATTTCTCAACGCTTTTCCACTCTATTTTACCAATTGATGCTGTTGTAACAAACTGTCTGCTTTCCCTTAATTTGGCAGCGATGTCAATTTTGTTTATCATGTGCCTTTTCTTTATTTATCTATTTGAATTATTTCTCATCTTCCCTGTAAATTGCCCTCAATACAATCTAAGCTTGTTTGTTACCTCTATTTATTAACTATTGTTAATTTCTTTATCTACTTCATAAATTACTATCTTTCTTTTACTATTGATTCTTTACATAGTATATTTCCTTCACTGTCCATTGTTTTGAAACTTCACCTTTTTCTTAAGCAAGTGAGATTCGAGCCCTTACTCAATTTATGGAATGATTAAAGGATTAACACAAATATTACTATTGTACTTTTGAAAAACTTTTCTAAAATGCTTAGGAAAAAAATATTGTAACAAAACACCGCGACAAAAGAAATAGCAACAGATAAACACGACTCAACACTAGGAAAGATTTCAGGAGAAAAACAACACCCAGTAAAATAACAACTAGTTTTTGAATTCAAACTAAAAATAAAACAGTACTTGCTTTAATGAATGTTGATAGGCACACTATAAATGGTTAGACGCTTATACTTACATCAAACCCTACGTAATGTACCACAAGGGTGTAATATCAAAATCGATTTTCCAGCACAGCAATTTTTCAGTTCCTTTTGGGGTCCTAAACAACTCCCCAAAGTTTGGGAACGATTGGTTTAGTCCTCACCTTGCGCAAAGCAATTCAATTTTCCATATAAATTTGTATGGGAAAAACATTTTTTTTGGATTTTGATATTTATAAAATCCACGTTTCACGCTGTACTAAAACCAGATTCATATTCGAATGCTCTGGAAGGTGCTCTACAACTTTCCCGAAGAGAGTATGTTGCTAACTTGTCCCTGAAAGAAGATACAGCGTCCTCAAAACTCGTCTAAAACGTGATTTTCGAGCAAAAAACACGTTTTAGACGAGCACCATACTCTCTTGGGGAAAGTTGTAGAGCACATTCCAGAGCATTCGAATATGAATCCGGTTTTAGTACAGCGTGAAACGTAGATTTTATAAATATCAAAATAAAAAAAAAAGGTTTTTCACATACAAATTTATATGGAAAATTGAATCGCTTTACGCAAAGTGAGGACTAAACCAATCGTTCCCAAACTTTGGGGAGTTGTTTAGGACCCCAAAAGGAACTGAAAAATTGCTGTGCTCGCTAAATTTGGACAACTTTATTTTTTTTCCATACAACCATATTACACCCTAATGTACCACCCCCGGCCGAGTTAAAATGCGTAACCGGAAAAGAAGGTGTGCATGCTTGGCACGAACACTCAAAGCGTGTTCTAGCGTGTTGCTCGTACTGACTCAGAGCAAGGGTGAGATGTAGGTGTAAGGGCAGTGCGTGTTCGTCGAGAACCTGGTGCATAAGATCGGTCAAGGCCCGTTCTTACACTGAAAGTTGATTGGTCCATTCTGACTTTTTGTCATTTTTAGGTTTAGTTAGACGTTTTCTTTTCGAAAAACACATAAAATCTAGTACTTTGTTCGGAAACTCAACACCAAGTCTGTCCCATCGTTGAACTTCTACGCATAATTGTCCCACCAAGTATTTTCTTTCGCGAAATCATCAGTTTTACGAAGTATTATGTCTTGTTTACCTATTGTATAGCAAAAGTATTACAAATAAGAGTGATTAACTGCTAACTGGGATGAATAGGGACTTATGGGGTGAATAGGGACTCCGGGACAATTATGCGTAGAAACACAAAAAATGGTCGAAAAATTTGAATCGCGTTTTTCTCAGTTACACTTTTTTAACATGGGACAATTATGCGCAGAACAGCAGAGTAAATATCTCAAAAGGTTTTTTCCGCAAAAAAAACTTAGATTGTTTTAGACTAGGTAGTGATTGCAAACCGACTGTACTGGTGCCGTAATACATTTTACATGATTTTTTGGATTAAAGTGTTGAAATTGTGGCATGTTGTTTATTTTTTTTATGTTTTTCCCCATTCAATATGTCAAGGTTTTATAATTTTTTGCGTCTTTGCTGAATTAAAAAAATCTCAATAAGAACGAGATTTAAAATTCTTCTCCAATCCATGGTACGGTACTGATCACACATTTCATCTGGCTTCCATGTTCCTTCCCTCAACCAAAATCACCTGTATCTCAGGTGAGCACACAGCACGTACACACAAACAATTCCCATCGCAGCCGCGCTGAAGAACACTAATCAACGTTTATGTTGCTGCCACTCAACACCACCCGAATTGTGCCCACAGACAGCCAGTTTCCGTCGCAAACCGCCCGTTGGCGGGAAAATTCTCACCATTATGCCCCTAGACTGCTTCACACTGCTGCCGCCACCGCCGTTGAATATGGAAATTCTGCAACCTTCCATATCTCTCTTCTGTTCTATGCGTTTGAGGTCACTCCGGAACATTCTTAAGTTTTCAGCATCTCTTGTAACACACTGTCCGCTTGAAGAAACACTCTTACAATACACTTGGCGCACTTTGTTGAAATGCTAATCTACGTCTCTTTCACAGGCTCCAAGAATGTGTCCCGAGCGGGCAGTACCGCCGCACAGTACCGGCAACCGACTGCTGACGATGTCCCCGCCAGCAGACCTTCCCAGGGCAAGGTGTCACGACCTGAGTCACAAACCTCCGACCGGCAGCAGTACGGCAAGCAACCTCAACAGCAGCAGGAACTATCCCGAACCAGCTCCGTCAACGATTACAACGAGTCCAAGGGAAAGCGAAGTGACTCCCGGCTGTCCCGGGCGTCAATCTCCAACGAGGATGCGACCAAGCTGCAAGGAAAGGAGCCGGAGTTTGGACGTCCTGACGGGGAGCGATCATCCCGGGTTGGCGCCGGTGGGGGGGATTCCGCTAAACCAGACGGCACCGGCAGCAGTGGACGCTTGTCTCGGGAATCAACTCAATCGTCACGACAATCAATCAGACAATCATACGGTGAACCGGTACAATCAAGCCCATATGTATCAGAGCTCGTGGAGCAGCCGGTGGAACAGTATCCCCCAACAACAGTCACCCAACAGGGAAGTGTGGATCAATCCTATGCACAGCCAGCCGACCAGTACCAACCATCTGACGAGACCTACGCCCAGAATACCGCCGGATATGACACATCCCAGTATGATCCCTCACAACAGCAGCAACAGTACGACCCGAGCCAGTACGAGGGATACGGCGATCAGCAGCAGTACGTGGAATCCTACGACCCACAGCAGACCTATGACCCACAGCAGCAGCAGCAACAGCAGTACCAAGATTATCAGCAACCATATGATGCACAGCAGTACACCACTGAGCAAGTATATGATGAACCAAGCAGCTACCCCACCGGAAGTGCACAGTCCCCAACACAACAGCCAGCACCCGCACCCGTTCCAACCGCCGCCCCAGTCCCACTGGAACAAGCTGAAAGCGCTCGAAATGTGGGGTACGCACGCGGTGGCCCACGGACCGGAGGAACCGCCAACGGAGCCAAGCAGCAGTACAAGCAACCTGCCGCCAAGTAATGGGCGCAACAGTAGTCTACCGCGCCAGTTGCCGCAGAGTTGCCACTTTCAGCCGATTCACCATCACCAGCAATCGCCGCACTGTCCTCGCCTGAGCATCAGCAGCCCCAGTCTGTTTGGCACCAGTAGTCCGGAGAGCAGCCTGACGCCGTCGCCGACGTCGACCGTGCTGAAGAACTACGACAGCGCCGCAGCTAGTCCCAATCCGCAGGCGTCCGCAGAGCGGAAGCAATGAAATATATTTGATCATACTTTGTCTAGCCAGTAGAACGCATCATGTAGCACGAGAGGAAATAAATATTTATTCATCCAACTTGTGGGATCATTCTGCGAAAGAAATCATAAGGGAAACGTTGCATAAAATGTAGGTACCGGAAGTTCAAAAGGCAATTTTAATTTGAAAACGGGTTCGGAAAAACGCGGGACAAGTTTGGTGCTGAGCACCAGTTTCTCAGTTCCTGTTGGTGTGAGTTCCTTTGAAATTAACGGCGTGAGTGCTTCTCATTTTTTGTAACTCAATACAGCGATAGGGAAGTCCAAAACACAAAACCGACATTGATATTCTGCAAAGATAAATTTTAGCAAAACAATTTAAATGTGGATATGTAGATAACAGTTTTTTATGTAGATTGCAGCGATTTTTAGACAATCGTGAAACTTGTGGAAAGCTCTATACAAAAGTGCACACCTCAAACTACAGCAGAATAAAACTGTCTAAGACACACGAAGTTGTCTGTCTAAGACACACACCCTAGTTTGAAACCTTTATAAAGTGTTCGAATGCAACAAAGTTCAGTCGAGACACGCACCACTCTAGGCGAGCGAGGGGGAGAAGGGGTAGGATTTCAAGTGTGCAAATATTTGGTGTGCAGTTATGATTTGCAAGGGTGGAGAATTTGGTGCAAAGTGTGCAATATTAGTTCGAGCTAAACAATGTAAATGGGCCTGCCAAAGTGTAAACAAAGAGTCTATCCTGCTTGTTCCTACAATTTCGCAGCGGCAAGATAGCCGAGAGGGTTGGAGCGCGGACCTTGTAATCTGGATATGACTCTTACCGGTTGTTGTTATTTTTGGGGTGTGCAAAATATACATTTTTTTCTTTCGAACATGCTTTTTGTGTACACTCAACCCCCGGTGCTCTAAACGTCGAAATTTTCAAAAACAATGGGAATCAATTCTCCAGACAATTTTACATAAAAGTCTCGTATTGACCACTGCACACAAAGAAAAAATACTCTAAATTTAAAAAGATCGTTCGTTGAATTAAAAGTCCGCGTTGGTGAATATTCGTAGAAAGTTCAAACTTTTCAATTTAAAAGTTGGAAAGCTTTTGATACTACCATGCATTTATGGAACAAAATCGTTGTATCGGTAAAAGTGTTTTACTTTTAATTGGAAAAAAAACCTTTTATAGCAAGAATAAACAACATTTAATACTACAGTGATTATTTCAGAAAAATTAGCTTGATTCTAGGCTTGTTTTATATTTATTTTTTAAAGTTTTAAACAGTATGTTAAAAAAATACATTTTGTTATTGTATTTAAAGCTTCTGGCCAAAATCCGAGTCCAAGCTGTACCGATTCTTAGGGTACGCCACCGTTCACTTCCGAAGACCCCAAGCTGGACGGTTCCGGATGGACGTTTCGACGAGCGACAGCAAAGTAGAGAACAGGATGGTCACGTTGCCGGCCTTCATCAGGACAGGTTTGGAGAAGTTGGCTGTAGATTCGGCAAGGGTGATCGACGTTTCCCGGCTGGAAAGTGAAGTGCCTGAACGGGGAATTCCCGATTCTGGAAGAACATTGGGTCGATGAAGCCCTCGGAACGGAATTCGATTTCGAGCACTTAATCCTCCGAGAATGACACAGATTTTTTCGTCACGCTGTCCAGGTTCATTCGGCTGGAGCTGCGCCGTCGCGAGATGAACATTTGTGTGCGGTTAGTTGCTAAAAGAGATGGAAGTAAGTGAAGTTGGCAAGCCACTGCACACATTCTCATTACTCACCGGTGTTGTAAAACGCCGGCACCGAGTGCAACATCCGCTCTGGCCACCTCCGATTATTCCGCTTCTCGTAGTCCCCCTCCTCGGCTCCTTCTCCTCACCGTGAAAAACACCTGTCTCGTACTTGTCCAAAAACCGGATGTTTATCTTCTTCAACGCAATCTCGTTGTTCACGCAACGCTTCGGCAGCACCATCTCCTCGATGATCTCGTTCCAGTCCTCGCGGGAATTGACCTTCAACCACCAATCCCGGGCCAACACCACCGAATACAACCGGTGCGAATCCACATTCCTACCTCCCATCCTACAAAAACAAACAAAATCAAACACAAACCCCACAAAACAGCCAAGCATCCTTCTTACCTATTCCGGTCGTGGAACAGCTGCAGTTCCTGAAGGAAGCTCGCCTTGTCCTTTTGAGCACTTCACCTCGTCCCGCACCCGCACCACCCTCCTTCGAAGGCGTTCCGCTGCTGCTGTTTAGCTCACGAAGGTTTCCGCGTCCGATTCCTGGCTGCTGCCACGGTCGGCTTTGCTTTGCGTCCTAGAATCACCAGCACCACCAGACCCACCAAAGTGTTTGTTTACATTTGGAACTTAGTCGTACACGGTTACACGAGAACGTCAAAATGAAAGCAATTATAAAGTCGAATTAAAAGTTAAGACTTTTAAATCAGTTAGTAAGGAGATTCCCTTAAGCTAATTTTAGCAACTTTTTAAATAAAAAATAAGTTACTTTTGTCATTACGGTAATATTTTTTTGTGTGTGTCCTAAGTCCAATCCTTGTAAAGTTACAGCGGTTTTAAAAATAAAAACGTTGAAAATTGGTATTTTGATGGTTTTCGACAATTTCTATGTGACAAAAAACAGTTTCAGTAAATGATTTTTGTATTTTTTTTTGGTGAGTTGCTCCATCCTGCATTTTTGTGAGCCTTTTTGTAACATCTTAGGCTATTTTCACAAAAATTTTGAACGAAAAAAAATCGTGGGCTCACCTTTAAATTTGACTTTTAAACTTAAAAATCAAAAAATATCATAAAAGTGATGTGTTTTTTTTCTTTCAAAAGTCATTATCGAGTGAAACTGGCTCCATATACACAAAAATGGCTTACATAAGCGTAGGATAACATGTCTACAAAGTTTCATTGAAATCGGAGAGGGTCCGGTACAACCTAGGGTACAACCGATTCCCTAGTTGACATGGAATTGCTCCCAGACGATTTTACATAAGAATCTTTTTTTCGAATGTTGGGCGAATTGAAATCTCATGAGATAACGATTTTTTAAGCTTGCAGTTGCAGAATTTACCTACCACGCTTGTACCACGCTATGCATTTTGCCTAAAAAAACGTACAAACACATCGTAAAATGTCTACCTGACACCATGTGTCAGGTACGTTTTATTCCGAGGGGTGAGACACATGCCCTAATCAATTAAGATTATCACCATGGAATAGAAATTTCAGTTAGTTGATTAGCATTTACGCTAATCAATTAGCGCATTCCCACCATTCTATTTGCCTTGGTCTGTCGCACAAACGTCAAACAAATCAAAGCAAAACAAAAAATATTCGCGTGCTTCCGCATGGATAATGGAAATTAATCTGAAATTTATTAAATTTGTCTTGAAACCGTCGTCTTAAAGACCAAACTATCCATTATGCCGATAGAGAAGCTGTTGAGGGTAGAAATAAGTAGGTCGGCATCTTACAGTGCTCGGAGTAAAGCGTTTTAGAAGGCTGAGGATGCGGACAGCGTTGCGGATTTTCCCCAGAACGACTTTTTTGAGGATTTTCAACGAAAAGGCCGGGTTGGCCAAAACAGCTTGGAAGTCTTGTCAATTTTCACAAACGGATTGCGCAGGAAAGTCTACAGAAGGCTATACGGAACCGAACGGATTTGTCGGAAGTGGTGCTTCGTCATCATCCAGAACAGCCTTCTGGGCGGAAAACTCCACGGTTCTGGACGATATGCAGAGCTGTGGGTTTCTCCGGTTAGACCGTTATCATCAAAAGGCTGTCCAAGATTGTAGTTTCTTTTGTTGTATTTATGTTATTTTAGAAACAACATTCTGTTTTAATTATTAAATTAAGTTGTTTCTTTCAGAGGAATGTACTGGGTCCAAACCTCGGTCCAAACGGGGTAGTTATTGTCTCATAACAATTACTAAAAGGCGACTAATCATCGGGCCTTGTGGCCAGAAAAAAACAACACGGCTGGCCGGGAAACTTCCTATTCTTGTGCGCCACCACCGGATCTTACGGTTTCTTCAACACTGGACCCAACAGTTCCTTGATCATTTGCCGCTGGATGTGCAGGAATTAAACCAGTCTCGATTTTGACGAGAGACGGCGACGTTAAATTTGTTTTCTGCTGTAGGATAACGAAACTTAAGAAATGGGCAAGATTTACATTTTAAGTCAACTTACCATCGACAGAAATTGGTTTTCAAGGAAATCTTTTTTTCTTCCCTCATTTCAAAGCAAAACTCATTTTGTAGCTGTCAAAACAACTTTTCTTGACATGTCAAGATAATTTGACGTAGGATGGGAATGGGTTGTCAAATCAGCGCTAATCAATTAGCTATTCAACCAAAATCAGCTTCAATTAATTAGATAAATTATAGTTGATTAACTGTGTCTCGCCCCTCGTTTTATTCACATTTTCACTCAAAATGGTTTATTGGACCTTTTCTAAAAAAAATCTAGATTTATTTATTGCGCAATTCTCACTAACTTGAACTTCGCACTAAATTGTTGCTATCGATCGCACTATTGCGACTTGTCAAACTGGCTTGGGAAATTTTAATTTTCTCAAAAAATGATCAAAGCGAGCCGATGTTGCTCACCTTTCAATCGCAATTTTAAAGTGCGATTGTCTAGTTTGGTGGAAACTGCGACTGGAAATGTAAATAAACAACTGATGGTTGCCTAGTTTTTGGAAATTTTGTTGTCAAAAGTGCGAGAGAAAATTGCGGGCCAAATCCAAGTTACAGTGCAAGGATCAATATTTTTTGCTCAATTTTTTTTTTTTTTGGCAACCCTACCGCTTTTCCAAACAGAACTCAAACCTCTCATGAGAGTCACCCACTGTCAACCAACACAACGGTGAGTGCTGTCATCCTCAACAAGACACGACTGTCAAAAAAGTAAGTTTGAGTAACCACATTCGAAGAAGTGCGTCGTGCTCAGGAAAAATCACGAAAATTTCAATTTTCAGCCGTGAATTTCGTACAAATTGTGCTTCAAAATTGTGCACCAGTTGCCTCTGTAGTGATTAAGCGTGAAAGATTGTGAAAATTTGCTCAAACTGAGGTGGGTCGAGGGAAGTAAGCTTGTGGAACATTCGATTGTTTGGTGTGTGTGTTTGCGCGCGTGTGTCCGTGCGTGTGTTTGCGGCATTTTGATTTCCAGCAGGAAGACAACAGGCAGGGAAGTTCCGCAGCAGCATCATGGACGATATCGACGACTTTTTCGACTTTAGCAAGCCCTTCAACCGGGTGGTCATTTCCGGCGGCTACTGCAATGCGACCGTCGTCGAGGACAAAACCATCTTCAACAAGATGCCCGAGCGGGAGAAAATGGGCAAAGAGTACGCGGAGAAGTTCATCAAGACCGAGGAGAACCAGCTGATTGAGGTGAGTTCGGGTTTTGGAAATGCGCAAAAAAAGTTTTTTTTGGGGAAGGATCTTTTAAGGTTATGTTGCAAACTGGTTACCGCGCTGGAAGAGTCCTTGAAATAAAAGTCGCGTATGTTATTCCAGCTTTTGTGATGGTTTTTGTAGGTATTGCTCGGTTTGTTCTAGAGGTCGTATCGAGGTGCCCAGATTTGGATGAATAAACGCAATTTTCGCCGATAAAATATTTTGTTTTGTACAGATTCTAGCACGGCCCTGATAAGGCTGCCTACCGAAAAAGAGGATCGCGAATGACAAGAAGATTGGAAATCCGGAACAAACGGCAGAAGCCCATTGGAAAGCAGATCACCGATATTGGCGACTCGGTATTGGAACTGCAGGTCTTTAAACTTTTTGGGTTTCGAATTCGCATTGGCGAATGAGTTGCAATTTTGCAACTTCAATGTGTTGGCACTGCAGGAGGTGTGCTTTGAGGAGGAGCAGGTGATGGGCTGGCCAGGTCGGCAGACTGATTCCCGTTTTTTTCTGAGCGGCGGCATGGACAAGAAGCTGGTTACCGGCTTTATCGTGCGGGGCATGATGCAGGATCGCGTGTTCGGCTTCACGACGATCAGCGAGCGAATGTGCAAGTTGAGGATAAGAGGCCGTTTCTTCAAGTACAGCATCATCAGCGTGCACAACCCCCACGAAGAAAAGACTGATGATGAGCAGGAAGCATTCTACGCGACGCTGGAGGAGGTGTACGAGGGCTGTCCGCGGAAGGATGTAAAAATTATCATTGTTGATATTAACGCTCGATTCGGAAGGGAGGAAAGCCGTCAGCTGTCACCCATGCAAGGAGGTTCGTGGGGCTTTACCAAGTGGGCTTCACTGGCGCGCTTCGAGAAATCATCGAGAAGATCTTTATCGACTTCAAAGCGGTCTATGATACAGTCGACCGCGAGCAGCTGTGGCAGATTATGCACGAGAACGGATTCCCGGATAAACTGACTCGGCTGATCAAGGCTACCTTGGATGGTGTTTCGGGGGGAATTAGCGGAACCCCTTGGATCACGCCGATGGCTGCGGCAAGGTGATGGCTTATCCTGTGCGCTATTCAACGTCGCCCTTGAGGGCATTATTCGAAGGGCGGCCATCGAAACGAGTGGCACGATTTTGAACAAGTCCTACCAGTTGCTTGCTTTTGCCGATGACATCGACATTGTAGCAAAAAACCTGGAGACGGTGAAGGACGTCTACACCCGACTGAATGTACAAGCAAGGCGGTTAGGGCTTGGCATGAATACGACGAAGACGAAGTACATGAGAGGAAGGGGTTCGAAGGATGTCGGCCCCACAAGTCTCACCCCTCTAGCTGTGGATGGTGATGAGTTGGAGGAGGTGAGCGAGTTCGTGTACTTGGGATCGCTGGTAACCGCCGATAACGACACCAGCAAAGAGATCCGGCCTCGTATTTTTGCTGGGAATCGTGCCTACTTCGAATTACAGAAAACCTTCACATCGGATCGAGTAAAACGCCGCCCCAAGCTGACGATGAACAAAACACTGATTAGACCGGTATTCCTCTATGACTACGAGACCTAGACGATGCGGCAGGAGGACGAACGTGCCCTTGGAGTTTTCGAACGGAAGGTGCTACGAACGATCTACGGTGGAGTGCAGGTGTCGGACCGAATGTGGCGGAGACGCATGAACCATAAACTGCACGCGTTTCTTGAAGAATCGACCATCGCCCGAGTGGACGAGAGCCAGTCTGTCAGACTGCTATTTGACCACGCCGAACCAGCTGGCGTAATAGGCAGAAGAGCAAGAAATCTGTAACCTGGGAAATTGGAGAGTAACAGCCCAAAACCGAGAAAGATGGAAGTGTCTTCTTGCTACAGCACGCGTACCTGGTGCGCTATGCTGATTGGTATGGTATGTAATATTGACTCGGACCACTACCTAGTTCGGGTTGGCATGCGCTCAAAGCTGTCGCCGGTGTTAAACCAACGCCAAAGCCGGCGGGCCCCTCCGTTCAATATCGCGTGGCTTCAGAACGGGCAAGTGGCGCACAGTACGAGTCAGTCGAAACGATTGGTACGATGACGAATGCCAACAGATTACCGCCGAGAAGAAGGCAGCTTACGACAAGAAGCGAGACGGAGGAAGCGATTACGATCCACTGCGACAACCAAAGTGCGATCGCACGGATCGGTGGCTATCATCCGAGGATGAAGCACTTCGACATACGACACCATTTCATCATTGGAGAAAGGCGAGGTTGTCGTGGACTACGCAAGAAGTGAGAAGCAAACAGCGGATGGTCTTACCAAACCGCTGTGCCGCATGAAGATGGAGATCTGCCGAGATCAATTTGGCCGGCAGGATCCCTAGGTTGAGGGAGAGCATTGGAGAAGATCAGCTTAATAAAAAAATTCCACAACCTGCTACGCACACTAACAAAATTCGATCTTAACACGATGTTAGTTTCCGCTGTTTAATTGTCCGTCGAACGCTTGAACCAGTTAGAATGGTATGCCTGATACGGTCCATTGAACAAACCAACAAACTCTGTAGATTGTCGGATTGAAAAATATTGGAAATTTGAATTTATCGATGGGTCGGTTTTTCAGATTGTTCTTCGCTTAACACTTGCCTCAACAGATAGTCATTCAGATTCTTCCAATTCAGTAAAAAATCTTGATATTGCTCTGAGCGTGAAGGAGTCATAGCAACAGCAGACAGTAGCATTCAGGGTGGCCACTCAAGCCGGGAAAGTCGGAAATTCGCCAAAAAACCGCAAAAAAAAAGTCAAAGTAGTTATGTCACAGACATAACCGGAATGGCGTAGACTTACGTAAAATTTAGATATGTGGACATGTGGGTTTTCCATATATTAATTTGAAGAATTAGCTATATATATTGGAAGGAACACCCATTCGAACGGCAAAGAGAGGAAAGAAAGAGACGAAGGAATTTTAGCGAGCCGAATGGGGGGAGGGGGAGAGGGGGCATAGGGGTTGGGGGCGAGAGCAGCCTCAGAAAGCTGTGCAATCCGTCGCCCCCGAAGACCAAAATTTGTTCCTGAAATTTAAATTTAAATTAGCTCGCTGCCTCGTCCCGGGTGGGACGAGGGCAACTCTTTCAACACTAGAATTTGATGAGACGTAAATCTTTCAGAAGCGCTCGCCGCGAATGCGACGAGCTAGTTGGATGTCCCGATTGTTTAACAACCAAGGCTTGACCCACGAGAGGCTTTTCGGCGGAAGGCAGCAGGCGCGCGCCTCATCTTGTTGATGCCTCGTCCCGGGTGGGACGAGGGATGGGGATTGAAGCACCTCCGAACCACAGCAACCACGAAAGATCCTAACGGTCCGGCCATCGAGAGGCAACTGGCTGACGGTGACGACGAGAAGGCGATGCGCACTTCTTTTCCAGTTCTGGTCCCTCTCTCCTGCTGCTGCTGCTCTGGTCTCTCTCCTGCTGCTCTGGGCTGAGCTTTCCTGCTGCTGCTGCTGCTGCTGCCGGTCCGACGTCTGAGACGTGAATGATGGAATGGGCTCTGGCGCACGTTCTTATGTATGATTTCGGCCCGCTACTTCCCCTCCTTTTTCGCGACCGACACTCGGTCGCGTTGCTCGGATGATTTTCCCCTCAAAATAGGTACTTGACATTCCCGTCCGTGAGTGGGAAGCGCTCATTTTGCTTGCAAAATCTCTGCATTTTGAAAACATTTTAAAACATTCAATTGTTTCAATAGTTAAACTATTTTGCCAACAATGAAAGTTTTATAGCAAATTGCTGAATAATTTTCGAATCGAATGGCACATAAATCGTGTCGATTCGATTAGAGGGAAGGAAGATATAAGCGTTTGACGGATGACGCAGTAATCCAGGGCCTTCGGCCCGGGTTTTTTCGAATGACACCCCAGTACCTTCGACAAAGACGTAAGTCTACGTCAAAAAAACTGGAAAACGTTGGGAATTTGTGATTTTTATTGAAAAGTCGGGAATCCTAAGCATACTTGTTTGAAAATTATTTAATAAGTTGAACTCTTAAAATTAAATTCACTTAAATCTTCTTTAATAACATAATTTAAATTTAAGGTTCCTTTCGAATTTTCAATCTATTTGAAAATGAAAAGGATTTTTAAGGCATTAAATGTAAGATGCATTTGACATAAATTTGCATATTATATTATTTTTGTTTTACTAAATTTATTTAGTAATTTAAAATATTTTTTTTCTAAATGTTACCCTTGAATTGTTTTGTGAGTATAGGTAAATAACTAAAGATAAAGCATGATTTTTAGTTGCCGGAAAACTTAAATATCGAATAAAATCCAATCGTTGTTCGTTCTGAAGGAAAAAAACATAAAAACTTTTTTTACATTTTAAAAACATGAAAAAGTACTGCAATTGCTTAAAAAATAAATCTTAGAAATTTAGATTTAAGCTATTGCAAATTTGTTTAAAGAATTTGTCTCTTCAAACATTTCACTCAAAATTAAAGGTAAACATGGAACCATATCAAAATATGTTTGAAAAAAAAACAACAGTTTTAAATACTGACAACTAGATAAATCAACATTGATTCAAAAATTCAATATAAAAATTTACAAAATTTATAACGTCATTTTTTTGCGAATTCCTTGATATTTTTCTAAATTCTTTGAAAGAATAAAAAAAAACAATAATAATGTTTTAAGCGTTCTCTGATTGCAAATAAAATGAAATGCAGAATAAAACTTTTAATTCACTTATCTTTCACTTTTTGCCATCTCCAGTTGAAACGAAAGATCAAAAACTATACGTTATCAAAATTAAAAAATAAACATTGAAATTGAAAGTATTGTTAAGCTTTCGGTTAAAAAGCTTTCGGAAAAAAAATAATAGTATTTTTTTAATTTATTTAGAATCTGTTTTAATGGTTGACATTGACTTTTTTATAAAAAAAGTTTTTGTTTGAAATCATACTTTAAATAAGAAAAACCTATTATTTGAGTTTCTGGAAAAGTCGGGAAATTAAAAATGGGATTTGAGTGGTCACCTTGAACATCATTAAACACGTGATGAACTATCCAAACAAGAATTATAATTTTAACCCACCACCGTTTCGTTTCTTCCCGCCAGGCCTTCATGGACGAGGCAGCCGGCCCGTCGACGTCGCGCACCTCAAACCTGGAGGACGTCGACGACGAGGGCGCCTCGTTGGCCGATGAGGACGAGGAACACACCAAGGCGCTCAAGGCCAAAGAGATGATGGCACCGCTCTTCCAGCGGTACAACTTCACCATGAAGAAGAACGATCTGCCGATCAACTGGAACAAGCCGGAAATCCTCGACAAGATCCGCTCGAACGCGGTCGTCGTGCTGCAGGGTGCGACCGGTTGCGGCAAGACCACCCAGGTGCCGCAGTACCTGCTGGAGGAGGCGTTCGAACGGAAGGAGTACTGCAACATTATCGTGACGCAGCCGCGTAAAATTGCGGCCATTTCGATCGCGAGACGCGTCGCGCAGGAACGCAAGTGCGATTTGGGTACGTTGGTTGGGTACAAGGTGGGGCTGAAGGAACAGCACAACGAGGACACCCGGCTGCTGTACGTGACGACGGGGGTGTTGCTGCAGTCGCTGATCAACAGCAAGACGATGGCCACGTACACGCACGTCATCCTGGACGAGGTGCACGAACGGGAGGTGGACATGGACTTTCTGTTGATTGTGGTGCGGCGGTTGCTGTCGACGAATTCGAAGAAAACCAAGGTGATCCTCATGTCGGCCACGATCGACGCGAAGGGTTTCTCGGAGTACTTTAAGATTCCGAAGAAGTCGGGTTATTTGAGTGCGCCCGTTATCTCGGTCGAGCGTCCGCGGCTGCACGTGGTGCAGGAGTTTTACTTTGACGATCTGGAGAAGTTGAAGGTCGACTTCCAGATCGATTACGAGGCGCCGGGCATTAGCGAGCAGATGTACAACATCGCGGCGAAGCTGGTGGTGGTTTGCGATCACCTCAAGGGGCAGGAGTTTGGCGACTCGTTGGAGTACAAACCGTCGATCATCATCTTTCTGCCGGGGATCAACGAGATCGAGAAGATGGAGGGCGCGCTGGAGAAGCTGATCGCGTCGATTCAGAACGCCGCGCAGCGGCCAAATTTGCTGATTATGAAGCTGCACTCGACGCTGCCGGCGGATGATCAGGTGGGTGAACTGTTTGAGCGTGTGCGGGTGGAGTTTGAAGTTACAATTTGGTGTTTTTTTTTTGCAGACGGCCGTGTTCCGCAAGCCCGGTCCGAACCAGCGCAAGGTCATCCTGTCGACGAACATTGCCGAGAGTTCGATTACGGTGCCGGACATTAAGTTTGTGATTGATTTCTGCCTGCAGCGCATCCTGGTCACGGACACGTTGACCAACTTTTCCACGCTCCGTACCGAGTGGGCCTCGAAGAGTAACTGTATTCAGCGGGCGGGTCGTGCCGGTCGGTTGATGAGTGGTCGCGTGTACCGGCTGGTGGATCGGCGCTTCTTCGAGAACAACATGGACGTTTCGACGTCGCCGGAGATTCTGCGCTGTCCGCTGGAGACGGTGGTGTTGAAGGCGAAGCTGCTGGAGATGGGCACGCCGCCGTCCATTTTGGCGCTGGCCATGGCACCGCCGAACTTGGACGACATCCGGAACACGATTCTGCTGCTGAAGGAGGTCGGTGCGATGTTGCGCACGGTGAAGGGGAACTACGACCAGCTGGACGGGGACTTGACGTATTTGGGACGGATCATGTCGAAGCTGCCGCTGGATATTCGCATCTCGAAGCTGATTATGTTGGGGTACATCTTCAGCGTGATGGAGGAAGCGGTCACGATCGGAGCGGGCATGAATGTGAAGAACATATTTTTGAATCAAAACTCGGTCAAGACGTACTCGCAGAAGATGTACTGGGCGGACGGATCTGGCAGTGATGCCATTGCGATTCTGAACGCGTACACGGCGTGGAAGAGTCGTCAGGAACAGGCGGGAGATACGGCGGACATGTACAACTGGGCGCGGCGAATGTCGCTGGACCGGAAGAGTCTGATCGACATGGCTGAGCTGATTCACGAGGTGAAAGATCGGTTGAACCGTTCGGGGTTGAAGCCGGTGTCGGGACCGAATCGTGTGGTGTGGAATGCCCGTGAGAAGACGGTCATTTTGAAGGTGATCTTGGCTGGAGCGTTCTACCCGAACTACTTCATTCCGATGTCGGTGGGTGGGAAGGAGTTGATGGAGCGGCAGTCGTTTACGGAGCTGGGCGGACGAGACCCGTGCAACACGGTGTTCTTCACCGGGTTTGACCATGAGCGTTACATTGGTCCGCTGTATACGGTGCAGATCAAGAAGATACTGAGCGAAGGCGACTACTCGAAGCATCAGGCCATGAAGGTGATGTACGACCGGACCACGAACCGAATCTTTGTCACGTTCCTGGGCACGACGGACGAACGCGACCAGCGGGGATCGTTCATGCCGGGGAAGGTCCACGCGGACGTGTATCGGGCGATCAAGCTGCGCAAACTGGGCGCACGGAACCGGATTACGGAGATTCGTACGATGCGTCAGCGGGACGCGATTGATTATGCTACGAGTGCAGGGCTTGGCCACTGGGAGGACGCCAACGGTTGGGTGCCGCGTCGTAAGATCGTCAGGAACGCACATCTGTCGGTGTTGCCGCCGATTTTCCGGGAGAAGGTCGTCTGCCAGGTGACGCACGTTGTTCACCCGAACAAGTTTTTCCTGCGGCCGGAGGACAATCGCAACAAGGACATCTTCCGGGAGATTCACACCCAGCTGAACGCTCGCCAGTTGCACCCGTTCCCGGCGGACGCCAACTTCGCCATGGGACAGATGGTGGCCGCTCCGGTGCAGGAGAACCAGGAAACGTACGCCCGAGCCGTGCTGAGGAGCTATCGCAACGTGCGCACCACGGGCAACGTGTCGTGGACGGTGTTCTTCATCGATTACGGCCACACTGCCGCCATGGAAGAGACCGCCTTCCGCCAGCTGGACGATTCGTTGGGACAGCTCAAGGACATCCCACCGCGGGCATTCGAAGCCACGCTGACGGAAATTCAACCGTCCGCCATCATCTCGCCACAGGGCTCGTGGACAACCGAGTCGATCCATCGCTTCAAGGAGCTGGTCCTCGGAAAGATTTTCGTCGCGAAGGTCTACTCGGTCGTTGGCGTCGTGGCCAGCGTTGAACTGTCGCGAGACGAAATTCGAATGAACTCCGAACTAATTCGGCTCAAGTACGCACAGTACGCCGAAGAGAGCTACATTTCCAAGCTGGACCACGATCACCGCGAGCGCAAGCAGCGTGAAATCATGATGGACGAAAATCTACGCAACGAAGTGTACCGCTCAGCCGAGTTGACCCAAAACACGTACGAAGACGACGAACTGGAGGACGTGAACCCACCGGAGGACAAACTACGCTGCAAGGTCGTCCTGTCGGGTCCGCACAGCCCGCTCGAGACGAGCGCCTCGGCCACAATCCGGTCCAGCGTGATGAAGCCGGTTTCGATAGAAAGTGACTCGGTCAACTCGATCCTGCTCGACTCGAACCCGCAGGACACCCACGAGAAGCTGCTGGTCGCCGGCGGAGTCAACGAGCAGGGCAACCGGCTGGTGCTGCGTCAGACCTCGGTTATGCCCAACATTCCCGGCTTCGGCGCCATCATGTCGCTGATCTTCTGCCCGACTGCGCAGCTCAAAAAGGACAAGGACGAAACGCGCGTCGTCACGGTCCTCTCCGGGCTGGGCTACGACCCGAGCACTGGCGAAGCCCTCTACCCCGAGCACGACATGGCCCTGACGCTGGACGTGGTGCTCAACGACGACGATATCACGAATGTAAGTGTTACTTGACGCGTAGAAGCGCTTCAACTGTATTGTCGCTCTAGCACTAAATCGAACTGAGCGATTTCCACTCTCGCCGCACTTTTTCTCTCCGCCTTTTTCTGTCAAGCTTCATTCGGTATTACTCGATCAGTGTGTAAGCCAAGTTTGTTGTGATTCCTCCATCTTGTTTTGATTGGCGAAAACTTATGTCGATGGATTTTAGCTAATTTAATAAAAAACGAAAGGAAATATGTACTTTTTTTACTTGCATAAATGGCCAACATCATCATCCAAAACCTCCGACAACAACACGCAAGCACTGATACTATTTAGTTAGACAAAAAATGCGGAGAGAAAAAGTGCGGCGAGAGTGGAAATCGCTCGTTTCGGTTTGGTGCCAGAGCGACAAAATGTTTTTCAGTGACGTTTAACCTCGCGATCAACACAACATCTCGTTGCACTCAAAATTAGAGTTGATCAGTTTGCGGAGCGTAGTGTCAGATAAGTCGCCACGAAAATTCGATTTATTTCCGAAACCACAATAACTAAAACTCTTCTCTTCTCTTTCCAGATCAACGCCCTGCGCTACACCATGGACAGTATTCTGCACACGGGCGAGGGCCAAACCGACCCCAAGTTCGGCGACGCTTCCATCCAGAAGCTCAAGCTCCAAGTGAAGCAGTACATTATTAAGTAATTATTCCCAGCACTAATATCACTTGAAGTGATGCAATTCGGCCCCGACTAACCAACTCTCTTTCTCTTTTCTCTTCTCCCACCCAACTCTACTCCACAGAATCCTCGAGCACGAGCGGCGCTTCCTGGACCTGCGCCACGCCCCCAACGACTACAACTGGCGGTGCGATCTGAACCTCACCGCGGGCTCCTCCTCGTCGAAGAAGATGAAGGGCGACTTTAACATCTACGACAAGAAGGCCATCTTCCCGCTGCTGGAGCCGCTGAACCTGCTGCCGGTCAGCGCCAGCCAGCTCACCTTCCTCAAGAAGCACTGCCACGAGCTGCACAAGCTGGCCCACACGTACGACAACACAACTCCGCCCCAATCTTCAACAATTCTAACGCGCGCTTCTTGCTTTTTTTTTCAGGGACGTCCAGCTGCCCCGGCACGGCATCACCTGCCAGCTGTGCAACAACGTGCTCGAGACGCTGCCCCAGCTGCGCATCCATCTGTACTCGAAGCTGCACCGGGATCGCGAATCGCAGATCAAGTACCGGTCGCCGCAAATGTACTAAAATTCCTTTTTATCTTCGTTTCGTTTTATTTTTTTTTTCATTCCTTTTTGGACGCGGTTGTTCCGAGAAAGTGCGCGAGCGCCAAGTCGTGGGGCAGTTTTGTTTGTTTTCCTATCATTTTCAACGTTTCATTTTCTCAAATAGCTGTTTCATCAAATGGCAGCGCAAACGGTTTAGCTTTCCAGAGCGAATATGGTAAACCAATAAAAGTACACGATTATCAAGCCAAATAAAGTGCTTTTGATGAGACGTCTGTTTTGCACTCTGCAACTGATAAAGAAATTCTCCCTCAATTTGCATACTAGCATTTAAGTTTGTACAGTTTATTACGCCTGGCGGGATGCAACAAGCACAACTCTATTAAGAAACAGATCGCTTCAAGTGCGGACTTCAATAATACTGTGTTCTCTATTAGTTTGCACAACGTACGTTGCTACATCCAGAAAATGGTACCGAGAAAGACGTTAAAATAGTTTCCCAACTTTGTAAAATAGTAGCCAAAAAATATCGACAGGAAATTATTCTTCGACCTTACCGTTACAGCAGTGCAGCTCATTTGCTTCGTCATCAACATTTTTGATGTATTCTATTAGTTCCTCGTAATATAGTTTCTATCTTTCATTCTTCAGCGTCTTGTCTCAAGATATGTAGTGAGTTGTCCTCCGAAGATTTCTTTAAACGCTTCTGCCTTCGCTCTTCTGGCTGCATGTCTTAAAAGCTTAACGGGCAAACGTGTTGATATTTTACAGGGCTGCTTAACAAACCCCTTGCCATGTTTCCATTGTTGCTCAATCCACATTGTGTGGGATTTTTGCCTTTATCATTGAGAAAAGCTATTTGACTCCAAGACCACTATTTTTGGGTTGAAATCTGTGCATACTCTATCTAATCTAATCTATCTTGCTTTTTCGTGATTAATTTAGTTTAACCTCACTGTGCACCGTGCAATGATGGGCTAGAAATCATTTTCCTTAAATAACTATATTTCATAAATTGCTTCGGTTGATTAAATAAATCCTGTTGTATTTTAGAGAAAAGATTTAATAAAAAAAATATATGCAAAAATATATTTAATGAAAACGAATCATCCGTAATGAAGACAAATTGTCCGGTAATAGACATCCACGTCTGTATTAGAGAAATGCAAGTACATGCGTTGGGGCAGAATTCCAATGATTGATGTAAATTAGCAACTTTTCCTTATTAACGAGCAAAAATAAACGTGGTGGTAATTTTAGATTTTTATTTTTTAAAGGTTTTTTTAATAGGTCCTATACTGCCGTTCTACGCATAATTGTCCCATGTCAGTTTTGGAAGATTTTGACTTTATGACATTTTTAAGTTTAGTTTGATGTGTACTTTAAGAAAAATACATATAATCTGGTACTTTGTTCGGAAACTCATTAAAAACAACACCAAGTCTGTTTGTCCCATCGTTAAATTTCTACGCATAATTGTCCCACCAAGTATTTTCTTACACGGAATCTTTAGTTTTACTAAGCAGTATGTCTTGTTTACCTGTTGTATAGCAGGAGAATCACAAATAAGGGTGATAAACTGATAACTGGGGCGATTAGGGACACATAGGGCGAATATGAACCCACGGGACAATAATGCGTAGAAACACAGAAATCGGTCGAAAAATTTCAATCGCGTTTTTCTCAGTTGCCCTTTTTTGAACATGGGACAACTATGCGTAGAACGGCAGTATAAACATATGAAACACAATGAAAAAAAAAAACTCTACAATTGCACTCGAGATTGCACTCGTTCGTTATTAGTCAACGGAGAGAAGTCTTATCTCGATGTTATGTCGAGAAATTACGACTGACTTATTTATTTATTTAAAAAATCTAAAATTAAAACATTCAGAAATTAAACTAAACTACACTCAACCCCCGGTGGTTGGTCACTTTTTCGTTTGACACTTTTTTAGTTTGTACCCCGTTGGTTGGTCAAAGTCAAACTAAAAAGTGACGAACTGTCACTTTTTACACGGCGCTCACGCACACTATCAAAACAAACGTTTGGTAGTGTGTGTGAACTCCGTGTAAAAGGGGTGTCAAACTAAAACGTGACCCCGTTCGTTTGACAACAGTTGGTGTCAAACCATCGGGGTTTGAGTGTACTCTAATCTGATTTCGAAGAAGTAAATGTCGGTAAAAAAAAGTGGTAAAAGAATTTGATAATTTAATTGGCAGTTCAACATTCAAATTTGACAAAAAAGGGTCTCAGAACTCGCATTTGTTGTTATAAATAAATAAATGCAAGAAAATTTTAAAAAAGAAAAACGACAGAGTTGTATGTTTTTGATTCAATTATTGCGAAGTCCCATTCAAACCTTCGGATAATCGAGTCTACACTGAAAGAAACCAGCATAGTAATCTCAAGTGATTTTTCACGTGAGAGTCTCCAAAAATCAACACGATAAATTCACGTGCTTTTCCCATGGCCCTCACATGTTTTACATTTCAAATGGATGTGAAAATAATTTAAAGCCAGCTGATCGTTAGCGAGAAAACTTCCACTCTTTTTTCGCATGAATTTCACTTCAGGTTCAAATGAATTTCACATCGATTGGCCCCATTCGACATTTCCTTTGATTTCGAAGTGAAAAACACGTTAGATTGAAATGCTTTGGTTTTAAAATGTGTTTGGGGAAAAATTCTTCATTAGTAAGATGGCCACGGACGATGGTGGTGCAAAATTTGCACAAATTTCCTGAATTAGTTCAAATATTGTGGTTTGAATTTGAGCTTTAGCGCTGGTGGTAAGAAAAAAGAAAGGAAACAGTTAGGTTTTACGAAATTAATGCAGATTAAGTTTTTTTTTTTTTTTTTTTTTCACCCCGAGTAGGCCGCGGGTAATCGGCTCCCCTCCCACTAACATTTACACACAAGATCCTCTGTAATTATTAAGTTTTTTGTAATTACAAAAGCCGACTCGGTCCTAACCAGGTCCCAGTACCGAAAAGGACCTAATAAAAATAATTTTATGAAAAAAAGTTTTTTTTTTTATTTTCAGAAGAGAAAATTTCGGCTAGCGATAATACTTGGAATCTGCTTCTGATTTGGAGTTACAAGGTTGCAAGCGGAGCTCGGTTCCGACGGTATTATACAGATCTATCACAAGTTACGCAAGTTTTGGCACACATTATCATCGAGGCGCTCAAATATTATGCCCTGCTGGCCCGGTGAACCGGTCAAGTCGTTTCGGGAGGGCTCAAGCTGGCCGAGCAAAAATGACCCAAGACAATCAAGTATTTCTCGATCCGGCAGAAGGTCGAATCGTAGCCCATCCTTGATGTCCATTGTGAATCTCGAGAAGCTCCGCTTGCAACCTTTTAATCGGGCTTATGACCGAGCCACGTAGCCCAGTGGTAACGCTTCCGCCTCGTAAGCGGTAGATCGGGGTTCAAATCCCGGCTCGGACCAACTCAACTGGCGATCTTTTCCCTTCTGGAATCGATTGCTTAGTAAAGGGAAGGTAGTGTATCGTCACAAACTGGACATTATCACGACACCTTAGGGAGGCGACCTATGGAATGTTAACATTAACCTAAACATGTTAACATTAGTTGAGTGAAAAACTGCCACTGAATCCGCTTTGTAAATGCCGGCCCCGATACTCTTCAAGGGTGTTCCCCTCAGGAACAGGGAAAGATTTACTTTATGCTGGTCCACATTCTTCAACCAGCGTAACAGTAAACGTGTAATATTAGTGAAGTGAAATGTGTGCTGTTATGTTATACAAATCACCTTAAAACCACTAGAAAACTATTTGTTTTCCACTAAAAAATCATTGAAATTTTATGAGAGAAGCTTTCCAAATTCATGTGTGTCGTCACATGAAGTTAACGTATTTTTCATGTGAATTTACCATGTGTTGCTATGAAAATTTTGTATGTGATTTACACATGACATTCACATGCGAAGTCGAATGGGGCGGATTTATATGGAAAACATGTGATGTTACTATGTGCCTTTCTTTCAGTGTAGGATGTCGTGGTGATTATTGCATTCGATCGTAATTTCTCGACTCATTTTCAAAAAATTTATAGATTTCAAAAATTTTAAAATTAATAAAAATAAAAATGTGAAAAGGTTAAAAAAATTAAATTTTAAAAATTTCAAGATTTTAAAACTTAATTTTTTTTTCAAAGATTTCTAAAATTTTTGAATATTTTAAAAATTTCTAAAATTGAAAAAAAAATTAAAAATGCTAGAATTTAAAAAGGAAGGAATTTTGTTTTTTTTTTGAATTTCTTTTTGCCTCCTGATAGACCAATTTTGAAGTGGGGGGGGGCGACATTAACTTTGAAAAATAATTGCAACGGCCTTACTAAATTTTTGTACTTTTGAATTTTTTTTTTTTTTAATTCGTAGAATTTCATTTTTTTATTATTCGATGTTTAAACTGGTATAAATAATGTTCAAAAATTGGTCCGAAAAATCAGCTTAAGGGGTTACATACATGTAAATCGGCAAAAATGTCAGAGGTTGGTTTGAGCACAAACTTCAACTTTTTTAAAATCTGTTTTCAGGACATTAAAAAATACATTTTCAACTATTAACAAAATAAATTTGAAGACATTTGGTTGTATCATTGCCGAGATACAGCTATATGAAGAAAACATTTTCAAAAAACGGGTGCCACGATCGAGGCCACGATATCTCTACACTGCCTTGACCAAATCGGCTCAAAATTTTGGTGAAGACTCGCTAAATTAGTCTTGTGTGCATGACGAAGGCCGATTTTCAAAAAGTTTATTTCTAAAAAAGATAAAAATATTTTTATGTTTTTCATATAAAAAATCGAAAGTTTTTGATTTTTGTATTTTAAAAAAAAAACAAATTTTTAAAATCGGGCTTCGTCATGCACACGGAATATGTCTTGCGAGTCTTCACCCCAAGTTTCAGCCAATTTGGTCTATCCCATCTCGAGATATCGTGGCACCCGTAAATCAACTCGGTGTTCAGAGAAAAACGCTCGCAAAGTTTGACAGTTCGCTTTGCGCATGGCAAAATTTTCATATTAAATCGTTTGTAACTTTCTTTAATCTTAAAATATCTTCATGAAACCTTCAGGAGTGATTGAAAATCATCTTTTAAGTTGATTTAATAAATTTTCAGTAATATGAAATTTTGTGATTTTCTACATGTATGTAACCCCTTAACAAATATTTTTTCAAAAAACTTCAAAATTTCAATGGATTGTCGTGCAATCAACTGAAATCAATTCCAAATGCATTCCCCTGCGTTTAGAATAATTGTTAACCTGTTTGGGTTCACTCAAAAATCTATTGAATTTTTTAAAATGTTCGATGTACAGTACCGCAAAGTTTTCATTCGCTAAAATTTTTGTTTTTGTTAAATCATATTTTTATTATTTTTTTAATTCCGTGTTAATGCTCCATACATCCATTACGTTCGTTTCACACACAAACGAATGAGTGCTACGCAAAGTCACTCACACAGTCATTGACCTCTCCCTCTAGACATACATTCGCTCAGAAAACGGTCGTTTGACATTCTACCGAGATTCCGATCATCTCTCCCATGATCGCATTCAAGTGACTTCTGTCATCCCGCAGAAAACACAAGAAAGAGAGAGACGAAATACAAAAGAAAGAGCACGTTGTCTCGTTCGGGTGACTGCTTGAGTGGTGCTCTTTTTACATTCGTTTCGTTTTTGTGTTTACTTTCACTGTGTGTGAGCGATTAAATTTCGTTTTCGGAAATGATCGCTGACAGAAAGTTCTATCAAATATCGAGCAGTCCCTTTCAGTGACAGATCCCTTTTAAAGCATTGTGAATCAAGATTTCTCGGTAGTAAAATTTCTATCGTAATTTGTCGATGGTAGATCATAATCTTCGATATCGAGGGCAATAGTCATCACTTCAATGTGTTAAGATCACTTAAAATTGTAATATATGTAACGTGGCTCTGAGAGAACAGATTTGACCAATTGACAAATAAAAACAAATTTTCATCTCGATATACCATAAACTTTTGTTTTTATTGATGATTTTTAATCGATGTGGATAAAATAATGTTGCTTGTAGTTTGTTTCATTCCTAGTTTAGCAAGGTTTTTTTTCTGTTGTTTCTCGTCAAAACTTATCATTTATAACTGCAGAGTTTCATTTTCATCTTTGCGAGAATATATTCTAAGCCCCGCTACATGCCGTTTTCAGCAAAACTTTTCTGATTTGTTGCTTTCACTATAAATTAAATTTACTGTTTGTTTTTCGTTTTATCTTGGAAATAGAGCTTACGCTTGTGTTAGTGTGGCTTTGTTGTTAGTATAATATTCCTAATCTAAACAATTGCGTACTTGGCATTATACAGAAAACAATAGCGCAAACGGACAACGAATCATCATCATGTGTGTGTGTGTAATATAATCGTAAATAAGAAGGATAATCTGTGTACCACTATTATCGAATGCATAAGTGTGTGTGTCTGTCTGTGTAGTTGATTTCCACACGCAAGATTTCAGGGAAGGCGCCGGCGACAAAATTACACAATCTCGTACTTGTCCGTGTAGAAAAGCGTCTCCGCGGAATACTTGGCGTCCGTGCCATCCTCCACCATCTGCACCTTGAGCGGGGTCAGCTCGGCGTACGGCACCTTCGACGAGAATGACACCTGCGGGAATGGGAGGTTTAACACATTTTTTGTTGAAACAAGACAAATTTGGAGACTCACATCCAGCGGGAAGAAGTCGCCGGGGATCGAGCTGGGCACGCTGAACTCCATCGAGCCCTGCTTGCTGGCGGCGTCGATGACGGGCAGGTTCCACTGGAGCACGTTCTTGCGGGAGTCGTGGTGGTAGTCGCCGTCGCACTCCGCGATCGACGGGGCGATTCCCATGCTTGAAGGGGCGGGGGGAGAAGGTGGTTAGTTGGATGTTTTGAACCAGGGCTGGATTGGATGACTTACGGCAACGGGATCGTAATGCACACGTCCTGCAGCTCCAGCCGCGTATGTTCCAGCTCGTACTCAATGTTCACGTCGCAACCGCCTTCGGCGTTTTCCGAGGGCCAGCAGTTGACTGGAAAGTTTGGAAGAGCAAATTAGTTCAGGATTCTTTGCTGAAGATTATCTAAATACTCACTGGTCAACGGGATGGCCGACTCGTCCTGCGTCTGGTAGCGCCACTTGAGCACGCCCACGTCCGTGTTCAGCGGGAACGGTTTGGCCGGGTTCTTCAGCCCGATCGCGCCCTTGCTCCGGAACAGCTCCTTGTCCACGTTCGGGTGCGTCTGCAGCTGAATTCCGCGCTGGTCGCCGTTCTCCAGCTGGATCCGGATGCGGCCGTACTTTTCGTCCGCAATGCGCAACGTCAGCAGGCCGGACAGCTCGAACGCCTGCAGGCCACCGTCCCGGCCGACGCGCACCACGATCTTGTCCTCCAGGCGCAGGTGGATGCTGGAAGATTGGGCGATATGGTTAATGACTTGAATTTGGTATTAATCTTGATCTCTTACTCATCCATCGGCACGTCCGAAACCGGCTTGGCCTTGGCGGCGGAGGCCGCTGCCGACGAGGAGGACGCCGCACTCGGCACCGGATTGCTGGTCACCTTCTCACCCTCGCTCTTGAGCTGGTCGACGAACGTGTCCGCGTCCCGGTTCTTGCCGCCCAGCTTGAGGGCGTTCCGCGAAGGAGCTGGTTTGCTGAAATTGATGAAATTTGCTTAAATTTGTCTGAAGACTTCAGAAAATTGAGATCTTACGGTGCACTGGCCGCCGGCTTGATCTCGCCGATTCCGATCGAGGGGGTCGAAATCGAGGAATGATTGGAAATGCCCCCGCCGCCCGAAGAGCCACTGTTGCCGAATCCCTCGGAACTCCCGCCGCCGTACCCTCCGCGACCTCCGTCCTTTTTCTGCTCCATTCGCTTCCGCTGCAGCTCCTTCGCCATCGTGCGCATCTTCTGCTTGGCCTCGCGCTCCTGCGTCTGCCGAACCGCCTGGTAGACCTTCTCCTCGTGCGAATCCATCTCCACGAAGGTTTTGATCTGGGCCAGGTTGACACTCTCCCGGTAACCGAGCGCAACGATCTCGTCGAAGGCGAAGATCAGGTCGAACGCATTCTCCACAATTTCCTTCTCCTCGAGCGACCGACAGAACTCGGGAATCTAAAAAATCCAAAAGAACTCCATTTATCCCAACAAATCAAAAAACCCATCCCAACTCGCAAATCCTACAATTTTCGAAAACAGCCGCAACGTCTCCAAATCCTCCAGGATGTTGCTGGCCTTGGTCGTGATCAGCAGCATGTACAGCTTCTCCAGCGGCTGGTACACGTACCGCACCGAATCCGTTTCCACGAAGGTGTGCTGCTTGCCGGACGTCATCAGCTTCGGGAACGCCGCCAGCAGCCCCTCGATCCGCGCCTTGGTCATCTCGACAAACTGGCGCGACACGATCGTCTTGCCGGCCTTGGTGCACACGGCGGCCGCTATCAGTACCATCCTGAACGTTCCGCGATTCCGGCTGACGTGGGAAGTAGTGACGTTTCAGGCCTTTTTCCTTCCACCAAAAATCTCCACCTCTCCCAAACCCTGGAAGAATCCCACACGATTAAAACGCACACGTCAAGCCAATTTCTCCGGAATCTGTTGCCGGATCAAGCGAAGCACATCCTCTGCCAACACCCGGGGCGCAATATTTGGCTTGATTTTGCAAATTTACAACTTGTTTTCTTGCGATTAAATTGCTCAACTTTGAGTTCAAATTCGTCGTCGACACACCACTAATTTTTCGTTTTCTTCTTTTGCTTTTTGCTTTTGGGTCCAACTCGACTGCAGTGACAGTTCGCGCGAATTGTGTCAAATTTGGGTGGTGCGATGTTTTGTGGCAAGGGATCGTTCATAAGTTGCGTAGCGGTTAAAATGCTCATAAATAATACAGAGCATATTCATCGGATTCGTGGATTAGAATGAAACTCGGAATGAAACTTCAGAGGTTGGTATGAGCCAAGGTATGAGCACATATTTAAACTTATCCAGAGTTTTTTTAAAGGTCCTATAACCTATTGTCTTCCATATGTTTATAGGACCTAATCAAAAAATAGTCGAGTTATCTCAAATCTGTTTCAAGGGCACCAATTGGGTACTAAAGCCCTATGTTAATTTTTATGTACAACGGTAAAAAACACGATTAAAAACACGGGGTGGTCACATGCAATAAATTTTATATATGCCATATGTTGATCCGTAGCGCATCCATATTTACGAACATTTAAGATTTCGTCATACGTTTCATTTCAGTGTATATCTTTCAGCTGTCAACGCAGCCCGCGTGCTGTTTATTTGTTTACAATCAAGTTGCATAACCAAAAAATTAACAAGCAACGGCTGCACACAAATTTGTTTATTTAAAATTTAAAGAATTTGATTTAAATTAAATTTAATTTTAACGCACTGCACCGAAAGAACAAAGTGGAAGTCAGATGACATAAACAAAATCAACTCAATAAAGGAACGGGTAAATTTCTGGGCATCAATTTGAGACCAATGTCGAATGCGAATTCGATCATTTGATCTTCCAAACTTATCATTGTAGTTGAGTTCGACTCGTACATCTTCTTGCCTTTCGTGAAAGCCACGGCTGTCATGCATCGGTAGCAGTTGCCTTTCTTGTGCTGCAGCCACGTCCGAAGCAGATTCTTCACGCCCACGTCTCTTTAAGCTCCCCATAAAATAGATTCAACTCAATACGTGCCTCCTGCGAGTAATGTCTTCCACCCGGCATCGATCCTGAATCATACCGGTCCTTCTCCCGTTCATCCCTTCTGGATCAGATGCTACTCCCACCATCGCCTTTCGTCTGATAACGCTCCTGATGGCCACTGCGAGGATGAATCCGCTTGCTGTAGTAATCGGCCGACGACGCCTGATGAGCCTGCCACGCCTGTCCTGAACATCGGAAACACAATCGAGAATTTGACAAACAGCGACTTTTCTGAAGGAACCATATTTGAACCCAAGACCCAAGAGAAGAAGACCGCAATTACTTGTGCCCCGTTGTGATTAAGCTACTCGCTACTCGGAAGAGACAATATTACTTCCGGATTATCAGTTCTCGTCGTCAAAAGCCAAAGCCGGCTTGTGGAAATAAATAACGCAGAACTCATTGACTTTTTATTGTAAAATTATTCTTCTTTCTCGACTCTTCTCCTTTCCTTTATCAACAAGCAGCACCTCCAGCAGGTCAGATACACGTCTGTCACGAACATTGTCGCCCAAAGCAGTTTTGTCACAAAGTTCACTTGCTCGCGCCGGAAATGGAAACCGATCCGTTGTTCACAATAGCCTCTATTTGCTCAATCACGTTTGGTGGGCACGCTTCGATATACTTTCGGTTTCTCCTCCTCATTTCCACCGCTTCCGTTTCCTCCTTTATTACCACCAGCCGTCCGGATTCACACGCATTTTTCCTTGGTTTTTCTAACACTACGGAGAGGAGTTTCCGTTGTTGTTGATGGGTGAGTAGACCGATTCCAGGCTGGTGTTGCAGATCTGCTTCTACTGCCGCTGCTTTGCCTCGCAGCTGTTCCAACATTCTGGTGGGGGTAACGAAATTTAACTAAGGAATAGTTAGTATGTAATTAAAACGGCAAACCTTATGTAGACATCGCTGACCATATTCTAGTTCTATTCTAGCTGGCATGTCTTGTGGTCAATGAAATCCAGCTGCAACTACATAATCTCTCATCGCTCAGCCTCTTGGGCCTGGTCCACGATGACATGCTTCGAGCCCAGACTCAACTGGTCCATCGTCGAGAAGTCTTCTTCGGAACATTCACTGCCGATTGGCCTTTTGATGGTCCGCTATTTCGACGATCCGTAAGCTGTGGTCAGGGGTGCGAGAAAACTTGCCACTGTTACTACACAAAAAAATCTTGATGAAAAACTCGAAGAAAACTGCTTTTTCATTCAAGCCACATGTAAGAAGCTGTCAAAAAGGTGCTTGATTTTTTTTCTTGCGAGACGTCACTTTTATAAAAGTGACGTCTCGCCATAACACTGATATAAATCATACAGTGGCTTCAGCGCATTCCGTGCATCCATATTTACCAATATTTACCATATAAACGTGATGCGCTCCGTATTCGCTACGGATCAAAAGAGTGCCCAACCCCGTGGCACGATGAGTAGCGTTGATCAAGGGGTTAGACTCTCCGCACCGTTTTCGGAAAACCGTTTGTGTTCAAGAGTGAAATGGGTGCACCGCGGTGTTCGTGGGTGCTGGCGATGTGCGCGCACACAATTCACGCTTGGGGAACTGTCATAGCACTTTTTCGCACAACTGGCATCACTTCGCTTTGAAATGTCAAATTTAACGTTGTTTACTAATAAACGCGTTATGAAAACTTTTTGAATTCCTGAAGTTCGAGGCAGCGCAGATTCCGGTTAATTATAGTCGGTTTGTGAGCGTTTAAGGGATTTTCCGGAGTGTCCTTGCTACCGGCGGTAGATCCAGCTGAAGGAGGAGCAGGACCACGACATCCGCGCTGTGAGCAAACGTCGTTTACAGCACAGATCCGAGTATGTTCTTTTCCGGGTTTGGAAGTCCGTCGAAGGAGATTGGAACCGATGTCACGGTGGCCGCGGTTCCACCGGTTAGGACACTAGTGACGAGGAGTATGAAGCTAAGAAGGACAGTGGCAGCAAGGAAGCAATCATCCGCCGCTAAATTGAACGAGACGGCCACCAGATGATGTATGTTCGGAAGTGGCAAGGACGACAACCACTGCACCAGCTGCGGCAAAACCGTTTAATTTTGGGTTAAGTTACATGTTCCTCATCCGGGCAAATTCAACACCCAAAACGGGTTTCAGTTTAGCCAAAATGGTCAAACCCGCCGAGTACAGTACCAAAAAGGCCGTCGAAAAAGGTGCTGATGACGAGGACGGCGAATTGTTCAAGGTGGAGCTTGCGTTGGTTGAGGAGAAGGGCAGCATCGTCTGGAATGGGCTTCTCGGACAGCAGCACGACGGACGGCGGCCCTGATAACCGGGAAATCAAGATTATGTTTAAACAAATAAAGAATTTGAGAACAAAAGGTAGCAAAATGCAAAACCAGCTTAGTATTTATTTCATCAAAAAAGAAGATGTCCTGTAACTCTTCCGATCCTTGCTCCGAGGCCAACATCGGACATCCGTATGGATGAAGTTAACCTCAAGGTCCTCTCCCAGATGTTCCTCAATATTCCACATAAAATCCGCCCCGTACAAACTTATCTGGATGTTTTCCACAATCGAAACTGCTAACTCAAACTACCCACCGCCAGACAAGTGGACACTCCCTGGTAGGTCGCATCCTTCTTCACCACGATCACGTTCAACCACTTCCGGGCCCGCTTCTTCAACCAGTACGCAATCAACGCACCCACGCAACCTTCCCCAATGACCAGCAGGTCACAGTGGCTCTGGTACGCCTCTCTCCGGTACCGTTTCAGATAGTTGTCCACACTCTCGACCGATTCCCGCTTCGGCAAGATAAAGTTCTTCACACGTTTCATACCGTTCCCGAGAATCTTCATCGTTCGCGACAGTGGGATGTGTAGTTTCGCCTCGACCTCCTCCGGGCCCCGTTGACCTTACCCATTTGTCACCGTCGGATGCAAATTTCCAAGCACTTCCGTAAGATAGCGGCGGTAAAAATGACCGCTCCAGCACCACAAATTGGCTTGTTCCGCAGCCCTCCGGTGGCCGTTTACAGCACGGCTTCGGAGTAGAATTCGTCCTCTGCTTTTCTGGGGCACCATGGATGAACGACATTCAGGGATGGTTCGATGGAGGAACCGGGCTGTTACTTTGGCGGCTTTTTGAGCCTCAGAATCCTCAGAATCATCGAGTAGAGTAGCCGGAACCAACGTCTCAAAAATGGAATTAGCCAGATTTTGCGTATGTTGACCAGACTTTATTAAAATTATAATAATAATTTCGTTTTAACTTAAATTTTGAATACAAATAAAAAGTCTTCAAAAATTGAACGCATTTTTCCATCGTTTGTTTATAAACAAAGATGTACATGACATTTCTAGAAGTGTTGCCATGTTTTCCCGATTTTTTCTCTGATTCGAAACGTCAAAATGGTGCGCGATGGTGCGCGAGAGTGCGCGAAGTGTGCGCAGGATGTAAAACGCCGTGCACGCACAGCGTGCTGAGTGTCCAACTCCTGGCGTTGATGCTTTTCAAGCACATTTTTGTGCGTTTTACTGCGAGTTTTACTGTGTTATCGCGAAGTGACGCCAACCTAAAAAAACAAAACAAAATATTAAATTTAAAAACTGAAATTAAAACATCAAAAACATAAAAATCTAAAATTAAAAAAAATTATTAACTGAGAAATTAAAAGAGTGAATAATAAAAAAACAAAATTCACAAATAAAATGTTTGATATAAAAAAAATCAAAAATGCCAATAAAAAAATCTGAAATGTACACACTTAGATTTTTAACCGAATTAGGTAGTTGAAAATTGGTAAAGTTTAAATCGGTAAACCATTTGTCAATATAAACCAAATTTTACCGAATTTCGGTTGTACGATGAACAATAATAAACTTCACTAAAAATTAAAGAATTTCAAAATAAAGAATTCAAGTATTCTAAAATTCTCACTCTCAGCCAATAAAATTTTAAAAAGTCAAAGCTCCAAAACATAAAAAAATCAAAAAAGCTTGAATTTCAAAATAAAAAAAAAATTGAAAAATCACTTATTGAAAATTCGCAATTTTCAGTGTAAGAACGGGCCTTGACCGATCTTATGCACCAGGTTCCCGACGAACACGCACTGCCCTTACACCTACATCTCACTCTTGCTCTGAGTCAGTACGAGCAGCACGCTAGTACACGCTTTGAGTGTTCGTGCCAGGCATGCACACCTTCTTTTCCGGTTACGCATTTTAACTCGGCCGGGGGTGGTACATTACGTAGGGTTTGATGTAAGTATAAGCGCCTAACCATTTAAAGTGTGTCTATCAATTTTCATTAAAGCAAAAACTGTTTTATTTTTAGTTTGAATTCAAAAACTTATTGTTATTTACTGTGTATTCTTTTCTCCTGAAATCTTCCCTATTGTTGAGTCTGTTTATCTGTTGCTATTTCTTTTGTCGCGGTGTTTTGTTACAATTTTTGGTCCTAAGCATTTTAGAAATGTTTTTCAAAAGTACAATAGTAATATTTTTGTTAATCCTTTAATCATTCCATAAATTGATTAAGGGCTCGAACCTCACTTGCTTAAGAAAAAGGTAAAGTTTCAAAACAATAGATAGTGAAGGAAATATACTATGTAAAGAATCAATAGTAAAAGAAAGATAGTAGAAATTAGAAATTATTCAAATAGAAAAATAAAGAAAAGGCACATGATAATCAAAATTGTCATCGCTGCCAAATTAAGGGAAAGCAGACAGTTTGTTACAGCAGCATCAATTGGTAAAATAGAGTGGAAAAGCGTAGAGAAATAAGAGAATCAAATAAGTAAAATCGAAATCAAATGAAGGATAGTAAACAGACGCCGTTTTAGAAAATCAGTGAAACATAATAAACAGAAGATAGCTGTTAGCTGAAATGGAAAGAAGAGAAACCCCGTTCTGCGATGCTCAGGTACATCCACAGCAGTTGACTCAACATACTGCGAATCAAAACAATACCGTCTACAATCACAAATTACTTCCCTTTCCCACATTAGCCGTCTCGACTCTGACCCGCGGTGGTCAAAGGTTTACGATCCGTTTCCACAGGCCACCAGCTAGGTCATCATGAAAACCAAGCCAACGTGGAGGTAAGAAAATAGGACACTCGCAAGGAACCAGAGCTATACTGTTCTGATCAAGATAATTCGGATGATCTAACAGAACTACGGATGTAGTTAGTTACGCTCCTTCCAGGATGTTCCTTACGTGGACGTCAACCGAAGAGCACGCAACAAGGTCAGTGCCATTGCATGCTCTTAGGTATCAATCCTTGGCCTGCAAAGTTTAAATTAAAATTAAATTAAAATTTAAAAAAATTAAAATCACAAAAAAATTCACCTTAAAATTAAAAAAAGCCAAAAAACCGACGGAAGGTTGCAAGATCGATTTGATTTGGTTCAAAAGTCGAGCAGACGTTAACCGCTTTGACTTGCTTTAACGCGCGTTAACTTGCGATAACTTGCTTTTAGGTGGCGTTATGTGAAAAGTCGGCACGATGACTAGCGTTGATGCCTTTCAAGCACGTTTTTGTGCGTTTTACTGTGTTATCGCGAAGTGACGCCAACCTAAAAAAAACAAGACAAAAAAATAAAATAAAAAACAAAATATTAAACAACAAACCTGAAATTAAAACATCAAAAACATAAAAAATTAGAAATCTAAAATAATAAAAAAAACTGTCGTATCCGGTGCGCGGGACGTGATGTCTCGTGGGAACCTACGGCAGGACCACGGAATCAGCGCACGATACGCAAATAAAACGCGATTGTTAGAACAAATATAAAATGTGTGTATTCTTATTAAGACGCGGAAATAGAATGACGATGGCACAACAATCATTTTGACAGCAAACATAAAAACATCGACGCGCTGCTCTGCGTCACAAAGTGGCAGACTGGCAGCCACTTGTGAGCCAGCGACGTGCGGAAGGTGGGGGCACTCCGCGCACTGGTTCTGTCCACAACAAAAACTAAATTCACAAATTAAATATTTGATATAAAAAAAAAAAAATCAAAAATGCCAATAAAAAATCTGAAATGTACACACTTAGATTTTTAACCGAATTCGGTAGTTGAAAAATAGGTTAAGTTTAAATCGGTAAACCATCTGTCAATATGAACAAAATTTTACCGAATTTCGGTTGTACGATGAACAATAATAAACTTCACTAAAAATTTATGAATTTCAACGAATTTCAAAATAAAGAATTCAAATATTCTAAAATTCTCACTCTCAGCCAATAAAATTTTAAAAAGCCAAAGCTCCAAAACATTAAAAATTCAAAAAAGCTTGAATTTCAAAATTAAAAAAAAAATTAAAAATCACTTATTGAAAATTTAGTAAAATTAAAAATTCCGGACTTGAGCAATTCTCTACCAAAACCGGAAATGGATTTTATTTGTATTTTTTTTATTTGGCCCAAACTTTGTGGGGGCCTTTCCTATGACCAAAGAAGCTATTTTGCGTCATTGGTTCACCCATACAAGTCTCCATACAATTTTGGCAGCTGTCCATACAAAAATGGTATGTAAATATTCAAACAGCTGTAACTTTTGACTGAATTTTCTGATCAATTTGGTTTCTTAGGCAAAGTTGTAGGTGTTGTTGAGGACTTTTGAGAAAAAAATAGGCACACGGAAAAAAAATTGCAGATTTTTTAATCAACCTTTTTTTCACTAAAACTCAATTTCCCAAAAAGCCATAGAGAAACATGGTCAAAAAATCTGCCGCTGAGTTATGATTTTTTGAAAAAATAGTGATTTTTGGAAAAAATCAAAGTTTCAAGCAAAAGCAAATTTGACATTTTTTAATGCAAAATTGAATTTGCAATTTAAAAGTACTTTACAGATTTTTGATAAAGGGCTCCGTTTTCAAGATATAGCCACCGAAAGTTTGATTTTAGCGAAATATTTGCAGTTTTTCAATTTTTAAAAATAGTGATCAGGATTGACCATTTCCAAAAATATTTTTTTTTGAAAAGTTCAGAAAATTTGCTATAAAATTGTCCAAGAGACATTGAAGATTGGACTTCGGGTTGCTGAGATAGAGCCGCTTTAAGAAAAAGAAACACGAAATTTGAAGTTTTCTAAATCTCACCAAAACAACCCACCATTTTCTAATGTCGAGATCTCAGCAACTAATGGTTCGAAAAACATTCGTGAAATTTTCCGATCTTTTCGAAAAAAAATATTTTGAAGATTTTAAAAATCGGTCCGAAAAATCAGGGGGCAAAAAAATATTTTTTTCAAAAAGCTTTCAAGTCTAGCCAACTGAAAACCATTAGAAATGCATTTTCCTGCGTTTAAAACCATATTTAGCATGTCTGTGACCGATCAAAAATATTTTTAATTTTTGTGAAATTCCAATGACAGCACCGCAAAGTTTTTTTTTCGACGAAAAAAAAAATCTCTCCAATACTTGGATATTTTGAAAACTAATGATTGCAAAACAACTGGGCAGGTGTAAAATGTATTTTAAAACACTTTTTTCTTTGAAATATTGAGACCATGGCTTGTTATTTGAATTTTATATGTATTTTTTTTTAATCTAGTCCGTCCTATATGTAAAAACAGCAAGCCGAGAAAAACGCAAGACAAATTTGTTCCGTCCATAAGGCTACGTGTTAGAAAACTACTCTATTTTATTAGTTTTTCTGAAAGTTTACATGATTTTGAACCAAACTGCATCATTAACTCAAAATTGACGAAATTACATATGGGACGGACTTATTTGAGCGGCAGTATATTGGTTGTATCAAAATTAGTGGCCAAATCAAATTTCTATCAATGTCACCCCGGGCTATCAATCTCACCCCAGTTTACGGTACTTAATTCAATAATTTGAAAATTCCAAAAATCAACATCTAAAAATAAGAAAACTTGGCGAAAGCGAAGCGATTGTCCACGCTCCATACAAAAAAGAAATTGTTTTGAATGGAAATTGTCCACGAAGTGGGAGGGGGGCGGGGTCTGAATTTCAAAAAAGTGTCCACGTGGCTTGTGGGTGGTCCCTATGAAAAAAATAATTAAAATCTTTGATTACCGTTAATTTACCGAAAAGCATTTATTTCGCTTCATGTTGCGATTACAATAATTATGAATGAACGATCTGCTCTGCCCCCTATTTACGATCCAAACTTCTGCTTCTTCTCGTCCTGGTACTTGAAGTGCAGATCCATACAGTCCTGGTTGGAGATGTTGACCCAGCCGGTCGGTTTGATGTGGTAAACGCGCACGATGCCACCGGAGTACGCATCCCGGTGCGTCGCGTGATAGATGGCGCGCCGTCCCAGATCCTGCGCATCCTCATCCGACAGGTCCCACCGGTAGCCGGAATCGAGCACACCGTACGCGTAGATCGAGCCACTGCCCACCGAGAATACCTTGCCAGGAGTGCGCGTTCCCTCGGAATCGATGTAATACAGCTGAGGACCGCGCTTGTCGTACCCGGCCAACATCATTCCCATGCTGAGGCCCATGCCCTTGTAGTAGTACACAATGTTGGACATGATCTTGCTGGCAGCGGCCACCGAAATACGTTCCTTGTTGCGCAGCTCGTAGATTCGGCACTCCTTGGCCAGCACCCGATCCCAGTACACGCAATCGGCCGCACCACCAGCCAACGTTCCCAGCAGGTAGTCGTTAATCTCGACAATCTTCTTCATCGTCTGCGAACCGATAAACTGACCGCCGGTGGCACGGGAATCGACCGCCAGAATAACTCCACCCTGGAACCGGAACCCGAGCGTCGTCGTTCCGTGGTCAAAGTCCATCTTGATGCCGCTCGATTCGCCATGGGCCTGCAGTTTGGCCAGATTCTCCGCCGGCTGTCGAAAAGAAGCGAAAGTACCCGGACAATGACTCGGATGTTAGCCAGCACGAACATAACCTCCTCCCCGCTCCGCTACTAAACTTACCTCTTGGAACGGTGGAACCGCCAGCGACAGACTGTTTTCCAGGTTTTGGCTGCCCAGCGCAATGTCCCGCTGGAAGGATTGGTAGCCCATGGGGCCACCAGCCAGCAGCGAACCGCTGGAGAATCCGCAAACGTCTGCGAGAGCCATTTTTCCTCTGAAATATCACAAAAAACTACTGAGTCGAGTGCGTCGCGGAAAGATTCTTCACCAACAATGATGACAAACAAAATCAGCTTTGACAGTTGTGTGAGGTTGCGGTGCCGCGGCGATGATTTTTGCACAGTGGGATTGATGTTTGAAAAATTGGTCAAAATGTTCTGAAAACATCGCAGAACTGCATTTTGTTGTGAAAAGCAAAAAATGTTTTTCCCGAGTTTTTCCGGGTTCGCCATTTGGCGGAATTTTCACAAAAATATTGAAATTTGGATTCAGAATTCATGAATCAAAGAATGGTTTTCTGTGTTGTTTGTAGAAGCATTTTCATATCGTGAATAATTTTTCATTTCATGCTGAGCTATGTAAATGGGCCAAAACCGAAGTGGAAACAAACAGGTTGTCCTGCTTACGTTAGTGAACATTTACATTAGGAACGATCAGGACAGACTCTTTGTTTACACTTCGGTTTTGGCCCATTTACATTGTTTTGCTTGATTTCATATTACTGTTTTGGACCCTGAATTCAGATCCATCCTTGCCAGTTATTGCTTCAGGACCAATACGCATCTCCCAAAAAAAGGGGTAAAGAAATAGCATTACAAAAAATTTCTTGGTGCTTTACTTCACCACACGGGGCTTGCCACAGAGTAGGGGAGAGTGGGGAAACTTGATCCCCGGGGACACTTGATCCCAAGCCTGTATCTCGTCAGCATGTGGGTAAAAAAAATAGCTTTGTTCTAGAAAGTTGTGCGAAATTCATTAAAACTCATTGTAGAAAACAAAGAAAAAATTAAAAAAATGTTTAGATTGAGTTACACACATGTTTCTAAAACGAGCTGCAAAAAACTTCCAAGAGATCTTTTTTCGTTGTTCTGATAAGTATAGAAAACACTCAAAAATTATTCAAAAAATATTTTTTATACATGAATTGTTTGATAAACATATCAACTCCAAAACTCTTACGCATTTGACGTTAAATTCATCGTCATACTATTTTTACAATCAATTGTTTAAAAAAGTGCGTTTAGGGAGACTTGATCCCTGCATTTTTACAGTCACTGGATTCGGCCTCAAGATTAAATAATTTGGCTGGGTTTTCGTACATAGTTTCCTTTAGTATAGTTGTACATAACTAACTGCAGTTTGAACCATTTTTCAAAAGTTTTGTAAACAAAAATTACCAGCTTTTGTAATCATGCTCAATTTTGGTCTAAAAAATAAAATTTTAAGTTTTTAAATATTTTACATGCTAAATTTGTTATATTTTGAACACAAACGTATAGGTTTAATGTAAAATTGCTGTATCTTATAGAAAATTAAAAGTTTGGATGAATAAGAAACATTTTGCTTAAGATTTCTTCAAAATGTTGAAAGGGGGATCAAATTACCCCCAACATTTTGAAAATGCCGGTTTAAAATATTTTTTAAAAAAGCTTGGCATTATTCGAAGAGTTTATCTGATGAAATACCCTTATCAGCCAAACATAGTTGAATGTTTAAGCTTTCAATTCTTGCAAAAAGATCATAGTTTTGTGAGAAATTGACAGAGTTATGTTCGATACAATGTATACTCTGTGGGCTTGCTTTCACTGCCGTTGCTGCCCATTTGAAATTTTCCTTGATCGGTTCCTCAACACGTCAAGAAATTTTGCGCATTCTTTTCATGACCCTCAAAGAAAAGTTGACAGTTCGGTTTAAGCGCGTGAGAGATACTTCAAAAAATATTCGCAACGCCCCTTATCAAAAATTATTAAAAACAAAGTCAGAAACTAAAAACTAAATAAAAATTCAGCAAACAAATTTTAATTTCTGAAAATTAAAAAAAAATACTGAAATCTTGACTGAAATTCTAAAATTTTACAATCATTACATTCTCAAATTCTTGAAATTCTCAGATTCCAAAATTCTTAAATTCTTTTTAAAATCTTTAATGACAACATCTTAAAATACCGTCATCAGGGGAGACATTGGGTCTGGGGGTGAGATTGGGTCATACAAATTTCTTCATTTTTCTAAGACCCAATCTCACCCCCCAGACCCAATGTCACCCCTGATGACGGTACAGAAAATCACTTGGGAAATAAGATAACTTTGGGGCATTTTTCGAGGAATATTTTAAGCAAGATTCCTAAATCTTGAAAAAAATCGATATTCAACCTAGTATTCAACTATCCGTAGTGAACTATAGGTATTTCGATGACTTTGCATAATTGAGTACGAATCGTTTTGAATATTTTTAAATTTCCATTTTTTTATTTTTTTTTTTGAATAAATAAAAAAATACCGGAGATCGAAGCAACCTACGCGCGTGTTCGGACGGAAAGTTTTTTTCGCTGGCGTTTTTTTTTTCTCTTTTCAAAGAAGTGGATTATCCTCAAGATTTTTTTAAAAGTTTACCGTTGGAGTAAAGTTCCGGTGTAGTTCATTTACGAGTGGAGTTCAGTTCTGGTGGATCGCTTTCAATGTGGATTGGTTCCTGGTTCCTGCTGTTCCGGTGCAGTTGCTTTTACGATGGACTTCTGCTGCAGTGAAACTTTTCTGGCGGTTTTTCGGTTCCGGTGGATTAGAAGTCTTTTTCCAGCTGATGAGGAGGATTCTGGAGATAACAGCCTGTTTTCCAAGAGCAACAATCAAGGCGTTGTGGAACAACACTTTCCGGTTATATCGAGTTGGACCCAGGAGTTTGTGAGATCTATCCATTTTATCTATCATTATTTGATAGAAGTTTTTTCCCTTATTTTATATAATATTATGTTGACCAAATGATATATCCATATTATCCCTTTCCCGCCTTCCCTTTCTCCTATCCTCATTTCCTCCCCCTCCCAACTCCCCCCCCCCCGCCTCTAAATATTATTATCTGCCAAATTTACACTAACACACCACACCACAACTGATTCGGAGCGTTTGGTACGGTATGTCCACGCATCCTTCCTCCCCTGATGATTCTGTGAAATGTGATCCGTTCACAGAATCTGTCTCTGCGGTTAATGCAACGCAGTAGGCCTGGCCGCTTTAATTTTTGCTATACATTTTCGGGGTAACTCGGATGTACTGTAATCATTAATATTGACAAGAAAGGACTTGAGGCGTAATCTTACCACAAGTTCTTCCAGGATGCTTTCTTCGGACTGGCTGCGCTTGTGTTCGATTAGATTAGATTAGATTAGAATAAATAAAAAAAAATACCGTGTTTTACTTTCCATTTTTTATTTTCTGGTTTTATATTATTACACTTTTAGAAATTTTTAATTTTGTATTTTAAATATTTTTGATCCTTGATTTTTTTATTATTACATTTTGAAATGCACGTCTAAATCTCGGAAAAAATCAAATATTTGTAAAATTTTTATTTTCTGAATTTTTTTTTACATTTTTAGGACTGGTATGCTCTTCAAAAGAAAGGGGGTCAAGAAAGAGCTTTACGAACGGCGGAACAAAAGAGAGAGAATGTTTTCTTGGGGCTTTTCTTCGCCCTCTCTGACTTGCTTTCGCTACCGCTGCTGCCCATTTGAATTTTTTCTTAACCGATTACTTCCGAAGTGCGTACCTTACATAAAATGTCAACATTTCTGTGCTTTTTTGTCAGGAAATTAAATGATTATGTCAATGCATTTGGACAGTTTGACTTTATTTTGAAAGAAAAACAAAACTCATCCATTTAATATTCGACATTTAAGGGATTACATACATCTAGAACATCACAAAATTTCATATTACAGAAAATTTACTAAATCCATTGAAAAGATGTTTTTCAATCGCTGCTGATAGTTTCATGCACATATTTCATTATTAAACTTAGTAAGAGACGAAAAGATGCTATAAGCTATTGTGTTTCATATGACCTATTAAATAAAAATCTAGATTTGAGCGCGATGTTTTGCCATGCGCAAAGCGAACTGTCAAACGTCGTCGGTCAAGCTTTGAGAGCGTTTTTTCTCGAATCACCGAATTGATTTACGGGTGCCACGATAGCTTGAGATGCAATGAACCAAAGCCCGTTTTTTTTTATTTTGCTTCTTTAAAAAATTCAAAAATCAAAAATATAAAAATTCACCAATATTTTGAGCCTATTTGGTGAAATTAGTGTTGAAATATCGTGGCACCTGTTTTTGGAATGGCTAACTTGAAATAGCTATATCTCAGCAACGATACAATGAAATGTCTTCAAATTTGTTTTGTTATTATTTGAAAAATGTATTAATTGGGTCCTAAAATGAAGCTTAGATTGCTGATATTATTGTTTACAGCGATAAAGCTTATTTTTCTGAGTACAATGACCCTTTGTACGACCACAAAGAGTTTAAAATGGATTTTTAAATCAATTTTTAAAAATTAACCTCGCGGTCCTTCTTGACAGAAAAGCTCCTACTTGACAGCTCGTCCCAAGGGGACCATAGTTGGTCCATCGAAAAAATGTTGTCTTGTCAAAAAAAAATTTTGCATTAAAATGAAAAAAAGTGATCAGAAATGGTTTTTAATCACGGGGTTGGGCACTCTTTTGATCCGTAGCGAATACGGAGCGCATCACGTTTATATGGTAAATATTGGTAAATATGGATGCACGGAATGCGCTGAAGCCACTGTATGATTTATATCAGTGTTATGGCGAGACGTCACTTTTATAAAAGTGACGTCTCGCAAGAAAAAAAATCAAGCACCTTTTTGACAGCTTCTTACATGTGGCTTGAATGAAAAAGCAGTTTTCTTCGAGTTTTTCATCAAGATTTTTTTGTGTAGTAACAGTGGCAAGTTTTCTCGCACCCCTGACCACAGCTTACGGATCGTCGAAATAGCGGACCATCAAAAGGCCAATCGGCAGTGAATGTTCCGAAGAAGACTTCTCGACGATGGACCAGTTGAGTCTGGGCTCGAAGCATGTCATCGTGGACCAGGCCCAAGAGGCTGAGCGATGAGAGATTATGTAGTTGCAGCTGGATTTCATTGACCACAAGACATGCCAGCTAGAATAGAACTAGAATATGGTCAGCGATGTCTACATAAGGTTTGCCGTTTTAATTACATACTAACTATTCCTTAGTTAAATTTCGTTACCCCCACCAGAATGTTGGAACAGCTGCGAGGCAAAGCAGCGGCAGTAGAAGCAGATCTGCAACACCAGCCTGGAATCGGTCTACTCACCCATCAACAACAACGGAAACTCCTCTCCGTAGTGTTAGAAAAACCAAGGAAAAATGCGTGTGAATCCGGACGGCTGGTGGTAATAAAGGAGGAAACGGAAGCGGTGGAAATGAGGAGGAGAAACCGAAAGTATATCGAAGCGTGCCCACCAAACGTGATTGAGCAAATAGAGGCTATTGTGAACAACGGATCGGTTTCCATTTCCGGCGCGAGCAAGTGAACTTTGTGACAAAACTGCTTTGGGCGACAATGTTCGTGACAGACGTGTATCTGACCTGCTGGAGGTGCTGCTTGTTGATAAAGGAAAGGAGAAGAGTCGAGAAAGAAGAATAATTTTACAATAAAAAGTCAATGAGTTCTGCGTTATTTATTTCCACAAGCCGGCTTTGGCTTTTGACGACGAGAACTGATAATCCGGAAGTAATATTGTCTCTTCCGAGTAGCGAGTAGCTTAATCACAACGGGGCACAAGTAATTGCGGTCTTCTTCTCTTGGGTCTTGGGTTCAAATATGGTTCCTTCAGAAAAGTCGCTGTTTGTCAAATTCTCGATTGTGTTTCCGATGTTCAGGACAGGCGTGGCAGGCTCATCAGGCGTCGTCGGCCGATTACTACAGCAAGCGGATTCATCCTCGCAGTGGCCATCAGGAGCGTTATCAGACGAAAGGCGATGGTGGGAGTAGCATCTGATCCAGAAGGGATGAACGGGAGAAGGACCGGTATGATTCAGGATCGATGCCGGGTGGAAGACATTACTCGCAGGAGGCACGTATTGAGTTGAATCTATTTTATGGGGAGCTTAAAGAGACGTGGGCGTGAAGAATCTGCTTCGGACGTGGCTGCAGCACAAGAAAGGCAACTGCTACCGATGCATGACAGCCGTGGCTTTCACGAAAGGCAAGAAGATGTACGAGTCGAACTCAACTACAATGATAAGTTTGGAAGATCAAATGATCGAATTCGCATTCGACATTGGTCTCAAATTGATGCCCAGAAATTTACCCGTTCCTTTATTGAGTTGATTTTGTTTATGTCATCTGACTTCCACTTTGTTCTTTCGGTGCAGTGCGTTAAAATTAAATTTAATTTAAATCAAATTCTTTAAATTTTAAATAAACAAATTTGTGTGCAGCCGTTGCTTGTTAATTTTTTGGTTATGCAACTTGATTGTAAACAAATAAACAGCACGCGGGCTGCGTTGACAGCTGAAAGATATACACTGAAATGAAACGTATGACGAAATCTTAAATGTTCGTAAATATGGATGCGCTACGGATCAACATATGGCATATATAAAATTTATTGCATGTGACCACCCCGTGCATCGTGCCGACTTTTCACATAACGCCACCTAAAAGCAAGTTATCGCAAGTTAACGCGCGTTAAAGCGAGTCAAAGCGGTCAACGTCTGCTCGACTTTTGAACCAAATCAAATCGATCTTGCAACCTTCCGTCGGTTTTTTAGCTTTTTTTTTAATTTTAAAGTTTGTTTTTGCATTTTGAAATTCTGTAAATTTTATTTTTTTTGTGATTTTAATTTTGTTAAATTTTAAACTTTGTTAATTCTATTTTTTAATCTTTTAACGTTTAACGTTTTGAATTTTGAAATTTGGTCACTTTACATTTTTTGATTTCGATGCCAACATTTCAAAAAGCATCATGTACAAACCATGCGTTTTGAGAAAAACGCATTTGAATGTTGAGCATCCATTTTCAATTACCATTTTTATATAAAAGCAAAATAAGATGTTCTAATGATAACAAACGATGAAAAACGTTGCTTTTGTTGATACTTGATCATCCATATTCAATAAAACATGATTTCCGTAATTTTGAGAAAAAACAAACATAACTTCTTTTGAAATCACCAACGTCGATATCACCCTGCTGTCACTGAGGGAGGCGCTTTGTTATGATTCGTTTTTCTTCGCCGAATGTACATGGTGCTTTTTTCTTGTTGCTTTTTTTTCGTCACGAGGTTTATGTAGCCTTTTGTTTGACAGGTTGACAGGGCTATATAAACAGGGATATACAAAATACCTGGGGTCGTTAAAGTGGATGGTTTGATTTTTTTTGTTACACCCTTACCAAAAATCATGATTTTTTGAGTTCCAAATCCCACTTTTCATACGAATTTTTCAGTTCAACCCATATAACCATTTTTATGGTTGTAATACCTGAACTCAAAAAATCGTATGAAAAGTGGGATTTGGAACTCAAAAAGTCATGATTTTTGGTAAGGGTGTAGAACTCTGATTGCTGGCTACCTGCTAGAACGCCTTGACTGGGAGGACCATATTCTCAGGGTGTGTGAAACACCCTGTAATTCCTTCCCAAACTGGTAATTTGGCAACACTGCCCTCCCGATGTAAACAAATCAACCTAACCTCGTGTTGTTGTTTTTTGCGCGGCGCGCATTCTTCCCGCAGTGCGTGACCCATGTTGGGCAACAACTTTCTCCCCCTCTAAAATTCAATCTATTTTTACATGTTTAAGCACTTAGTTTAAGTATGTTAAGTGAAACCAGGCTTTAAAAATGTTCCTCAAACGGCTGCTGTACTCGTACACCAAAAGTGGCCACCACCTGGGACCGTTCCGAACTGCCCAATCTCCCGCCGCAACGACGACGCAATTACCCGGGTTGCCTTCGCTTCGCGCGCGACTCTCCTCCAGCTTGGACTTTAAGGATGACCCGTCCGTGCCGGGGACGACCTCGCTGTTCAACATTAAGAAAACCATCAAGGCGTCCCCGTTCGAGTGCGTGGACGGATTTGCCTGCATCCGGACGGTTTGCCCGGTGTGCCACACCGAACCTGGTTCCGAGCAGGTGTCGGCCAAAGAGACGATCTACATCAACAAGACGACGGGGACGTTCACGTGTTCGGCGTGTCGACATTTGGGTCGCTGGGAGTATATTGAAAAGTTCTTTGTGCCGTACGGTAAGAGTGCCAAAACGGTTCAGGAGATGAGGAAGCTTCGGGATGTGTTTCTGGACAGCAAGAAGGGTGGGCCGGCGCCGGTGGAGCTTCCCGGGGGGTTGGCCATTGTGGACGAGAAGTTGGCGGGGGAGATTTGCGGGGAGTTGGGGTTGGACGTGAGTTTGAAGTGGGAGTTTGATTATGATTGATTTTAATAGATTTAAATCTGTTTTAGGAAGTTCCTCCGGCTAGTCTGGTACAGGTGGCGTCCCGGTGGGACGCACGGTACAAGCATTTATACGTTCCTCTGGTAGATGTGGAATCGGCGTTGATAGGCTACAAAGTACTTAGTATTGAAAAGAACGAACTCGTGGAGCGAACCGTACCGGACACAAACTGCTCCGGCTTAATCTACCTCAAGTGTTTAGCGGAATCGAAGACGGCCGCCTCAGCCAAGTCCAAAGACCAGTCCAGTGCGATACTGGTACTGAATGTGATGGATTTGCTGGCGTTGAGTACGGCGAAGATTAACGGTGAGTGCATTCTTTAAGTAAATTCTTCGAAATTTCAATAACTCTTCTCTCCAGCAACCGCCATCTGTCTCCCGCATGACCTCAAATCCCTGCCCCAGCAATGCTTGCCCGGGCTGGAACGCTTCCAGAAGCTCACCCTGTGGTTCAACTACGACACCGCAGGTTGGGACATTGCTCGAAACTACGCCCGCAAGCTCGAGGAACGACGCTGCATGTTTGTGCGTCCAACCGACGCCCATCCAACGCCGGCCAAGGCTCTTGAGCTGGGGTTGGATCTGAAACTTATTTACGGGAAGGCTCAACCGATTCTTCACCAGTCGATTACGACGTTCCACTCGTTGCGGCAGGACGTGCTGAGCGAGCTGCAGAACATCGACAAAGTTCAGGGCGTCAAGTGGCGCAGGTATCCGACGTTGAACAAGCTGTTGAAGGGCCACCGGAAGGGCGAGTTGACGGTGTTGACGGGGCCGACGGGGTGCGGCAAGACGACCTTCATGTCAGACTACTCGCTGGACCTGGCGCTGCAAGGTGTGTCGACGTTGTGGGGATCGTTTGAGATCCGGAACACGCGGTTGGCGACGACGCTGCTGCGGCAGATGGCGGGCCGACCGCTGGACGTGAACTTGTCCGAGTTTGACCACTGGGCGGACGAGTTCGAACAGTTGCCGGTGTACTTTATGACGTTCCACGGCCAGCAGCCGATCAAGGTCGTGATGGAAGCGATCGAGCACGCCCAGTACGTGCACGACATTCAGCATGTGATCATTGACAATCTCCAGTTCATGATGGGCGTTTCGGAGGAGAGCAAACACCTCGATCGGTACTGGAAGCAGGACGCCATCATCGCTTCGTTTCGGACGTTTGCCACGCGCAAGAACTGCCACGTGACGTTGGTCATCCACCCAAGAAAAGAGCGCGACACGGACGATCTGACGACGAGCTCGATCTTTGGCGGGGCTAAGGCGTCCCAGGAGGCGGACAATGTACTCATCATTCAGGACAAGCGGCTGACCTCTGTTCGGGGGAAGAAGTACCTGCAGGTCGCGAAGAACCGGTACAGCGGCGACCTCGGCATCATGCCACTCGACTTTGACAAACTTAGCCTGAGTTACGCCCAAAAGCGGAAAAAGACTGAGCCAACCGCCGGGGGAGTACCGTACGAACTAGTGACGAGCCAGTGATAGTTAGGTATGTAACAAATAACCAATTTATTCATAGTCATGTGTACAATATGCCATCAAAACCAAAAGTTTAGTTACTTGAGAGAGTACAATTATACGAGAGATTTATACTAAAACGTTAAAAAAGACGTATTTACAGCTAGAGTTTACTTCCGAAACTCCCTGCTCACGTCGACGATTGTCGGTAGTTCTTGACGTCAATAAGCTTCTTCCCGCACATGGCGCAGATTCCCTTTTTGTACGCGCACTGCTGGCAGTAGTGACTTCCGGCTTGGTGAATCTTTTGCTTGCAAATCCTGTAACGAAAATCCCTATCAAATTTTCCCCACAAAAAAAAAAAAAAAAAACAATTGCATTGATACTAACCGACACGGCGCGAAACTGCCGCCCACCGGCCCGATCGGGTTGAACCGCGTCTTGGCGCTGCTCAGCGCCTTGTTCTCGTTGATTTTGCGTCCGCCGCCTTCGGTGGTGTTCCGCGCGCCCGTCTTCCACGGATCCGGCGTGATCACCTTGCCCAGCTTCTTTTCGCACTTTTCGCAGACCATTTTTTTTTTGTTTTCTAAAACGTAGTTTGTACAGTTTTTAAAACGGATATTGGTGTATCAAGCTCGTTCTTGGACGTTATGTTTACCTGTGGTTGTTGGTAAACAAGTAAACAAAAAAGACAGTGTCACAAATTGTTGCAAGCAATGTTGTATGCAATTACCCTGTTGAAAAAGTTTTGTATTGTCGGGAAAATCTTGTTGATCATGATGCAAAATGAATTAATATAGAATATTTTAAAATTATTTAATATTTAAATAATTAAATGATAAAATAATTTTGATAACAGGTTCACTTCTCTCTGGGTTCACGACGCAAGAAAATAAAATAAAAAATCCAATCCTTCGAATAGGTAAAACCGAGGGTAAAACTATTTCTAAATCAACCTTAACAGTTAAAAAAGCCCCGATATTAAAATATCGTCACTACAAAGTACATCGAAAAGCTTGTTTTTTTTTTAAAGACAATCACACTGTCTTTGCAGACTGAATACTAATATTAAACGGGACAAACAAAGGTGGATGGCGTCGCTATTTTTAGAACCCGCGCCTCATAGGGATCGGCAGCCGAAGCCGCTAACCACCGCGCTACTAGGCCCTCCAATGTTTTAGTTCGCTGTTCTTTAAGAGACTGTATTTCAGGGAGCTATTAGACTATGGTAAACAATAAAAAAACTCTTTTTTGAACTTTCTTTTTTTTGTGTTGGATAGTTTGCCAAACTCGCAAACAATGCAAAATGTATGCAGGATGACCACAGATTAAGACAGAGTTTCCACTGCCTCTTGATTTCTAGAGTTTTTTTTTGAATAGGTGCTATAAACATATGAAAAACAATAGAAATCCCGAAAATCACTGTACGTAATATTTGAACAAACCCTAAAGACATTTGAAAGTTGCGAAGTCGACGCCAACATTTCAAAAAGCATCATGTACAAACCATGCGTTTTGAGAAAAGCGCATTTCTGTAGTTTTTTTTGGAAAAGGTCCAAAAAACCAAATTTCCAGTTTTTGCTTTTTGGGTGTTTTCGAAACCTCTTTGGGTCAGGTGTATTAAAAACACCCAAAGAGCAAAAACTGAAAATATGGTTTATTGGACCTTTTAAAAAACTCCAGATTTGAATGTTGAGCAACATTTTTCAATTCCCATTTTAATATAAAAGCATAACTGGAGTTTTTTTTTGAAAAGGTCCAATAAACCAAATTTTTAGTTTTTGCTTTTTGGGTGTTTTTGAATACCCCTGACTCAAGGCGGTTTCAAAAACACCCAAAAAGCAAAAATTGGAAATTTGGTTTATTGGACCTTTTCAAAAAAAAAAAACTAAGAAGATGTTCTAATGATAACAAACGATGAAAACCGATGCTTTTATTGATACTTGATCATTAGGGTAACAAAAAAAATCGACATCAGGGATACCCTCGGATTCGATTCCTTAGGCAAAAATAAGTAACTGTGACAATTTTGAGCTAGATCCGTTAAGATTAAGGGGTCGCTTTTTATAGTAATTTTTCTTTTGGCAATTCTGAAAAACGCTTTATGAATGGAATTTTATGTCTAGCATCCATGTGGTTAATTCACTGTTCAAAACACAAAAAAATATTGAAAAATCAAGCAAAACAACGTAAAGGGCTAAAGCCGAAGTGTAAACAAAGTGTCTATCCTGCTCGTTCCTAATTGATTGATTTTTTATTCGGTAGGAAAAGCCACCAAAGCAGTAGCAACAAAAACCTACATCGTTTCAATACAATATACAATACATTTTAGTGTTTACATTTTTTAAATATCCGGTCAAACTCTATTGGTTTCCACCTGTGAAGGAGTTTGGTTGATCCTGGCAAGAGAAATCTGAAATGATATAATAGAAAGTGCATAGATTATGGCGACAAAGGCAAAAATATAGAATAAAGATAATTGTGTCGGAAAACTAACTTTTTAAACAGAGTTTCAAAAGGAAGCAAATGTGAAAAAAAAAATAAAATAAAAATGCAAAACAAAAAAGTCTACTATGTAACAAAAAAATCAATGGATTTAAGGATGTGTTCAATAACAGTGGGTTCATTCAGAAAGAGAGCAATTTGTTTTTAAATATTGATACGCTTTGCTCTCACCAAATCTATTACAAAAATAATTATATAATTAAGCACCTTTGAAAGATATGCATCTTTCGCCGGCTAATGTTGAAATATTGGGTAGGTCTAATGAATTATGGCTTCTGGTAAAATGTTGATGGTTAGACAATTTGAATTTTGTATTACTGTGAGTTTGTTCATGTAAACATAAATTAATGAAGCAACATGTTTGAATTACATTCTGACAGGAATGATGTTTTTGTTAATATTGTACAAATCGGCAGAATGACTTCGCAGTGGTTTTTCATAAATTATTCTTAAAATTTTATTTTGGGCTGTTCGAAGTTTGTTAATCAAAATATTACAGGAGTTTCCCCAAACTGTAGTTATGTAAGATAAGTGAGAATTAAATAAAGAATGATAAATTATCAAATGTACATTAGCAGTTAATTTGTGTTTAATTTTATAGATAATTTCAATAATCTTGTTGAGTTTGTTCAATAAATTACTAATATGTGACGACCAATTGAATGTATTGTCTAAAATGACACCAAGTTATTTACATTCGTCTACTATTTTGTAAACATCCACTGACGTGATAGACTCTTTGTTTACACTTCGGCTTTGGCTCATTTACATTGTTTTGCTTGAAATGTTACTTTTCGATACTAGTATTGAAAAGTTCAACTTTTCAGCACCTATTCAGGTATTGAAAGATATTAATTTTATATTCTATTATTTTTGGAAGGGAAAAGTAGGCCGTTTCGTTTCTCCAGCAGGACAGGAAAAGTTTACTGTTTCACAACGGAATTGCAAAAAACTACTATTTTAAAACCCTTCGGGAGCTTCGGGAGAGACGAAAAGGCCTACTTTTCTATGCCAAAAACAGTGCTGAAAAGTAGTACTTTTCATGTATTTCCATCGGACGGACGTTGACATATCAAACTCATTTTCCAATTGCATAAGTGCGAAAAACGAAAAAAAACTTTCAACTAGTTTGTTTGTTCCCTATCCGTCGGGCCTGCACCGAAACCTGCATCATGGATGAGTAATTCCAGGCCATAAAAATAGGACCAGCTCGCACACAAACGCACACTCCCCGACAAAACCCGCAACTCGGCAACATAAAGCATATGCCGCCGAGCGGGCTAAAACCTATGCTAAATATATAGCTATAGCATGGATGTGCCTGATCGGTTTCTCTTCCCTGAATGCTGCTGCAGTTTCCTCGCCAGCCCAGGGCAAACATACAACAACGTTCTATTTCTAACACTCGAAAACAACACGAGTAATAAACGTACAAGAAGAACCCCAATTCGCTTCAGTTGCCTCTTCTTTGGGAGATGGTATTCGTCAACGTTTTGCCCCCTTCTCACAAGTGAGCCGTATTTTCGGCTGACTCACTTTTATGCAAATTATATCCTGCCGCATATGCGCCACCATGAACAGGACATGCAAATTGGCAATCCCGTTTGATTATCCTGCTTTTTTCGCACAAGCAAACCGGCTGTTGCGAAAAAAAGAAAAACAACCGTTAACAAATATGTTTGAGAGAACCATGTGGCCGTCGCGCACCACTTCCAGGTCGCGCAACCAGGGTTGATCAGACACCGCAGACCAGACGGTGTTGGCGGGCTGGCTGTTCAAACCCGCACCCACTCCAGAGCAGATAGTTACGCACGTGGGTTGCGCGCCCACCCCTCTAAACCTTGCTCAATGGAGCCAAACTAGACTGGAATCGATCCAACAACTTACGAGAGTTGGTGCGTAAATCAATAAAGCGAGACAGTTTTTTTTCTACTTCTACTTTCCGTAAATGGTCTTCCCCAGTGGCGTGATTGCATCATGAATTCCGAGCGCCTTTTTTGGAGGGGAGGCCGTCAAGACTAGCAACTACTTTTACGGTTTTAAAGGGAGGAGGGGATGAGTCATCGCAGTTAGTGAGAGATTTTGCTTTCATTATTTGCTGTATTTTAAAATTATTTCTGGGATTTTGAACATTGCTTTCAAAATGGAGAAATTGTTAATAAATTAGCGTGTGTGAACGGTGCTGCTGCTGCGCTAGGCGATTACTTCCGTAACTGTAGTTCAGATTGGTTGGTTCGAGTCGTGTCCGCGTGACATCTTAGTACTCCTCGGCGCCCTCGCCTTCTCCCTCGCCCGAGTCCATGCCGACCTCCTCGTAATCCTTCTCGAGGGCGGCCAAATCTTCGCGGGCTTCGGAGAACTCGCCTTCCTCCATACCCTCACCGACGTACCAGTGGACGAAGGCACGCTTGGCGTACATCAGATCGAACTTGTGGTCCAGACGGGCCCAGGCCTCGGCGATGGCCGTGGTGTTGGACAACATGCACACGGCGCGCTGCACCTTGGCCAGATCACCACCTGGGACGACGGTCGGCGGCTGGTAGTTGATGCCGACCTTGAATCCAGTGGGACACCAGTCCACGAACTGGATCGTACGCTTGGTCTTGATGGTCGCGATGGCGGCGTTGACGTCCTTCGGGACGACATCACCACGGTACAGCATGCAACAGGCCATGTACTTTCCGTGACGCGGGTCGCACTTGACCATCTGGTTGGCGGGCTCGAAACAGGCGTTGGTGATCTCGGCGACCGACAGCTGCTCGTGGTAGGCCTTCTCGGCGGAGATGACCGGGGCGTAGGTGACCAGCGGGAAATGGATACGCGGGTACGGCACCAAGTTGGTCTGGAACTCGGTCAGATCCACGTTCAGGGCACCATCGAAACGCAACGAGGCGGTGATCGACGACACGATCTGGCCAATCAGACGGTTCAGGTTGGTGTAGGTCGGGCGTTCAATGTCCAGGTTACGACGGCAGATGTCATAGATGGCCTCGTTGTCGACCATGAAGGCGCAGTCCGAGTGCTCCAGCGTCGTGTGGGTCGTCAGAATCGAGTTGTACGGCTCAACGACGGCGGTCGAGACCTGCGGGGCCGGGTAGATGGCAAACTCCAGCTTGGACTTCTTGCCGTAATCCACCGACAGGCGCTCCATCAGCAGCGAGGTGAATCCGGATCCGGTACCTCCACCGAACGAGTGGAAGATCAGGAAGCCCTGCAGACCAGTGCACTGATCGGCCAGCTTACGGATGCGGTCCAGCACCAGATCGACGATCTCCTTGCCGATCGTGTAGTGACCACGGGCGTAGTTGTTGGCCGCATCTTCCTTGCCGGTGATCAACTGCTCCGGGTGGAACAACTGACGGTACGTTCCCGTGCGGACCTCATCCACCACGGTCGGTTCCAGGTCAACGAACACGGCACGTGGCACGTGCTTGCCGGCACCGGTCTCGCTGAAGAAGGTGTTGAACGAATCGTCTCCTCCCCCAATGGTCTTGTCCGACGGCATCTGACCGTCCGGCTGGATTCCATGCTCCAGGCAGTACAACTCCCAGCAGGCGTTACCGATCTGGACACCGGCCTGTCCGACGTGCACGGAGATACATTCACGCTGGGGAAGAGAAAGTTAAAATTAGTACGTTGCCACGTAACTGCACTTTCCTTGTTTTTTTTTCCACTGGGTGCGGCCTCATCGAAAGCCCATGACTCAGCGCATGCACCATCTGCTCGCAAATTCATCGAAAATTCCAGATTTTCCTCTCCCACTCCAAATCTTTTCCCCCCTAACAACTTCCGCAATCCCTAAAAAATCACCGGAAACACTCACCATTTTGCGGCAGCAAAGTTTTCTTCACGCAGAAATTAACTTGAGAATAAAGCAGCAGCGATTAATTAGGCTTGAAGGCTGATTACACGCAAACCTCGCGCTTGGGGACAGCAGATCAGGACGCTTTCCAAACTGAGAATGAGCCGGCTAGCGGTGCGACGGGCCTATTTATGCGATCGCGGCGAGAGAAAAACTGTTATGCGCAGACGCCATGGTAACGACGTGGGCTGCCCGAACCCGAAATCCATGGATACGAAACGGCGAAAGGGGGTGAAATGGGGGAAAGTCAGGGGGGTTGCGCGCGGTTTGCTGCGATGCGGAACGGTTTTGGGAGAGAAATACTCACACACGTGGTGTGTGCGGTGAGAGAGCTGAGTGCATGCTCTCGGGAGAGGAGATTTCCAGACATGTTTGAAAGATAAATTAGTCCACGTGATGGTATGTTGGGGCAGTTGGTTTAGAATGGATTGATATACCTAAGCGTTTGAAACCTGACGCATTTTGGAATGGCACCCAAGTAGCTTCATGTAAGACATTGACACGACTTGATTCAGCGCTCAGCTAACACCACTTAATATTCGGGACTTGGATAAGCTGTATCAGCGGCACATACCAAGCCTGATAAAGACTTTACCTTGCTATAATTTCTCAGTCGGTCTGAAGGTATTGGATTGGGAGCACACACACACACACATTTCAAATGTATAGATTTGACCTAAAAAAAAAAAAATAATTTTCGTATGCATATTTTTTTTAAATTTAAAAACAACATATTTTAAAAAGATAAATGTAGGAATATTTTTTTGGAGATATTTCTTACAGGGGTGCCAGGGCCGAATTTTTTTCTCCAAAGTTTGTATGGAGAATTAGGGCGGTTCGTCACTGTTGCACATAATCGAAAAATTGCGGCCTGTGGAAACGGCTCGTAAACCTTTGACCACCGCGGGTCAGAGTCGAGACGGCTGAAAGAAAGGGGCGCGACAATGTGGGAAAGGGAAGTAATTTGTGATTGTAGACGGTATTGTTTTGATTCGCAATATGTTGAGTCAACTGTTGTGGATGTACCCGAACATCGGGGTTTCTCTTTTTTCATTTTTATCTACCATCTATCTTCTGTTTTTATTTTATTTTACTGATATTCTTAAGCGGATGCTGTTCATTATCCGTCATTTTATTTTGGTTTCATTAACCTTTGGTTATCTTATCTCTCACTCTTTTTGCACTCTTTTTGACCAATTAATACTGTCAATTCTGTTTATCATTTGCATAATCTTTATTGGTTTCTTTATTTAATCTCTTTTAATAATTTTTCATCTTCTCTATAAGTTGTCATTTATATAATTTAAGCTTGTTTGTTATCTATATTTTTTAACTACTGTCTATTTCCACATCTACTTACTACATAAAGCTTTTACTTGTTATTCTTTAACATACATAATAATCTTTCTTTTATTATTGATTCTTTATGTAGTACATTTTCTTTTACTTTTTATTGTTCTCAATCTTCACCCTTTTCTTCAAACAAGTGAGGTTCGAGCCCTTACTCGATTTATGGAATGATTAAAGAATCAACACAAATATTACTATTGTACATATGTAGTTTTTTTTTATAAAATGCTTAGGACCAAAAATTGTAACAACACACCGCGACAGAATTTTAACAACACATTGCAACAGATAAACATGATCCAACACTAGGGAAGATTTGAGGAGAAAACAATACACAGTAAAATAACAATAAGTTGTTGAATTCAAACTATAAAATAATACACTACTCGCTTGAATGAATGTTGATAGGCACACTATAAATAGTTAGGCGCCTATACTTACATCAAACCCTACGCAATGTACTACGAGTTCAAATGCGTAACCGGAACTGGTGCGAATGTCTGGCATGAACAATCAAAGCGTGTTCTAGCGTGTTGCTCCTACTGACTCAGAGCAAGAATGAGATGTAGGTGTAAGGGGCAGTGCGTGTTCATCGGGAACCTGGTGCATAAGATCGGTCAAGGCCCGTTCTTACACTGAAAATTACGAATTACGAATATGTGAAAATTTGATCTCATGCTTATTTTTTTAAATTTAGACATTCAATTTATTTATCAATTTTTTTTTAACAGCCTTAAGGGCCAGTCATAGAACTATTTTGAAATGCCGTCGCGGGCCGAATGAAATGGCTCCGCGGGCCGGCTTTTGGGCAGGTCGGGCCTATAATATGTCTATGAGCAACTCTCTACGAAATCGGCCGATTTCGACCATTTTTATTTTTTTGTATTTTTTTATTTGGCTCAAACTTTGTGGGGGCCTTCCCTATGACCAAATAAGCTATTTTGCGTCATTGGTTCACCCATACAAGTCTCCATACAAATTTGGCTGCTGTCCATACAAAAATGGTATGTAAATATTCAAACAGCTGTAACTTTTGAGTGAATTTTCTGATCAATATGGTGTCTTCGGCAAACTTGTAGGTATTGTTGAGAATTTTTTATTCTACTTTTTTTTCACTAAAACACAATTTCCCAAAATACGTATTTTTTGATTTTCGAGATTTTTTGATATGTTTTAGGGGACAAAAATCCGCAACTTTTGAGCCATAGAGAAACATGGTCAAAAGATCTGCCGCCGAGTTTTTTGACGTTATTTTTTAATGCAAAATTGAATTTGCAATCGAAAAGTACTGTGCAGATTGTTTGATAAATGGTTCCGTTTTCAAGATATAGGCACCGAAAATTTGAAATTTGAAATATTTGCAGTTTTTCTATTTTAAAAAATAGTGACCATGAGTGACTATTTCTTAAAAATATTTTTTTTCGAAAAGATAGGAAAATTTCACGAATGTTTCATGTTTTAACATTGAAAATCGGACCATTAGTTGCTGAGATATCGTCATTAGAAAATGGTGGGTTGTTTTGGTGAGATTTAGAAAACTTCAATTTTCGTGTTTCTTTTTCTTAAAGCGGCTCGAGGTCCAATCTTCAATGTCTCTTGGACAATTTTATAGCAAATTTTCTGAACTTTTCAAAAAAAAAAAAAAAAATATTTTGGGAAATGGTCACTCATGGTCACTATTTTTGAAATTCGAAAAACTGGAAATATTTCGCTAAAATCAAACTTTCGGTGGCTATATCTTGAAAACGGAACCATTTATCAAACAATCTGTAAAGTACTTTTCGATTGAAAATTCAATTTTGCATTGAAAAATAAGGTTAAATTTGTTTTTGCATGAAACTTCGATTTTTTTCCAAAAATCACACTTTTTTCAAAAAATCATAACTCGGCGGCAGATTTTTTGACCTTGTTTCTCTATGGCTCAAAAGTTGCGGATTTTAGTCCCATAAAACATATCAAAAAATCTCGAAAATCAAAAAATACATATTTTGGGAAATTGAGTTTTCGTGAAAAAAAAGTTGATTAAAAAATGTGCAAAAAAAATGTTTTGTGCCTATTTTTTCTCAATAGTTCTCAACAAAACCTACAACTTTGCCCAAGACACCAAATTGATCATAAAATCCACTCAAAAGTTACAACTGTTTGAATATCTACATACCATTTTTGTATGGACAGCAGCCAAAATTGTATGGAGACTTGTATGGGTGAACCAATGACACAAAATAGCTTATTTGGTCATAGGGAAGGCCCCCACAAAGTTTGAGCCAACTCAAAAAATACAAATAAAATCCATTTCGAGTTGCTCCTATGTCTAAAAAGAGAGGGTCAGGAGTGTTGCGATTTTGAGCGCTCATCCGCTCATGAGCGAGCATTTTTAGCTCATTCGTGAGGAGGAGCGTGACGCGAGCTAGCTCACGTTTGCTCGTGCTCGTGTTTGCTCATTTATTTTATGAGCGGAAATGCTCATTGCTCGCGCTCGCGCTCATTGTTGCTCATTGAGCAAAATGAGCGGTATTTTTTACCTGTAACGGGTAAACGATAATAACTTTTTTTTTCAGCAGAGCTTCGAGGTTGTTTTTTAATGGAGGCTTGAATGGGCTAATCTTAATAATATTGGATGAAGTTGTTTGTCATATTTTTTTGTTATGAAACTTGTTTTGGAGTCAGAGTTAAGGTGTTAAGGTGTTACATTAAGATCTGTACACAGTAAAAAAACATAGAAATATTACATCTGGGAAGTACGTCTTTTATGTTAGAACAATACGTAATTTTACTTCTGAAAATGTGTAATTTTGCCACTTTTCTGGTGTAATGCAACTTTTTCAGTCTAAATCGAGGTAAAATAATAACATTCAAGAGGTAATATTCAACCTTACAAAATTACAATTTCCAAATGTACACTTTTACTGTGTAGAAATAATTCGATTAATAAAAAAAGTTGATAATAGAGTGACACGTGAAAGTGAACTATTTAATAAAGCTGAAAAGTATCTTTTAAGGAATACAAATATGTTATATTCTTCACCGATGGCTCCAAGCTCGACGGCTGTACGGGCTTCGGTGTTCATCATGAATCTCATCAGCTGTTCTTTAAGCTGAAGGACCCGAGTTCGGTTTACGTCGCAGAGTTAGCCGCGGTTTACTGCGCACTGCGAATCATCGAGACCATGCCACCTGACCACTACTTCATCTTCACCGATAGCTTTAGCTCTGTTGAGGCTATCCGGTCTCTGAAGCCGACCAGGGAGTCTGCGTTTTTCCTCACGGAAATACGCAAGACTTTAAACAACCTGGCGGCTCAGTCCTTCAGCATCACGGTGGTGTGGGTCCGCGCTCATTGCTCGATTCCGGGTAATGAGAAGGCGGACTTGCTCGCCAAGAAGGGTGCTGAGAGTGGAGACATTTTTGAAAGGCCAATCAGCCTACAAGAATGCTACGGTTTTCCGAGGCAGCATGCGCTTCTGGATTGGCAAAAACAATGGGACGACGACACCAAGGGACGTTGGATGTATTCCATACGACCTAAGGTGCAAAGAAAAGCCTGGTTCAAGGGAATGGACTTGACGCGTGGATTCATCAGAACGATGTCCCGCCTTATGTCGAACCATTACTCGTCCAAGGCTCATCTGTACCGTATCAACATGAGTGATACGAACTTATGCGACTGTGGGCAGGGTTATCAGGACATCGACCATCTCGTATGGGCGTGTCCAGATCACCAGGCTCACAGAATTAAGTTGAAAGTTACCCTCAGGGCCCGAGGAAGACCACCAGAAATCCCGATGCGATACGCGCTATCTCAACTAGACCTTGATGTTCTCTATCCTATCTATCAGTTCCTCTTAGATTCCAATATATCTATTTAGTTTTTCTTCCAGTTAGTTTTCCTTCAGTTAGTTTTCCTCTAGTTAGTATAACTCGCCTTCGCACAAAGCCGTCGTTTCTGGTTGCACCGGAAGCAAAGCAAGAACGCCCCAGCAGCTGGACACCGAGTTGCGGCTGAGGACAAAACGCAAAGGCCAGCAGAGCCAAGCAAGACCCCTACACAATCCCCCTTCCCTTCCCACGCCTTGTCTTTAACATCAATTCCTTCCCTACTAACCCCGAGTAGGCCGCGGGTAATCGGCTTCCCTCCCACTAACATTTACACACAAGATCCTCTGTAATTATTAAGCCAAATGTAATTACAAAAGCCGACTCGGTCCTAACCAGGTCCCAGTACCGAAAAGGACCTAATAAAAATAATTTTATGAGAAAAAAAAAAAAATATATGTTATATTGGTAATACGTTTAGTCATGTTTTAATTCCTGGGCACCTCATCTTGTTCAGTCAATTATTTGTAAATAATTTTGCATAATAAATGTCAAATCTGTGTCTTAGATAATTTTCACATCAATTATCTTATTTATATGCTGAAGTCGATCCAAATAAATAAATGAGAAATGAGCGTGCTCACAAGTAAAAACATGCTTTAATAAAAAAAATCGATTACCATCCTATTTACAGCTTATTTAAGATCTAAAAATTCCGTTCCTTGACAGTTTACTCTAAATTTGAAAGTGAAATAAGCTAAAAAGAGTGTCTGAGATTCTTAGCAAATTAAGACACTTTACTTGCGTGTCAGCCATTTTTCATTTATCGGGAAATTAATCAAAACTAGTTTTCTAAATTATCAAACTCTGAAAAATATATATATAGCCTGACAACATTAAAGTTTCATAAATTTACCATTACCACATTGATCACACAAAAAACTGAGGTAGAAAAGTATCCCCCGCAATCCACCGCGATCAATTTTTGACAGTTCGACGCCAACGAATAATTTGATGAATTTACCGCGGTTAACCAAAATTAAATTACCAATGCAACTTTGATTAGTTCATGTCCCTTTTTCGCGATGAAATTATCTTCAAAAGTGGCAATCCAATTAGCCTGTGCCAGATTCATAAACAATACTAAAAATCTACCTGATTTGCTGATGAGCGCTCATTGAGCGCGAGCGCATGCGTTGAGCATGAGCGAGCACGAGCTACCTATTAAGTCCTCATGCTCATGAACAGGGGCGCCGACTCTGGGGGGGCACGGTACTTTTTGCCCCCCCTAAAATTTGGCTGGGGGGGCAGCCCATACATTGTGCCCCGACAGAAATTTTGGAAGAAAAATATTCTTATATCAAATATAAAAAAAAACCACAGAAATAATTGAAAATAATATCTAAAACTTAAATGGAACATTTTATGTACACTCGGATAGAATTCTTGTAATAGCGAATCCGTAAAATAGTTCAAAAACATGTGTTGTTTTCGAAATCGCTGAAATTTTTTGAACAAAATCGTTTACAATTTTCTGGATTTAGATGCATTTTTATTCTAAGTCGACAACATTTTATCTATACCACTGTGCTCTCTAGGAAAATCAGTAAGCTTAGTACAAGAGCACAGAGTCATCGGTAAATGATTTGAGAGATGTCGTCAACATAGATTTAACGGATTTGCTCATAAGTTTTCTATCTGTGCATGTTGTTTTAAAAACAAAACCAATGTACTTTTACCATAGCACTTCATCTACAATCAAACTTACGCAAACTCTTGCGAAAACAATCATCATGTTTTCAAACGCAACATTCTGCGATTTGCCATTGTAGATCAGGATTTAGCGAATATAAACTGAAACACTTTTCAAAATGGTCATTTGTTGACTGCTTAACATTTACAAAAATGCTGATAAATTCGATAATTTTTTGGGTAATTTTAGAAACGAATTGAAAAGATTTCAAATAGGGGAAATATACCCATTTTAATCACACTAAGCCGTTCGACCAATTCTCATCACTTTTGCCGTTTCCGCTATTAAATCAACATTTTCAGATGTATCAACTATGAAGAATTGCTTGCTCACTTTTATTTGAGCTATTTATTACTTTGAAACAGTCAAAAACACTTTATTTAAGCTGTAATTCATGATCAAAGTGCTGATAGGCCGATAATAGAAATAGGCTGAGAAAGGGTATAGTTCCCCTACATTTGTTAACCGCTAACCGTTTTAGCCGAAAAATACAATTGTTTCAAAAAAAGTAAATTTTTGAAAACTAGCGCACCGCTTTAAGGCTAGTCTGCAGATCGGAAGGAAAGGGGTCAAGAAACAGCTTTACGAACAGCAGAACAAAGGAGAGGGAGCGATTTCTTGGGGCTTTTCTTCACCCTCTCTGACTTACTTGCGCTGCCGCTGCTTCCCATTTGAAATTTTTCTTGACCGGTTTCTTCCGAAGTGCATACCTTACATTACTGAGAAACAGACAAATTGAACAAATCTGAGACAATTCCACATTATAATCTTAAAAAACACAAGTGAGCAACTCTCTACGAAATCGGCCGATTTCAACCATTTTTATTTTTTCTATTTTTTTATTTGGCTCAAACTTTGTGGGGGCCTTCCCTATGACCAAATAAGCTATTTTGTGTCATTGGTTCACCCATACAAGTCTCCATACAATTTTGGCAGCTGTCCATACAAAAATGGTATGTAAATATTCAAACAGCTGTAACTTTTGAGTGAATTTTCTGATCAATTTGGTGTCTTCGGCAAAGTTGTAGGTATTGTTGAGGACTTTTGAGAAAAAAATAGGTACACGGAAAAAAAAATTTGCAGATTTTTTAATCAACTTTTTTTTCACTAAAACTCAATTTCCCAAAATACGTATTTTTTGATTTTCGAGATTTTTTGATATGTTTTAGGGGACAAAAATCCGCAACTTTTGAGCTATAGAGAAACATGGTCAAAAAATCTGACGCCGAGTTATGATTTTTTGAAAAAATAGTGATTTTTGGAAAAAATCGAAGTTTCATGCAAAAACAAGTTTGACATTATTTTTTAATGCAAAATTGAATTTGCAATCGAAAAGTACTTTACAGATTTTTTGATAAAAAGCTCCGTTTTCAAGATATAGCCACCGAAAGTTTGATTTTAGCGAAATATTTGCAGTTTTTTGATTTTTAAAAATAGTGACCATGAGTGACCATTTCTAAAAATATTTTTTTTGAAAAGTTCAGAAAATTTGCTATAAAATTGTCTAAGAGACATTGAAGATTGGACATTGGGTTGCTGAGATAGAGCCGCTTTAAGAAAAAGAAACACGAAAATTGAAGTTTTCTAAATCTCACCAAAACAACCCACCATTTTCTAATGACGATATCTCAGCAACTGATGGTCCGATTTTCAATGTTAAAATATGAAACATTCGTAAAATTTTCCGATCTTTTCGAAAAAAATATTTTAATTTTTTTTAAATCAAGACTAACATTTCAAAAGGGCCAAACATAGAATATTACTATATTATTGAAAAAAAAGTTGATTAAAAAATCTGCAAATTTTTTTTCCGTGTACCTATTTTTTCTCAAAAGTCCTCAACAATACCTACAACTTTGCCGAAGACACCAAATTGATCAGAAAATTCACTCAAAAGTTACAGCTGTTTGAATATTTACATACCATTTTTGTATGGACAGCTGCCAAAATTGTATGGAGACTTGTATGGGTGAACCAATGACGCAAAACAGCTTATTTGGTCATAGGGAAGGCCCCCACAAAGTTTGAGCCAAATCAAAAAATACAAATAAAATCCATTTCCGGTTTTGGTAGAGAATTGCTCAAGTGCAATTTATGTTCGATTTAAAAAAAATAAAAAGGCTATAGAAATTTTAACTGCACCCTCAAAAAAAATGCCGAAAAATCAGGGAGTAGAGAATAATACTAAAAATAAAAAAAAAACATAAATTCTTAAATTCTTAAATTTTTAAATTCTTAAATTCTTAAATTCTTAAATTCTTAAATTCTTAAATTCTTAAATTCTTAAATTCTTAAATTCTTAAATTCTTAAATTCTTAAATTCTTAAATTCTTAAATTCTTAAATTCTTAAATTCTTAAATTCTTAAATTCTTAAATTCTTAAATTCTTAAATTCTTAAATTCTTAAATTCTTAAATTCTTAAATTCTTAAATTCTTAAATTCTTAAATTCTTAAATTCTTAAATTCTTAAATTCTTAAATTCTTAAATTCTTAAATTCTTAAATTCTTAAATTCTTAAATTCTTAAATTCTTAAATTCTTAAATTCTTAAATTCTTAAATTCTTAAATTCTTAAATTCTTAAATTCTTAAATTCTTAAATTCTTAAATTCTTAAATTCTTAAATTCTTAAATTCTTAAATTCTTAAATTCTTAAATTCTTAAATTCTTAAATTCTTAAATTCTTAAATTCTTAAATTCTTAAATTCTTAAATTCTTAAATTCTTAAATTCTTAAATTCTTAAATTTTTAAATTTTAAATTCTTAAATGCTTAAATTTCAAAAATTCTTAAATTATTAAAATTGATTGATGTATCATTATTTTGAAATTTTCGATTTTTTTTAAACATTGAATTTTATTGATATTTCGAAATTTCTGGTTTTTTTTATTATTTTTTTTATTTCTAAACATTTTTTAGCCATGAGTTTTTTTTAACCCTAGAAGTTTCTTTAAACTTTTTTTTTTTATTTTGGAATATTGGATTTTGTTTTTTTTTTCTTAATTGCAGATTTGGAAAATTGATGTTTTTTTTAAATGTGTATTTGTATTTTAAAATTTCTGGAGTTTTAAATTTTTGCTTTTTACTTTTGTTTTTTATTTTAAGAAAATTTTATTGTTGAATTTTTAAATATCTGATTATTTTTATTATTGACTGTTTTTTCTAGAAAATAAGTGAGAATATGCCAATGAGAAGGAATTCGCCTTTCAAACATATAAAAAAATTCCCCCCAATTAACATTCTCAATCACGTTTTAATAAATTATCTTTTTCAAAAAAAAAAAAAAATGGATTCTGGATAATAAAAAAATCGTAATAAAATTATTAAAATTCGTGATATACAAAAAACTTTAACATCTAATCGCCACTCTGACCTATCGATTTCGGAAAAGAACCGTGCCCCCCCAACATTTTGGACTAGTCGGCGCCCCTGACTCATGAATGAGCGAGCACGGATTCTGGCTCGCTCGCTCTTTCGCAACCCTGGGTAAAAGCTTAAACATATTAGTTTAGTAATCGTGGAAATACGTATTCCGCGACTAACATTTTTTAAAGCAGTTTAAAGAAAAACGTCGTGTTTATTTATTCAAGTCACATAGAAGTTTTTGAATGGCTTATAGAACTCATGAATGTTGCTGTTATGCTGGGCCATAGAGGAATATACAATAACATGCATTGTCCCAACCACAACGGGACACTTTGTTCCTCGCACCCACTCGACAGTTCAGTTTCCATTTCGACGACTAAATCAAAACTATAATTGCTTCCAGTCATCCTCGCTCGTCGTCAACTTCATATGGTCCGCTGGCGTCTGCGCTTTCTACCGAATTGTATCAAATTGCCAACAAATCGTAAAACTGTCGAAGAAAAAAAGGGTCTGGAACCGGCGACGGAGCATGGATATTGTTGGGAGGTCTTTCCAGTACCTACAGGGAAGGTTGCGTTTTTCAAACTTAACTAGTTTGGTATGCCATGCATCTTTCAATTTAAAATCAATGACCTGATGGAGTCGCATGGTTGCTCAAGAAAGAAATACACTGCGGAAAGTTTCACAGTAATTCCAGTGTAAAAATTGACGGAATGACTTTTGATGAACCATTCATAAAATCTGTTCTTCATTGTAGATTTTGGCTGCAAGGTCCGCGGCTTGAAGTTCGATGATGTGTCTGCGATGTAAACACATGGACGCGATCAAACGCACACCATCGCAGACGATATTTTCATTCAACACAATCAAGCGCTTGTTTACAATCCTCTTGTAGCCTGTTGCATGCTATACCGTCATTCATGAAAAAAGAGAAGAAATGAAGTGAGAGACTGGTTTGGTTGCACGGGTGTCCATTTGTGAAACCGAGTTTTTCGGATTGGTTCATGTACCTAGTAGCTTTCGCTATCTCGATGAAATGCAGAAGTTGAAACCCGCTGAGATAAGCAACTTAGTCTGATGGTATTGCACGCGCATAAGACGCAATATTAGTGACTTCTACTAAAAACTTCAATACACAGAGAAAGTGTCACGCTTATGGCTCGCGTTTTATGGTGTTCCTCTTGAAGAACCCCGTCATTTGGACTTTGCATGTGCTCCAGGGCAGTGATCGGAGACATTTCTGTGACAATACAGGAAGCACTGTAAAATTACACTGAGGTAATGTAAAGTATTGCTGGTTTACTCGCTAGAATACGTGTTTGCTCGTACTTGAAGCCGACAGAGACTAGGAAAACTTGCTAATTGTTTTGAACTGTGATGATAAGTCAAGAGTGATTCACCCAGTTGTGGATGTGCAATGGAATAGCTACAATGTAGAATTTGGCCATGTGAATTTACATTGAATTAAATTACGCAACAAATAATCGAGGCCAAACCATCAAAATTTAATCAAATGTCCATACATTTTTTAATCGCAAGTTTTCGTCATCGGTGTCCATCTTGTGCATCACAAATACTTTCGTGGATTGTGGAACATAGTATTTGTGTTCCTCTTCACACACAAGTTTCGATGTGTTTGTTTTCTTTAACCAAATTGCTTCGCAGTTGTATGTTTTGTTATGACCGGCTCAGTCGGTCTCATTGAGGCGAGTAGTATAGTGCGACGGCAATTCTAGAGTCGCGACAAGTTTGTTGTGATTTGTGCAAAATTGGCAATATTTTTGTGTGCGGTTGTTCTTGAGCTTAAGAATATCAACGCAGCGCTGTGCATCGCTAAGGTACAGTGAATATTTTGTTATTTTTTTTTAGTTTGTGCAAATACATAACATTTCAGTGAACAGTGCAAAAAATTAAGACTTGCCTCAAGCCTTGGGGGGTCAAAGTGACACTATTCAAACATAAATGAAATGGCGGTCTTAAGCTGGTAGTGCACTCTGTTAGCAAAAATATGTATGAGTTATGCTCGCACTGATGGATAAGTGTTTATATTAAGAGAACGAACACCCTGTGGACAAATACATTTGTGTAAAGCATAAAGCACGACGCAATTTCTGTTTGTGGATATCAGATATCTCTAAACCAACTTCTGCTTCATAAAGCTATTTGACATCCGAAGTAAAGAAAATACATCAAAATTACAAGCCATGGTTTCAACACCTCAATAATGAAGTATTGTAAAATGCATTATACACATTGTAATTCCACTTACACATATTCAAATTATGTTTAAGGCTGGTACAAATATTATTTAAAGTTTTTTTTTTCAAATTTGGCCCGAAAAAGCAGGGGGGCAAAAATAATATTTTTTCAAAAAAATTAAAAATTTCATTTCATTTCATTGAAATTGATCCCCCTGCGTTTAAAATCATTTTTCGCATGGTTGGGTTGATTTAAACATCTTTTGAATTTTGGAAAATATTCGATGTTTAGTACAGTTATCCCTCATATTCGGAACAGTTTACAGATCGGCCAATGTTCAAAAAATCATAGAAAATCGATAATTGAACTTAATTATTCGCTTTTACCTTCATGTGAAAGCTTTTTTGCGATCTTACGAATGCTGTATCGAACAAATGCAAACTTTTAATTTTTTTATCATTTTTTTTGAAGGAAAACCACAAATTCGGAACACTTTTTTCTTACGATGTAAACAAACTTTTTTTTCTCTCCAGGAGTATTTGTTTTTCACAAAATAATGACTTCACACTCTGATACCAATAAAACTCATGCTTAGTAATGTTTTATGAATGGTCTGATAACCTTTTTTTAGGGCGTCCAATTTTCCCGGGTTTTGAAATTCCCGGGAAACGAGAAAAATATTTTTGGAATCCCGGGAATTCCCGGGATCCCGGGATATTTTTGAAACAGTAAAAACATCCATATTTCCATTATATTGGTTATGCGTGTCATGCTTAAATCATAGAATTAGCTCAATACTATTAATTGGGTACAAGACAACATTTTTTCGATGGATCAACTATGGTCCCCTTGGAACGAGCTGTCAAGTAGGAGCTTTTCTGTCAAGAAGGACCGCGACGTTAATTTTTCAAAATTGATTTAAAAATCCATTTAAAACTCTTTGTGGTTGTACAAAGGGTCATTGTACTCAGAAAAATAAGCTTTATCGCTGTAAACAATAATATCAGCAATCTAAGCTTCATTTTAGGACCCAATTGGTGATAATCAAAACTTCAATCTAAACAAGGGCAGCATTTTTTTGAATGCTTAAGAAAAATTTAAAATTGTTTTTTTGTTCATTGTTGTGCTTTGGATTTTAAATGAAACATATTTTTTTATAAGTAAGTCTCTTATAAAAAAGGCTACTAACTATACGGATTTTTCTTTACCTACGGATTTTCGACCTTCTTCGCGAATTTTTATCAGGCCGGATTTTAAATGGTTACAATAATAACTTTTTAGATTAAAATGCTTTTTTGATTTGGCCAAAGCTTTTGCTATTTTAATATCTTTATAGAACTTTCAGTTTGATATTAAAAGTATAATTTTCAAAAAAATTTAGTTGTCCTTTAAAAAAACTCCATAATTGTTTTTTCATATTCCTTTCAAAACATATTTATTCAATAAATGAACCAAAGGCTATTTAAAGGCAGTGAAAACCTATGTAAATTTGGATTAACACACATTTTTGTGAAAAGACTCAGATCAATACTATCCTTAAAAGCTCCTTAATCCTTACATTTTGTATACTTCAGAAATTTTCAAGAAAAAAAAATAAAAATAAAACATACAGATTTGAATCAGCAAATCACGGTTTACATTGTGTATGTTTTAAATGTTCAAGTCATAAGCACTATGATTGCAAAGTTAAAATTGTAAGCTGTAAATACGACACAGTTTTTTATTTTTAATGACTTAACAGTTTTTAATAGGGTATATGACCCTATTTTGGACCTAGTACCTATTTTGGACCTATTTTTATTAATCGAGGTAGTTCAGGCTTTTAAAGTACGAATACACTGAATCCAACCAACAGAAAGTGTAAGCAGGATCGTTTTGTAGCTTACCTCTTGCAAAAATGTTAACATTTTTGATTATTTCCGTTTTTTCAGCCACTTTTTCCAATGCCATTCGTATTTCATACCATTTTCCTAGCACATAGATTAGGTCCAAAAATTCCAGCCTCGTTGCTTATCAGATTTGGCTCACGACAAAATATTTTTTCAAATCAGTCGCGTTGGATCAGTTTTTGGACCTACTTTGCCGTCGGTTCAAGGCTATCACCAACACATGTATAACAAGGTGTTGCCAGTTTAGTTTATCAATTTATTTCGATATTTCATTGAAATTAATTGATAATTTTTAATTTAATATTTTGAGTTGAATTTCTTTCCTGTAATTATTTGAAAGAAATCTAAGTTTTAAAAAGCAAATGATTAACAGAAACAACGAAAATATGTTTTTTAAACGATAAAATTGCAAATTGATGATAGAGATTTAGATGATTGTTAGGACCGATTGCAAAGTATCCCAAAATTTAAACTGATGTTGATTTATTTTTGTCGTAACATCATTATCACCAATTTAGCTGCATATATTTTTAATTGTTGCTTCAAAAAATGCAAACTGGCTACCCTGTTGGAATTGAAGGGGAAACGATTGAAAAACCTAAAGGGTCTAGTTCATTTAATCGTCAGCTGTCACCGTGACAGGAGCTGTCAACATTGCTTACGAGTGGTTTTTGAAAAAGTCGTATGAATTAAATTTAAAAAATCTTGAGTTAGTTTTAAAAAGATCCTAAGCGCTAGTTATAAACAAATCAATTTTTCGATCAGTTCTCGATCAATTTACGAATTATAAATAAAAAATGCTTTGAATTGTCATCTGCACGTCTTTTAAATGCTCTTTACTGGAAAACAAACAAAATTTGGTTTGATTCAGAGAAAAAAAATCAAATAAGTGTCGGAGATCGTGATGGCTGTTACGACGTATTGCAAACTAATCAGAAAAATATTCATATGGAAAAAAAATTACCGTGTCAATCATGTTAGAAACACAATTGAACCAGCTAGAAAAATAAAAATCATCGAAAAAAAATAGCAAATGTGGTGCGATGTTAACTTGATGAATTTTATGATTTGAGACATATCTGATTACCGTAAATCTGAGTGACTTTGATAGCTTTGAGATTTTTCCGCAAAATGAAGAGCACAAATTAAATACGTACGGAATGGTATGGAATCATACTGACCGTGGTAGAGAAGTGCTCAACGTACCTCATGAAGAACTTTTCATGAGATTTTTAAAGGTTTAAAAAGTTAGTTAACTATAATTAATAAAATGTTGATAAATAGCATTATTTTAATCTTCTCAAAGTGTCATGATTTTCTCAATGAACATAATTTTGAATCATAAAACGGAATGCATTTTCGGATTCTTCAGACAATCTTGTACTAGGAAAAGGTAAAATAAGTTTGTGAATAATAAGTCTTATTAAATATTATTTGTTTTTGAAACATAATTTAAAAAAATCTCCTAATTTAAAGGCATTTTCAGTAAAACAATGCGATAATGCGTAAACAATGCGATAATGCGAACTTATATCCAAATAATTGATTAAACAATATGAGATGTCCGGGTTTCGAAGCGTCCGGGAATTCGAATCATGACGTTAATTAAAACACGTTTTCAAATTCAAATCCATTGTTTTATCATAATTATTTAATTTCTGAAATAAATATTTTCCAAATTATAATCGTGGATAGGCCCTTTGGTTTATCAAACCGAGTTTCTGTAAGTGTGCGTGTTGCCGCAGCACGCCGCAATTCGAGTTGTCCAAATTTCAACCAATCAGAGTGTAGGCCCAAAATAGGTTCAGCGATGTCTCCAAAATACATTCAATGAGTCCAAAAAGCATCCAAAAAATGTTTTACTTGAAATGCTTATTTCAATGAAATGGTTAAATTATTTCCAAATTTCAATAGTACACTTTGTTAAGCATAAATTAAGGCACACAACAATCCTGAAACGAGCCAATTTAGTTAGACCGTTCCTGAGAACAATGCGAAATATGTTGACGCTTTGCATAGTAGGTCCAAAATAGGGCCATATACCCTACGATGGGGTCATATCGGCAAAGTGTACAGATTTGTGCTCTGCAAGTCTTTTGAAAAAATTATTAGGTAACATAGAAAATATCTAAAGCACTAGGCATTTTGCGGATCAGTTAACTAAATTTATAATTTTCCCTTGTAACCCAAATATATAAATAAATAAATATAAATATATAAACAAATAAACGCTGATATATGCCGAAAGCAAAATTAAATTTAATAAAATACTTATCGATTGCTAGGTTTGTGTGCATCTTTTTTCATAACCAAATTTGAATTATCAGAGCAAAACTTGGTAATTTTTTCAACATTGGAAATTCCCGGTTTCAGAACAAATCCCATTTGAGTGCTGAAAAGTAGAACTTTTCAGCATTTATTTTGAAAAGTGTTGCTATTCGATTCTGTTATTTTTGGTACAGAAAAGTAGGCTATTTCGTCGTTCAAGAATGACAGGAAAAGTAAGTAGTTTCACGACGGAATTGCAAAAATGTTTTTTAATTGGTTGCAACTCTTATTTAAAACTTTTAAGTGTTCTGAAAAAAATCTTGCCCCCTTATTTTTCGAGCCAATATTGAAGAATGCATTCTTTTCATAACTTGTTCGAAAGACTGTTTTCCACATTCTGAAATTGTCGAGGAGGCGAAAAAGAACGACATATTTCGATTAATCCCGCAACATGTCGTGAAGGTACCATTCTTTAACGGCGTCAAACATTAGACAACCTGGATTAATACACACAGTAAATTAATACACAAAGGCTTACAAAACAGCGTTCAGTTATGCCACCCATTATATTTTGCAAAGTCCTTTTAAATGATTTTTGAAGATCAAAAATTGATCGTTGAGAAAACAGATAAAACCAAGAACTCCACTTACATTTTGTCAAACTTGAAACGCACACGATTGGCGCATCAAGTACAAAGTAGTGATAATTTCTGTCACGTTCAGCAGAACAGAATAAACTTGAAACCGTCGTCATCGTTTTTACACCCTACACAAACATCACTTCTGCCAGAGCCCAGAGCCATAAGTCACTTGCTGGGTCCCGTCTGAGTTGGGACACCTAGCCTAGCCGGGACCCTTTGTGCTGAGACCTTCAATTTTTATTTTATGTTTGCTTTACGACGTTTGAAACATAAGGCACTTATAGAATGAAACGGGACACATTTTGCCGGCCATGGATTCTTTTCCATGCATTTGCCTTATGTTAGTATTTGTTTTGCTATTATGTAAAAGACTTATGTAAGAATCGCTGGAGAGAGGCAAATAACTAAAAATGATCGTTTTTATGATTTTGTAAAATTTCTGGAGAAATTTCAAGTGGTTTATATTTTAGGACACATGCTGCCAAGTGGGTCTTGGAAGATGCGTTGGACGTTTTGTTATTTATTGTCTTCGAGTTTAATCAGGAATCGATCTGTCCAGCTTTTTTCAATCGTTTTGTTACGATTTTAGAAGTTGCTAAAGGTCTAGAAGAAGCCGTGATATTATGATTTCATTGACTAAAAGAATCCAAATTGTGCAAATTGATCTTGGTTTATTTTAATACTAATAAAACCATAATTTCATGGAAAATATTTGTTTTTGTGGTTAGGTTGATCCAGAGTTATCCCAAGATCAAAAACACATTTTTCAAATACTGTAAATCGGGGTGATAGAATTTCAATTTATTTGTCAAACATTGTTCAACCGTAAGGTAAGAACTCGGTGTACCTCGTTGGATAAATGTACGACTCGTGCTGAAAAAATCCTCTTTTTGCAACTTGTTGCATAAACTACTATTATGGCGTGACACAAGATGAGCAATTGGTCCATATCACATGTGTATTACGATAACCCGGAAACGGGAAAAAATCCAAAATCGGTTTGAAGCATCTTGTAGTGTTGGATGAGTTAAATAAAACGTCATCAATAGCTCATTCTTAACCACAAGATAGCACATAAGCGACAAAATAAGGATAGATTTTCCATCAAATTTTTGCTTTAAGTTAAGAGGCTTTATCTCAGAAACCAACAGTCCGATAAACATAGTCAAAAACTAAAGAAAATTCTCTTTGTTTTTAGAAAAAAAATTGTAGGGGGGAAAGTATTTTTAAATTGCCTCTAATTTGGAACAAGTGCACTTTGTCAAAAAAGAAATATGAAGTCATTTTCCAAATTTTGATTGACAACAACTTCGACTTACAAAAAATATAGATATACCATTTCGATGAAGATGGAATTCTATTTTAGTATTACAAAGTAAAAAAAAAAGGTGGGACATAGGAATAAATTTTCATCTAATTAAAAAATATAAAGAACAGCTGATTTGTGAAAACGTAGAAAATTACTCTGTATCGAATTTTTCTTAAAATGTTCTCGTAATTTATAAAATCTAATGATACAATCGTTGTCGTTCATGTTGACAATAATAATTATTATCAACTAAAAATATGACTTTCATAACATGACAAAGAATAGGTAAACCGTCACCAAAAAGCCGAACCGAGGCCGAGCTTCTTTGGCCGTGAGGTTACGGGTTTCGCCTTGAAGCGGAAGGTGATGGGTTCGATTTCTGTCTGGCTCGGCAAAGTCAGATCCCTTAAAAGAGTAAATATGCTCACTGGGATTACTGACGGGTAGGGGATGGGTTTCGACTAGCGGCGTGCTGGGTTTCCAATCCAGAGGTTGTGAGTTCGATTCTCGTACCGGGATAATGGAGTTTAAATAAAAATACTTAATCCACCTTTAGGTGATTGGTGCCTTCCTCTCATTTATAGAGTAATTCCAACCCCAATAAAGTGTCCACATTGTTTATGGATCTCCCCTAACGTCATCGCAGCATCTAAGAGGTCCTAATAAAAATAAGTGATGAGTAAAAAATAGACTACCTACAGACTTTTTGTCAAGACTATACAGACACCGCCTTTGAGGAAAATTGCATCCCTCTACACGGTTTTTTCGTGGCGATCATTTGAGGTTATGTAAATTCAGGCCATTTTTAAACTGCTTGTTATTTTAGATAGGTAAGTCAGATCTTGAAAATTCTTTAATCCACAAGCAAGGTCATTTCAAAACTTTTTTAAAAATATATAACATGTGAGGGTTTTATGAAAAAACCACCCTTTTTACCATAATTTTAATTTAACCCTCTACTGCCCAAAATATTTATTTTTCCCGTGTTTAGGAAGTCATTTTGAGCAACTTTAGTTTTACGAAAAAGTTTACTTCTCTTGTTTTATGTTTTTCTTGTTTTATTTTTAGTATTTTAATTTGCATTTATCTTGTTTAGTTTATGTTTGTTTTTGGTAGTATTTGTCCTATTCTACCACCTAATATAATTACATTTTGCCTATCTATTTTTTTCACGTGTGACTGTTAAACTTTTTCAATTTTTTGCATGGTTTTCACATTTTCTGCTGTAAATTTAAATTGTAAAAAAGCGTAGAGGCATAGTCTGGGGCACTACAAAAATTACTGCATACTTGTTTTTACTGAAAATAAAGGAAATTTTAGTAAAAAACACAGCCAAAGTTGACCCCTAAAAAATAACATGTTTAAAAATATTGCCAAAGACACATAAAACAAGTTAAAATTCCAACCCTGAAATTTTCTAAAATTTTAAAAGTTCTTCTTTCCAATGCTTTTTAAAGATCAAAAATCGGTTGGAAAATTGATTTTTGGCGACTTTTTAGATCGAAGCCCGTCTAAAGGTGGGGTTAGGTTGTAGAGGGTTAATATGACACAGTTTTTTTAATTAGATTAGAACAACACATGTCTCATGGTGAGAAACATTGGAAAGTGATAAACATTGAATAAAGAAGATAATTTGCGAAAAAATTGTGCACTGCATTCCGCCGGGGAATTGAACCCCGTTCTATTCTCACGGTATGAGATAGAACGGGGTTCAATTCCCCGTCGGAATACAGTGCACAATTTTTTCGCAAATTATCTTCTTTATTCAATGTTTATCACTTTCCAATGTTTCTCACCATGAGACATGTGTTGCTCTAATTTACACGGTTACCCTCCTTCTGGGTCAAAAACTCAAAATTACAGCTTTTTAACATATTTTTTTAAATACATGATAAAACTGCATGAATTTAAATAGCAAATTAGGGGACGATAAGACGGATCGATTAAAACCATTCCAGCCAAAATCGGTTGAGCCTGTGACGAGATATTTCAATGACATTGATTTGGTACACATGTCTACATACAGCCAAACACACAGACATTTGCTCAGCTGGTGATTCTAAGTCGATATGTACAAATGAAGGTAGGTCTAGGAGGTCTAATTAAAAAGTGCATTTCCGAGTGATGTTATAGCCTTTCTTCAGTAAAGTGAGGAAGGCAAAAGAATCACGAAGTGTAAAGTATGTACTATCATAAAGTTTGTGGAAGGAATTTTGTCAAAATATTTATAGTTAAGCCAATTTATTTATATCCTTGAAGAAAAAATCAAGTCACTGGCGTCACGTAAATGGATTAGCAAGTTTTCCTAAAACCTGTCTCAGTCAATCATAGAATTTGTGCTAAACATAGAATAAACCAATTGGCAAGGTAAGTCGTACGAGCAAACTCTATTCACAGAACTAACTAAGATTTCACATGTGGAAAGACCCTGAGAACCAACTCATGCTTTCAGTTAACTTAACGCATCACCATGGCTGATCGACAGCAGCGAGGAAATCGTGGCCGCGGTCGCGCCCGGGGCTTTGCCGGAGCGGGTCGCGGTGGTCAGGGTCAAGGGCAAGGTCACTACCAAGCTGAGCATGCTCCGGTACAGCAGCATCGGCAGGAACCTTCGACGAGTCGTCCCCAGCAGCAGAGGGGTGGCGGCGGTCCAGCGGAGGCAGGCGCTGCCGGAGGTCGTGGAGCTATGCGTGGGAACCGTTTCGTTCCGGATGTCCTCCGTACGAGACCGGTAAACAGTACTGTCTCCAAGCATGGCACGAAGGGCAAGCAGATTCTGCTGCAGACGAACTACTTCAGAGTTGGACGGAAGGACAACGAGAGTATCTTTCAGTACCGGGTGGATTTTAATCCGGTGGTGGAGAGTTCGAGGTTGATGAGTGCGCTTGTGTTCAACTTGAAGCCGGTTATTGGGGGGTATTTGTTTGATGGAACGCAGCTTTTTACGAGACACAGACTTCGCAGCGACGAGGTCGAGTATCCAACGAAGGATCCTATTTCGGGTCAGAGTTACATTATAAAGTTGCGTAAGGTTGGCACCATTGACGGAACGACGGAGATGGCGTTCATGATCTTTAACTTGATCAATCGTAGAGCGATGAACGGGCTGAAGTTGACTCTGATTGGGAGGAACTATTTTGACGGTCAGGCCAAGATATCCATTCAGCAGTACGGAATCGATTTGTACCCGGGTTATGTGACCAGCATCCGACAGCACGAGCAGGATGTGCTGATGTGTGCAGAACTTACCCATCGTGTTATGCGTACGGACACGTGCTACATGATGTTCAAGACCTGCCTGAACCAGGGCGCCAACTGGAGGGACAACTACAAGCGCATGGTACTGGGAACGGTCGTGATGGCCACCTACGGCAAAAACAACACCTACACGATCAACGACGTCGAGTTCAACACCACTCCGGAAAGCTCGTTCGAGACCAGCAATGGAAAGATCACCTTTTTGCAATACTACAAAGAACGTTACAACATAATCATTCGTGACCCCCGTCAACCCATGTTGGTATCCCGTGCGAAACTACGCGATATTCGTGCTGGAAAACCAGAACTCATCTACCTGATTCCTGAACTGGTTCGGGCAACCGGAATCACCGATGAAATGCGTAGAAATTTCAAGTAAGCCACCCTCACCTTGTACAGAACCTGAAACCCTACTTAACAGTGTATGTTTTTAGTTTAATGCGAACCCTGGCGGATTACACCCGTCTCACGCCGGACAAGCGCATTCAGCGGCTGGAAACGTTCAACCAGCGGCTGCAAAGTTGCGAGGAAAGTGCCGACGTGTTCCGGTTTTGGCAGACTGAGTTGGATCGCAGGCTGGTTGAGGTACCGGGACGGGTGTTGGCCGAGGAGGAGATTCTGTTCAACGCAAATGAGACCAAGTAAGAAGCGAACACCGACTGGGATGAGCGATTCTCTGGGTTTTGGAGGGGTTCTTAGATTGTTGGTATTTGGATGAAATTTTGTTGGCACGTTCGCTTCCTTTCGATACTCCTGTATCTTTATATGATCTATTCCTAGCGCTTTGCGATGCTCCCAGCAGGGCTTGAAAAGGGATCGGTCACTGATAGAAATTGTTGATTTTGGCAGAGCTTGGAAGTCAGCTATCGCATCATAGTTGACTCAATCGGTGGATACACACGAAGTTGACACAAAAGAATGGCGACATCATAACATCCGGGCGACACGACGGCACATGCTTTCTCTTTCTGTCTTTACCTATTCTAGCTTGTGGGGGTAAGCGTGGTGACAGCAATCATTTGACCGCAGTCAAGGGCCAATTGAACGGAATTTGTGATAGTCAAGTGACTATTGACCACGAAGAACAAGCGCAAAAGTTTCATCCATATCAATAAAAAAAACAAATCCAGAGAATCGCTCCAGTGAATTGCAATGCATTAGCTAACAATCGTTCACTTTTAGCAAAGTACTGGCCGGCCCGCAAGCCGACTGGCAGATGGCGTTCCGCAACAATCCGATGTACATGTCCGTACCGCTAAGGAACTGGTTCGTGGTGGTTTCCGCCGGGGATCAGAACCTGGTTGGTTCGTTCATGAACTGTATTCACGATGTCGCCAGGGGAATGCGGTTCGAAATTAGTAAACCTCAGTTTGAGGTCATCCAGAACGATTCCCCGGCGGTGTATGTCGATTGTTTGAATCGCTTGGTTCAGCAAGATCCGCAGATGATCTTCTGCGTGGTCAGCAACGATAAGGCCGATCGTTACGCGGCGATCAAGAAGAAGACTTGCGTTGAGCGAGCGATTCCGACGCAGGTCATCAAGGCACGGACGATTACCCCGAAGGGTGGCAACGTGCGAACGTTGATGTCGGTGGCCACAAAGGTCGCGATCCAGATGAACTGCAAGCTAGGCGGCATTCCGTGGGTGTTGAGAAACCCGCTGACGTCGGTCATGGTCATTGGGTTCGATGTTTGTCACGACACCCGCGACAAGTCAAAGTCTTACGGTGCGATGGTGGCCTCGATGTACGGAGCAGGTCAGAAACATCCCAAGTTCTTCTCGACCGTGAATCACCACTCCAGCGGTGAGGAGCTTTCAAACTTTATGGCTCAGAACGTCATCAAGGCTCTGCACTCGTACAGCAATGACTTTGGTGGAGCGCTGCCCCAGCGGATCATCATCTACCGGGACGGAGTTGGCGAGGGTCAACTGAAGTACGTGTACGAGCACGAAGTCGGGGCCATCAAGGAGAAGCTGAACATGGCGTACAAAGACCAGGCCGCATCCAAGTTGACATTCTTCGTCGTGAGCAAGCGCATCCACACTCGACTGTTCCACCAGAAGCAAAATCCCATCCCCGGAACCATCGTGGACGATATCATTACCCTGCCGGAAAGGTAGCCCCAGCGAAAAACATCTTCAAACTCAAACTCTCCAACTAATCTTCAAACTCTTTCAGGAACGACTTCTTCCTGGTGTCGCAGAGCGTCCGCCAAGGCACGGTCTCCCCCACATCGTACAACATCTTGCGTGACGAGTCCGGCCTGAACGCGGACCAGCTGCAGCTGTACACCTTCAAGCAGACCCACCTGTACTACAACTGGTCCGGTTCGGTGGGGGTTCCGGCCGTGTGCCAGTACGCCCACAAGCTGGCCTTTCTGGCCGGGCAGTATTTGCACCAAGCGCCGCACAATATGCTCGAGAAGAAGCTGTACTACTTGTGATTGGTGCAGCAAAGACGGTTTTCCTTGGGCCTTACAAGGGGAGTATTATAAGAAACGTTATAGTACTCGTTTTGTCAAGGGGTGTGGATTGATCCGTTATGGAAATAGAATCGAGGGTTTGATTGTATTATTCATAATATTGTTCAAACTTCCATTTTATTTACAGAATGGATATCGTTCCATACTGAAGAGAATCCGCTTTGACGTAGCACCAAGGCTTAATCGAACTAAGAGGTTCTCTGATAGTGTCCTCTTTTTTTTATTCGTGGAATTTCGTAATTCAGCAACTTTAATTCAGATTTTTACTAAAAAAAAAACTAATGAGCAACTCTCTACGAAATCGGCCGATTTCGACCATTTTTATTTTTTGTATTTTTTTATTTGACTTAAAATTTGTGGGGGCCAAATAAGCTAGTTTGCTTCATTGGTTCACCCATACAAGTCTCCATACAATTTTGGCTGCTGTCCATACAAAAATTGTATGTAAATATTCAAACAGCTGTAACTTTCGAGTGAATTTTTCTGATCAATTCTGGTGTCTTCGGCAAAGTTGTAGGTATTGTTGAGGACTTTTGGGGAAAAAAATAGGTACACGGAAAAAAAATTGCAGATTTTTTAATCAACTTTTTTTTTACTAAAACTCAATTTCCCCAAAATACGTATTTTTTGATTTTCGAGATTTTTTGATATGTTTTAGGGGACAAAAATCCGCAACTTTTGAGCCATAGAGAAACATGGTCAAAAAATCTGCCACCGAGTTATGAATTTTTGAAAAAATAGTGATTTTTGGAAAAAATCGAAGTTTCATGCAAAAACAAGTTTGACATTATTTTTCAATGCAAAATTGAATTTGCAATTGAAATTTGAGCCACTTTGCGGATTTTTGTCCCCTAAAACATATCAAAAAATCTCGAAAATAAAAAAAAAGTATTTTGGGAAATTTAGTTTTAGTAAAAAAAAAAGTTGTTTAAAAAATCCGCAAAAAAAAATACCTATTTTTTTCTCAAAAGTCTTCAACAATACCTACAACTTTGCCGAAGACACCAAAGTGATCAGAAAATTCACTCAAAAGTTACAGCTGTTTGAATATTTACATACCATTTTTGTATGGGCAGCAGCCAAAATTGTATGGAGACTTGTATGGATGAACCAATCACACAAAATAGTTTATTTGGTCATAGGGAAGGCCCCCACAAAGTTTGAGCCTATTCAAAAAATACATTAAAATCCATTTCCAATTTGGTAGAGAATTGCTCTAATATTCAATAATAAAAAATAAAAACAAAAAACATTTATGCGTAACATATTGGTAAAATCGTTTCAAAATAAATCATTCTCTATCTTCATTATTTTTATTCATTTCTGTTATAGTATTTTATACAACTATAATGCCCATGTTCGCATAATTGTCCTATATGCAAAAACAGCAATCTGAGATAAACGCAAGGCAAGTTTGTCCCAAAAAACTGGATTTTTCCGGATTTCTAGAACAAAGTACAATGGCTTTTCTGAAAGATCACACGATTTTGAACCAAACTGCATCAATAACTCAAAAGTGATGAAAATGCATATGGGACATTTATGCGATCATGAGCAGTATAGTTGCAAAATGACACAACTGCGGAATTGCATCACCCAACCGGCGGTCGCATGATTGTGATACATGGCGGCATGAAAGTATATCAGAATCTGCATGAAATCTGTCCTCATGCATGGTATGACATTTTTGCCCGTTACCGACAATTATCGACATTACCGACGACTGATTGATTGTATAGAGTTATCTACGTGCGCATGTATTGCGTGTACGTACATGAAGGATTTTTAGGTTAAAATTTGTGGTAGCCAGCAAAAACAAATGGTGTGCTAGTGTGTGTGAGATCGGGCTTAGATAACTCTATTGCAGAAAACGGACGCGCCAGCATTATATGTGTTGGTGAAAACTGCGGATCGCTGACCAGAGCTGAAAATGTCAGGGGTCCTGACGCGAAAATCGGCGACGCATACACGATTTTTTCAGATTCATTCACTGAACCGCAAAACCGTGACATAAACAAACCCGACTCAGTCGTGAGTGCCCTAGCTCACTGAGCAGCTGCAATGCGAGGCAGTAGTCGACCAACGCTCATTCGACGTTGCACGCACACACATAAGGAAACAAGTTTTTACACAAAAAGTTGGTATTTATGCGTGGAAATGTAATTTTGAATATAAGTTATGGTTGTTTTAAGTGTTTTGCACAGTCTAGAACCATTCAATTGGGTCCTAAAATGAAGCTTAGATTGCTGATATTATTGTTTACAGCGATAGAGCTTATTTTTCTGAGTACAATGACCCTTTGTACGACCACAAAGTATTTAAAATGGATTTTTAAATCAATTTTGAAAAATTAACCTCGCGGTCCTTCTTGACAGAAAAGCTCCTACTTGACAGCTCGTTCAAAGGGGACCATAGTTGATCCATCGAAAAAATGTTGTCTTGTCAAAAAAAAAATTGCATTAAAATGAAAAAAAGTGATCAGAAATGGTTTTTAATCGTGTTTTTTACCGTTGTACATACAAATTGAGATAGTTGCCGTTGCCGTAGTACCCAATTGTTTAAAAATAGTCAAAATAATGTTTAGAGAGGATTTTACGAGTCAGTCATACGACACGAATTGAGTGAGTGTAGTTCATTTTTTCACGTCTCTCATTCTCCAGCAGCCGACCGGCACGAGTCAGGCGGCAGTGGTTGAACGGACACAGTAGGCTTACAGTCACATGCTAGCAGTGAACTGACATTTTGGTTTGCTTCATGTGTACGCTGGGTTGGAAACATTTTGCAGGCCTGTCGCTGACATGTTTACATGCGGGCAAAATTGAGCTATGAGATTGCTGCAAAAACTGTTATAAAATGTAACATTTTCTGTAGCAAATCCACTGTTGCAAATTATGAGCTATATATTTCCTTTGGGTGTACATATGACGAGAGCGAAAAAAAAAACGAGTTTTGAATCGTGTTGAGTACAACATTTTTTGCAATTCCGAAAAAACACTTCTAGAGTTTTATTTGAGTAGGTCCTATAAACATATAAAATACAAAAGCTTATAGGACCTTAAAAAAACTCTAGACTTTTTCTTACATAATTCTCTTGATATTAATGGGTTGATTTTAGAAAATGTTTGATTCCCCACTTTATGTTGCCGTCAGTGTGATCATTCAATTCTAGAGACAATAGCTTATACCTAGGACCTTTTTTTTTAAAAAAAAAAATGAGAATTCTACCTTTTTTATTCAGTAGACTTTGGTTGCTAGTGCCACAACCCACTGAGAATTTTGGCTCGAGCCTCGACTCGATTCTCAGCCAAATTCTCAGTGGGAAATAGTGCTGTAATTATCTTTTTTAAAGCACTCAAAGCTGTCGATAGTAAATATTATGAATTTAAATTAGTGGAATATTATAGCACTCTTATATATGTAGTTATTCGACGGAATGTCTTAAAAAACTAGATTCTGTGCTCACAGCTTTCGTGCGCCAATTGTGGTTTAGGCTCACAGTTGATACTGAAAGTCATCGCGGGGAGGAACTCTTCAAAGCTTTTGTATCTCACAAAGATCTTGGCTTTTTCATTGTGTTGCTGCATTCCAGTGACCTTGCGGGTTGCCATTATTTGCTCTGAACGTGCGCGTTGTCAATCGTCCTGATTTTTAACTGGTTTTGTCCGTTTGTAGTATCGTGTTTAAAAAATATCCAGAATTTTAATTTGCAATAAGATTTAAAAGCAATGGACTACACTGGAAAACCAGGTGCGTAAACTTGTAAGACGAGATATTTCAAACACTAGTAAAAATACGATTAAAGTTATTTGGGGCTAGTGATTTTTTCACGATTTCGCTGAAGCCGCGTAGTCTGTGAAATTTTCCCATGGTCATGAAATTTAATCAATACCGTAAAATGCCGCGAAATTCGAAAATCACTTGAACATTTGCAACTCAGTCTATGATTTTTGAATGGAAACAAACTACAAGACAAGCATTTTGGAAGCAGTTGAAGGCCATCCATAAATCACGTAGACATTTTAGGAAGGGGGTAGGGGGTTGCGATTGTCCTCGCTCCACACAAAAAAGTTTTTTTTGAATGGACGATTGTCCACGAGAGGGGGGAGGAAGGGGGGGGGGTGGTGGTCTGCGCTTTAAAAAAATGTGTCCACGTGGTTTATGAATGGTCCCTTGTCAAAATAAATAAATGCAAACATAAATACTGAAAATGAAACAAGAAAAACATAAAACAAGAGAAGTAAAGTTTTTCGTAGAACTAAAGTTGCTCAAAATAACCTCCTGAACACGGGAAAAAATAAAATATCTTCGAAACATTTTGGGCAGGAAAGGGCTAAATAAAAGAGTCAAGAGAAAAGCTGCATTTTGCATCCAATTGACAAATTACCACAAACGTTTTCTGAGTTTGTCGATGTTCCGAATATGTGGGATCATTGTTTATATCTGAACTTTTAAAAATATGGTTTAATAAGTAAAAATTTAGTGTATCGGGTCCCGAGCAGACGGAAATAACTTGGGAATGACATTTTTTGATATTTGAAAATACTAGGCCAATAACATTTTACGTTGTTAATAACAAGATTTGGTATTCGTCGGTATGATTTTTTTGTTTTTGAATTGCTATTGTAATAACAGACTAATAACATTTTTAGTTATTCTTCGATCAAATCTTTGTCATCATTTTTTGTCATTTTAACAACTAATCCGATCATCCCAATAACAGGAGGTATTCTTCCATAACAAAAAATGCTATTCCAAAGTTGTTGTGGCTTTCAACCAACATCAGACCAATAACAATTTCTGTTATTTAATCTAATCTAATCAGACCCTAGCGCAGCCAATCTTTCGAAGGGATCCTGGAGAGTGCCTTAGGTTACATGACGCCTAGCACTCTTCTTGCCATTTATTAACATTTGTAGTGAGACCAATTATGTTATGATAACATAAACTGATATTTAACCCTTATGCAAAAATGGATTTTTCAAGAAGATTCCATGACACTTTCTGTTATTTTAATAGTATTTGTTATTGAAATGGCATGAATTTGGTTATTACCGTCTGCCCGGGGTTGCATAAACGTGTTTTGCAATTCTGGAAAACGAATTTGAATGTATTTTTTTGATAAACGTTTGTCTTTTATTAAATTCTTCATAAACAGACGACTCTATCTGTGTCGATATGCTATTGAAGGGACTGAAAAATTAGATGACAGATGGAGCAATATTAAAATCGAGAATATCGACAGCCAGAGAGTCGAATGTATGTAGAGAGATTCAGTATTCAAAATTGGAATTTTCATCCAATTTTCTGATCATCATGGATTTTTTTTATAATTTGCTTGATAGGTTTAATATTTTGAGAAGGACGCAAAAGTCATAGTAAACTCAATTTACGAATAATTAAAACACAAACTATTCCAGTTTGTTCATTAGCAGGTTTGAAACATTAGGAGTCCTGCTGATGAACAACCTTATGAACAATACAATAATAGTTAACAACTTGGTTAACAAAATGGTATTTGAATCTCTGTAAAAAAAACAATCCTGTTTTATGTTTATTTTTTTTGAGTTGAACTTCTCATGCTCAGGTTTATTGAATGGAATTTCCCGGAACTGGGAAATTTGGTGAAGAGGTAGAAAACATCTAAAGAATAGGCAGTGCTAATAATTAGGGGATTGCCTGTTGATTGAATTAGCGCTTGATCAAAACAATGGGCGTTCTACGAAAATGAGTTTCGTAAACAACTTACCTGGGCTCGTTTAGGGTACAAAAAGAGGCACTGGGTCTTGAAATTCTTCAGTTGAAGTTGAGGAGCATCATCAGTGAGAGCATTGCACTATTTTCCGTACTTTTAGTTTAAATTATTCATTTTGTAAGGGTCTTCTCTGTGATCATCTTAACTTAAAACATAAACTTCCTTCAGTTCGCTCCTACCCCAGAATGTCCGACGATCAGCAGCAGCCAGAGTTCAGTGGCGGTCGAATTCGAGCACGTGGCTTCGTAGGGGCGTCACGTGGTGGACGGAACGGTAACGGGCGGCCCAGTGGAGGTGGCGGAGGATGGCCGGGCTCGGAACAGCACCGCGGCCAGATTGGCAGCTTTCAGCACCGCCAGCAACAGTTTCAGAACTATGGTGCCGGTCGGTCACCGGGACCACAGTCGCCTTACGGCGGGGGTGAAGCTGGTCCGGTTGAGGAGGTTTCCGCGCTGGTGAGGCAGTCGTCTCCGAGTGTGCACAGATCTTCGGAGAGGGCGTTCCAGCGGGGAGGTGGTGCGGCGGGTGGACGGGGTGGGATGCGCGGGAATCGGTACCTGCCGGAGATTGTGATTACGCGGAAGCCTGGGGACGCGCAGAGCAAGCAGGGGAAGTTGGGGACGCCGGTTTTACTACAGACGAACTATTTCAAGGTGATACGGCAAGGGGATGAGCGGTTGTATTTGTACCGGGTTGATTTTACGCCGCCGGTGGAAACGAGGAAGGCCCAGAATTCGATCATGTTCACGCTGAAGCCTCAAATTGGGGGCTATTTGTTTGACGGAACACAGCTGTTCACGCGGAACAAGTTGTGCGATGAAGAGATTCAGTATAACACAAAGTACAACGCGACCAATGACGACTACACGGTGAAGCTGCGTAGAGTTGGAGTGGTCGAAGGGACGAACGAGGCCGCCTTTCAGGTGTACAACCTGATGAACCGCAAGGCCATGGGAGGTCTCAAGCTGCAGCTAATCGGGCGCAACTTTTTCGATCCGGACGCGAAGGTCAACCTGGCACAGTACAAAATTGATCTCTACCCGGGCTACATTACCAGCATCCGACAGCACGAGACGGATGTCCTGATGTGTGCCGAACTGACCCACAAGGTAATGCGTACGGACACGTGCTTCGACCTGTTTGAGAAGTGCATGCACCAGCGGGGCAACTTCCAGGATAACTACAAGCGCGAGATCATCGGGTCGACCGTAATGACCACGTACGGGAGCAACAAAACGTACGTCGTGAACGATGTTGACTTCAGCATGTCACCGCAGAGCACGTTCGAGACGAAAAATGGCCCGATTACGTTTTTGCAGTATTTCCGCGATCGGTACAACGTAACGATCAAGGACAAGGGCCAACCGATGTTGATTTCGCGCTCGAAGGCGCGGGATATCCGGGCGGGTATGCCGGAGTTGATCATACTGGTTCCGGAGCTGTCGCGAATCACTGGGCTGTCGGACGAGATGAGGCGTGATTTTCAGTAAGTTACTAATCGCGTAATATCCACGAAACATTGTACTGATAATGATTTCCGTCCCTTCCCCAGATTAATGCGCGGCCTTGCGGAGCACACGCGCCTCGCCCCGGACCGTCGAATCGCCCGCCTGGAGGCTTTCAACCAGAGGCTGCAGTACTGCAAGGATAGCGCCGACATCTTCCGCTTCTGGAAAACCGAACTGGATCGACGGCTGGTGGAGGTGCAGGGACGCGTCCTCCCTCCGGAAACGATCTTCTTCCATCCCGAGAGTGAGCAATAGTGAGTATTGCGCTGTTTGTGTGGGTTATTGGAATTGCGAGACTAATTTTTGAACTATTTACAGTAAAATGTCAGCCGGGGACACGGCCGAGTGGCAGATGGCATTCCGGAACAATCCGATGTTTCTGACGGTATCGCTGACCAACTGGGCCATCGTAATTCCCGGCAACAATCAGAAGAATGTGAACGACTTCTTGGGCTGTCTATACCAGGCATCGCGGCAGATGCATTTCCTGGTTGAGGAGCCTCAATTCGTTCCGATTCATAACGATTCCCCGGTGGTCTATATGGAGACGTTGAACCAGCTGGTTCAGAGGGACCCCCAGCTGATCATGTGCATTGTAACAAATGACAAAGTGGACCGGTACGCGGCCATCAAGAAGAAGTGCTGTGTTGATCGAGCCGTACCGACGCAGGTAATCAAGTGCAAGACAATCACTCCGAAAGGTGGTAACCCACGCACGCTGATGTCCGTCGCGACCAAGGTGGCGATCCAGCTCAACTGTAAACTCGGTGGAATCCCGTGGATTGTCAAGAGTCCGCTGTTGTCGGTGATGTGCCTCGGCTTCGACGTCTGTCGTGACACCAAAGACCGGAACAAGACGTACGGCGCGTTGGTAGCGGCCATGTATCACGGTAAGCACCGTTACCACCCGAACTTCTACTCGACCGTGAACCAGCACGCTAACGGAGCAGAACTGTCCGACTCACTGGCCCTGAACGTCGTCAAGGCACTGCGGGCGTATCAAAAGCAGTTCGAAAACAATCTCCCCGGCCGGATCGTTGTGTACCGGGACGGAGTCGGCGACGGAGATCTGCAGTACGTGCACGAGTACGAAGTGGGCGCCATCAGGGACAAGATTGAATCTCTCTACAAAGCCTGTGGCTTGGAGGCCAAGTTCTGCTTCATCGTCGTGAGCAAGCGCATCAACACGCGCCTATTTAACCGCAGGCAGAACCCCGTGCCCGGAACCATCGTAGACGACGTGATCACACTTCCTGAACGGTAAGATTCCCCACAAAATCACAAATAGACCTAACCTAACTTTCCCCGCCTCTCCCCCACAGCAACGACTTCTACCTGATTTCCCAGAATGTCCGCCAGGGCACCGTCTCGCCCACCTCGTACAACGTGCTCTACAACGGGGTTGGGCTGGACGCGGACAAGCTGCAGCAGTACTCGTTCAAGCAGACGCACATGTACTACAACTGGTCCGGTACGGTGCAGGTGCCAGCCGTGTGTCAGTACGCGCACAAGTTGGCAGCCCTGGCTGGGCAGTACCTGCACCAGCCGCCGAGCACGTGGCTGGAGAAGAAGTTGTACTTTTTGTAAGACAAACTAGAAATCTCATCGCAACCTGACGAATCAAAAGATCTTTTTTATATATGTTTTGCATGTATTGTTTAAAAACACAGTGTCATATGTGTTGATTTTAGGAATAAAGAGTTTTTAAGTGGAAATTGTATGTTTTATTGTTGCTTCGAAATAAGAACAAAAGTTCTTTGGCTCACAAATTTAAAGATAGGTTAAAGTAGTGTTGTGATCGGGGACTTTCTTTTATGATAAAAACACAGGTATTTTGTAATTAAAAAAACAACACGTCTTATTCCACACAAATCAACTACAAAACTGATTTGACAATCTTTATTCTCTCTTTCGCCGGCCGCGCGCATCTTGCTGTTTTTTCGCTCGTTGTTGTTTCTCGCAGCTCGCTAGCGCGCACTCAGTGCGAAATCTGTCAGCTAACAAGGCAATATTTATGAAGGTGTGCACTTTTTGTTGCGCTCTGAACTCTTATTTATGATCTATATCAATCTTATAATAAATACTCGTTTAATAATTTATTAAATATTATTCAATCCTGCAACCCATAACCCCTACAAGTAGGTCATGAAGTAAAATTATAAAAATCACAATTTTTGACATCTCTCAACCAGTCAGATTCTAGAACAAAACTTCCAAATTCTCCGTACCCGAAACGATGTCGGCCCACTCGCTCACCGACGAACAGCAGCGCCAGTACCGGCAAATGTTCGAAACGTTCGACAAGGATGGCAACGGTTCCATCACGACGACGGAACTGGGAACGCTGGTGCGAGCGCTAGGTCTTAATCCTTCGATCGCCGAGATCGAGCAGATGATCCACGAGGTGGACCTGGACGGGAGTGGGACGATCGAGCTGAACGAGTTTTACGTGCTGATGGCTCGGAAGCAGCGGGAAGCCTCGTCGGAGGACGAGCTGCGGCAGGCTTTCAAGGTGTTTGACAAGAACGAGGATGGGTTCTTGACGGTGGAGGAACTGTCGATGGTGATGAAGAACTTTGGTGAGCGGTTGAGCGATGAAGAGTTGGCGGATTTGCTGGAGGAGGCGGATGTTGACAAGGATGGACGGATAAATTATGAGGAGTTTGTGACCATGTTGACCAAGTAGTGGAAAAGGCAAAATTTTAGGTTTTAACTGGTTTATTACTAATTGTTTAAAAAATATATATAGATTACATCTATGTCTACACACATTGCTCTGTGTATCTGGGTTATTGAAATATTTCGCCGCCCTAAAAGGTAATCGTAACCTGGTCCACCAAGTTACCTCTCTTCGCTGCGTCGTCGAGTACGCCCGAGAGGAGGTTCGTGTAATGTTTCCGTATAGAACATCGTTCCGCGGCCTGCACGCCGCGCTAACAAAAATAATTAACAGTTTGATTAATCCAAAGTAAAGAAACTTAACGACTACGGGGGTTCTTAGCTTACACAACTAGATACGCTCGCGTGGGATGGCGCATTGCGGTTTTAGAATTATTGTTGTTCTCTTTTTTTATACAAATTACATTTAAAAAATGAATAAGAAGTAAATATGGCCAAATATTTCCACTGTGTTCTGGTTTTCCTTGTAGCGTTTCGGTTACAGCATTATTTCTTGGATAATATACAGTTACAGTTACGTCTATAGAATACAGATACGGTCGATTCGAAGCGGGCGTTCGAACCGACAATCTCTTTTTATTACATTGAATTAGATTCATATCAACTTCGCGTCCACCTCAATCACTCGCATTGCACCATTAGAGTAGAGTCTAACCTATTGATCTTTTTCACGGGGTGCTTCCTCTGACAAACACCGCTCAAAACGAGACAGTTCAATGTGAATCAACATAAAGGTAACGTAACGTCAAAGCAGCAACTGTCAAACCAAGCACACCGTCAAAAGGTCTACAAAATCATCCAGCTTACAAGCTAAGCCACTCAATTCCCGTTAAACTTGCCGCTCGGATGCTTCGACTGGTTCTTGATCGAGGTAATGCTCACGGAAACCTTATTGCTAATGTGATTGTTGTTGATGCTGTTGTTGTTATTATTGTTATTGTTGTGCGGTGGTGGCCGGGGACTGGCGTCGTGACTTCCGTTCAGCTTGCTGACCGAGTTGAACACTGGGATGCGGGACGGACTCGCCTTGGTTCCGTTGCCGTTCGTCATTGTCGCTGCCTGCGGGCTCGAGTTGATCGATCCGTTCGAGGTGTTCAGGTTGATCGACGGGATGGACGTTCGCCGGATCAGGACGGGGATCTCGGTTTTGGAGTTGCTGCGTTCCAGCACGGAGCGTACGTCGGTCTTGGAGTTGCTGCGCTCGAACGGACGCACATCCGGCTTGGAGTTGCTGCGCTCGAAGGGTCGGACTTCGTTGTGCGAGTTGCGGCGTTCTACCGTACGGACGGGGATTTCTGTCTTGGAGTTGCTGCGCTCCAGCACGGATCGCACGTCGGTCTTGGAGTTGCTTCGCTCGTAGGGACGGACATCGGGTTTGGAGTTGGTTCGCTCGAAGGGACGCACATCGGTTTGGGAGTTGCGACGCTCTACCGAGCGGACGTCGGTCTTGGAGTTGCTTCGTTCGTAGGGGCGCACGTCTGGCTTGGAGTTGCTTCGCTCGAACGAAGGCTTCGAGTTGCTGCGTTCAAAGTTCGATCGGATCTGATCGATTCCAAGCGGGCGCTTCTCCGCACTTCTACCTGCGTCGTACGTGGCCGTGGTGAATTTGATCTCCGTGTTGCGCGGGATGAAGCTGTGCTCGCTGGACATTCGTCGCTCGACGGGGATTCGGGACGGAGGAGTGGTTGGTTTCTCTGGCTTCGGAGGTTTCTTGGTCAGCTTGGGAGGCTCTTCTGGTTTGCCATTTTGTTCCAGCTCTGGCGTAGCTACCTTGATTTCCGTAACGAAGCTGTTCGGTTCGACCTTGGGCTGTTCCGAAACGATCGGGGCAGTCTCGATGATGGTTTTGTTTGATTCTGAGGCAAAGTTGACCGTGGGTTCCGGGGCGTTTGTGTTCTCAATGCTATCTTCAAAGTCATCCAGGGTTTGCAGGCTGAAGTCTAGCTTCTCGTCGTCGATCATGATGATGGACGAAGGTTGGGAAGATTCGGTAGAAATTGTTACGATGTTGTCAAGCGAAAATTTGGGAGCGATTGTGAACGGTTTGTTGTTGAGGGACTTGGTCAAATCAACCTCCAGCGAGGAGATGTTGATGCTGCTGACTCCATTCGTGTTCGAGAAAACGGGCGAAGCCTGACTGCTTTCGGTTTGATCGTTCTCGATCGGTTGAGCATCCGCACTGTTGACCAGGGTCAAGCTGATGGGCGCGCCAACGTCGTGGTAGTTGTTTTCGATCGTGATCTTGTTCGTTTCACCATCGCCGGAGATGAACACCAACGGAGTGTTCTCCAGCTCCTCCTTTTGTCCCAGCAGCTTCTTCAAGACGTCCGACTTGGGGCGCTCCAGACTACCAAATGGATACCTGGATACCTTAACATCATCCGGGATATTTGTATCATAGTTTGCGATCTTCACATGATCTGTCTTGTTCTGCTCGGCTTCCGTAGGGTAAACTCCGTTATAGTCCATGTTGATCGTGGTCAACGAGACGTGCTCTCTTTCGTTTTCTTTCTCAACTTTTCGTTCCTCCGCGACGATCACCGCCGGTGGCGCGATCTTGTCAACAACGGTCACAACCTCAACCTGCTGCTCAACGTGATCCTCTTTCGGTGCTTCCTCAACCTCTGGTTCCATGTTGCAAGCAATTGTTCCATTCATCGTAACTTCAACGGTGGTCATTACTTCCCCAACCGGTTCTTCTTCCGCGTGATCAATACCGTTCTGAACAATAACCATCTCCGACACATCTTCGGTAGATTGCTTCAGCTCGCTCTCCGACGAACTGTTCAGCAGCTCCCCGGAATTGATCGCATCCTCCAAATTACCCCACGCGGAAGCTCCCTTCAGTCGGTTCCTCTGCAGCGAGTTCAACCCATCGGTCGATTCCATCGACTCGATCACTACCTGTCCCTCAACTTGCGAAATCTTGCGCTTGCTGTCAGCTCCGACAACGACGGCGCTAGCTCCGCCAGCTACGGTCACCACTTCACCGGTGATCTCCAGGCTCTGGGCACGTTCCAGCGTGTTGCTGGCGCTGCCCGGATTCGAAGTGTGGGACTCAAGTTTGGACAGATCGCCCAGGCTGGCCGACCGTGGATTGCTGTCCTCCATCATGTCCTCGCTGCTGCTGTCGGCGGGAGACGGCGAGCTCTGGTGCACGGTGATGTCGCTCGAGTTGAGCTCGATCTTGTTGCCCATCGGTTGGGGTGGTGCTGCCTGGTCCTCGGTGTCGGAATCTGAAAAGAGTTGGATTAAACAGCTTAAAATTAGGATGTCTCAAATAAGTGTGCATGGTTGACAGTGGTGTGTTTGTTCACGTTGTGAAAGATTGAAAGGTTCGTAATCGGCGTCTGAAACTTCGAATTTCTACAACATATCCCAAATATTAGCAACTTACCATGTTCATCATGGGTCATGCTTTCGGTGAGCGAGGACTTCTTGCGTTCACTCTTCGGCGTGGAGCTGTTGCTCGGTCCCTTGTCGTCGAACTTGTCGATTCCGGAGATGCTTTCGATGGTGCAGTTCAGCACTTCCTCGGCAAAGTTGTCCGAGAAGTTCATTCGTTCGCTCAGGTTGAACTTCTTGACGTCGGACTCCGCCTCCGGCACAATGTCCATGCTTCCGTTCAGCATGCGGCTGGCTCCATCAGTCATGTCCATGCTCAGGTTGGTGTCCATCGTGACGGTGCTGCCGTCAAGGTCGTTCTCGTTTTGCGGAGGTCGCGGTGCCTTGCCCTTGCGCTTGTTGTCCAGGTCCAGGTTGGAAGACTTGCGGTTGTCCTTGGCGGCGTTCGCGGCTTGCATCATCATTCCGGACACCTCCTGGGGGATTCCCGCTGGGTTGCGCATGGTTCCGCTGGAGGTTAGGCTTCCCTGGCGTTGGAACTCCATCGGGACCGAGGTGCTGTTGGTCGTGGCGGATTCAACGACGATCACGTCCGGGATCGATTTGGGTTCCTTGGTGCGCTTCTTCACAACCGGTGGCGACGGAGACTTTTCCTTCTTTTCGTCCGATTCCTTCTTTTCAATGTTGGTGTTGTTCTCGTTGTCGGCCTGAATCTTGGTCGGACTTCTGCCAAACAGTTTGTCGTTCACGGATGGTGGGAACACTCGAATTCCGAACTTGTGACCCTTCTTGCCTTCAGCTGCGTTCGAATCCTTACGTTCTACATCGGTGTTAGCGGACTTTGTTTGGAACTTCTCCTCGATCATCTCTCGCATCTGCTGCTTGAACGAGTGCTTCTTGGGTTCCTTCTCGTTCTCCTTGTGCACCGTCGGCAGGACCTTGTTCAGGTTGTTCGGGCTGGGTTGTTCCATCTTGAGCGTTGCGGTGCCGGATTCGTCCCCAGGGAACAGCTTCTTCCGGGAGTTGCGTTCAATCTGGAAACAGAAGATCATTAGGTTGGTTTTGTTCAACTCCCAAGTCAGTGACGACATCTTACCGTGTTCATGTCCGATTGGCTGCTGGATCTCACCAGAGGATGCGTCAGTGCCTGGTGACCGGGCTTCGGGCTCTGCGTGTGGGGAAGCTTCTCGCCGCTGACCAGCTCCAGCTGGACGTTGTAGGGTGAGGCGTAGCTCAGGATCGTCATCGCGTCCTCCTGGACGATGTGCCGGAAGTCGATGGTGATGCTGGTGATTCGGTCACCTGTTGAAGCAAACGTGAAAAGTTATGATAAGACATTTTGGAACAACCAAATTTACATTAATCACAAGCTTCTTTGTGCATAAATCTCCCCCAGCTGACCCGGGTGCTAAATCTCAATGTACCCATGCTCACATTTCAATGCCAAACCGCATAACAGTCATTGATGCATGGCTTGGTCTGGCTATCCAAAGAGGTACGGTTAGATTCGAACACGTGCATCAACTCTATAACCAAACCTGACACGCAGTGCCACACTATAATAACAGCGATCAACCAGCAACGAACTCCATGCTCCAAGACTTCTGCAGATCTACGACCAAATCGAGCGCGCGCACACACACAGCATAATGTTCGCCCGTAATGCTATATGCTACGAAGCTCTATGCTGACACACGGAGTGACTAACCGTCTAGAAACGACCCAATAATAGTGTATGCCAGTCAAGAGAAGCAAAAAAAAAACAACAATTTTATTTTTTTGTGATGTTGTGGGACTTTTACTTTCTGGCCGGTGCGCTGTTGTCCCGGCCCCGTACGGTCGGTCGGTCTCTCACACGGTCAACCGGTTCTTCTCTCCTAGAGTAAGCAGGGTACGTAGAAGATCAATCGAGCAAAATCAGAAGTCGAAATCAGCTGTGGCCCCAGGGGTCTCGACTTTGCAACCGATAGCTGGCGTCTATTTGAATTCGCGAATACGCGAGTAAACATGACACGCTTGTTTTAACTGTTCGTCTCTAGGATTGGAAGAGTAGTTTATGTTGCTCTAATCAAATTCGGTTCTGTTATATGCTTGGTTTTAAATTTATTTCAATCAATTATCTACCTATAGTTATTTTTGGCCACTAAGATTGGACAAATCTAAATTTTGAACAATATCAATCGCGTGTTTACAAATGATTTTGTAACTTTTGGTCAGGAAAGTTTTTTTTTCGAGAAGATTTTTGAAATTAAAAAAAAAAACATAATATCTTTTTTATTGATCAAAAATTTTAGTTTCAGTATTTTTTTTTAATTTGGTAATCATAATTAATTTTTAAAACGTTATCTGACAATAACCCTTGAAGTACCGTTGTCGTTACCGAAATACGATAAATTTCTCGACAATATCCGACGATGACTCATTCAGGTTTCTTCTTAAAATGAAATTATTCAAGAGAAATTTCCAAGACATTGAAAGCATTTAATAAAACCATATTCTAAATAATGTAGGATTTTCAAAATTTGAAGTTCTCAACATTGTTTACGAAATTCGGTAATTTTTTAAAATATGTACTATTTATTTTGTATTTTGCGATATGGGCATCAAACGATGCGCCTTTTAAATGAAATTTCAAGGATTCACGATTTTTGGTAGTTTAATGTGAATGTCAAACGAGGTAATTCTGTTCTGATTTTCACTGTTTCACTATCAGACCAGACTCGATTATCCAAAGGCCTTGAAAAAAAAAAAATCATTTCGAATAATCGAAACACAAAACTTTTTTCTTTGTCGAGTTTAAGTATGACGCCTGATTTACTACGCTAAAGTGATTTAGAAATTTTAAATCCAAGATGGCGGCCAAAATGGCGGTGAAGAAATATTTAAAAATACATTTCGTAATATATTAGGCAATCAAGTAAAATTTTATTAAACTGGGGTTAAAGAACTCTAATTTAATGTTAGAAATTGCTAAATGATTCGATTATCCGAATGCTTTTAAAAACCATTGGATAATCGAACTTTGGATAATCGGATCGTCGGATAATCGAGTCTGGAATGTACATTTAAAATTAACAATAAATGTTTCACAGAATATATATATTTTTTTATATTGCAATTTTAATAATTTTAAAAATAAGTGTATCCATCAACGTATAATTTCGTTTAGATTTTTAATTTGTTACAGTTTTAATATAAAATTCTTAAATAGGTTGATTACGAAATATTGATTATTTAAAAAATGTGAAAATTTAAAAACAAAACAAAAATTATAATTTTGGCGTTTGATACCCATAATGCAAACTACAAAATAACGTTGGTGGGGCAAAGACATATTTTTTCAAAAACCTTCAACATTTCAATGGAAATTCAAGTGAAATCAGCTTAAATCAATTTGAAAAGCATTCTCCTGCATTTAAAATAATTTCTAGCATGTTGCAAATGTTGCAAATCTTCTGAATTTTTGAAACTTTTCGATGTAAAGCACCGCAAAAAGTTCTTTTTTCGCTGATTTTTTTGTTTTCATCAAATCATCAATTTTTTTGAAACTAATGATTGCAATTCAATTCATGTTTATTTGTTGTAATAATCATAATACAATTTGCTTAACTAATGACAAATGCAGAGTTTTGGAAAACTTACAGCTACAAATTAATTCAAATACAATCACTGGATGAAATAAATACAGCAAATTTCAACCGATAAAGCGAGTGCAGAAAAACTTTACAAAACAACTGAACTAGTGTATAACGCATTTAAAACACTATTTTTCATTCAAATGTTGAGACTGTGGCTTGTTAGTCCAATTATATATTTTTTTTATATATTTTTGACCTCCCCCCCCCCTCGACCATGACCAGAGCCAAGACACAAAAACTTTGAAATATATTTGCATCGGCCTTAGCAAATTATGAAATTTTCAGATTTTTTTGAGAAGATTTTTGTTGCGTAAGTTCATTTTAAGAAAAACTATAAATGTGCTATTGTCAGTTATTGTCGATGGAAATAATCGTATTTTGATGACGATCCAACGATAACGATAGAGTTATTGGCCATTATCTTTCCGTTTAACAACTTAGGAAATTAGATCTATTGCTTCTAAAGTTTTAACATTTGAAATAAGGAAGCGACACTTTTTATTTACTCTCCGATTACTTTTAGCTCTTCCAAGCGAATATTGATACGATCATCAATATTTTAACGTTTTCAGCATCATTTTTGAAAAAATATTAAGAATTGATAAAATTGTCATAAGACAAAATTTATTTAAATATATCAAAAGCAACTCTTAAATTGATACAAAATTTAAATCGTATTTTATACTTTTTGAAATATTTAAATATTGGCAATCAGAGTTTAATCAAATTGTACCATAATTCAAAAGATTACTCTTTTTTGCATCGGAAGGATACAAATATTCATATTTTACATGCAGCTGGATATTTTTGTGTATGTTTTTACTATGCAGTTGGATTTGTTAATGAAATAACAAAAAAGGTTTTTTTTTGTGGTGAAAGCTTAACTGACTCAGCTTAATTGACTCACAACATCACCTAATACACTAAATCTTCAAGAAAGCTTATATAGTAGTATAGTACAGTGCATAAGATTACTTTTAAAAGCTGTACTTATACTTTTAAAAGCATACTTATTCAGGTATTGAGAAATGTTTTTCGTTTTAATAATTTTCATTGCTTTAAGAAGGTATTGAAAATATGCAACTGTTGGCTACTAAATAATATAGATTTTTTTTTGTTTTATGTATTTCCGATTTAAATTTTACTATTGTTGCAATAAAACAACTTTCAACTCATATCTTGTGCTGTGGATTGTCATATATAGCGGTTTTATTCAGATTAACTTCTTTTTAACGAAAACTACACTAAATCTCTACCTCAACAACACTTGACACAAATGACCTGTATAATATCCAAACAAACCCATAACCAGCTCGCTCGTGCACGCTATTTAATCTCCGCCAGAGATGTAATGTTTATTAAATATTTATTCAAATTTTACGACCGCAAATGACGTCGCCGTCGAGCCGACGAGGTGGCATCTAATTTGGTCGGCCGTGTAAGCTATGGGTATACTTTGGATTATGTCGCGCGCCGACTATCGTTGTTGGTTTGTTTGAACAATTGCCGACAACTTCATCTTCCTCTTTTTTTATAGCGAACTCTCACTTCGTCGCTTCTGTGCTATCTTGTGACAAACGCCATTTTGGTCGAAAATGAGTTAATGATGGCGTTTCATTAAACTTAACAAACGCTACAAGATGCCATCACCCGATTTTTGAAATTCGTTTCCGTTTCCGGGATATCGTTGGGCACACTTGTGACATAGACCAGTTTCTCAACAAATTTTCTGTGCTATCTTGTGACACGTGCAGAGGCAAAAGCAAGCTATAAAACTGTATGGTACCAACAGATGTCACTACACATTTATGTCTAATTTTATAACACCACGTATCACAAGAGAGCACAACATTTTTGAATTGAAAATGTACTACGTGTCACAAGTGTGTTCCTAAAGGGCTATTTGAATGTTGATGGAGTTTTGTATGGCGGTTGTCACAAGTGTGCCACCAATATTTTGATGGAGATTTGTATGGCGGTTGTCACAAGTGTGCCACCAATATTTTGATGGCGATTTGTATGGCGGTTGTCACAAGTGTGCCACCAATATTTTGATGGCGATTTGTATGGCGGTTGTCACAAGTGTGCCACCAATATTTTGATGGCGATTTGTATGGCGGTTGTCACAAGTGTGCCACCAATATTTTGATGGCGATTTGTATGGCGGTTGTCACAAGTGTGCCACCAATATTTTGATGGAGATTTGTATGGCGGTTGTCACAAGTGTGCCACCAATATTTTGATGGCGATTTGTATGGCGGTTGTCACAAGTGTGCCACCAATATTTTGATGGAGATTTGTATGGCGGTTGTCACAAGTGTGCCACCAATATTTTGATGGCGATTTGTATGGCGGTTGTCACAAGTGTGCCACCAATATTTTGATGGCGATTTGTATGGCGGTTGTCACAAGTGTGCCACCAATATTTTGATGGAGATTTGTATGGCGGTTGTCACAAGTGTGCCACCAATATTTTGATGGCGATTTGTATGGCGGTTGTCACAAGTGTGCCACCAATATTTTGATGGCGATTTGTATGGCGGTTGTCACAAGTGTGCCACCAATATTTTGATGGCGATTTGTATGGCGGTTGTCACAAGTGTGCCACCAATATTTTGATGGCGATTTGTATGGCGGTTGTCACAAGTGTGCCACCAATATTTTGATGGCGATTTGTATGACGGTTGTCACAAGTGTGCCACCAATATTTTGATGGAGATTTGTATGGCGGTTGTCACAAGTGTGCCACCAATATTTTGATGGAGTTTTGTATGGCGGTTGTCACAAGTGTGCCACCAATATTTTGATGGAGATTTGTATGGCGGTTGTCACAAGTGTGCCACCAATATTTTGATGGAGTTTTGTATGGCGGTTGTCACAAGTGTGCCACCAATATTTTGATGGAGATTTGTATGGCGGTTGTCACAAGTGTGCCACCAATATTTTGATGGCGATTTGTATGGCGGTTGTCACAAGTGTGCCACCAATATTTTGATGGCGATTTGTATGGCGGTTGTCACAAGTGTGCCACCAATATTTTGATGGTGATTTGTATGGCGGTTGTCACAAGTGTGCCACCAATATTTTGATGGCGATTTGTATGGCGGTTGTCACAAGTGTGCCACCAATATTTTGATGGAGTTTTGTATGGCGGTTGTCACAAGTGTGCCACCAATATTTTGATGGAGATTTGTATGGCGGTTGTCACAAGTGTGCCACCAATATTTTGATGGAGATTTGTATGGCGGTTGTCACAAGTGTGCCACCAATATTTTGATGGAGATTTGTATGGCGGTTGTCACAAGTGTGCCACCAATATTTTGATGGAGATTTGTATGGCGGTTGTCACAAGTGTGCCACCAATATTTTGATGGTGATTTGTATGGCGGTTGTCACAAGTGTGCCACCAATATTTTGATGGAGATTTGTATGGCGGTTGTCACAAGTGTGCCACCAATATTTTGATGGCGATTTGTATGGCGGTTGTCACAAGTGTGCCACCAATATTTTGATGGAGTTTTGTATGGCGGTTGTCACAAGTGTGCCACCAATATTTTGATGGCGATTTGTATGGCGGTTGTCACAAGTGTGCCACCAATATTTTGATGGCGATTTGTATGGCGGTTGTCACAAGTGTGCCACCAATATTTTGATGGCGATTTGTATGGCGGTTGTCACAAGTGTGCCACCAATATTTTGATGGCGATTTGTATGGCGGTTGTCACAAGTGTGCCACCAATATTTTGATGGAGATTTGTATGGCGGTTGTCACAAGTGTGCCACCAATATTTTGATGGCGATTTGTATGGCGGTTGTCACAAGTGTGCCACCAATATTTTGATGGCGATTTGTATGGCGGTTGTCACAAGTGTGCCACCAATATTTTGATGGAGATTTGTATGGCGGTTGTCACAAGTGTGCCACCAATATTTTGATGGAGATTTGTATGGCGGTTGTCACAAGTGTGCCACCAATATTTTGATGGCGATTTGTATGGCGGTTGTCACAAGTGTGCCACCAATATTTTTATGGCGATTTGTATGGCGGTTGTCACAAGTGTGCCACCAATATTTTGATGCAGTTTTGTATGGCGGTTGTCACAAGTGTGCCACCAATATTTTGATGGCGATTTGTATGGCGGTTGTCACAAGTGTGCCACCAATATTTTGATGGCGATTTGTATGGCGGTTGTCACAAGTGTGCCACCAATATTTTGATGGAGATTTGTATGGCGGTTGTCACAAGTGTGCCACCAATATTTTGATGGAGATTTGTATGGCGGTTGTCACAAGTGTGCCACCAATATTTTGATGGCGATTTGTATGGCGGTTGTCACAAGTGTGCCACCAATATTTTGATGGAGTTTTGTATGGCGGTTGTCACAAGTGTGCCACCAATATTTTGATGGCGATTTGTATGGCGGTTGTCACAAGTGTGCCACCAATATTTTGATGGCGATTTGTATGGCGGTTGTCACAAGTGTGCCACCAATATTTTGATGACGATTTGTATGGCGGTTGTCACAAGTGTGCCACCAATATTTTGATGGCGATTTGTATGGCGGTTGTCACAAGTGTGCCACCAATATTTTGATGGCGATTTGTATGGCGGTTGTCACAAGTGTGCCACCAATATTTTGATGGCGATTTGTATGGCGGTTGTCACAAGTGTGCCACCAATATTTTGATGGAGTTTTGTATGGCGGTTGTCACAAGTGTGCCACCAATATTTTGATGGCGATTTGTATGGCGGTTGTCACAAGTGTGCCACCAATATTTTGATGGCGATTTGTATGGCGGTTGTCACAAGTGTGCCACCAATATTTTGATGACGATTTGTATGGCGGTTGTCACAAGTGTGCCACCAATATTTTGATGGCGATTTGTATGGCGGTTGTCACAAGTGTGCCACCAATATTTTGATGGCGATTTGTATGGCGGTTGTCACAAGTGTGCCACCAATATTTTGATGGCGATTTGTATGGCGGTTGTCACAAGTGTGCCACCAATATTTTGATGGCGATTTGTATGGCGGTTGTCACAAGTGTGCCACCAATATTTTGATGGCGATTTGTATGGCGGTTGTCACAAGTGTGCCACCAATATTTTGATGGAGTTTTGTATGGCGGTTGTCACAAGTGTGCCACCAATATTTTGATGGAGATTTGTATGGTCGTTGTCACAAGTGTGCCACCAATATAACATTCATTACACCGTAACATTCGTTACACCGTAGTATGGTCACACCGTAACATTGTTACACCGCAATATTCGTTACACCGCAGTATGGTTACACCGTAACATAGTAACATCGTAATATGATTACACCGTTACATTGTTACACCGCAACATTCGTTACTTCGTAGTATGATTACACCGTACACTTGTTACACCACAACATTCGTTACACCGTAACATTGTTACACCGTAACATTGTAACACCGTAACATTGATACACCGTAACATTGTTACACCGTAACATTGTTACACCGTAACATTGTTACACCGTAACATTGTTACACCGTAACATTGTTACACCGTAACATTGTTACACCGTAACATTGTTACACCGTAACATTGTTACACCGTAACATTGTTACACCGTAACATTGTTACACCGTAACATTGTTACACCGTAACATTGTAACACCGTTACATTGTTACACCGAAACATTGTTACACCGAAACATTGTTACACCGTAACATTGTTACACCGTAACATTGTTACACCGTAACATTGTAACACCGTAACATTGTTACACCGTAACATTGTTACACCGTAACATTGTAACAACGTAACATTGTTACACCGCTACATTCGTTACACCGTAACATTTCTTCACACCGTAGTTTGATTACACCATAAATTGTTACATCACAACATTGGTTACACCGTTACACCGTTACATTCATTACACCGTTACATTCAATACACAGTTACATTCGTTACACCGTTACACCGCATCATTCCATACACCGTAACATTCGTTACACCGTAGTATGGTCACACCGTAACATTGTTACACCGCAATATTCATTACACCGTAACAGTGTGACACCGTAATAGTCTTACACCGTAACTTTATTACGGTGTAACGAATGCCACGGTGTAATGAATGCTACGAAGCAACGGATGTTGCGGTGTAACAATGTTACGATGTAACCAAACTAAGGTGTAACGAATGTTACGGTGTAACGAATGTTGCGGTGTAACAATATTACGGTGTAACGAATGTAGCTTTGTAACGAATGTGACGGTGTAACGAATGTTGTGGTGTAACAATGTTACGGTGTAATCAAACTACGGTGTGAAGAAATGTTACAGAGTAACTAATGTTGCGGTGTAACAATGTTACGGTGTAATCATATTACGGTGTAACTATGTTACGGTGTAACCATACTGCGGTGTAACCATACTGCGGTGTAACGAATATTGCGGTGTAACAATATTACGGTGTGAACATACTACGGTGTAACTATGTTACGGTGTAACCATACTGCGGTGTAACCATACTGCGGTGTAACCATACTGCGGTGTAACCATACTGCGGTGTAACCATACTGTTGTGTAACGAATATTGCGGTGTAACAATATTACGGTGTGACCAAACTACGGTGTAACGAATGTTACGGTGTAATGAATGTTATATTGGTGGCACACTTGTGACCACCGCCATACAAAACTCCATCAAAATTTTGGTGGCACACTTGTGACAACCGCCATACAAAACTCCATCAAAATTTTGGTGGCACACTTGTGACAACCGCCATACAAATCGCCATCAAAATATTGGTGGCACACTTGTGACAACCGCCATACAAAACTCCATCAAAATATTGGTGGCACACTTGTGACAACCGCCTTACAAATCGCCATCAAAATATTGGTGGCACACTTGTGACAACCGCCATACAAATCGCCATCAAAATATTGGTGGCACACTTGTGACAACCGCCATACAAATCGCCATCAAAATATTGGTGGCACACTTGTGACAACCGCCATACAAAACTCCATCAAAATATTGGTGGCACACTTGTGACAACCGCCTTACAAATCGCCATCAAAATATTGGTGGCACACTTGTGACAACCGCCATACAAAACTCCATCAAAATATTGGTGGCACACTTGTGACAACCGCCTTACAAATCGCCATCAAAATATTGGTGGCACACTTGTGACAACCGCCATACAAAACTCCATCAAAATTTTGGTGGCACACTTGTGACAACCGCCATACAAATCGCCATCAACATTCAACGAGCCCTTTAATTAATTCTTAGGAACACACTTGTGACACGTAGTACATTTTCAATTCGAAAATTTTGTGCTATCTTGTTACACGTTGATCTGCCATAAATCATAAAAGGTTTGTGTCTAGAATGAAATAATTTTCCATCCGGGGTTATTGTCTTTGCTTTTCGGATATGCGGGAAAACCTTTGAGTATCAGGGGTTTTCTCGATTTTTCCAACTTTCTTTTGATTGTATTTGTTGAAAGCGTGTTGAATGTTTTGATTTTTTGTATTTTCCAATAATTTTTGTATGAATTTAGTTGATTAAAATGACTTTTAGTGCCATTTTACCAGCAGTCACAAAAATAGCCGGAAAATCCAAGAAAATCGGGAAAATTTTATCTTTTTATTCCAAATAATAATAATTTAAATAGTTTCTGATGAATGACAACATTGGATTTAAAAATAATATTGTTTAAGTTCATAAAAACATCAATTTTATGTTAACTTAGTTTGTATGGGAATTTTGGGCACACTTGTGACACGTAGTACATTTTTTACTTTCAGGGCACACTTGTGACACGTGCTTTTCTGATTTTTGTATACTTTCTGTACTATATCTTTTAGTAGGTGTTACTAAATGAGTTCATACTTGGAGCGTTTGTTGAGTGATAGTGTACGGACCGATCGCTTCATTCAGAATGATTCTATCAGTAACTGATGTGAAAATATTCAACTTTAAACTTTAAAAATCGATTTACTCGAAAAGTACTAAATGGCGTTTGTCACAAGATAGCACAGAAGTGACGACTTTTCGATTGAAAAAAGCTAAATGTTTAATATGAGAAAAATAACTTTTGTCAAAAATATTTAATGAATTAGAAAATAAAACTCAACAAATGGGACCAAAGAGGGTTTACCGACATTATTGTGCAATATTTTGACGGGTCACCGTCGTTGTCGAACAACACCTTATTGGTGTTATTGGCTGAGCCGTCGATCACGACCCTCGTATACGAATGTTCATTAGGGGACATGTGAAATTTGGGAAGGTGTTGTTTTCACCTCTTCGTGGAAAGAGATCATTTGCACAGCAAAACAAAAAAAAAAAATACTTTCGGGTAAACATGGACCCCTCGGAGATGGAATCGCAAAATCGAAAAAGAAGCAACAAAAAACAAAATCTCCAAAAAAATTAATAACAATAAACAACATATATCAAGCCAAGTTTGTGCGCGGTGGACTTACCTGTATTTATGAAACCAGCCGCAGGGCCCTGGGGCATGACTTTCTTCACGAAAATGCCCTCCTTGAGGCCGCCGTGCACCTCCACGCCGAGTCCGGTGAAGTCCGATCCGCGCAGGGACACCAACCGAGGGGTGGTCGTCTGTTGGGAAAAGAAGTGAGGTAAAAGCCGATGAAGTCATAAAATGATTAATTAAGTTAATGATCATTTGGCGACGATTCAGGTGGAAGGACTTTTGCGGTGCCACAAAAAGGTGGCCAAATTGCTGCCGAGGAGGGAAGCCATTAGCCAGCGCTGTTTATGTTGAGGGTTTGAATGAGCTATTTCGAGGATTTTTAATTGTAAATAAATTATATGATGGATTTCTCTCAAATGCATATTACTGATTGCTGAAAAATTTAAATTGATGTTTTATGTAATACGAAGCAATTATTACCCACGACTTTTCACCGTTGCAACGCGTTGTAAACATTCAATAATCCTTTTGAAATATTAGTCTTGATTCAAAATAAATGAAAATATTTTTTTTCGAAAAGATCGGAAAATTTCACGAATGTTTCATATTTTATCATTGAAAATCGAACCATTAGTTGCTGAGATATCGACATTAGAAAATTTGGAGACTTAGAAAACATCAATTTTCCTGTTTTTAAACCTTTGCATGGCAATATCTCAGCAACTAAGGGTCGTATCAACAAAGTTCAAAAATGCAAAATATAGAGAATTTTCTCAGCTCTTCAAAAATATTTTTTTCAAGAATGGGCAAACATGGGCACTAATTAAAAAAAATGAATAACTGCTACTATCAAAAAAAAAAAAAAAACAACAAATGGCTATTACTTTATTATGGCTATTACTACTCACTAACGGTGCACTTTATCAAAATTTCACTTAAGTACTTTTTGATTGCATATTCGATTTTACATCGAAAAATGAAGTTGAAAAAAATTTGCGACCAGTATTTCGATTTAAAAAAAAAATCGGTATTGATTCAAAAATTCATAACTCGGTCAAAGATTTTTTGCCCATTCTGGAAATTTCTGAAAAGTTGGCATTTGATGTCCCCTATAACATATCAGAAAAAAAAATAGTGTTTTTTTTGCAAATCAAGTTTTAGTGACAAAAAGTGAAATTAAAAATCATCAAAGTTTTATTTACCGTTTACAGTGTTGCAAATGAGTGATAGAAAAGCTATCAATTGATTATCTCTGCACCAAAAACATCCGAGAGTATAGCGGCCGTCACTATAGCTTGTGAGATCTCTTCTTGTGTCTCGTGATTCCCAGCGATGTCATTCTCTCTCTATCACTCGTCCCCTTTTCCTCGACTATGCGCTCTCACCGCTGAGTCTCTCAATCTCTCCGAAAACTGGCAATGAGAGAACGCGAGATGGCGATTAGGAGCCGACCACGCATGACGACCCGTTAAACTACGTTTGCGAAATTGGTTTTGTGGCGGCTTTTGTGGTTAAACGCTGTTGCGGTAGGATGATCGTGGAAGCGGGAATGAGAGAGAAAAGGAATATGTCAATCGCGAGTGTGTAAACACGAAAACGTGTTCGGCTATGTTCGGCGCTGAGAGTTTCAATGATGAGAGAAGGGCAGTTGTATTTGAGGCATGATTATTCAGGCGGGATAACTGTAGTTGCTGAGAGCTGATATTTTGATATTTTAACAACCCTGACCGTTTATCATATTTTTTCAGTGTAGTCCTTATCCATATCAACAACTTTGCGGAAGACACCAAATCGATCACAAAATTCCTTCAAAAGATATTTACAGATTTTTGAATTTTCATCTGCCAAATTTGTATGGAAAAGTATATGGACAAACTTATGATACAAAATGGCTTCTTTGGGCATACCGAAGGCACCAAAAAAGTTTCAACCGGATTAAAAAATACAAAAAAAAAAAATAACCGCTCTTTATGAGATCCAAATTAGCACTGAAATTAAAATTTTAAGAGCAATTACTTCGTTAATTTCGTTATGGAGATCACCTCCCATAAAAAAACTAATATCTGAAATAATTGCGATATATAATAATGTTTTTATCGAGCTCATATTTTTATTTGGCAAACTTTTTTGGTGATTTCATTTAAAATATTTGTGTTTATTGCTTTTTTGAATCATTCGAAAACACAGTTCAACAAAAAATCAAATGTTTCTTGTCTCTGAGACGAGAATATGTGTTCCTAGTAGATTTTTGCCTGCTGAATCCGAATCCGGGTCCAGAATTGCTCCAAATGGTCCCAATTTTGAGATACACCCGTTTGAAATGTTAGTTTAGGCCAAAATTAGCTACTTTGTTGACTATTTTACAAAAGAACTATTGAATAAACAACTAAACCAATACATGTATCTTAAAGTTCACGTTTTTCCCTTTCTGAAACACCCCTGGTTTTTAAAATTTGATTGTTTCTACCAGGGCCCCGGCGATGGCCTGATATGAGCTACCGAACAACATTGGCAATATGGCGTCGTTTGTTTACAGACATGAGATTGTTTGTGGACGAACCGAAAAATTTACTTTTTTGTAAAAAATTCTATAACCATTGTGCAATAACATTAAGTCTTACAACACAGAGAAAAATCGTTAAACTCTAAACCAGAATTTGTATTATTTTTATTTTTCAATTTAAACCGCTTTTGTTGCGATTCTGATCAAGATTGCACATCAAATCATCGTACCTTTAGTGCATCTTTAGTTTTCACATCGATTCGCTGTAGATTCGTGTTTAAATTTTGAAATTTAGCATAAATTAAAATAAGTTGCAAAATTCCCAACTTCAACAATGTGCAACAATTTTCACATCACCCATGCGGGAAACCGATAATGGGGTAATTCATGCGTTCCAAACTGTCAAAATTCCAAAACGTCATTGCCAATCTTCGGTTCGCTGCTTTTGTTCGTGTTTGACGTTTCGGGCCGAGACTCTGGTTTCTACGCATATTTATAGCCATTTTAAAATTAGAATTTGACTTGCATGCAAGTTGGAAAAACTTGAATGAGAACCAACTGAAAATATAATTTTAAAATGGATATAAATATGCGTAGAAACAATCAAATTTTAAAAACCAGGGGTGTTTCAGAAAGGGGAAAACGTGAACTTTAAGATACATGTATTGGTTTAGTTGTTTATTCAATAGTTCTTTTGTAAAATAGACAACAAAGTAGCTAACTTTGGCCTAAACTAACATTTCAAACGGGTGTATCTTAAAATTGGGACCATTTGGAGCAATTCTGGACCCGGATTCGGATTCAGCAGGCAAAATTCTACTAGGAACACATATACTCGTCTCAGAGACAAAATCTTGTTGGACTGTGAAATAAAAAAAAATCATTAATCATTATGGATCATCATTATGAAGACTTTGGTTCATCCTTTGAATATTTTTTTTTTAAATTTTAACTCTGTTTCAGGTAATTTTCTTGTTTTGTTTATTTTTGTTTTAATTTAATCATAATAATGAAAACAAGGATTAGGATAAATGTAGACTTGTTTGAGTCAGAATGACACAATTCTAACTTCATGGAAAACTAAAATTTGGAGATGATGGGTCAACCCAAAACTTATTAAGGATAAAATTTCGAATTTGACGTGATCTTATGTTATGTTTTAAAAGGGTGTATTTTTGAATCATACATATTTAAAAAAAATAAAATAGGATTATTCCCTGTTTTTAGCACCTAAAATTTGCTCAAAACGAATAAAAACAGAATATTTCTTATGGTTTGGGTGTCATTTTGAAAGTTGTAGGTATTGAAATAAAGTATAATAATATCAAATAACTTTTTATAATACCTTCTTTTTACTTATGAGCGAGTCCACGAGCAAAGCATACACATCTCGCATCGACCTCACCAATCTGCCTTAAATTTTCAGGGGTTGTTTGTACATATGAAACTAGCATCTGGCCAAAATATGAGCACTCTAGGTCAACGGGAAGTGGGGCAAATCGGGACACAAAGTTTGTAGGTTCAAAAACGTCAAAAATCTTAAAAAGGCTATAACTTTGGCAAAATTCAATTAAATTTCAAAATTCAAAATGCATCTGAAAGGGCTTAAAAAATGCAACAAAATGCAGGGAGAAGCATCCCAATTGGTTAAATCTAAAGGGAGTTATTGGCATTTTAGTGAAAAAATAGCATAATTTTCAAACTCAAATAAAAAAGTGTTCCATCCAGATATCAACTCGGTTCGACCTGCAGCTTGTAGGGGACATCTGGGACTACCATCTGAGACTGAGAACGCTTTGGGTAAGGCAATATAACATGTTAAATAGACACTTTTACTTTTAGTGAATTTTTTGGTTGAAAATTTGTGCTCGGGGGACCCATTAGATCAAATTTTACGGTGATAATTTCATCATATTCGTGTTCCTGAGACAATGTCACAATAGAAACATGCATGAAAATGTTTATTTTCATCCATTTTAACCCTTTAAAAAATGAAAGTTAAAAAAAATAAGAAGCTGCTTTTTTCAGGTGTCATCTAGTATCCTTGGAAACGAATTTGATTTTCAGTAAATGTGAATCGAAGCGTTCTCAGTCTCAGATGGTAGTCCCAGATGTCTCCTACAAGCTGCAGGTCGAACCGAGTTGATATCTGGATGGAACACTTTTTTATTTGAGTTTGAAAATTATGCTATTTTTTCACTAAAATGCCAATAACTCCCTTTAGATTTAACCAATTGGGATGCTTCTCCCTGCATTTTGTTGCATTTTTTAAGCCCTTTCAGATGCATTTTGAATTTTGAAATTTAATTGAATTTTGCCAAAGTTATAGCCTTTTTAAGATTTTTGACGTTTTTGAACCTACAAACTTTGTGTCCCGATTTGCCCCACTTCCCGTTGACCTAGAGTGCTCATATTTTGGCCAGATGCTAGTTTCATATGTACAAACAAGCCCTGAAAGTTTCAGGCAGATTGGCGAGGTCCAAACGACGTCCCATACAAAGGGGTATGCCCTGTTCGTGGACTCGCTCTTATATTGTGATAACAAAAAGTAACATATTTTGTAATTTAAATTAATATTCAATTCTTTGTTATGAATGCCTTGTCAATATATTATACGGTGTTATATTCAAAAGGCATATAATTTTTTTGTTTCATCTATTAATTTTTAATAATGAAATCAAATTTGCAATCTAGATGAATTATTTTTTCAAATTTGTAATTTTAAGATAATACGTCAAAAATGTTTGACTCATGCAGTTTGATCATGAGCAGACCCATCGGCCTAGGGGTTTGACGCTGTTGTCTTGTATAAAAATCTATATTTTTACGATTTTTCAATATTTTATCGAAGTATGCATCTCTTGTGGTTAAAACATAACTTTGGATAAAAATTCAGTAAAATCAGTGGTAATTTGGCGATTTTGTAGTACAAATTAATGTAATTATGATTAAGTCTATAGTTTGATAAAAAAAAACTCAACAAAAAAGTTTCATTGGTGGTCAAACATGATCCAAAAATTAAAGCGTTAAAAAAAGTGCATTAGACCGATTCTTAGCACTTGTTTACCAAGCAGTCATTTTTTCAAGTTGAACTTTGGATGGTTCTGATAATTTTCCATGTTTTCCAACAATTTGAACCACACAAAAAACATATTTCCACACCAAAGTTCCTATTCTAAACATATCTGTGAGCAGATGTTGTAAAATGTATAAACGCTGGAAATTTTTAATTTTCCCGACTTTTTTAAATAATAGCTCAAATTAATGGAAGGACTGCAGATATTTAATCAATCTAAACGGTATTTTATAGTGAAATGACTCTTCTATAAGCCCTCTTATTGACAAAAGCAGATTCTGTAGGTATAAAATTATACAGGACATTTTAAAAGGGGGTATATAGAAGCGTTGTCCCGTCACGAAAAATGACAATTGTTTAATTTGCAATAGTTCGTGAAATCGGATTTGCATCATATTTTGGATTCTCTTCGTACTCAAAAAACCCTTTAAAATGCTTATTAGAAATCGAAAATTGGTCAAAAGGATTCAGAGTTACGACTGACGCAAGTTTGCGTTGTCCCGTCACGCTAATTTTTTGGTCAAGGCACGAATTCAAAAAAGGTGCTCATTTCTCGTGTCTAGAAGCAAATCGTGTAACAGGCCAGTTTTTGATCGATCTAGACTAAATTGACCCTCCAGAATCCAAATTTGCCTGTTGATTTTCCTGAGTCTCAAAGGGAAGCGAGATATTCAAGATGGCGTCTAATATGGCGGCAGAATGGAAAAAACCACCATAAAAGGATTTTCAAGTTCAATCAACTAGTCAAATTTAACTAATTTGGGGTCGCTGAACTCGAATATGAGTCATATAATACTCCAAAGTACTCAGAGAATGTGCTATCCAAGATGGTGGCCAAGATGGCGAACCTAAAATATTGGATTTTTTATACAGAAATGTAACAGGCAGTCAACAGGTCAAATTTAATTAATTTTGGGATGCTGAACTCGAAAATAATCCTTAGAATATTCTAAAGTCCTTAGAACAGTCTGTGCGGCATAATGCCGAATACGGTGACAAATAAATAAATAAGTACTCAGGGAATGCAATTCAATTTTCTAGCTTCGCCATATTGGCCGCCATCTTGGATTGCACATTCCCTGAGTACTTTGGAGTATTATTTGGCTCATATTCGAGTTCAGCGACCCCAAGTTAGTTAAATTTGACCCGTTGATTGCCTGTTACAACCCTGAAAAAAAAATCAAATTTTCTAGCTTCGCCATATTGGCCGCCATGTTGGATTGCACATTACCTTAGTACTTTGTAGTATTATATGGCTCATATTCAAGTTCAGCGATCCCAAATTAGATAAATTTGATCCGTTGATTGCCTGTTACACATCTGAAAAAAAAAATCAAAATTTTCAGCTTCGCCATATTGGCCGCCATCTTGGATTGCACATTCTCTGAGTATTTTGGAATATTCTAGAGCTCATATTTGAGTTCAGCAACCCTTTGTTAAATTTGGCCTGTTCATTGCCGATTACATTTCTTTATAAAATATCGAATATTATAGCACCGCCATATTGGCCGCCATTTTGGATTGCACATTCTCTGAATACTTTGGAGTATTCTAGGAGTCATATTCGAGCTCAGCGACCCCAAATTAGTTAAAGTTGACTAGTCAGTAGAGATTTTCACAATTGCTTCATTTCGTGACGGGACAACGCGAGCAAAACCCTCTTTTGCAAAATTTCTGCGTTGTCCCGTCACGAAACGAAGTACCTGTCAAATCCACAAAATTTGATGAAATTGGGTGATCTAGGATGCAAAATCTTCGTTTTTCATTTTAGAAACAACTGTAGAAAAGGGTTTTTCCAAAAACTTACTAGGAGAGCAGAGTTCTTCACATTTGTGTATAAAAATCAAAATGATCCAATTGTACGATGTTGTCCCGTCACGCTACATATGTATCTCACTTGACTCAAACTTTGTGTTTTTAAATGTTTGCTGGAGTGAATCTTATAGGAAATTTAATGTACTTTCCAAATTTGTATAAATATTGGTACCTTTTCCCACAGATTTTAGAGTAATCAGCAAAAAACTGAAAACATATGCGTACAAACGTTGTCCCGTCACGAAAGAATCGGTCATTATTTTAACTAGTTTTTATTGGTTTTAATAATGAAAATTGTGCTTTTTCAAATGATAGTTTTACGTTTTCATCCATTTCCAACAACAGATGCACTTCTGTTCCATCATTTAAACCAAACTCCCAGCATGGTTAAACTAGTAGTAAATGAAACCGGCTCCAAAAATCATGACCCGGCAATAATTTTCCCACAAGCCCCGTACAAACATTAAGCAAGAATAATCGCCTTGTCAATTGGGTTTGCCTAGGATAACATGTATTTCTTTATTACTTCGCTGAAAAATTTATCGCCACACGGATCGTCGGATAGGAAAGGTGTCCTCCTCCTCCTACGAGGGGGTTGATCATAATCCGCAGGGTGGCTTGCTGACTGTTGGCAATTAAACTTGGTACGCTTAGAGAGGAAAAAAAACAACAACAAAACTCACGTTGATGCAACTGTCGTCGACGGTTTTCCGCTTGTCGAGGCTGTTCTGCTTGGCCGAGGTTGTGGTCGACGTCCAGCTGGGATCCAACGGGGAGCTGGTCTTGCCCGACGTGGTGCCGGTTCCCGGCTCGCCCGTCTTGAAGGCCGGATTGTCGAACGCATACTCGTCCTTCTTGCCCTCGGGATCCTCCGGGACCAGTTGTGAATCTGCAGGGAAAAAAAACGAGACAAAATACGCACAAGACACATGTTAATGGTACTCGATTAATAACGAATCCGGTGGTCCGCCGGATGGTTTGGGATTAATAATGACCCAGAGAAGGCACGATCAGCAGCAGCTTGTTGGCGTTGTTACGTCTTGTTACAAATCAATTAAAATAAAAATATTTTTTTTCAAAAATATGCGACATATAAAATTTTTTGAGCATATTTAAATTTTTGAGATTTTTTTTTTATAAAATAATCTAGATTTTTTTTGTTGAGATCAAGCTATAAAAAAAGCGAAATGTGGCAAGATAACACAAAAGTGACGATCTCTTTTATTTTTTTTTCGGTTAAACGACACGGGAAATGCACGTTTAATTTTTAAGTACGTTATAATCGTCATTTGCTTCGCAATAAAGTCCGACGACGCTGGTATAATTTATATCGAAAGGTCGGCTTAAACGCCTCATTACGGACGATTATTGAATCGATCGATTAGCGGAACGATATTGCACTTGCACCATTGCTGTTTCAGCGACGCGTTTTTTTTTTGTTGCTGCAATGGACAATACCGCGTCGATCGTCGTCAATCGAAGGATGAAGAAAAAAAGGTAATTTTAAGAAATTAAAGCACGCGCTGTAGAGTTTCGGCGGCTTGAAGGCCAATTTTCATGGGTATTAGCGGGTTGAATGAGGGCTGTTTGAGGGGATCAATGGAATTACGAGATGAATGGGAGAGCTAATTGATTTAGGGTCGACAATTGTAGCGGTTTTTTGGGTTGAAGCGAAGTGAGGGTGAAACTGGTAGCGTGTATGTTTTAGAACAGATCATAGTGTTCTGATTACCTCTGTACAAAATGTCAAATTGACCCTCTTTTTCTTTGTTTATTAGGCTCAAACTTTTTGGAGGCCTTCCCTATGATCCGAGAAGCTATTTTGTGTGATTGGTTTACCCATACATGTTTCCATACAATTGAAAAATGGTACGTAAATATTCGCAAATCTGTACGGAATATTCTGATCTATTTGGTGACTTCGGCAAAGTTGTAAATATTGACTTTTTTCGCAAAAGAATAATTCCCAAAAACCTTTTTTTTTATTTTCGATTTTTTTATATGTTTAGAGGACAAAAACCCACAACTTACGAGCCATCGAGAAGTAGGGCCAAACAATTTGCCAATGAAAAAAAAAGTTTTTCTGAGAATTTAGCAGTTTTTTTTACTTAAGTTTTGAATGTAAACTTGAATTTGCAATCGCAAAAGTACTGTGTGTGTGTGTGTGCAACCAACCAGACGGGACCACGTGGTCACTTCTTACAAATTGAGTTGTTTTCATGTATTTTTAGATCTACATTCTATACATGCAAATAACTCGCATAGGCATTTGGAAGGTGTTAGCTCTGCCGAGCTTCGGTGACCCACTTCTACGCTGGCTAGCCGAGCGCGAGGTACTTCAGCTTTATCGACAAGCCCCGCCCTGAAGAACGTTTGCACCAATCGGGTTCAAACGTTATTTAGAACTTCCGAACCCTTGTCAAATGGACAAGGACCCAGCGCGTATATAGTTGATAGTAACAGTATTCCTAATTCCAGTCATAGCTCACCAAGCCGTGATGGCCTAGTGGTTAGAATTTTTGCTTACCAATCCAAAGGACGGGGGATCGAACCCCGACTCGAGCGAGTTTGATTTTTCGTTCATGTTCAGAGTTTCAAGATTTATAATTCCTATACTTTCTCGTTGGGAGCAGATGGGAATCGAACCCAGGACCATTCGCTTACAAAGCGAACACCGTAACCAGTCAGCCACGGCCGCTCCTGATTTGCAATCGCAAAAGTACTTAACAGAAATTTTAATAAAGTAAAGAAACTGAGAAACATTGAAATTGGACCTCTGGTTGCTGAGATACAGAGAATAAAAGAAAAATAAACAGGAAAATCGAACTTTTCAATATCTCATCCAAACAGCCCCCCATTTTCTAATCTCAGTAACCAATAATCCAATGATAAAAAAATTATACATTTATGATTTTTTTTTATATTTCCAAATTTTTTAAACTATTTGAATCAAGACTAACATTTTGAAAGGGCATAATATTGAATAATTCTCATGCTTCCAGATGACTTGTCTTGATGAGCTAAATTTTTCTCGTTTTGTTAAGTTTTGAATGCCGTAATATTTTATTGAGTCTAGATTTTTTGCTAGAAGTTGTTATAAATTAAATGTTAATTTTAAATTATTAATTAACTATTAATTGCCGGGACCGTGGTGTAGGGGCAAGCGTGGTTGCCTCTCACCCAGTCAGCCTGGGTTCGATCCCAGAAGGTCCCGGTGGCAAATTTTGAGACGAGATTTGTCTGATCACGCCTTCCGTCGGACAGGGAAGTAAATGTTGGTCCCGGTCTAACCTAGAGGTTAGGTCGTTAGCTCAGTCCAGGTGTAGGAGTCGTCTCCCTGGATCCTGCCTCGGTGGAGTCGCTGGTAGGCAGTTGGACTAACAATCCAATGGTCATCAGTTCGAATCCCGAGGTGGATGGAAGCTTTGGTGTAAAAAGAGGTTTGCAATTGCCTCAACAATCAAGCCTTCGAACACCTAGTTTCAAGTAGGAATCTCGCAATCGAGAACGCCAAGGCAATGCTGTAGAGCGAATAATTTGATTTGATTTTTTGATTTTTTTAAATTTAAACTGCTACTGAAAATATGAGATGTCAGCAAAACTTTTTGATTTGTATCCTTATTCATTTTTTTAATTTAAATTAAAATATTCGTGTGAAAATTACCAAACAAATTCAAAAAAATTCATATATTACGGCAGTAACTGTCGATTTTTTTTCAATGTATCGTGAAATACTATAAAAAAAAAACGAATCATTTGATTTGAAATGCAGAAATAAACGATAAACAATGTTTTCTAAATAGTTAACAAATGAGTGTAAGGGAGGACGGCTATACTCGTGTTTTACTACTAAAATTTATAAAAGTTATTGATATTACACCTTATGATAAATCACTTGGAGCCACTTTTTGCAAAACAAATAAATGACATTTTTTAAAGTAAGAAAAATTTGCCTTCATCACGTGTGTGACGCAAATATTAATTTGAAAAAAGTGCTATATTACTAAAAGATTTTCAATTCAATATTTTGATGATAATGGTCTTAACAGTAAAATCAAGGTTTCATGTATGTTTATCTTAGTTCTCTTAGTCTCAAAAAACAGTGTCCGTCATACCCTCGCAAGAGGACAATGTATAAAAAACCACAGTTTTATTTTTTAAATCAATTAGAAGTAAAGAAAAGTTTATTTAAGAGATACCAAGTTCGATCAATTATATGAAAAAGTAGTTCAACTAGGATTTGTACTAGGTGAAAGTATTGATCTATTTTGATGTTAAATGAGTTTTTACCTTAGGGTGGCCGTCTTATCCCTATTTCCCCTACAAGGTTTTTCCTTGAACATTTCGATGTTGATCAATTTTTTTGTTTGCTTCCATGCAAATAAAAAAGAGGGTTGCTAAATTTGTACAAACGGTAAGTCCACACATCCTTCCTCCCCTATTAATTCTGCGAAATGTGTTCCGTCCAAAGAATCTATCTCTGCGGTTATTGTAACGTAGTAGGCCTGGCCGCTTTGAATTTTGCAATCATTGTTGGCTTCACTCGGAAGTAATGCATTGCCATTAATATTATGATCTAACCACAAGTTCATCCTGGTCCTGGCTTCCTGGACTGGCTCGATTAGATTAGATTAGAATAGCATTACTGTAACCATTAAAATGTTCAACACTTTGAATAAAATTTGTAATACAATTATTGTTTTCAATAATTCGTATTTAATAAGAGTGCCGCAATTATGGAGTGAACAGAATTGAAATTTTGGATTCTTCAAGATGCTTGTATTTATACAAATTGAACTTAAATGCAAGTGATTTAATTTAACAACCAAAATTTCAAAAAATAACTAAAAATTTTAAATCAAATTTTAGAAAACGTTACATGGCAAAAGGTAATGAAATAATAGAAAATTTTATTAAAAATCAAAAGATTTTCTGCATTTAAAATGCGAATATTGAAAAAGGTGTTTGCGTAAACTTGAAAAAAGTTTCTGGCATTGGGAATCAGGATGAAGGTAATCAACTTTTCATTTCTACCTGGAACTGCGTTCAAGTATTTCGTAAAACAAAATTGGCAAAAAATTGCTTCAGAAGAGACAAAATAATACAATAGGGCAGAGTAGTCATCAATGAGACACTTTTGGTTTTCAACTTTCAACGATTGTCAGCATGTTTTAATGAGCTTTTTGATCCATTTTCTTTCTTTTAATGTATTCTAACATTGCCCAAAATATGTGATCGATCTGACGTCTACAGCCAGAGTCATTCAACTGTCTCATTGTAGACGCACTTGGCAGGAACAATGAGACAGCTGGAGAACAATGAGACACTCTACGAAAATCAATATTTTTCTAGCTAAACATCATGTTCTTTTGTTGTTTCATTGCAGGTTACTTGCTTTGGACATTTTAAAGCAATTTTGCCAACTTGAAACTTTTATTAACAAAAGTTATACTAAAATGTATTTAAATTTTGTAGAATCCATATATTTATACCGAATAACATTATATTATTGGTTTAATGAAGTTAAAACTCAATAAATATGTCAAAAATCACTTTCATTTCATTTTTTGAATGATTTCCATAGATTTTGAAATGTTTAATGAAGAAAAATCAAAGTGTCTCATTGTTACCCATGGACTGAAAGAAGTGGGGAACAATGGTACAGCCCTGAATTCTGGGTATATTCTTAATTTTGGTCAAACCTAATGAAAGGACATTGTAGCCCAACTCATTTCCTATGGAACGTCGAAAGAAATCTGAAGAAATATTAGTTTTGGTGTTAATGGCAGCCTACAAGCGAAAAAGTAATTTTTATCCATTATTTATTTTTACACCCCAGAATTAAACATTTATGAATAACTTTGGAAGATAGCGTCCATAACCAAAGCCACTATCATGGCCGGAGTGTATCCTGTAGACACACCTTTCCCCCAAATATGAGCCTGATTGGTTGAAACTACTACTTGTGAGAGCCATTTTATCATTGTTACCCGTGTCTCATTGATGACTACACAGAAAAAAATATTCCTGTAAATTTACATTATTTATCATGTACCAAAAGGTATCATGATAATTGATGTATATTTACATTAGGTTTATTGGAAATTTACATTAGATTCATTGGAAATTTACATTAGTTTTGAAAATTTACATTAGTTTTGGAATTTACATTAGTTTTGGAATTTACATTAGTTCAAATCAACTAATTCTAATTGGCCAATGGGAATGAGAAGCTCGACTTGGATTGCAGTAGGAAAAGGGTGTGGCCTATGTTCTATTTTAAAATGGTTGAACCGGGCAGCAAAAGGAAATTCTGATTTTAAAAAGATGTTTCACAGGTAGGGGACGCTTTCTCGTCGACGGCCAAGTGGAATAATGCTGGACTGGAATCGAACGGACGACGGGTAGGATGTTCGGTGTTACTGCTGCTACCCGCTGCCGACTGAGCCATCTTCGCATTTTATAAACGAGCGGCTAAAGCATCAACTTGCTCAGGTCGAGGCACAGGCAGTGGGCCAGCGAAGTATGAGAGCGATAGAAAGAGAACCAAACATAACTATTTTTAGTTCGGGTAGTTTTGAAGTCAACGTTTGGCAGAAATACATTGGATATATGATTTACATTAAATAGAAATTTACAGGAAGCCGAACACGGGTAGAAATTCATCAGATTTGAGTTTCCATGCTCAACGTTTCCATTAGATTCATGATTTACATTAGATTTAGATTTACATTGGAGTAATTTCCATGACTTTTTACTCTTTACATCATATTTCAACATTACATTGAGTGAGTTGACATAAGAAACAGTAATTACGTGCTGTGTAAATTCACATATTTTTTTCTGTGTACTCTACCCTACAGAGTTCAACACTTGGAAATTGTTTTTAAGAGAAATTGATGGAATTATATAAAAGTAAATAGCATCACGCGAGAATAGCAATTTCAACCCCCGCAGTGACATCCTACGCTCAAACACAAAAACACACCAGGCTAATCAGCGATTAACCTGTCGCCAATTATCCGTCAATTTTCTGTCATCACGTGCCTCTGGCCACTCATCGCAAGCCGATTATCGCCAATCTCATATCCTATCCAATCCTATAAACTGTGTCTCTGGCGTCGTTTGTCGAGTGTGAGGGTGCTTTCACCTCACGGCCGTTAATCGGGGGGCCATTCATCAACACTCACTGCTCAATAGAAATTCCCACTTTCCTCAAAGCCTCAAACTTTACTAGAGAGAGCGAGAGACAGACTGGCCGAGCGCAGTGAATGAAACTGAAACCCCATAATAATCGAATCGAAAGTAAAAGTGTCGCCACACATAGCAAAAGTGGCAAGAGCACCGATCTCCACTTGGTCAGGACCACTCAGCTGATATCTGGTCTGCGGTTGGTCCACACTCTTCAGGTGGCATCGTTGGAACAAGTTGGAAGCATTCCATAAATCACCGCACTCGTCATTCCGTTGACCATATTGGGAAGTTGGAGCGGCCGGCAGCAAGTTGTAACTCTTCCAAGGTGGTGCAGAGTGAACGCACTTCTTGAGAGCGATTCTCTGTGAAATCAACTTTAAATATTTTTTTTTGCAATTCCGTCGTGAAACTACTTACTTTTCCTGTCATTCTTGAACGACGAAATAGCCTACTTTTCTGTACCAAAAATAACAGAATCGAATAGCAACACTTTTCAAAATAAATGCTGAAAAGTTCTACTTTTCAGCACTTAAATGGGTGCTGAAAAGTTCTACTTTTCAGCACTTAAATGGGTGCTGAAAAGTTGAACTTTTCAGCACTTGTTTCGAAAAGTAACACTTTTCAACATTTTTTTGATTCAAGCGATTTATTGACAAAATACATGAAAATTTGACATAAAATTTCACTCAATGGGTGTTTTTCGGAATTGCAAAAAATGTTGTATGGAACTCGTTGCAAAAAGAGGATTTTTTCAGCACTCTTCGTATTTATCTAACTCGGTGAACCTCGTTGGATAAATGTACGACTCGTGCTGAAAAAATCCTCTTTTTGCAACTTGTTGCATAAACTACTATTTGACTTATTTGTCTTTATTGTCTTTATTGTCTTTATTGTCTTTATTGTCTTCATTGTCTTTATTGTCTTTATTGTCTTTATTGTCTTTATTGTCTTGAACAAACTTGTAGAATTGCATTTCTACAGAGAATCCTCCCCTCAAGATCTTGATTGCGGCACGACGTCGAAGACCGCGTCAACGCATCATCACACCTGAGGACCTGCCGCGTCTTCGTTGGCGGCATCTCCCGTTCCAAAGAGAGTGCGTTGTTACGAACCGGTAAATCACACATTAATTAATCAACTCTCCTGTTGCCCCTTCTCGCAGTGGAGTATTTTTGGAATGTCTCTGCGGCGGAGACCACAGACGGGGAGTCTCGGAGATGCCTTTCAATTGATTGGAAACCGATTTGCGGTTGACGCTCGGTCAGGGCTGTCCAGCCGTTTCTTCCAACGAGTTGCGGACCCGAGACCTGGTTGAACACGTGACAACGGCGATCAAGTTCAAGCTATCGAGTTCCAGCCACTCGCGTATGGTGGTATTGCATTACGTGACTGCATTCAACTTGTGATCAGGCATGCCAGATTTTGAAGATTTTCGGGCACATCACAAAAACGCAAATGAGTTTAACTTGATGGCGAAATAATATTTTACAAATCTGTTTTTGGCAAAAGAAGCAAAACATTGTTATCTTTTTCGTGAGTAATTAATTTAAATAGAAATCATCGAATAACATGGCAAAATAATACGTTTGAGCATTGAGCCTGTGCTCGAAAATCTTCAAATGTGGCATCCCTGCTTGTGATTGCAAACGTTGCGTTGCAGATGTTCGGCGACGGCGTGTACAGATTTAATCGCCGCAGGAAAAGTGCAAACAGATCAAGTGAAATTCATAACCCTCTTGACCGCGCAAAATGGCACTTTTTTTTTTGCTGAATGCCTTGTGTATCCACATGAACAAATAATGAGTTGATGAAGGGCTTCCACAAGGTTCCACAAGAGGCGCCCCGAGGAAAGGGGCCGTGGAAGGTAGTGTTTTGCTGTCATTTCGCGACTCGACGACGACCTGATGGTGGTTTCTCATGCATCCAATCAACCCTTCGGACCCGTTCATTATGTCGTGCGGCCAAGTGTCTTGCGAACCTTTGTGGTGAACGGACACTAGAGCTGCGGTATTTTTTACTACCTAAGCTCAGAGTTATTTCAAACAAAATTCACAGTCTTTTTAAAGACTACCTGAGTTACTTTCCAAAATTCTAAACAGTCTTTTCAAGACTAACCCCACCTGAAATTTTGTTGTATTTTACAAACGAAGCCATCTTTTTAAGAGAACTTTGCTTGCAAAATGCGTCAAAACAAAGGTAAACGCAAATCTTCTGAAGATTTGGTCGTTACGTCGGTGAAGCGTTTGAACGCTAAATCGGCTAACGGAAACAGAAAAAGAAAACAGCCTCATCCGAGGTCTGATTCTGATTCTGAAAGTGAGGTCAATTCTCCAATTCCATTGGCAAACGGTTTCGGTGTTTTATCCGAAACTGTGGACAAGGATCCTTCTCCTCGTACTGAGCCTTCTGCCGTCGAGAAACGAGTAAAGGCTCCGCCAATTGTAGTGACTTCCGTCTCCGATTTGGCCAGCTTTCGAACGCAACTGAAGAATTGCAAGGAAACTTGCAATTTGAAGGTTTCGTTCCAGCTTGGTCGAAGAGGAGAATGTCGCTTGTTGACGGAATCTTTACAAGATCACCAAACTTTTGTTGGTTATTTGAAAAACCACAAACACAATTTCTACACGTATGAGACCAAGAATGCTCGTCCATTCAAGGCGGTCCTGAAAGGTCTCTCCAATGACTTGTCGGTGGATGAGATCAAAAACGAACTTAAGGTGTTGCTTGGCTTTGCCCCATCCCAAGTAATACCAATGAAGAAAAAATCAAACGGGAATATTTCTCGCTTTGGTTTGACTTCACAATTTTATCTGATTCATTTCAACAGAAATGAAATCAACAATTTGAAACTTTTGGACAAGGTTCAGTTTTTGTTCCATGTACGGGTAAAGTGGGAGCATTTTAAGAAACATGGCGGTAATGGCCAGAATCTGACCCAGTGCCGGCGTTGCCAGGCATTCGGTCACGGTACTGATCATTGCGCCATGATTCCAAAATGCATGGTTTGCGGGGATTCTTCTCACGACAAGGACAATTGTCCCGTGAAAGAAGTCACCCAATTTAAATGTGCAAATTGTGGTGGAAATCACAAATCAAATTTCTGGGATTGCCCCATCAGAAAAAAGGTTTTGGATTCTCGTGCTAAGCATCAGCCGAAATCCAAACCGAAATTTTCTCAAAGTCAGGTTGTACCTGCATCTTTAAATCAAACGTTCGTGCTGTCTCACTCGAACAATGCTAGAAATACCCCTACCGTGGAAAAGTTAGGTAACAGCAATGGCATTTCTTATGCCAACGTCGTTTCGGGTTCGGGTTCATCCACGAATTTTAAATCCTCTACCAATTTTCAAATTGGGCAGGTACCTCAAATTTCATTTGAAAATTTTTCTGCTGGCAACGCTTTGGGATCTTCTGATCTCGGCGATGTTACGTTTGAAAAAATGACTTTTTTGCAAAACTCACTGTTTGGTTTGATTCAAACAATGAGTAATGCTACATCCATGATGGAAGCAATCCAGATTGGATTAAAATTTGCGAATGATGTTGTTCTTACCCTAAAGTTTAATCATGGATCTAAGTAATTCCATCAATATTATGAATTTTAATGCTCGCTCTTTAAAAGCGAAAGAAAATGAATTTTTCAACTTTTTACGAGTTCATAACGTGCATGTTGCTGTTATAACCGAAACATTTTTAAAAACTGGCACTTATTTGAAAAGTGATCCAGATTATAAAGTTATAACCAATAACAGAATGAATCGAAATGGCGGTGGAGTTGCAATAGTTATCCACCGTAGTATGACTTATAGTACGTTACGTGACTTTAAGTTAAAAGTTATTGAAAGTTTGGGCATTGAACTTGAAACTTCTTTTGGGAAAATTATGATTGCAGCTGCATATTTGCCTTTCCAATGCACTGGGGAAAATAAAAATTATTTCAAAGGGGATTTGAATAAACTTACTCGGCATAGATCTCGATTTTTGATCATCGGTGATTTTAATGCCAAACACCAATCTTGGAATAATTCAAAAGTAAATTCCAATGGTAAAATTCTATTCAGAGATTGCACTTCTGGTCTTTATTCGGTTTTATACCCGAATGGGCCAACTTGCTTTTCTTCTGTTAGAAATCCATCAACAATTGATTTGGTTTTGACAAATCAAAGTCAGTATTGTGGTCCTTTAGTGACTCATGCTGATTTTGATTCTGATCATCTTCCAGTAACTTTTTCACTTTCTCATGAAGCAGTTACCAGACCCAATAGTTCTGTGTTTAATTATCACAAAGCTAATTGGGACAGGTATCAGCATCATATTGAGAACAATTTAAATCATGATTTTGTTTTAGAAACCAAAGCTGATATTGATTCAGCCTTGGAATCTTTAACTAATGCGATTTTGGATGCTAGGAATATTGCTATTCCTAAAGTCCAAGTCAAATTTGATTCTCCCATTATTGATGACGATCTTCAGCTTCTGATTCGTCTGAAAAATGTTCGCCGAAGACAGTATCAACGTTCTCGTGATCCTGCACTGAAGCGAATTCAAAAAGATTTGCAAAAGGTTATTGACCACAGATTCACTCTCCTGCGAAATGAAAAGTTCGCAAGAGATGTCGAACAAATTAAACCTTATTCCAAACCTTTTTGGAAACTTTCAAAGGTTCTTAAGAAACCTCAAAAACCAATCCCTTCTTTAAAAGATGGTGATAATATTTTATTAACTAATGGGGAGAAAGCTCAAAAACTTGCTCAGCAGTTTGAGAGTGCCCATAATTTCAACTTAAATGTTTTGAGTCCTATTGAAGATCAAATTTCAATAGAATTTCAGAATATTGTTGAACAAGAATTTTCATCAGATGAAGTTTTTAATACGGATCTGAATGAAATAAAATCTATTATCAAAAAATTTAAAAATATGAAAGCCCCTGGTGAGGATGGCATTTTTTACATTTTAATTAAAAAATTACCTGAAGCTACTTTAAGTAGCTTGGTCAAAATTTTCAACAAATGTTTTGATTTGGCATATTTTCCCAGTAGTTGGAAAAATGCCAAAGTAGTTCCGATTTTGAAACCGGACAAAAATCCTGCCGAAGCTTCAAGCTATCGGCCCATTAGTTTGCTTTCATCTATTAGTAAATTATTCGAAAGAATAATTCTTAATAGAATGATGACGCACATTAATGAAAATTCAATTTTCGCTGATGAGCAGTTTGGATTTCGCCTTGGGCATTCAACTACTCATCAGTTGTTGAGAGTTTCAAATTTAATTCGAAGCAACAAATCTGAGGGCTATTCTACTGGCGCTGCTCTTCTAGACATAGAAAAAGCATTTGACAGTGTTTGGCATAAAGGTTTGATTGCGAAATTGAAAAGGTTTAATTTTCCGATTTATATCGTGAAAATTATTCAAAATTATTTGACGGATCGTACTCTACAGGTATGTTATCAGAACAGCAAATCTGATCAACTACCTGTACGTGCTGGCGTCCCTCAAGGAAGCATTTTGGGTCCAATTTTATACAATATTTTTACTTCTGACTTGCCTGATTTGCCCCCAGGATGTCAGAAATCACTTTTTGCTGATGATACAAGCATCTCCGCCAAAGGTAGAAGCCTTCGTGTCATCACAAGAAGATTACAAAAAAGCTTGGATATTTTCAATTCTTATTTGAAAGAATGGAAAATTACTCCAAATGCTGCAAAAACTCAACTTATTATTTTCCCTCACAAACCAAGGGCTGATTTTCTTAAACCAAAAAGTCATCACATTATAAAGATGAATGAGGTAAATTTAAAGTGGGAGGATCAAGTGAAATATCATGGACTTGCTTTTGACAAAAACCTTACTTACAAGGATCACATTGAAAGTATCCAGGTTAAATGTAACAAATATATTAAATGTTTGTATCCACTTATAAACAGGAATTCTAGACTTTGTCTCAAGAATAAACTGTTAATTTATAAACAAATTTTCAGACCTGCCATGCTTTATGCTGTGCCGATCTGGACAAGCTGTTGCTTAACCAGGAAGAAAAAACTTCAGAGGATTCAGAACAAAATTCTGAAAATGATTCTGAAACTTCCTCCCTGGTTCAGCACCAGTGAACTTCATCAATTAGCCGAAGTTGACACTTTGGATGTTATGTCCAATAAGATAATTGATGCATTTCGACAAAAATCATTGCAGTCTTCAGCTGCATTGATCCGCTCTTTATATAGTTTATAAGTTAGTTTTAAGGTATCCCTTTTCCTTTTTGTACATGTAGGACCTCCTACATTTGAAATCACTGAATAGCGAAAGCTACAATATTTCATGAATAAATGAAAGTTGCTAGTATTTAAAATGGAGGTGAAAAGTCATCGATTGTGATTGGACACTCAATAATATTTTAACTGAATGAATGTACATGGAAAAGAAAAACTGAATAAATATAAATTAAAAAAAAAAAAAAAAAAAAAAAAAAAAATGTCGTGCGGCCAAGATCAACATGAAAATTGTGACCATGGGGCGAGGGACAACAAAAAATCGTTTAACGGATGTATCGTTGAAGAGTGTTGGTGATGTTGGAAAAAGGTAAACATGACTTTAGAGATTGGAAAATGAACTTGATTTATGATTCATAGTAATTGTAATGTTTTATTAATTTTCATGAGAAACACCCAAAAATTCAAAACGATCATTAGAGAGGAAAACGATTTCAACATGGAGGTGAAATCGCAGCACCCTCGATTACTCTGTTGTAAAATAGAACGTACGCGGTACGAGACGATCGAGAGCATTTTTCTCTCAGATCATCCATTATTCTCTCGATTAAAATCGAGACCATTTTACTCTCAACCGTAACACGGTTTCAAGTTGATTTGATGTCATTTTTCGAAATCCGTTGCTCTTTTCAAAAATCAACGCACAAGAACCATGATAATAATGACAGGTTCACAAATTGATAACGTCATGATTCGAATTCCCGGTCGCTTCGAAACCCGGACACTTCAACTTGTTTTATCAATTATTTGGGTATAAGTTCGCATTATGAATGTCCAAACTGTGTTATTTGATGAATTTTAACATCAACTTTCATTTAAAGTTTGTTTGAACGCTGTAGTTAATGCCAAAACAATTAAATAAAATAAAATTATAAGTTTACCAAAAATGCGAAACAATTCACGTGAAATATTTCATAGGCGTCCGAAGCACCGGGAAGGCAAAGCAGAAATTTATGCTTTTGATTTCCTTAAATCCTAGCAATTTTTTATATAAACTATCGATTGTTTTGATGTTAACAGCTTATTTGAGACCTAAAGAATGCCATTCGCTAACATTTCAGTCCAAATTTGTGCGATTCATAAGTAAAATCGAGTGTCCGGAATTCGAAGCAAAAGTGTCCGGATTTCGAATCAGCTTTTGACAGTGTCCGGAATTCGAAGCACAACAAGTCATTCTAATTTTCAAATTCTGATGAAAAATTGTTAGAAAAGACATATTTTGCTTGCATTCTCTTAAAACTGACTGTTTATACTAAATCCTGATGATATTTCTACATTTTCAACTTATTACATGATTTTTTGCCAGTTATAACAAAAATAATATGGTACCAAGTGTCCGGATTTCGAATCATGACGTTAGCGCCCTAGATTAGATTCCTTTCAAGCTCGAGGAAGCGCATCAACAAATTTAAAATACAACTCTCGGAATCTCCCGGCAAGACCCAATAACATAAATCCACTGCTCAGCTCCGAAGCAACGACAACACACATCAACCTTCCAGAACAACCTGAGAAAAGCATTGAAATAAGAAAGAACCCGAGGACCCCAGGTAATAATAAGAATTGCCCTCCGGAGACCATTTCTTCGCCTCTTCTTCGAAGTGTGTTGCAAGGATCTGATGAAGGCCCCCGGTACGGCGGCTGATGTCCCAGATGGTAGCCCATTTGAAGGTATTATTGTTTACGATCTGCTTGCTGTGGCTTTCCGAGCACACATCATTCGGAATGTCGGAATTTTGTACCCACGGTAGTTGTGGGAGTGTGCTAGGGGAGGTTCGGGTTTGGTTGAGAATTTGGAAGTGAAGTTGGTGAATCTAGCAATTTAATCCAGAAGGGAAACGATCACCAGTTGTGTTGGTCCGAGCCGGGGATGGAACTCCCGATCTTCAATAATTACACAACCATTTTTAAAAAAAGTTGATATCATTAAACGCTACACAGAAAAAAAAAATCATGGTAATATTAAATCTGGGAAGGGGTACATATTTTATGTCAGAAAAAAGGTGTAATTTTACCTCTGGAAATTTTTAATTTTACCACTTTTCTGGTGTAATGTCACTTTTTCAGTCTAAATTGAGGTAAAATTACATCATAAAAGAGGTAATATTCAACCTTACAAAATTACAGCTTCCAAATTTACATTATTTTTTACTGTGTACAGTTTTCTCAAGGTATGATAGATTTGGGTTCCCTAAAAAAGCTTAAATTGACAGAGTTGAATTTTAGTGAATTTCCTGCCAAATAAATAAAATCGTAAATATCAATATAAATAATATTGAATTATCTTAAGCAACCATGCGCACCCAGGTTCATCTATGGCAGTATCAAAAATGAGGTGTGCGCATGGTTGCTGAAGAATTTCCATACCATACCGAAATTTACAATTTTATTTATTGGCAGGGAATTCACTAAAATTCAATTCTGTCGATTGGAGCTTGTTCAGGGAGCCCAAATCTATCATACCTTGATGGAACTGAAGCGTTTACTGACATCAACTTCATAAATGTCGAGTTGTGTTTTAGATTTGTTTGGAAATTTTGATTTTTGGGTAATTTGTTCTTGAGAAAGTTCAATGATACTAATTAGTTTAATATTTGATTTGAGTTTTCAGCCCCAACTTCACCTATCGCTGCACGCCGTCTCGACTCTACTCAGACTGGCTGGAATTTACGTCTCTTCTCCCGGCTCAGGGTTGAGAAATATTTATTGAGCCATTCAAAAGAAAACAGGAAGACGAACATACAACTCGGATTGGGACCCCTCATCATCATTCGAGCTGACCGTGTGTGCGTTTGTGTATTTGCTCGCTTTTGATCGAGTGGTAATCGTATATTTCAACTAGAAGGAGGCAAAAACAAACCAACAAGGTTGACTTTGGGTTTAGTTGGGCTCCCTTAGATTGGATCATCTTAGGATAAAAAAAGATTCAAATTTATATTGCAATATCTCATCCGAAACTGCATCCTGCCACGACGCATTCGAAACCCTTCCAAGAAGGTGATGAAGGCTCCCTCGCGAGCAATCATCAACAAGAAAAAACACGATTCAAAACATCATCAAGGACCGAGCAGAGTTCAACAACCACCGAGGCGGGAGGGACCTTCGCAAGACGGTTAAGTGGGTCACTTCTCCTGGGGCGATGAAAACGACGACGGCGAAACAATCAATTTTCGTGAAAAGCCCTAAATCAACAGGTTTCTCCTGTCTCCTGTGAGCGGAAGTAGCTGCAGCATATCAATAAGGGGAGGGGCAACGACGACGTCCCTTGGATCTCTGAAGGCAATGAGTCAAGTGCGATAAGAGAAAACTCTTTTTTTGTTTACTGCAAGTTGAGGAAGTTAGGGGAGACCTGGTTTAGCTTATTAATTTCCCATTCTAGCAAATTTATAGTTTGATAATGTGTGTACTTTTTTAATTTTTTGGAGAAATATAAAATCTAAAAATCTAAATTATTCGTTCTACAGCATTGCCTTGGCGTTCTCGATTGCGAGATTCCTACTCAAAACTAGTTGTCCGAAGGCTTGATTGTTGAGGCAATTGCAACCCGCTTTTTACACCTTAGCTTCCATCCATCCCGGGATTCGATCTGACGATCTTTGGATTGTTAGTCCAACTGCCTACCAGCGACTCCACCGAGGCAGGACCCAGGGAGGCGACTCCTACACCTGGACTGAGCTATCGACCTAAGACCTCTAGGTTAGACCGAGGCCAATATTTACTTACCCGTCGGACGGAAGGCGTGATCAGACAAATCTCGTCTCAAAATTTGCCACCGGGACCTTCTGGGATCGAACCCAGGCCGACTGTGTGAGAGACAACCACGCTTGCCCCTATACCACGGGTCCCGGAGAAATTGTGTGAATTAATTCACTTATTCGAATAAAAATGCATTTGTATGAGTGCTCTTTAATTTGCAATCGTTTGAATTAGCGAGCATTTAGAGTGACAAGAAAAATTGAAAATTTGGAAAATCTGAAGAGATACCTCCTGGCACGAATCTTTAGGCAAACATAAGTAACTGTGCCAATTTTAAGCCAAATCGTATAAGTTTTAGTGGTCCCTGCTGATTGTTGAAGTTTGCATAGGAAAATTCTCAAAAATGTATGGGAAAAAATGTTCACCTTAAGCAGTCTAAAGAATGGAATTCGATAAGTCGAATCCGTTCGTTTCTCGAACTGTTTTTTTTTGCAAAATAAAAAATACCTTCAAACCTTTATGAAATTAGTTTTAAACAAACTGTACATTAGGGTGCCCAGAAAAAATGACCCACACCAACTGCTCCACAAGCGAAAATCGAGTTTTTGGGTTATTTCAAGAACCTTTGTCAATTTTGAGAAAAAATGGTTGAGATCACTCCTTGATACTTCAGGCTGAAGTTGGTGAAAAAAAGGTTTTTCGTGCAAAAATTACATTTTTAAATCGCTAATAACTTTTCAGGATCAAGTTTTACAGCTTTGATATGTTTTACAAAGTTGTAAAGTAATCAAGTTGTAAATTTTCAATTAGAATCTAACTTTTGGGAATATTTGGTTGGAAGTTGCAGGCCATGCAGGGCAATCGTAAGAAAATTATGTTTTTCATACATTTTTCGATTTTTTATATACAAATTTCACCTTCGAGTATCAATGGGTAAATGTTGACCGAATTTGCTCATATTTGGCCGAGATTCCTCTAATAGGTCAAGGCACAATATTCAGCTTCTGGAGCGAGGTTTTGAAAAAAAGTAAATATTTTGGGCACCCTACTGCATATGTTAATTTGACAATTTGACAAATTCACAATAAGAATAGATGAAATTAGAGTTCAATCCAGAAGTTTTAAGTTTTGTTAAAATTCCAACACAAGACAATTATTTTTTTAATTTGAGCATTTTTGATTTGAAAAATTGAACGGTAAGAATGAATAATCTTTTATTTCTTACGTTAAAAGCGGTTCCAATGAAAAATAAATCATTTATGAAAATTCTAATGATTGTTAGGCCATATTGTTACTTTTTATCTACTTCCCCCTAAAATTTATATTTTTTGGGTGAGACTTTGAAAACATCAATTTTACTGTATGTATTTCTTTTGTCAGCAATATTTCAGTAACCAGAGTTCCAGTTCAATATTTCGTAAACGAAATTTTGGGAAATTTTCTGAACCTAAATAAAAGACATACATTTTCACTCGTGGGCATTATTATATATTTTTATAAATCAATAAACTGAAAAATATTGTTAAAGTCAAACTTTAGTAAAAGACTTTCACGGATAGAAAACCTGTAAGCAAATCCGATAACTTTATGTTGTCGAATTTGTAAACATGGAATTGTTTCCAAAATCGTTAAATTTTATTTGATTTCACTGCAAATGTTTTCAAAATCTTCAAGTTTGACAAGACAGTTTAGTAACTTTTCGATTTGCAAATTTAATATTAATTTTAAAATTGGAGCGTCAAAAACGTTTTGGGATGGATTTCTTTTTTCCAAAAAATACATTTTATCAAAATAATTTCCGTAAGTCTCAAAAGTTGCGGGTTTTGTCCCCTTAAACAATTGATTTTTTTTCGAAAAATAAAAATTTTCAGATTTTAGGAGACTGAATTTTTGTAATAATTCTATAACTTATTTGTTTCTGAATAGTCCTTATTAATACCTACAACTTTGCCGATCCATCAGAAAATTCCTTCAAAAGATACAGATTTTCGAATATTTACGTATACCATTTTTGTATGAACAGCTGCAAAAATTGTATGGAGACTTATAGCGTGATCCAAAGTTTGAGCCAAATATAAAAATCCAAAAAAAAATAAAATGCACAGAATCAGCCAAATTCTTAGAGAATTGCTACCTCTATCCTCTACCTGTTCCTAAAACTATTATTTTTTACTTTTGGACTTATTTAATAACGAGTGTTTTCCTCCAACGAGATGAGGAAAACACTCGTTAATAAATAAGTCCAAAAGTAAAAAAATAATAGTTTTAGGACCAGGTAGAGGGACCGTGAATGGGCCTCCTAAGAAACACAATAGGAAAAAATAGTTTTTGTAAGTATTGCTTTCATTTTTAAATTCTAGAATTTTTCATCGACAAAAAAACCCTGCTTGAAAAAGAATGTATTTAAATTTTTTGTTTTCAAAAGTTATGCGAACCTTATTATTTATTATTTCAATTACGCAAAATTTGTTTTTGTAATTTTCTAAGAATGACGAAATAAAATTAAAATAAAAAAACAAAAAAATTCTTCTTTAATCTATTCTATGTCATAATAGGGGAAATTCTCGTATGTTTGGCAGGTTAAGCACTCGCTCCTAACTCCATCCAATTTGCTGATTGTCACTATTTAAACAACTAATTTTGCAAAACTTTTGATAGAAACTGGCTTGCTTACTTCTTATTGAGCTATTTATCACTCCATTTCAGTTGAAAACGCTTTTAATTAGCTTTAATTGAATGTCAAAGTACTGACCTGCCAACATTAGAGGCACGCTGGAGTTAGATGCTGTTCCCCTAATAATAATCTAACAAATGAATTTCTTAAACCTTTGCATCGATACTACACATTTTATAAAAAAAAACCTTGTTTAGCTTTTGTCGAGGTAGAGAGGAGAAAAAAAACTAACCATTCTGGGCAAAATATTTTAAACATTTCTACAGATCATTGTTTTGAAAAATAATATGAATTGTGATAGTAAATTTGGTTGTGTTGTTTGTTTTCAATTGTGAAGAATATTAGAAAACTTTGGAAATTTTGTGAATTAGATTGCGATTAAATGTTGGGAAATATTATCTTATCATTTTACAATCGATTTATAAAAAATTTCTTATTAAATAAATATATAGATTATGTTTCTTTTTCATTACTTGCATATGCCTTATAAAAATTCAACCAATACCGCTTCTCCCTTATCGCAACATAACCTTCCAGCCAATCAATTACAACAATGCCATGCAAAAAAAGCAGGGACTTGGCGATGTTGTGGCGCATTTTACCGGAGTAGCCCTCGCGGCATGGAAGCTGCGTTATCTGGTACCCTGACCGGACCAGGCCGCATAAGATTGAACTGCTCGCACTGTCGGTCAAGCGAGGAACCTGTTTCACGCTGTTGTTGCTGCTGGACATGAGAAAAAAAACAAGCGTGAACCTTCAGTTTATGGTCCAGCTCAGTCCAGTTCTCAGCGATATTACACAGCAAGTCAAAATTTGTAATGCAGTTGAGGCAGGCAACCTATTACAAAAATAACATTCCTGGCATTTTCCTGGGGCCTTCCAGTCAAAAACATTACTTCATTAGATCTCGAAGCTGAGCAGCAGCAGCCAGCAGGGGAGGGCGTTTAAGTAGGGGAAGGTGGGGCAAGACGACCATATGGGGCAAGAGGAACAATCGCTCGTACGGCCGTAATTTTTACAATTTTGATTATTTCCAGTATGAGGAATTGTTGCTAGCAATGCAATTAGCTGATTCTACTACCACATAACCGCCAAAACGACGTAAACGCCACGGGGCATAAGATTGAATGAAGTTTTTTTCAAAACCTTTGTTTCCTTATAATATTTGGAAAGTACAAAATAAGGCTTAGGGTTCGTTTTAAGGCTCATTTTATCAAAATGCTATTTTCACTAGATCGGTAGTGTCCCTACCAATGACTTGCACGTATTATAAAGTATGATTTATGTTTTGGTTATTATTGTAGAGAGCTTTTAAAAAATCTTGTTTAGGTGGGGCAAGTGTACCATATGGATTTTTAGTATGGAAAAAAATACGAATTTCTGCAGCAACATATTTTATTGTGAAAAAAATACATAAAAGTTCTTAAAAACTGATAAACAATTGTTTAAAAATTGCCCATACACGATATAATAATATCATGAAAATTTACTATTTAATATATTTTTTTTCGTGAAAACGGTCAAATTTTTAGTAAAATATTATTTTTAATCTAAAAATGAAAGAAACGTTTCAAATACATCCTAATCTGATGTATCTAAGTGATAATAGTTCAATTGTTAGTAAATTAGCATGTTTTTTCATGCATTGTTCCTCTTGCCCCAACGGGTTGTTCGTCTTGCCCCACTAGTTGAGTAGAACGTACGAAAAATCAAAAAAATTAAAATCATTTTTTTACATTAAAAAACAGATTTTTTAAAAAACTTGTTCTATCAAAGTCTCAGTCAAGACCTGGAATAAGATGATTCCAATAAATCCGACAGATTTTTTAACGTTTTTAATGGGTTATAACGAGCATTTCCTTAGCTTGTTACACTTGCCCCACTTTCCCCTATTTACGCTCGCGAAACGGTTCAGGATCAAAGAACCAGTCAGGTGGAAAGTGTAGTGACATGTGGGGGGAGCGCTGGCAGCAGGGCACGAACCTCTTTAATTTGAGGTGGAATTCAAATGAGTTTCTAGAATAATTTCAAAACAAATACCAGTCTTACCTTCTTAGTTGTATTTTAAATGTCAGTTCATTGATCAACATATTGTTTTTGTAGTAAATTCACACTTATCTCTAGCATCACTCCCAAATACGGATCATCAAACCTTGATGCTTCCACGAAGGATGCTATCAATCTCGACAACGTCTACAATACTGTGCGCTAATTGCCGCGGCTCATATTACCAAAATAAAAATAAGCCATACATGTTTGCTCAACCAATCCCACAGCCGAGAGCCCTACAGGTGATTGAACCGCCCTTGCGGCGACCCGCGACTGAGCCCCAACCCACATACCACAGAGAGGCAGGTAGGCACTATCGATTTCAAACGATTATCCAGACAAATTGCCCTGCTACATGCCAATCCGCCGACGACGCCGCAAAGACCCCAGAATCGACCCAGAAAGAAAAAGGCCTTAATTACGGTGCGCCCCTCGACAAGAATTCACGACCGGCCGTATGTGTCCCCCTTGCCTTCCCTTAAGGTTGGGGCATTGCGGGTCGATTACACCACATACACCGGAGAGTGGAGCATAATCATGCCCAACTTGATCTGCACCTAACCTTTGCAGTACAGGGAAACCCCGGTGGTGCGACACGTTTCGATAGAACGGAGTTCGAGCTGTCAAACTCAAATCAAAACATCATCTCAAATTTCCTAAAAGGGCGTTTAATAGAAACGTGATTTAGAAATTCAATTTATTTAGATTAATAGGACAGCAATGACTGTCAAACCAACAAAGTCTTACTGTACCGTGCCCGCTCAAATCAGGTGGTCAAGTTTGGCCTTCCAAAGATTGACCGGCGGCACGCGAATTCAGCTCAAATCTCTGTCATTAATTGATACCTCAGAGTTTGGTCCAAAGTTGGAACTTTGAGCCTCCCCCCCTCTCGACTGCATCATCATAAGCGTTTAGGTTCAATTCCCGGCTTGATTGGAGCAACCAACAAAAAGACAGATTAAGCCTGTTTGCCCGGTTTACACATGTTTTTTTTTTCGGAGGCACCTGCGGTTTTGATCTGTCTTTTTTTGTTGGTTTTAGTTTATTGCGTGTGATCTAATGTGTGTGAGCGAATTTACGCACCCTAATAAAGGCGAAATCGCGTGACAACTGAAAGATGACGTCATATTTATGCAACGCTACATGCGGCGCGCCGCGGTGGAGATGACCTAAATGGTGCCGATTTTAGTGGGGAATTGTGTCTGGTTTGACAGGTTGAACTTCCAGACGGGTTGTTTGTTATATATTTGGAGGAGTCGTAACCGTTTATTGATTGATTGGTCAATTAGCCGCGATCTTATTGTGTCACTCGGAATGTGTTAGAGTAGGGAAATTTACTAAAAAACCAACAGCGTTTTATTGTATACTTTAACAAGGCCAAATTTACTGACAAACAAAATGTCAAATGACGTTAATCTTCCGAATTTTTTCATGTGTTTTCTTTTATTTTTCGAGGGTGAATGTTTCTTAATTTCAATAAAATATAAAATAGGTAGTTCAATTTGAAAAAAGCAGTCTAATCGCTTTTTTAAGAAGCCATCTTAAAAAAGTTAGCCAACGTTTTTTTTATTTAGTTATTTGGACCCATGGCTTTCTATTATGATTTGGAACCTTTTAAAAATTTTGTAATATTTTGTCAATAGGGCGGGCCCGTTGGCAAAAAGAAGCAAGTTTATGCTTTTTTGAAAAGTTATACCGTTAACAGAGGTAAATGAGCATTTGGCCTTCCTCACTGAGGTAAGGCTATAATCCTGCTTTAAAAATGAACTTTTAATTAAAAGCTCCTAGAACCACCTTCATGTATACATATCGACTCAGAATCGAAAACTGAACAAATGTCTGTGTGTGTATGTGTGTGTGTATGTGTGTGTGTATGTGTGTGTATGTATGTATGTGACCAAAATTCTCACTGAGTTTTCTCAGCACTGGCTTAACCGATTTTGATCAAACCGGTCGCATTCGACTTGGTTTATGGTCCCATACATCGCTATTGAATTGTTTGAAGTTTCGATAACTAGTTCAAAAGTTATGTATAAAAATGTGTTTTCACAAATACCCGGATCTCAACTATATGCATGTAAACGATGTCCGGATCCATCATCCGACCCATCGTTGGATAGGTAATTGAAAGGCCTTTCCAAAGAGTCCACAACATTGAAGATCTGGCAACCCTGTCTCGAGTTATGACCACTTAAGTGATATTTATGTACTTTTTTGAAACCGGATCTTACTTAAATGTATGTAAACTATGTCCGGATCCATCATCCGACCCATCGTTGGTTAGGCAATTGAAAGGCCTTTCCAAAGAGTCCAAAACATTGAAGATCTGGCAACCCTGCCTCGAGTTATGACCACTTAAGTGATATTTATGTACTTTTTTTTTAAGCCGGATCTTACTTAAATGTATGTAAACTATGTCCGGATCCATCATTCGACCAATGATTGGTTAGGTAATTGAAAGGCCTTTCCAATGAGTCCAAAACATTGAAGTTCTGGCAACCCTGCCTCGAGTTACGACCACTTAAGTCATATTTATGTACTTTTTTGAAACCGGATCTCACTTAAATGTATGTAAACTATGTCCGGATCCATCATCCGACCCATCGTTGGTTAGGCAATTGAAAGGCCTTTCCAAAGAGTCCAAAACATTGAAGATCTGGCAACCCTGCCTCGAGTTATGACCACTTAAGTGATATTTATGTACTTTTTTTAAGCCGGATCTTACTTAAATGTATGTAAACTATGTCCGGATCCATCATCCGACCAATGGTTGGTTAGGTAATTGAAAGGCCTTTCCAATGAGTCCAAAACATTGAAGTTCTGGCAACCCTGCCTCGAGTTATGACCACATAAGTCATATTTATGTACTTTTTTGAAACCGGATCTCACTTAAATGTATGTAAACTATGTCCGGATCCATCATCCGACCAATGGTTGGTTAGGTAATTGAAAGGACTTTCCAATGAGTCCAATACATTGAAGAACTGAAAACCCTGTATCGAGCTATTACCACATAAGTTATATATTGTGTTCTTTTTTTCTGGATCTAAAAAAATAGCTGAAACCACTCATATAACCCATTAGGGTGTAATATCAAAATCGATTTTTCAGCACAGCAATTTTTCAGTTCCTTTTGGGGTCCTAAACAACTCCCCAAAGTTTGGGAACGATTGGTTTAGTCCTCGCTTTGCGCAAAGCGATTCAATTTTCCATATAAATTTGTATGGGAAAAACCATTTTTTTTTATTTTGTTATTTAAAAAATCCACGTTTCACGCTGTACTAAATCCGGATTCATATTCGTCCTCAAAACTCGTCTAAAACGTGATTTTCGATAAAAAAACACGTTTTAGACGAGTTTTGAACACACTGTATCTTTTTTCAGGAACAAGTTGTCATTTTTTAAAATATAGGTCATTCCTTCTCAAGTTTCCACGTGTCAAAAACAAAGAACCCCAAGTTTGATGACAATTGGGCCACTCCCGCGCCACTGGCTCTCCCACTTTAACGAAAAGTAATCTTTGCGTAAGCAAATTTGAAGATTTTTTGAAATAGAATCCAATGACGTTCTTAAAATTTACGTACAGTGTTGCCAGGTATGAAAGTTTTGCACTTGAATTTTTAAAATGCATTTTTAACTCTTTGGACGAGCACTTACGGGAAAACTGACAATTGCATTCGATTGATGCAAGTTTTCTACATTAAATTCAATCAATCCTCTGGGTAAATTGAATATTTCTTTAGATATCATGTTTTAAAGTTGGAATGTCTTGTATTGCTTACACAGCAAAAAAGGTGTAAATTTGGAAGATGTAATTTTAGAAGGTTGAATATTACTTCTTTTATGATGTAATTTTACCTCAATTTAGACTGAAAATGCGACATTACACCAGAATAGTGGTAAAATTACATATTTTCAGAGTTAAAATTACATATTTTTTCTGACATAAAAGATGTACCTCTTTCTAGATGTAATATAACCATGATTTTTTTCTGTGTAGGAAATATTTTCCTAATAAATTCATTTTCCACAATATATTGCGTTAGAGCACAGTAGGCTTTGAAATTTCAAGAAATATTTGTTTTAAATTTCGAATCGAAAATAAGTGAATGTCCCAAATTATAAATTTGAGGTTTTGTTAATAAACTGTTTCAGGTTTGTTCAAAATTCACGATAAAATTATTTATTCAAGAAATTTCAATTTGTTGAGGCCACCAAAACCAATTTTCTGCGCCTGTTATTGTTTTATCTCGGTTGCATTTTTTTTTATCTCACTATCAATATATTTTATGTAAATCGTTGGATGGGGACCATCCATAAACCACCGACAACTGTCCATACAAATAAAAACTTTTTTTGTATGGAGCGTGGACAATCCCATATCTTCAACCCCCCTAAAGTGTCCACGTGGTTCATGGATGTTCCTATTCCGCTAAATGTACTGTAATTTTTGTAGACGTCCACTGTTTGAAGAACAATGTAGAGCCAATCAATTCTAGTTATACTAATTGAGATAGCAGTTTTTTTTGGTAATATCGTTTTTTATGTTCTTTTCAGAGTTTCAGGAGAGATTTCCATAATTTTGTTTCACCTCTTCTTTTTGGTCGGTGGAAAAAATCGGCTCGCAAAGAATTTAATTTGAGATAATTCTATTGCACTGTTTAGCATATCTCAGTTTTTTGTAAGTTTTCCAAACATAATCGGAACACTTAATTTATCTCTCCTGTAGGAGTGATTTTTTTAATGTTTGATATTAAGTACTGTCCATAAGTGTTTTGATTAGGCACACAGTAAAAAAATGTGTAAATTTGGAAGGTGTAATTTTGGAGGGTTGAATATTACCTCTTTCATGATGTAATGTAACCTCAATTCAGACTGAAAAAGTGACATTACACCAGAAAAGTGGTAAAATTACACGTTTTCTGAGGTAAAATTACACATTTTTCTGTACCCCTTCCAGATGTAATATTACAATGATTTTTTTTACTGTGTCATATTTTTTTAGCTTTTGTGATGAAATTTGAATAAACATTTGAGAACAATCTTTTTTTTATCAAATGATGTATGTTTGTAAACTGGATGAATATTCAAGTTAATTAAGTTTTGTTTTTATATTTTTAATTTGCTTAATAATAAACTTTGAATACCTATTGAAAAAAAACGAAGTTGACTTTATAGCTGTCGGCCACCATTGCTAGTACCAACCACTAGTGTCTTCCTTTTTATCTACAAGGACTTCGCCGCCCTGGGCTCCTAAGTGTATGAAAGTATGGCACGGAGCGACGGCGCCGAATACCCATATTTACACAAAGAATTTGAGAGCGCCCGCCGCGGCATTCGAACCGGCGACCTCTGGATTGTGAGTCCAGTGCGCGGTCCGATTGATCCACACGGGCGGGACCTATTACAAATCTAAAAAATACCGCGTCGAATTCTAAACCAAGCTTCCACTTTCGAAACCCGTCAGGTTTGATTCATCAAAAGACACCCCAAATGTTTGCACCGGGTTAACACTGTCACCAAACCGGGTATGCAAACCAGGAAACAGGTTTCGAGCCGCGCCGAGAAACCTCCACCGATCATCTCGGAGACATAAAATTTGAGTATATATTCGCATTTCTCGGCGCTGACTCGGAGGCGAAGCGGGGGGGAAAACCTGACCATTTTTTGATCGGCGACCATTCACAGGCAAAAATATTTATATGTCAAGCTCGAAGAATGAAGAGATGATGAAACTTTTGAAACAAATATTTGCGCCCGAGCTTGTCGTTTTCCTCCATGCTGGTTGAGGGGTTATGTTTACTTTGAGTGTCGCACACCTCGCGACGGTGTTGCGCAGCTGTGTTTCAGCATAAATGGTTTCGATTTGGACCGTTCGGCTCTGTTATGTTAGAAGCTTGGGAACGCTGTGACTCATGAGCGCTGGCTTGTTGGTTTCCTGATCAATCGAAATGATCATGACTTCATGAGGTTATGAAGTTGTTTTTGTTTTGGGTTTCGCATTCCCTGGGGAAGATTCAATGCAGATCAACAAGGTAGTGCATCCTAACCTCGAAAGCACCAAACCTTGACATCGTAAATCTTCCGTTTTCTACCCTCCCAGCTCCAGTTACATCGACACGCTGACCTTCACGTGACGCTCTGCTTTGCTCTAATAAATAATTCAGAGAGGTATACTACTGGGAAAGTCCCACGTTCCCAGGCGGCCGTAGCACGTGTCCGACAATGCCCACCTTTGGGGACCTCTCGCTCGCTCCAGTTATTGTTATTGCCGTTGAAGTCGTTAACGAGGTCTGTAACTGTACGAGAGTGAGAGTTGTTTTCGAAAACAAAAGTCGCCCAATGCGGCACTTTGTATGCTCCGGCGGTGGCCGGACCGGACTTGGTGTATGTTCCCGACAAGTGTCGCGGGTGAGTGCACTTAATCTACCGTGTTCCGGCTTGCGCCGAAAGATTCACTTTTCATTTCTTCGAAAAGTTTCGCTACTGCATTCAGCGCGGACTCGTAGGTGTGGCACTGTTTGGAGAATCGGTACAGTCGGTACTCGTAGAGTACAGACGGGAGATCTGTGGAGTAGCGATACCGGAGTGGGGGGTAGGACTGTTGGCCATTGACCGGTAGCTGATGATCTTCGGGTAGTCAGGTAGTCCGCGTGAACAAGATACTAATCTCTCGATTGGCAAGTGTGTATTTCAAGTGAATTTCAAGCACGACCCGCGCTGCAGAAGGGAATTAGTATGCAAAGCACGACCCTTGAACAAGCCTTTCTCTCGACGCTGAGGACGTTCACACTTCTGGCTGCTGGACCAGTAAGGTGGTCTTAAGATTTTTAAATTTTAGTCGATCTCATGAACCACCCTACTAGCATATTTTGACAGGCCAAGACGAAGGACATTCATCTAGCCAAGCGGCCACGTCATACCTGTGACGGTATCGCCATAATAAGATCTGACAAATTTCTCGCGTGGTCGATTCTTTGCCAGCCAATTACGTTGGCGGCGTGAGAAAACGCTTTGCATAATCGACACGACACGGTCAGGTGGCCCGTCCCCACGGGTTGGCCCCCTCCTAACGGTGACCACCAAAAACCGGGTCCCAAATACCCCCTCGAGGGCACTAGCTCGCGCAAATAAATCGAAATAAAATAATACAAGGTGAAACTTCAAGTTGAAAAACGTGTATAAATAATATGACAATAAATATCAAGCGAAAACGCAACCAAATGCAAGAAATGAATAAGAAACCCCAAAGGAAACAAGTCAATGGCCCCTTGGGTTCGGCTCGCACACACGTTTCAACGTTTATGTTGGTTGGTCCTACTCAGTATGGGTGACTGGACAGGTAAGACCCCACGTCGGAGGGAAATCGTGGCGTTGCGAATTGGTGTGCTGAATGACACATCAAAAACAATCAATACTGATTTCTTTTGTAGTGCAATTGCTGTGCACGTGGCGTTTGTGTAGCGTGCATTAGCTTGCTTACTGAAAACCAACACAATATATCAATCCTTCTTGTATTAGCAGTGAATTCCTTGGATGACCAAGGACATTCCGAAGAATCCATAAAGTAGTCTACCGTACTAAGTGAGACTTTGTGAATAACCTCCGAGATCAAAACCCGCCTACCTTTTGATTGTTATGGCGGTAGACACCACCGAGGTGAAAACATGCCTACCTCTTGATAGGTTTGAACTTCGGGAAGTCCTTGGATGACCTAGGACAGGGGTGCCCAAAGTATGGCCCGCGGGCCAAACGTGGCCCGCGAGGTGATATTTTGTGGCCCGCGGACCCATTTTCAATGATCATGTAAAATGGCCCGTTGACCACTTGTAAAGTGATTTTATAGTTTTTCAAAATAAATATTGGTTATTTTAAGCTTTTATATGCTAATCTTTTTTATTTTTTTGTTAATAAAATTAACTTATGATTTATCAATATTTTGATCACCACTTTAGGATACAAATAATTTGTTCATAATATTTTATAATTGAAACAATTTCACACGTGTCAATGTGAGTGAAACTAGTAAATATCGTCTAAACTTTCATCAAACATTTTTAGAAATATCAAAAAAACGTTCAAGTTTGACTTAGGTAGAATTCTGCAATAGTTTCAAAAATAAAAGTTTTCTTTAATAATTTGCAAGCCATATTGACCCTTTTACGAACTGACCCTCAAACTTGCATTGCACTTCCTTAGGGATTCGAACTCATTACAGTTAGATAACGAATCTGATTGACTATCAACTGATTCAGGCAGACAAAATGTGGAAATCAGTGGATCAAGTTTGTTGCAAATATTTTACAAATCTTTTGTCGATCAACCCACCTCTCCCCCATTATTAAAAAATGGCTCGAAAAACCAGGAGCAAAAATATATTTTCAAAAAACTTCAAAACTTTAAAAAAATATTTAAGTGCAATCAGCTGAAATAAATCAAATGTGCATTCCTTTGCATTTAAACTCATTTGAGCATGTTTGGGTTTATTAAAATCAATTTGAATTTTAGTGAATTTTCGACTAGATTTTCGATGAAATAAATAAATGATGTTTCGCTTTTTTTGAAAATAATGATTGCAGGTTAACTATACGGAAGCTTAAAACATTTTCTAAAAGTTTTTTTTCATTGAAATATTGAAATTCTGGATCTCAACGATTTTTCATTAGCCACACTTAACTTATAGAAGAATTGTTCAACATGTGATGTCACCACCATTTTCGAAATATAAAAACAAAACTATATTTTTTTTGAAAACGCAAGTACATTCAGCTAAGAACTTTTTTTTCAAATACCAGAAACAACAATATCGATAGAAACTCGTTATTTTGTGGTTTCTATTATTTTGAAAAGGCATTTTTTTTAAATAACAGAAATGTAATCTTTTACATAAAAATAACGTAATTTATTTTTTTAATAACCTTTTTTGTAAATTTGGCCCGCAAGCTCATTAGAGCTTCAAATTTGGCCCGGCCTCCAAAAACTTTGAGCACCCCTGACCTAGGACATTCCAAAGCATCAACACAATGGTCTTCCATACGCACTGAAGCTTTGTAAGTATAGTCCGGGATCAAAAAGCGTCACCTCTGATTTGTAATAGTGACAGACACACAGTTCTTAACTCCTTGGAGTTCTAGGCTGTGTAAGGAAATCCCAATTTATCCGCAAATTGGTCTGCCATACTCACTTTGGTTATGTGAGTATTCTCTGAGCTTGCTTGTTATGACGGTAGCAGCGATGGAATAATCATCATCAAAAGAAAATCTCTGGACGTTAATCAAGAGAAATAATCCGAAAGTAGCATAGCTCTCCTCTCTCGCGCACGAAAGATCGGTAAAAGAATCTATAAAAAATCATCACCTTGATTATTCGGCGTAACATCTTTTTGCCTTCCTCACCTTACTGAGGAAAGGCTATAAAATCACTTGAAACATGAAATTCTTAATCTGACTTCCTAGACCTACCTTCATGTATACCTATCGACTCAGAATCAAATTCTGAGCAAATGTATGTGTGTGTGGTGGGATGTTGATCAAAAAAATTTGCACTGGGTTATCACGGCACTGGCTGATCCGATTTGGACCGTTTTGGTCTCATTCGATCCGTCTTGAGGTCCCATATGTCGCTATTGAAAATTACGAAGTTTAGTTGAGTACTTTAATAGTTATGCTAAAAAAACGATACTAACAAAAGTCCGGAAGATTGTAAAAAGGGTGGTTTTTGTAAGAAACCCCGTCATGTTATACATTTTTAGAAAGATATTCGAAAGACCTTTTCAACGAGTTCAAAAGAATGAAGATCTGACGACCCTATCAAAAGTTATAAGCACTTAAGTGTTATTTATGAACTTTTAAGAGGCCGGATCTCATATATTTCGATGAAAACGTTGTCCGGATCTATCATGCGACTTGTCGTTGAATATGTAATCAAAAGACCTTTCCAACGAGTTCAAGGGATTGCAGATCCTACAAGACAACCCTATCGAAAGTTATAAGCACTTAAGTGTTATTTATGAACTTTTTAGAGGCCGGATCTCATATATTTCGATGAAAACGTTATCCGGATCTATCATGCGACTTGTCGTTGAATAAATAATCAAAAGAACGTTGTCCGGATCTATCATGCGACCTATCTTTGGATAGGCAATCAAAAGACCTTTACAACGAGTTCAAAAGATTGAAGATCTGTCAATCCTATCAAAAGTTATTAGCACGTAAGTGCCCTGAATTATGAAGATCTGACTACCCAATCTGATGGTATGAATAATGAATCAAGTTTATAGAACACTGAAAGGTCCACCTTTTTGTATCTATTTTGGATAGCATTACCGACATCGTCGGCATTGCCCTCTAAATATGAGGAAGGCACCAACCACCTAAGGGTGGATTAAGTAACGTTTAACTCCTACACTTGCAAGTGTAACGTCACACGTCGAAAAATGACCTGTCACATTTTGTAGATGGGCAATGTGTGTAAAAAACTGAAATAAATATTATTAAGAAGTGCTGACAAGGAAATTTACAAAAAATCATCAACAGATTGATTTTCTTGGAGAACTTCGGGAGCGATTTTCTTTTGCGTGATTTGCCTCCTCTCTCTTTCGCGGGTGAAGAAAGTTCGCAAGCGAATTTGATTTTTTTTTGCGATTATTCCATCCCTGGACGGTAGACACACAGATATTAACTCCAAAGATTCATACACGGAGAAAAAAGAGTTCTCAAAATCGTGAACAAGCGTTCATGAAATTAGGAACCACGAATAAAGTGTTTTTCAAAAACGTACCATGGCGTTTGAACATTTTGTTCGTGGTTCCCATTTTCATGAACGCTTTTTCACGATTTACGGAACTCATTTTTTCCGTGTAGAATGTCCTAGGACATTCCAAATCACCAAATCACCAAAATAGTCAAACAGTTCCGTGGTCAAAACTCGCCTAACTTTTTGATTGTTATGACGGTTGATGCATAGATCTGAACATCAGGAAGTCTCTGGATGACCTAGGTCCTATGATCTTCCAAAGCATGAACAAAGTAGTCCACCATATTCAGTGAGGCACTGCAAGTTTTCTTCGGTGCCAAAATCTGCCTACCTCAAGCATGTTTCGGCGGTTTACACACAGATCTGAACTCCAAGGAGTTCTTGAAATACCTTAGATATCTCAAAGCATCGTCGTCGTGCTATCTTGTCGCACCCGCCATTTCGACGTTCCGAGAAAAACGCGTTTTAATGTTTGACCTTGAATAAACAAAAACGAAACCACGTAATGTAAACAATAACAAACATGTTTTGTTTGGCTGACCATTATGTGCATTGTCCTGAAGTTTGGTTGAATTTGGTTGCTGGAGTCCCGAGTTATAATTACAAGTGTTTACGGTAGTCGAACATGTACGTGCGTCAAACGCGTTCTGACCTGAAATCCCTTTGGCCAGTTGTCGCTCTTACATCAATTTACAGGGAGTGACAAGATAGCACGACAAGATTAAAACTACTTTCATATGGAAAGTGAAAAAAAAAATCGGAGCTTTTTTGGTTTTCATTGAATATCTCAGGATTGACATCGAATTTTAGGGATCTGTGAAGGTCAAAAGATGAGGCATTGTGAGCTGCACAAAATGGTGTTCTTAACTCAATTTGGCCCAAAATGCACGTACGACAAGTTAGCACGACGGACGATATGAGTATGTTTTAGGGTTGACAGCAACCGACCTCTTGCTTGTTACGGCGGTAGAATTAAGGATCTCATCGCCAGACTTCCTTCGGGATGACCTATATTAGGAATCTAGTACAAAATCAGGGCAGTGCGATGCATTTCAATCATAACTTGTTCACACCACCTGGGTAACATGCCACACCTGATCCGGATTCCCGCATGCCATCCAATCATTTCATAATTCCTAGCAATTTCCTCCGCAATAAATTCCTCCCTCGTCTCGATCTTCCCGATCCTCCGCGGTTAACGCGATCATCACGATGTACGTTTGTTGTTGAACCACAACAACCGACCTATCCAACAAGCCGCTCTGCTTGTTATTGCAATTATTGGCAGATGGAATTGAGTGTGTGGGGTACGACCAACGAAGAGAGGGAGAACTCCAAGGTCCGAACCTGCCGCTCCAACCGGTCTAACCCAGTTTCCCAGATTTGTACTCCTCTTCTTCGCGCCGTTGGATCACCTAGTTGTGCCAAGGCGCGCGCGCTCCCGCAAACCAGCTGGAACCGATTTACTTGTTAACTTACTTTTGGGGCTCTTCGTGGACCACAGCTGATGTCGGTTTGTTCGGGGGAGGACGTTAAGGTCTACGGCATGATTGTGTTAAATGCTAATGGATCTCCCGGGGTAATTCGATAACGCGCGATACATTGCAATGGAGGGGGAAATTAACTTAATGTTGTTTTTTTTCGGGCCGGTGTGGGTGGCTAAGCGGACTTGAGGAAAGTGAGAGTTTACACCAGGTCTTGGGAGATTTGGACTCGCAGTCACCTCCCAGGTAGACGAAACTTCACGCCTTTTGCTATCGCTTCAAACTGGAGAAAACCGGTGTGACTTATCGAAATCCAGCCGGTTTGACATTTCTCAGCTATACCGCACCGGAAGACCACACAGCAAAAAATTGTGTAAAAATGGAAGCTTTAAAATGGAATGTTGAAAAAAGGAATGTGTAATTTTACATCTGTTTTAGACGAATTGCTGCTGAAAATTGAACCTAACACATTTTACTCTTAAAATGTTTATTATTTCGACGGAAGGTGCAATTTTTCGTCGTTTATGATGCAATATTGCACACAATAGTTTTCGCACCTCAACTTCGGAAGACAGCAAATTTTACAACTGTCAAAAGTTGTTGTTGTGAATGTTGCAGGAAGTTGCTGGTCGTCGCGTCCGGGTGTTTTTGCCGCTCCGGCGTGGCAGATTCCGTCGCCGTCGTCTGCTTTTGAAGTGTGCGTGTGTGTCCGTGTCCGCTTCTTCTGGGCCACTTGGAAAAAGTTGCCGGTGCGGTCCGAGAGTTTGTGCAGTTCGGGAATCGTGGCAAATTCCGTGGCCATCGTCTTGAGCGTGTATGTTTGTTTTTGTGCAGCAGCTGGTTTAGTTGGAGGAAGTTGCCGGTCGTCGCGTCCGGGAGTTTAGGACGCTCGGGATCCGTGACAGATTCCGTCGTGTGCGTGTGTGCGAATGTTGGTGCTTCTTCTTGTCCAGTGGGAGGAAGTTGACGGTCGCCGCGTCCGGGAGTTTGTTTCGCGATTCGTGACAGATTCCGTCGTGTACGTGTGTGTGAATGTTGGTGCATTCTTCTGGACCACTTGGAGGAAGTTGCCGTCCGGGAGTTCGTTCCGCTCTGTGTTCGTGACAGATTACGTCGTGTGCGAGTGTTCGAATGTTGGTGCTTCTTCTGGTCAAGTTGGAGGAAGCTGCCGGTCGTCGCGTCCGGGAGTTTGGGACGCTCGAGCAAACAATAATCGTGGCAGATTCCGCGGCCGTCGTCGTGTGCGTGTGTATTCGTGTGTTTTGGTGCTTCTTCTGATCCAGTTGGAGGGAGTTGCCGATCGCCGCGCCCTGGAGTTCGGGCCGTCCGGGAGTTAAGGACGCTCCGGCGTTCAACATTCGTGGCAGATTTCGTCGCCGTCGTTTGCATTAGAAGTGGGTACGTGTGTGTGCGTGTTTTGGTGCTTCTCAGGACCACTTGGAGGAAGTTGCCAGTCGTCGCGTCCGAAAGTTGAACACATTCGTGGCAGATTCCGTCGATTGGCATCACAACCGGTGACAACTCGACGATCATTCTGTCCACCAAAAATCGAGGACAACGAGGACTTAGATAAGTTTTTTTTTTCTTTTGAACATGACACTTTGTTAAAAAATTTGTAATTTTTCAGGTGAATATACCAAGTGTGATGATATCTCATGGAACTTGACTGCTGCTTGCATCATTTTGTTTTGGTAAGTAATTTTCACTATTTAGTTTTTGTTTTTTCTTCTTTTTAGTCACTTAACTGTTATCTGGGTAAATCGGGACAAAACAATTCATTCATAATTCTCGTTTGCTTTCATGAATTTTAGAATTTTAGAATTTTAGAATTTTAGAATTTTAGAATTTTAGAATTTTAGAATTTTAGAATTTTAGAATTTTAGAATTTTAGAATTTTAGAATTTTAGAATTTTAGAATTTTAGAATTTTAGAATTTTAGAATTTTAGAATTTTAGAATTTTAGAATTTTAGAATTTTAGAATTTTAGAATTTTAGAATTTTAGAATTTTAGAATTTTAGAATTTTAGAATTTTAGAATTTTAGAATTTTAGAATTTTAGAATTTTAGAATTTTAGAATTTTAGAATTTTAGAATTTTAGAATTTTAGAATTTTAGAATTTTAGAATTTTAGAATTTTAGACACAGTTTTTCTTGTATGAGTTATCCCCACCCGACCTTCCTTTATGAAAAACAAAAACATAAAAAAAGGAAATAAGAATTTGATTTTAGTAAAATTGTAATAACTGAAATTACCAATGGGATCGGTCTATGAATTATGTTTTGGCCTAATTTGATTTCCAGCTGAATTATATTTTTCAAAACATTGATTTGTAATAAATGGCCATTTTAAAAAAATCGGAGTTTGGAGGCCTGTACTGAGCTCCAAATTACTAAAAACATAATTTTTATGCTGCAAAAAATATTATTGGCCGAAGTGCCTCAAAAATCTATTAAAAATAAATTCAAACATTTCGGAAGAAAATTAATAATTTGGTACTATAACAACTTCTAAAAAATTTATGTTTTTGCACCCAAAGCAAAAAAATAAAAATATATTTTAGTTCCTAATAATATTTTCTCGGCTCGGCGTCACCCATCTTGTACCACGCCACCGGCCTCCTTCATACAAAAGTGGTTCCCGGATGTCCGATCATAAATTGGGTCAGCTAGGTCAACAAACTGATTTCGTTGCATTCAACCGCTCATTTCGTTGAGCACTCCGATGACCACCGGTGCGGTCCCGGATCACAACTGCGTCGTCGTTTGCCCCACTGCAAATGAGAAAAACAAGAATCGTCTCAGCTGCAGCCATGGTGGCCAATGGAACCTGTCCGAACGGAACCTAAATCTTCCGCCACCGCCGCTCCTGGACCAGATACGCAAGTCCTTGCTGAAAAAACAACAGGACGGCGTTGATGAGGGCAAAAATCAAAATAAAAGATTATTTGAAACATGGCTTATTTATGTTTTCCACAGGAAATGACAGTTCGATATCTATCCTTCCAACTCAGCAGATAATGACTAAAATTACACATTTTTAGATATAATTTTCCACATTCATAGGTAATTTTCGTCATTTTCCGGGGTAATTTTGCACCTTATATGTGGTAAATTTTCATCATATATGAGGTAATTTTACACATTTTTAGAGGTAAAATTAAACCTTTTTTCTGACATAAAAGATGTACCCCTTCCCAGATGTAATATTACCACGTTTTTTTTTTCTGTGCACCTGCTGGCGTCATCTTCTTCGAAGGGTACCCACGGGTTTGGTAGCCGCAACCGGACCACGGGATCAACATGGTGCATCGATAGTGATCGATGGGGGTCGGCTGGGGGTAACCCTCAACGTCGGACCATATTGGATCCTGCGAGTTGAACCGCTTTATGTTTCACAACACACTCACCGCACGAGGAGGCTAATGACCGACGGCCGCGACACAACAATACGGTTAAGGGGCGGTATCGACGTGTGGGCACTTTCCCTTAACTCGAAAAAAAACTTTCCGATCATTCATTCAATTTGCCGGACCGCGGTCAATTACGGATCGTCCGAGTTGGTATCTCTCGTCGAGTACCGATCTCGAATGTGGAGTACAAATTTGAGTACCTCCGCACGTAAGACAACTCTCGATAGCGATCAATTCAGCAATTAGTGAGACTATGGTCGCTTAAGTGATTTAGCGAAAGCAATCGAGACGAACTTCGAGATGAGTTGATTGAAAACTTTCGAAATCGGTCCAACATCGGTAGAACAATAAACAGGGCCGTTGAGGTAGAGTCGGAACCGGAGTCGGTGTAACATAACCTCAAAAAAACCTGTCATTGCCCAACGCCGATTTCTCCCTCAGTGCCCAATTTGTCATACCTAACCTCACACTTGCACAACGCTTAACGTATTGTTCAAACATTACCAGAAATAGCAAACAATTAGTGGTCACATTTTCGGCACCGCCCCGACCAGTTAGGGTACATGTTCCGAAGGAGTGCCAAATTCAACTTTCTTCGCCGTCAGTTCCTTCAACCTCAACGTACGTTTGTTTACATTTTTGGCCGTTGAAGACTTGCGCGGCTATTGCGCGAACGGTGACTTCACCGGCTGCACGTTTTATGGGCACGTAGACGACCAAGAGACCCTAGGAGCCGTCATTCTTTGGGCTCCGGCGGAGGAAGTCACAGCACAATGCATGACTAGGTTTCTAATCAATTACAGCAACTAAACAGCATGAAAGCATTTAATTACGGTGCTAGGGGGGTTGCAGTTCGTTGCCGTTGTGGCATCTTGGTGTATGGTTTTTTAGGGTAAACAAATAAACGAAAACAATGGCATTTTGACAGTTTTGAAGGATGAAACTTCTTAAAAAAGAAATATTGTCCGTTTCTCTCAAAGGTATACGCCGCGCGGCATTTCAGACTTTGCCATAGACAGTGTTGCCAGCAATTTTCTGCACTTTTGGTGCAATGAAAAACATACCTGGCAACAATGCCAGGCGATTTAAAGAAGAATATCAACAAAAACAAAGCGCGCAGTATGGGATTTGACAGCGCGCATTTGCCGAAAGTGCTGGTTTGCCGCGTGTCTTTTTCGGGAATACGCGCAATAATTGCGTGTTTATGTATGACGTGTGTCAAGATGTGCAGGATACCCGATGACCGGCAGCGAAATTATGCAAACTTTATCTATTCATAATTTCGCTGCCGGCAGGTGGTTATTGGATTGGTCTACAGACACTCAATATGTCAAGATGTAAAGGTAGGTGTGTTTCAGTTTAGTTCAAAACTAACGTGTGACAAGAAAGCACCACGGCGTCGATGTCGTCGCAGTTACGAAATGGTAGTTTTAGTGCTGTTTGTTTTGATTATGATAGTTGGTGCTACTGCTGCTGCTGCTGCTGCTGCTGCTGCTGGTACTTACAGACTTGGGCGTTCAAATTTGTACTTGCAAGGTGGTCCACTTACCTGGAGGAGAAAGAAAGAGAAGGAATAAGTGTTAGTTTGTAGCGCGAATCGATAGTTACGTAATTATTGGAACAATTTTAGAGATATAATCGCGGAAAATCGATACCCTCCCGTTAATCCGAAATCGATGCCGTTTTGTTGCGAACTTCAGCGCGAGTAATAGATCGTTTCTCGTATCTAAAGCTTGATCTAAAGTGAAACGCACTATCGCACTTATAAATAATTCTGCTAAATACTCGCTTCGATTTATGATCTGATCTATAGAGATTAAATGGGGTGCAACAATGCAAAAGGTTTTAATCAGGAAAAAAAACATTTGACAGCTTTTGCCCATTTTCATTGTTGTGTATATAACCAATTCAGTATTTTTAGGCCGGCTACGAAATTATGACAAAATAAAATCCGAATCAAACTTGAGTTTTCTGATACAGTTGTTTTCAACGGCCCATTTGAATTGTTACACCCTAAAATTTCGATCTTAGCGCCAAGATCTAGTTGAACTGACCACAACTCCTGGAGTTTCCTCTTCTACAGACTCCACGCGTCGACAGAGATATAAGTAATGATAATAATTTTATGGTGCCACTTGGCGCCCCCCATCACCGCTCCTCCTTTCACGGTCTGAAAGGCTGCCAAGTGGTGCCAGATTTATACTACCGGTCGCCATAAATCTACGTCCGACGGAATGTATGTCTTGGCGTAAAAAGTTTAAATTTCGCGCTCGATGCGTGTAACGTTTTATTGCGATTGGATGGAGGTTTATGGCGCTGCTTTCTTCGCGAACTTTGCGCATAATTATACCACATTATACCGGTGTTTATTTTTGGAACGGAATGTTAAAACCATAAGCGACTTCGGTTTTGTAATGTTTTTTTTAGCTTTTTCAGTGATTTATTCTAAAATCAATATTTTTGTATATTCTGAAACTAATTTGCATTCGATTTTAAATTAGCAAACAATATGAAAAAGGTTTTTTTTATTCGTCCGTAGGTGGCATTTTCCTTTAAAATGTCATTCCAGGGTTGCAAGTGCATCAAACATTATGAAACAGATGAAAAGGTTTGACTAAATTTATTCAAAAGTAACTACATGTTATGCTAATTTCATTTGAGTTCTCATAACTTTTGACAGTGTTGCTAGATTTTATGTGCTTATTTCTTTGAGTAATTTTACAGAGCAACTCCTGATCTTTTGATTAAACTTTTTTTGTTGAAAATATTGAAATGGACCCTGACATTTCAAAAATCCAAAAATCTATTCTTGGAGACTTTTTTAAATGCTTTCTTGTAATGAGTTAAGTTAACTAAAACCATATGAGTATGAATTAGGGTCAAAATCCATCGACCTTTCGCTTGTTACGACGGTAGACCCACAGATCTTTCCATAGATACAAATTTGAATTACTTCCATGTAATGGCCATTTCGATGGATACCCAAAAAGTGACCATTATTCAATTTTCCTTCATACTTATGCTGACTGGCAGCACTGCAATCATATCTGATGTTACGAAACGGAGCATTTTGACCGCAGGACTGACACTGAACTGAAAGTGAAATGTTATAAAGATATCGGCATAAAAAAAAATCTACAGCACCAGCATAACATTGTGGGTCGACTCCCTCGAGATACCCCCGAGATGAAAGTGAAAATATAGCAAAGGTAACCTACAACACCAACCGCCAACAATCGATATGGGTGTGTTCACAATGCCCCAAGTACTGCTGCAGGAACTGTTGTTGCGAGTTAAACAGCCGTAAAGTTCTACAGAAAGGCTAAACTTTGACGCGTGCGTTGAAATAATCGCAGTCCACTCACTTTCGCGCGAACATTTCATGTTAACCGTTTCTGAGGTTTAGAAGGTATACAATTACGGGTTGGAGGTCAAAACGCAGTCTTTTTCTAAGCTCTACTGAAAGGTTATCGGCCACTCGGCAAAGCTAACCGTTTTGTACCCAATTACTGGCTTCAATAAATCAACTCAATTTCGCTTAAAAACCAGTTCACCCCATACAATTACAACGATCAATTTAATAACGCACTAAAAGCAGTCGGCCAGCGGGAGCCTCACTATCGGCACGACCAAATCACCCACCACTAATTGTTACAAATGAAGCCAACTTTCCCCTCCCAGGTGAGGAGGCACGTGCTCTCGAAGCGTGATTTATCAAAACCACAAAATGCGGCGGCTGCTGGTCGTAAACAAAGTTTTCGTGAGATGGATAACAAGCTAAGCGGTTTAGTGGTCAGCTGGTGAGGAATCAACTAGCCTGAAGGTAGTGGGGGAGAGAAATTTGGTGAAAAAAAACCGAGTGCTGTACAAACTAGGTACCCAGTTGAAAACAAAATTAACAAAAAAGTTGATGGCTCTAAATGGATCTAACAAAATATAGGCTATTAAAATATTCAACTTCAAATATTCGATAAGGTTCAATTTAAAATTAAATTTAAAGACTCTATCCAGGAAAGTTTAAAATATATTTCTAGTATTTCATTTTTTGAAAAAAATTCAAATTTGAGCACTTTTTAGGGTCAATAAATTGTGAACAACACACAAAAAAAAATATTTACGAATATTTGCACGTCATTAAATATTTAAATTTAAATGCAATTTGATGTAAATTTGCAACAAATTATACGTAAAAACATGATTTTACGTGTGATTCAACCGTTTACGTCAAATCTCAAGTTTACATCAACTGAGTTTACATCTGATTCATTTTTCCGTGTCGAGTAAATTCACATTTTTTTCTGTGAATAACGTTGCGACAAAACGTTGAGGTACTGCTTAAAAAAATGTTTTTACGCGTACCCAAAATCCAAAAAAAAAATCACACAAAATCAAACGAAAGTACACAAAATCACAGAAAATCACAAAAAATCACACAAAATCACACAAAATCACACAAAATCAAACAAAATCACACAAAATCATACAACATCACATAAAATCACACAAAATTACACAAAATCACATAAACTTACACAAAATCACACAAAATCACACAGAATAACACAAATTCACACAAAACCACACAAAGTCTTCGGAGAGTTATTTCAATTACTCATTCAATGATAAATTAAGTGTAGGTCTGGAAGTCAATTCAGTCCAAAGTAACTACATGAGTGTTGCCAGATCTTATGTTCTTATTTCTTTAAGTGATTTTATAGAACACTTCACTACGAAATTTGGTTTATTTGGTTTTATGATAATTACAAAAATATTGTTACAATCACAAGTTCTTTCCAACAAACAAGATATAAAATTTTTCAAATTTGTGCACTTTTTAGGGTCAATAACTTGTGAACAATAACGTTGCGACATAACGTTGAAGTTCTTTTCTCACAAAATCACACAGAATCACACAAAATTACACAAAATCACACAAAACCACATAAAATCACACAAAATCACACAAAATCACACAAAATCACACAAAATCACACAAAATCACACAAAATCACACAAAATCACACAGAATCACACAAAATCACACAAAATCACACAAAATCACACAAAATCACACAAAATCACACAAAATCACACAAAATCACACAAAATCACACAAAATCACACAAAATCACACAAACTCACACAAAATCTCACAAAATCACACAAAATCACACAAAACCACATAAAATCAAACAAAATCACACAAAATCACACAAAATCACACAAAATCACACAAAATTACACAAAATCACACAAAATCACACAAAATCACACAAAATCACACAAAATCACACAAAATCACACAAAATCACACAAAATCACACAAAATCACACAAAACCACACAAAATCACACAAAATAATACAAAATCACACAAAATAACACAAAATCACACAAAATCACACAAACTCACACAAAATCTCACAAAAATACACAAAATCAACACATTTATTTTATATACTGTCAACTGTGGCAAATCGGAACAAAAGTTGGAATAGGAACTGTATGCTAACTAGCATTTCAAAGCTTCAAATTTGGAAATAAATAAACAAATTTGGTTGATCTATGTCTGTTCTAATCTAAAATACAAATTCATTACCTTAATTTTATTTGAATTCTGAGTTGAAAATGATTTAATATAACCAATTTGACGATTCATTTACCATCGCCAAAACCATCCCTCTCTATTACATCATAAACAACCTTTCTTTAATTATCTCAGCATGTGGTACTTCTCTGATTTATCTTCATAAATTAAAATCGCTACCCACGGTGTCTTCAGCGAGCGCAATCAGATGACAGTAATTTTCACTTTTCGCACCGGAATGCCGGCATTTCGGTCGAAATTGTTAGCTTGAGTTCCATTCAACAGCCAGCCAGCCCAGCTGATCCGGGGCCCGTAATTAGCTCAACAACTTTTCTCACTGGCGTCCAATTTTCACGATCGCGCGGAGACTGGGGAGGGAAAAGACCCCCCTGTCAAGCGGAAAATCGAAATCAACAATTAACTTCATTAAACTGCAACAAACTACCCTTTCCCCGTCGCAACCCCCATCGTCTCCGCCCTTTTAACGTAACAAAAACAAAATCAGCGAAAAAACCTTGCTAAAAAGAACACGATATAATCGTGCGCTAATTTATCGAAATGTGAAAAACGCCAAAATGAAGCGCAAGCACGCAAACGCCTTTTCTCCGGGTTCGAACCGATTTTCCACCGCGGTTTCTTGGCAGATTAGGTTGTGGAACTGCCTTTATGTTGCACCGCGTTTGCATAGGAAGAGTGGCTGGTGAAGTTATGTGCGCGATTTCGTTCCACGATGACGAGCTTGGCATTCAACTGCCAATCACATGCCCGCCGGTGAAATGATAAGTGCAAGATTGTAACGGGGACCTTAGCAAAAGGTGTTTGAACCAACAATAACAGGGCTTGTTAAAGACTTTTTGTTTTTTAAACTTTGCAGTTTTTTCATAACTAAAAATGTAAAAAAAAATAAAAAAAGATAAAGTTTGAAAAATAAATCGCAGTTTAAAGAACATGTTTTGTTAATTATCAAACATTCTTAGGTTTAAGCTTCATGCTGTCTATGAAATATGAAAACAAAGCAGCAATTAAAATCTTTGAAAATATCTGTGCTAGTTATTCATTTTTCTAACAAACTGTGTTCTTTTTCACCGATTCCCTCTACTCGGGGTCTCTCAGAAAGTGAAATAGATGGTTATGCTCTCGGTGATGTTGAGGGGCTTCTGGCGCCTCCAATCTCAACGAGAGTGAGAGTGAGTATTGGGAGCTGGCGGGCTGAGCCAACCGTATGGGGTGGGCAGGTACAGTTGGGCGTTTCATGAACGAGTGAAGAGGCGGGCGGAAGGCTTATTAAAATGTGTTGAACTGTACCTCGAGTAGTCACACGTGGAAAAAAGAGGTAGCAATTTGAATGGTGCAATCGGGTTGGGTGGAAAATATCCGGAAACAATTTTATTAGTTTTGACTGAAATTATTTGTTTTGTTAGTTTTGACTGAAATTATGACAATTCCTCAAAAAAATTCAGGAAAATTAAAAATTCAAGAAATTCCTCCCTCGATCCGGAAGCTATTCGTCAGCCATTTATTCCACCTCATCAAGCCCGTTATTGTTGTCGATAGAATCATTGGCGGCGAGAAGGGCTCCATTAGCTTCAATATACGTTCTGTTGACCGGGCAGTGCGAGTAGACATCAAAGAAGCTACTCGTTAAAGGGGGCCAACAACAGAAATTTGCTCCATCACGAGGGAGTCGCAATTTCATTGGTTTCGGTGGAGCACGCGAGAGCCCTTAAGAAGGTAGAGTTCTTGACAGAGCTGTTTGGAAGTATGGGGATAACTCTGATATTTTCAGAGAGATTTATACTTGACTTGATGATTGTAGTGAATGAGTGTGGCCGAGAAGAGAGAGAGAGAGTGAGACGAGAGAGTTCGTGAATCGAAATTAGAGAGCAAGAGATATCAGGTCAAGCGAGAGAAGCGTTGAAGATGTGTGCGTGAGGAAACGAGAAAGAAAGCAGTCGTGTGTTTTGCTTGGACTTGAAATGACGTGTTGTTATTCCTGATCCGTAATATTGTGAAATTAAATGTAAAATCGGGCTTCAGTCACGACATTGGCGCAGTAAAAGCTCCCGCCGCGGTCTTCGTACATTTTTTTTCTTTTGTTTTGTGAAAATTAAGTGTTCCATCTAGATTACGGTGGTGACTTGTGACAAATTCCCAAGAAGCTGCTTGCTGCCGAAGTGCGCCAAGATGGCGTCGGCGTTTTCTTGCAGTGGCTAAGGATTAAAATTGTGAAAGTCTGCAGCAGAAAAATTGTGCTGGTTTAAGGTCGTCGGTTTAAGGGTGATGCGATATTATGTGCAGGTATTTTTGAAGGAGCTCTTCGAGCAGGAGCATTTCGACAGAAAATTGTGGTAACACAGACACCAAATGTTTTGACAGAATTTTCCCGCAAAGGTAAGACGTTCAAACTCCTGGTCGATGTAGGACCGACCCCTGTGCACATCTTCTTCTGAAATATGCTCTATAATCGGACCGATGTCAGGCTGATGTTGGACAGTTAATCAATGTGAATGTTGATGCGGAGTGACGATTAGACTTAATCTTGATGGAGTTCAGGCGCAATCAGTGCTCTGAATGAGTGATCTAAAAGTGATTATTTGTTTTGGTTCTGTTATGTACTGCTCGGTTTATTGTGGCTTTTATTTCACTGTCAGGAATGTTTGGAGAACCAACGTTCTGCTTGCTGGTGACTTATTTTGTTGACACATAATGTAGTTGTTATGATAATGGGGCATTAAAGAATGCGATGTTGGTTAGCCATGGCTGAAGGCAGAATTTGCGTGTGGTGCGTGTTTTCTATTTGATGGTTGTGTCGTAAAGTGTGAACGGATTGATTCTGTGTCAATGGCTGTCAATGTCAGTGTCACCAGCTACAAAAAAAATGAGCAAGTGTTGAGTAGGTTGACTAAAATATCGCATTGAGTTCTTATAGAATCAATTCTTTAATATGAAAATGTAAGAAACAAAGGCAAAAAAAAATATTAACACAATTAAAATGTTTCAGTGGTTAAGACAACTTGTCAGTAGTCGTTGGACTAAACATACTTTAAAAATATGAAGCTAATAGATAAAAATCAGGGTTTTTTTACTCTGTGGAAGTAGAGCATAGATGTTGAATTTTTAGGCTTGAGTCCCCAGCGAGGGTAGAGCGGGGATGATAAATTTTGAGCTTGAATTTTCTTTGACGCTAGAGCGTTGGTGATTAAATTTTTGAGCTTGAGTCCCCTGTGAGGGTAGAGCATTAAAGTTGAATCTTTAGGCTTGAGTCACCTGCGAGGGTAGAGCGTGGATGATGAATTTTTGAGCTGGAGTTCCCCTTGAGGGTAGAGCGTGAAAATAAACCTTTGAGCTTGAGTCCCCTGTGCAAGTAGAGCATAGATGTTGAAGCTTTAGGCTGGATGATGAATTATTGAGCTTGAGTTCCCTTTGAGGGTAGAGCGTGAAAAATAAACCGTTGAGCTTGGATGATGAATTTGTGTGCATGAATTCCCTTTGAGGGTAGAGCGTGAAAATGAACCTTTGAGCTTGAAAGTAGAGCATAGATGTTGAAGCTTTAGGCTGGATGATGAATTTTGGAGCTTAAGTTCCCTTTTAGGGCAGAGCATGGATGATGAATTCTTCAGTTTGAGTTCGCATTGAGGGTAGAGCATGGTCAATAAATCTTTGAGCTTGAGTCCCCTGTGAGGTTAGAGCTTTGGTGATTACATTTTGGAGCTTGAGTCCCCTGTTGGGGTAGAGCGTGGATGATGTAACTTTGAGCTTGAGTCTCCTGTGATTAGATGTTGAATCTTAGACTTAAGACCCCTGTAAAGGTAGACCGTGAATGATGAATCATTGAGCTTGAGTCCCCTGTGAGGGTAGAGCATGGAAATAAACCTTTGAGCTTGAGTCCCCTGCGAGGGTAGAGCGTGAATGATGAGCTTGAGTCCCCTGTGAGGGTAGAGCGTGAATTATGAGCATTGAGCTTGAGTCCCCTGCGAGGGTAGAGCGTGAATGATGAGCTTGAGTCCCCTGCGAGGGTAGAGCGTGAATGATGAGCATTGAGCTTGAGTCCCCTGTGAGGGTAGAGCGTGAACGATGAACATTGAGCTTGAGTCCCCTGCGAGGGTAGAGCGTGAATGATGAGCATTGAGCTTGAGTCCCCTGTGAGGGTAGAGCGTGAACGATGAACATTGAGCTTGAGTCCCCTGCGAGGGTAGAGCGTGGATTATAAATTTTTGAGCTTGAGTCCCCTGTGAGGGTAGAGCGTGAATGATGAGCTTGAGTCCCCTGTGAGGGTAGAGCGTGAATTATGAGCATTGAGCTTGAGTCCCCTGCGAGGGTAGAGCGTGAATGATGAGCTTGAGTCCCCTGTGAGGGTAGAGCGTGAATTATGAGCATTGAGCTTGAGTCCCCTGCGAGGGTAGAGCGTGAATGATGAGCTTGAGTCCCCTGTGAGGGTAGAGCGTGAATTATGAGCATTGAGCTTGAGTCCCCTGCGAGGGTAGAGCGTGAATGATGAGCATTGAGCTTGAGTCCCCTGTGAGGGTAGAGCGTGAACGATGAACATTGAGCTTGAGTCCCCTGCGAGGGTAGAGCGTGGATTATAAATTTTTGAGCTTGAGTCCCCTGTGAGGGTAGAGCGTGAATGATGAGCTTGAGTCCCCTGTGAGGGTAGAGCGTGAATTATGAGCATTGAGCTTGAGTCCCCTGCGAGGGTAGAGCGTGAATGATGAGCTTGAGTCCCCTGTGAGGGTAGAGCGTGAATTATGAGCATTGAGCTTGAGTCCCCTGCGAGGGTAGAGCGTGAATGATGAGCTTGAGTCCCCTGTGAGGGTAGAGCGTGAATTATGAGCATTGAGCTTGAGTCCCCTGCGAGGGTAGAGCGTGAATGATGAGCTTGAGTCCCCTGCGAGGGTAGAGCGTGAATGATGAGCATTGAGCTTGAGTCCCCTGCGAGGGTAGAGCGTGAATGATGAGCATTGAGCTTGAGTCCCCTGTGAGGGTAGAGCGTGAACGATGAACATTGAGCTTGAGTCCCCTGCGAGGGTAGAGCGTGAATGATGAGCATTGAGCTTGAGTCCCCTGTGAGGGTAGAGCGTGAACGATGAACATTGAGCTTGAGTCCCCTGCGAGGGTAGAGCGTGGATTATAAATTTTTGAGCTTGAGTCCCCTGTGAGGGTAGAGCGTGAATGATGAGCTTGAGTCCCCTGTGAGGGTAGAGCGTGAATTATGAGCATTGAGCTTGAGTCCCCTGCGAGGGTAGAGCGTGCATGATGAGCATTGAGCTTGAGTCCCCTGTGAGGGTAGACGTAAACGATGAACATTGAGCTTGAGTCCCCTGCGAGGGTAGAGCGTGGATTATAAAATTTTGAGCTTGAGTCCCCTGTGAGGGTAGAGCGTGAATGATGAGCTTGAGTCCCCTGTGAGGGTAGAGCGTGAATTATGAGCATTGAGCTTGAGTCCCCTGCGAGGGTAGAGCGTGAATGATGAGCTTGAGTCCCCTGTGAGGGTAGAGCGTGAATTATGAGCATTGAGCTTGAGTCCCCTGCGAGGGTAGAGCGTGAATGATGAGCATTGAGCTTGAGTCCCCTGTGAGGGTAGAGCGTGAACGATGAACATTGAGCTTGAGTCCCCTGTGAGGGTAGAGCGTGAATTATGAGCATTGAGCTTGAGTGCCTTGTGAAGGTAGAGCGTGAATGATGAATCATTGAGCTTGAGTCCCTTGTGAGGGTAGAGCATGGACAATAAACCTTTGAGCTTGAGTCCCCCGCGAGGGTAGAGCGTGGATTATGAATTTTTGAGCTTGAGTCCCCTGTGAGGGTAGAGCATGGACAATAAACCTTTGAGCTTGAGTCCCCCGCGAGGGTAGAGCGTGGATTATGAATTTTTGAGCTTGAGTCTCTTGTGAGGGTAGAGCGTGGATTATAAATTTGTGAGCTTGAGTCCCCCGCGAGGATAGAGCGTGGATTATAAATTTTTGAGCTTGAGTCCCCTGTGAGGTTAGAGCGTTGGTGATTACATTTTTGAGCTTGAGTCCCCTGTTGGGGTAGAGCGTGGATGATGTAACTGTGACCTTGAGTCTCCTGTGAATAGATGTTGAATTTTTAGGTTGAGACCCCTGTGAGGGTAGAGCGTTGATGGTGAATTTTTGAGCTTGAGTTCCGTTTGAGGGTAGAGCGTTGCTGATTTTTTTTTTTAGCTTGAGTCCCCTGTGAGTGTGGAACACAGATGTTGAATCTTGAGGCTTGAGTCCCTTGCGAGGGTAGAGCGTGGATGATGAATTTTGAGCTTGGGTCCCCTGTGAGGGTAGAGCGTGGATGATGAATTTTTGAGCTTTAGATCCCTTTGAGGGTAGAGCGTAGACAATAAACCTTTGAGCTTGAGTCCCCTGAGAGGATAGAGAGTGAATCATGAGTCTTTTAGCCTGAGTCCTCTGTGAGGGTGGAGAGTCTTGAAATAACTTTAAGTTCTGAGGATAAATCGTGAGTGTTAGAAATTGTACCTAAAAATTCTTGTGGAAGAAAAGATGGATATTATACAGTTTGAAATGCAGCCTGTTTCTTCAATGATATATTAAAACGTCTGCAAACAAAGTGATGTAAGAATTTGGTTGGAAAAGTTGGTAAAGGAATATCAGAATTAAATTCTGTTCAGAAGCGATATAAAAAAAAAATAGCGAAATCCTGAACGATTTGAACGGATTTAAACTAGTCCGTAAAGATGGTAAATAAAGGAAATGGCAGATTTTCAATCTTTTATAAAGTGAAATAAATAAAGAAGAGACGGTAGGCTCGTACCTACACGGCTTAAATTTGAGCTAATGATTAGATTTTACGAAAGATATAGAAAAAGATTAACATTCATAATTTTTTTGACAGGTTGGTCAAAAAATTTTCAGATTTTCAATCTTTCGGAAGTCATCATTTAAGAATCAATAGGCTCATAACCTACACGACTTAAATTTTTACAGGGACGGGAAAAAAACATTAATAATTTTTTGGACAGGTTAGTAAAAGAATTTTCAGATTTTCAATCTATTGGAGGTGATGATTTAAGAATCGATAGGGACACTAAAAAAAAATATTTATTTGCAGGTTGGTAAAAGAATTTTCAGATTTTCAATCTCTTTGAAGTGAGGATTTAAGAATCGATAGGCTCATAACCAACACGGCTTAAATTTAAGCTCATGATTGGATTTCAGGGAAGATATAGAAAAACGATTAATATTAATGATTTTTGGATAAGTTGGTAACAGGGTTTTGAGATTTTCAATCTCTTGAAGTAATGATTTAACCCCTTCCTGCCCAGAGCAAAATCGAGATTTTTTACGGTTTTCTTAATTTTCTACAGAATTGACCAAATTGGATGGAATTTGAATTGGAGGAAGTGAACATCTTAAATAACACTGTGCAGGAAGAATGAGATCATTTCATTCATTAGTTTTCGAGAAATTTTAATTTGAAGTAAAAAATTAGTGGTGCTCTGGATCAACCATGGGCGATAGAGGGTTAGGAAAGGATAGGCTCATAACATACACGACTCAAATTTGTGATCATGATTGGTTTACAGAAAAAAAAAACATTTTTTTATTGGATTACAGGGATACAAAAAAAAATACATTAATATTTTTTGGGCAAGTTGGTAACAGATTTTTCAAATTTTAAATCTTTTGGAAGTGATGATTAAGGATCGATAGACTCATAACCTATACGACTTAAATTTGACCTTATGATTGGATTTTAAGGAAGATGTAGTAAAAGATGTTTGTTATGGATTGTTGGACAAGTTTATAAGAGATTTTTTATATTTTAATCTCTTTGATATATTTTTGAGATATGATACATTTTCTGGGATGATTGTGAGTTATAATTTCATATGTTTTTATTAAACAATTAATAACACGAGAACTTTCGAGGTTGTCGTTTTTTTATTTCTTTAATTTCAGGTAATCATATTGGAGTTTGGATTGGCTTCTACGTGTCACGAAAAAGGATACCGGAGAAGCATGTGCTGGAGCTGAATCTTGGGATGAGCAGTGTTTCCAGAATACCACAGATCATCAAGCTGGGAATTAGATTGCAGTTGAATATGTATTTTTGATAAATTGCTCAGGCTTTTTCTATCAGTAAACATGAAGGCAATAGTAAATAAAAAAAAATTAGAGTAGGGAAGAACGAGGATGTAGTGAATGAGTGTGGCAGAGAAGAGAGAGAGAGAGTGAGACGAGAGAGTTCGTGAATCGAAATTAGAGAGCAAGAGATATCAGGTCAAGCGAGAGAAGCGTTGAAGATGTGTGCGTGAGGAAACGAGAAATAAAGCAGTCGTGTGTTTTGCTTGGACTTGAAATGACGTGTTGTTATTCCTGATCCGTAATATTGTGAAATTAAATGTAAAATCGGGCTTCAGTCACGACAATGATTTCTGTCATTTTTCTTACTTATACATCATATAACATTGAATTGTTCTAAGATTGACACAATCCTTCTGTCAACAATCACAATCCAAACTATTTTGAACGACAGTGTTCCTCGGTTCATCCTCCAGCACCACCTCGAGAAGGGTTCTGATAGCTAATGAATGTTCAATAAATAAAAATAAATTAACCTATTGTTATCTGATAGCGCTGTACTACTCAGCACAACTGTTCACAGCCCGTTCAATGGTTCTTGGTAGCTGACTTTCATCGTGACTGTTCGCAACAGTCCCGCCTCGTAATGCAATTTAATGGCTGCCCGGCAATGTCGATGGACCGCGATGAGTCAGTCAACACAAGGATTCCAAGTTTGATGACCCCCTTCTTAGCTTCACGGAAGAGACTTCAACGCCACGCAAAGGTGCGAACTCCGTTTCTAACGCATTCATTCAAAGGACAAAATCAACACCTTAACGAGATCCTTTCCTCAGGGGGCGAGCAATACCGGCCATAAACGTCGCGTTTGCTGGAGGAGGATTTACTGCAGAAATCAACAACGCTGAAAAAAAGAAAAAATGTCACTTCCTACACACGGGCGGACAAACACTCGTGGCCAATTTCTCCACGGCGAACCGTAACGCGCCGCCAAGGCCTTCAGACGGTCCTCAGCTGACGGACTGAGGGAGTGATACGATCGATTACGATCGTTTGTCAAGCGGAACCTCTTTTGCCGCCAACGGCGGGAGCTCATTTGCATGCCCGGGGATCCCGGGTTGGGTGCCTGCCTGTTGGTCACTTGTTGGACCCACACACACACATACTTTGGGAAGGTATGCGGTAGTGCGTATGTAAATTTTACGACCTGCGATATCGTGGACAGTGGGGGTGTGGCAAAATTGGTGGTCAAAATTTGAGGGCGATGCAAAATTGTTATTTTTTTATTTGTTCAACATTTTAATCACATATCAATTCTTGAACTTTTAGGAAAAATAGCATGGAGTTTTAAAAATCTTTCTAAAATTTTAACATTTTATTTTGTATGTGTTATTTTGTTCCCAATTACTAAACACTTTTTGATTTGTTTTGCTTGATTTAATATTTTTTACTCAAAAAATATTGTTTTCTCCTCGAGTTGAGCCTGCAGAAATTTGGTCGGTCGGTGCAATTAGAGAAAAATCATCTTGACAACACATCAGATGTTTGCATTGAGAACAGTTGAGTTACGAATTATAATAAATTATTTCAAAATGTTAAACTAAAATTTTCGATAGCAGCATGATGAGCATTTAGTATAACATTAAATTACCTAAACCAGGGATGCTCAAAGTTTTTGAAGGCCGGGCCAAATTTGAAGCTCAAATTAGCTTGCGGGCCAAATTTACAAAAAAAAGGTTGTTAAAAAAATAAATTACGTTATTTGAATGTAAATGATCGGACATTCTTGTAATTTAAAAAAATTTCTTTTCAAAATAAGAGAAACCTCAAAATAACGAGTTTCCATCGGTATTGTTGTTTCTGGTATTTGAAAAAAGAAAGTTCTTAGCTGAATGTACTTGTGCTTCCAAAAAAAGAAATATTTTGTTTTTATATTTCGAAAATTTTGGTGACATTACATGTTGAACAATTCTTCTATAAGTTAAGTGTGGCTAATGAAAAATCGTTGAGATCCAGAATTTCAACATTTCAATGACAAAAAAAAAATTGGAAAATGTTAGTTAACCTGCAATCATTATTTTCAAAAAAAAAAAAAGCGAAACAACATTTAATTATTTCATCGAAAATTCACTAAAATTCAAATTATTTTTAATAAACCCAAACATGCTCAAATGATTTAAAATGCAAAGGAATGCATATTTTATTAATTTCAGCTGAATGCTCTTAAATTTCATTATTTTAAGTTTTTTGAAAATATATTTTTGCTCCTGGTTTTTCGAGTAAATTTTGTAATAATGGTGGAGGGGTGGGCTGATCGACGAAAGCTTTGTTAAATATTTGCTGCAAACTTGATCCTCCGATTTCCACATTTTGTCTGCCTGAATCAGTTGATAGTCAATCAGATTCGTTATCTAACTGTAATGAGTTCGAATCCCTAATGAAGTGCAATGTTAGTTTGAGGGTGACTTGCAAATTAATAAAGAAAACTTTTATTTTTGCAACTATTACGAAATTCTACCTTAGTCAAACTTGAACGTCTTTTTGATATTTCTAAAAATGTTTGATGAAAGTTTTGACGACATTTACTAGTTTCACTCACATTGAAGCGTGTGAAATTGTTTTAATTATAAAATATTTTGAACATATTATTTATTTGTTAACATATAAAAGTGGGGATCAAAATATTGATAAATCATAAGTTTTTTTTATTAACAAAAAAAAATACAAAAAAGATTAGCATATAAAAGCTTAAAATAAACCATAATTTTGAAAAAGTATAAAATCACTATACAAGTGGTCAACGGGCCATTTTACACGATCATTCAAAATGTTTCCGCGGGGCACAAAATATCACCTCGCGGGCCACGTTTGGCCCACGGGCCATACTTTGGGCCCCTCTGACCTAAACATATTAAAAACCTAAATGTTTAAACGGGAGCAACCGATCGCCTGCCTTGAAAAGAAAGAAATCATACACGGAGAAAAATGAGTTCCGATAATCGTGAATAAGTGTTGATGAAAATGGGAACCGGGACCGTGGTGTAGGGGTAAGCGTGGTTGCCTCTCACCCAGTCGGCCTGGGTTTGATCCCAGAAGGTCCCGGTGGCAAATTTTGAGACGAGATTTGTCTGATCACGCCTTCCGTCGGACATGGAAGTAAATGTTGGCCCCGGTCTAACCTAGAGGTTAGGTCGTTAGCTCAGTCCAGGTGTAGGAGTCGTCTCCCTGGGTCCTGCCTCGGTGGAGTCGCTGGTAGGCAGTTGGACTCTTAATCCAAAGGTCGTCAGTTCGAATCCCGGGGTGGATGGAAGCTTAGGTGTAAAAAGAGGTTTGCAATTGCCTCAACAATCAAGCCTTCGGACACCTAGTTTCGAGTAGGAATCTCGCAATCGAGAACGCCAAGGCAATGCTGTAGAGCGAATAATTTGATTTTTTTTTGAAAATGGGAACCGCGAACAAAGTGTTCAAATTCCCTGGTAATTTTTGAAAAACGTTTCATGAAATTTGAACGCATTGTTCGTGGTTCCCAAATTCCTGAACGCTTGTTCACGATTTCCGGAACTAATTTTTCTTCGTGTACCCCTTATTGAAATGGTCGTATCGCTTACTTAGAGGCTTCCTAAATTCCATCCGAAACTTTTTTGGGAATACCACTACCACCACGATTCCCATCTGCTCCAACCTTCTATCGGATGAGGAAGTAAAATGTCGGTCCCGGCCTCGGTTGTTGTTAGGCCGTTAAGTCATTCCAGGTGTAGGAGTCGTCTCCATGCCATAAGTACAAACAACACACCAAACCAAGCCTACTCCGATGGAATCGCTGGCGGCGGTTGGACTCGCAATCCAAAGGTCGTCAGTTCAAACACTGGGGTGGAAGGTTCCTTGGAGTAGAAAGAGGTTTGGGTGCCCTCCCCATTCAAGCCTTAGGACTCCTAGGTTCGAGTAGAAACTTGCAATAGAGACCACAAAAGACCCGGGGGTCGTTAATGTGGATGGTTTGATTGACTGAATTCGCGGGTCCGATGCTCTTCATTAGAGAGACAGACACAGCTCTCCGAAGTTCTCGCAAGAATTTTAATCTGAATAAAGTTATCTTTGGATAACTGAATAATTGGGTTGTGTAGCTCAAGCATGACTCCGAATTTCCCAAATTCCAAATCCAAATTCCGAATTCTTCCACCTCTTCGTCTTTAACCAGAGTCAATGTGCAATTTCTTTAAAGAGCAACTCCAGCTCAAATCTGGTATTTTTGTGGTTTTTTTTGTACCCTACCCTCGCCGTTTTCAACAATTTTAATGAAACTTTTTTGTATATGCATTTTTCATGAGTCTTTTTGTAACATCTTAGGCTAATTCCTCAAAAATTTTGAACGAAAAAAAATCATTACATCACCTTAAAGTTTCACTTTTAAACTGAAAAATTTAAAAATCTCATAGAAGTGGCGTATATTTTTCTCTCAGTGTATTTTTTTCAAAAATCATGTCAAATTTCCTACAAGTTTGTCTTTGACCACTTTTTGATACGACGCAATGGCTTTGAGATACAATAATTTTTAAATTACAAAATACAAAAATATTTAAATAACTTACGCCTTTCTCAAATGTCATTCTCTGGCTCCATATACACAAAAATGGCTCATATAGGTTAACATGTTTACAAAGTTTCATTAAAATTGTTGAAATCGGAGAGGGTCAGATACAAAAGTACCACAAAAATACCTGATTTGAGCTGGAATTGCTCTAAAATTTTAAATAACAGTCCGGACTTGATTATCCAAGTCATCATAAATCACAAAAAAATAAATTGAAATATTTTTTTTTGTCCGTTCAGCTCAAATATAACTCAAATTAAAAACAAACTATGGTGTGGTATGGGAAAATGTTATGCAAAAAAAAATATTAGAAAATCAAAAAGAAGTTTTTTTTTATGTTTTGGTTTCTGTTTTACGAAATATGGCAAAATTATATTTTGTTATCGTTACTATACTGGACTCAATATAATATTTTAAAGAACATTTCAAGGTTGGATATTGTAAATTTAGTTTGGTATCATTTCCACAACCTTCTTCCTGCACCATTGGATAAAAATTTGATGAACCATAAAGTTTGAAGATCTGGCAACACTGATTTCAGGACACAGGAAAGTTGGTAGACCCTTGAAACTATGAATTTTTGGATACAAAGTTGGAGAGGTATTTGAGAGACAATAATGTTGTGACATAACATAGGATTAAAAAAAACGAAGTTGACTTTATAGCTGTCGGCTACCATTGCTAATACCAACCACTAGTGTCTTCCTTTTATCTACAAGGACTTCGCCGCCCTGGGCTCCTAAGTGTATGGCACGGAGCGATGGCGCCGAATACCCATATTTACACAAAGAATTTTAGAGCGGATAATCTTTGGATAAAAATACTTAAAATGTTTGAGGAACATTTGTTTTGTAAACTCAAACATAAAATGCTTCAAAAATTACATTTTGTAGCATTTGGAACTTAAGTTTAAAATTGAACAGATTCAGCTTCTGAGTAGACCAAATCAAAATCGAATATTATGCAAGAAGATTTTTGAGATTCACTTTGAAATTGTTTAAAAAAAGAAAACCGCTTTTTTGGCCAACAAAATTTATCCAATGTGATCACTACAGCCAGGTCGGATCTGGAATTGCCTAGTTTTGGTGGTTTGCGGGTTGCACAGGAAAGCGCGTGCGTTTCTTCAACAAGCCACGTGTCGTTGAAGGTGGATGATGTTGGAATCTCATCGAAACTAGCTGCGTTTTGTGTTTTTTTCCTGGTGAAGCCCGTATACCTTAATTTTGAAAGTGGCTCTCAAGCGACCAACTTCGAAATTGGAGGAGGGTGGGGCGGAAACGGGAAAATTTTTGTTTGTTCAAAGTTTACTAATTAAACGCTGTTTGTTTGTTGTCGAACACACGTTAAGACTGAACGAGTCACCAGTCGCGTCGACGGTCAGTTTTTTTTGTTGATTTGATTTGAAATGTAGACGTCAACTAGGTGCAGCCGTTTTTTTTCGGGGTGGAGTCGACTGCAGGTCGTCATGGTCAAAAATAGGAGGTTAAGTTGATGTTAACCGTTGTTGTTTGAGGTGATTTAATTGTTTGTTAGATGAAAGGAGATACGGCAGAGCTAAAAAAAAAAGTGTTAATTAGGTAAAGAGCGCATTGAGTTAACGGCCGCTGTTAGATTTTAATTGAGGGGCGTTTATGTTAATTTGTTGTGAACTAAAAAAAATGTTTAGGTTTCAAACAGATGGTCACCTGTTATTTCCTTGCAATCCGGAATAAATTGCTACATCGAAGTGCTCAGATGGAAAAATTTCAAATCCAATCAATAAAGTTAAACTTATTAGCTAATTGCACTGCCTAATGGGACCACGCCAACATGCATTTGCTTCCGATAAAACTTACAAATCATTGACTTTCCACTGCAACTGCACAAGCAACTCGCAAGATAAGATTGTCCCTCATGGAAAAGCAAAAAAGCACATTGAAGAGCAGGGCACACACACCGTAAATCCTGCCTCGAATGACAAATTTCTTTATCGCTGAAACTAACTTCTTGTCGTCCTCTCCAATGCGTGCGTACTCTTGGAGACTCGATCGGAAGAAGCGGCGAGAAACTTTGTCGCAAAAAAGCGCCTTGGGACCCGTTTCGCTCGATTCACTCGCTGACCACGATTAATTTGCTGGACCTCGATGATTTATGAAGCCCCTGCCAGCTTCTATTAGGCCGCGATGTTTAACATGCATTAAATCGATCGTTTGGGTGGACCGGATCCGGCCAACTATTGTAAGATTGTAACACCCCACTCCGTACTAAGTCCGCACACAACTTTTTCTCTCACCTGAAACCACTTTCATTCATCAATTTCCACTGAAGAGTTTCCTCGTTTCACACCTGGCCGCTAATTGAAAGTGTCAACCTGCTGCCGCTACCTCGAGGGAAACTGCAATTGCAGCATAAGTGCATACTTTGTACCAAGAGATGCAAGCCGAGGTTTCAAAGCGTTTTAAATTTCATTCACACCTCACCAACTTTACGAGCTTTGACGCAGCGAAAGAAGGTCGCTGTGTGTCTAACCACTTTAAAGTCCCATTTCGTCTGGAAATCGTAAATGTCGTAGCTGCGACATCAGCTGATGGGATGCATCAGGTTGACTATGTTTTAGTTTGCAACACTTTACGGTACGCCTAATCCGTTGGGCTGTACGAAAAAGTTATAGAGGGAATCAACTAATTTACCGCTTCAATACACATTGGTGACAGATAGTAATTCTTGATCTATGACTAAACCGTGGAATACGTGTTTTTTTAATGCTCAAAAAGTAATTTTCCATGTATTTTTTAAACATTAAGGGGAGAGTGCATGGCCCGAGAGCGCTTTTTTGCTCGTCATGTAAATCAAGTTTGATTTTATTAATTCAAATTAATGTTGAGATTTTGCCTTCCTCACTAAGGGTAAGGCTATAATCCTGCTCTAAAAATGAACTTTTTATTAAAAGCTCAAAGACCCACCTTCATGTATACATATCGACTCAGAATCGAAAACTGAACAAATGTCTGTGTGTGTATGTGTGTGTATGTGTGTGTGTATGTGTGTGTGTATGTGTGTGTGTATGTATGTATGTGACCAAAATTCTCACTGAGTTTTCTTAGCACTGGCTGAACCGATTTTGACAAAACCAGTTGCATTCGACTTGGTTTAGGGTCCCATACATCGCTATTGAATTGTTTGAAGTTTCGATAACTAGTTCAAAATTTATGTATAAAAATGTGTTTTTACATATATCCGGATCTCATTTATATGCATGTAAACGATGTCCGGATCCATCATCCGACACATCGTCGGTTAGGTATTAGAAAGACCTTTCCAACGAGTCCACAACATTAAAGATCTGGCAACCCTGTCTCAAGTTATGACCACTTAAGTGATATTTATATAATTTTTTGAAGTCGGATCTCACTTAAATGTATGTAAACGATGTCCGGATTCATCATCCGACCCATCGTTGATAAGGTTATTAAAAGACCTTTCAAACAAGTCCACAACATTGAAGATCTGGCAACCCTGTCTCGAGTTATGGCCTCTTAATTGATTTTTATGTACTGTTTTGAATCCGGATCTCACTTAAATGTATGTAAACGATGTCCGGATCGATCATCCGACCCATCATTGGTTAGGTAATTGAAAGACCTTTCCAACGAGTCCACAACATTGAAGATCTGGCAACCCTGTCTCGAGTTATGACCACTTAAGTGATATTTGTGTACTTTTTTGAAGCCGGATCTCAATTAATTGTATGTAAACGATGTCCGGATCCATCATCCAACCAATCGTTGGTTAGGTAATTGAAAGACCTTTCTAACGAGTCCACAACATTGAAGAACTGGCAACCCTGTATCGAGTTATTACCACTTAAGTTATATCTGTGTACTTATTTTTCTGGATCTAAAAAAATAGCTGAAGTATGTGTCCAAACCACTTATATTACCCATTGTTGGTAAAAAAGTGAGGAAGGCATCAACCACATAGGTGGATTAAGTTTGTTTTTTTATGTCAATTGATCTTAAATTTTGGAAAGAGTCTATGTTAATCACTTTCATGACCGAGTGGCTATTTGTCCACTCCGGAACCGGTTCCGTCGGATTCCGTAAATCCGGGTGCGGTCATTTGGTGAATTGGTTCGATCCTAATCATGTTACATATCAAATGCCATGAAATTTTGTAAAGAAATATTTCTGACCACTTTCATGAACAGATGGTCACTTGTCCACTCCAGAACCGATTCCGTCGGATTCCGGGAATCCGGGTGCGGACATTTGGTGGATTGAATACTTTCTATGGTGGTGGTTACTTTCTATACATCATTGTCTAACCTAAAATCTGTCGGGACCAGTTTTCCCAAAAAATGGTTTTGTTTTCTGCTACACGAAGGGGAACTTAGCGAAAATGTTTCGTTCAACAAAAGTTGTTTACAAATTACACATTTCTATGAGCTAGAGATAACTAACATGGCTCATATTTACACAAGACATACTCTGAAATGTACTTCAGGACTGGTTGGGAGAGTTTTGCGAAAACTTTAACCATTTTCGAGCAATTTGAATTTTAGTAAAAAAAGTCCACGGGTGATGCACTCAATCGTTAAGCGCAGCTTTGGTAAAATCTTCAGCAATTTCAATACTCCCATAAAAATATCTTGAAAAAGCGGAGAACGTTTACTACAATTTTTATTTTTGGCCTTTATTGATCAGTTGTATGCTGAGATACAGCCTTTTGAAGTTTAAATTTTGTGAAAAACAAGTTTTCTCAGTGTTATCTTATTAACCCTAATTTTTCAACTGATGATTACTTGGAAACTATTTGTTCGATTTTCAATGAATGAATGAATGAAAATGAAACTTTTGTTATTTTTTGCTCTTTTCAATAGAAATATATAAATTTATCAAACAAAACAAACATTTCAAAAGGGCAAAAACACCCTTTTGAAATGTTTGGCTTGATTTTAACTTAAAAAATACGCTGAGAAAAAACTCATTTTCACAAAATTTCAACTTTGAGAGGCTGTATCTCAGCAACCAGAGACATTTAAAAATATCAGGAGGACTTTGCTTAGAACTTGAAAACGGTACTTTTTTCTGAAAATATATTAAGTCATTTTCGATTGCAAATTATTCCTACTACCTTTTATGTAAATTAACATCTTTTTATGTCCTATTGCACTTTTCGCACCAATAAATTAAGGTAGAATTTCATCATTAAATGTTTCATCTTTTTCTTTTTGTTTCAAAACTTAATTTACTCTGTATTATGTATCTGTATGTAATGAATCAAAACTCTCTGATAACTTATACTGAAATTGGATTATTTTTAAGCGAACTGTAAATTTTGAAAACTTCTGGAACTTATTTTGAACTGAAAGTATTTAAAATTTTCTAAAACTCACTAATATACAAGACAAAGTTTAGAAAGTTCTAAAATGCATAATACTAAACAACACTAGAAAATAAACCCTGTATGTTTTTTTGCTGCGTAAATTGAGGATGATTATGCACGGGTTAATTTTAATACTTTTAGATTTTTTAGCTTACTTGGGATTATTTGATATCAGATTAGCTTTCAAGAGTACATTATCATTATATTTTGTTTTTGAACCAAACACTCGTCCCCACCACAGCATGAACCAAAACAAAAACCTCAGCGCGCAACAGACGACGAACCTCCTCCCGCTCGAGAATTGACCTTCAAAGCTGCGTGCAAGCTCGACTCGGCTCGAAGAACTGGTTTTCAGGGATGCTCGACCGACCAGGCAGCAGCCAAGATAATCTTCTGACATATTCGGACAATAATCGAACGCGCGTGGAATGTGTGTAAAACCCCCTTTCAACTGTTCTTCCACCCTCGAGTGACCACCTGGGGTTAAATGCACACTGTGTATTGTGGGAGGCTGCTCAAGCGGCCAGAAATAATTCGGCGTGCGAGATGTTATCTCACGCTCGATTGGGTTGCAATTTGGCTCGAGTGAGTCACTTTTGGTATCGCTGAGGTTGAGGGGGTGAGATATAAATCCACCTTAAATCCACCTTAAAGCCACCCTATACCCCGCTTAACAAAAGTGACAGGTTGGGCTGTAAGATCCTTGTCGTACACTTGTTTGCGGGGAATATAAGAAATAAATTGCCTCGAATGGAATGTGATTGTTAGCAAGTGTGACCCTTTGATCTGCTGTTGCTGCTGCAGTGACTTGAATTCACAACGGTTTTTGCTGCTGATTGAAAGGTGTGATTTGAGGGACAATTTGTAGCTAACCTTGAAACGTGGTCAGATTTGAATTAACGCAGAAAAACTGAATTTGACATTAGGCAAAAAGGTTGAGTGATATCGTAGACTCCACACATTTTTTCCTAATTTATCAAGAATTCTTATTTTTTGACTATTTTTGCGAAATATTAGTACCAACTTCTCTTGGACACCCGCAACAGCCAATCCGGGTCACCGAAGTACCTCAACACCGGTGCTAACCATAAAACCATCGCGTTTTTCGATGACACCCCATCTGTAGGTAATTACCTATCGTGTGGCCCACTGCATTGCCATGCCGGCCGGTTGCGGCAGACGCTTCTTCCTGTACACACACCACCCCTCTTCCTACGATGGTATGGGGTGCGATTAGGCACTTGTTTTTATTGCGCCAACCCGGGCCGCGGACAGTGTTGTCGGTACTGGTGGCACGCCATCACACCGCGATTCCGTCACAACCGGTGGCTTGGTCAGGAAGGTGCCTGAGTGTTGGCAACTTTACAGTATGTTGAATAAAAAAGTTGGATTGAAATTGAATTTTTTTAATAAAAGTAATTTTAAGAAGTACGGAATTTTTTGAATACGGTTTGGCACAAACCTTGTGAGGGCCGTCCCTATGACTAAAAAAGCAATTTTGTGTCACCCATACAAGTTGGCAACTGTCCATACAAAAATAATAAGTAAATAATTGAAAATCTGTATCTTTTGGATGAATTTTATGATCGCTTCGGCAAAGTTATAGGTATTGATGAGGACTATTCAGAAAAAATAGGTACATAAAACAATTTTGCCAATTTTAAAATATTGTTTTTCCATTAATCTCCATTGCTAACTTTTTTGAAAAATATTTAGGAATGTTTTGAAGGAATGTACGAGTTGCATTTCCGAACTATACAAGATTTGCATAACTCTCAGGTGCATTGAAATTGATTATCCAATGGATATTATATTATCTATTGCCACGCTGAAATAGCCTGAGAGACTTATAAGAGAATTCATCCAAAAAGAGATGCTTTCCAGTTAGAAATGAACCGTAAAACTCTAAGTGAAACTTAATTGAGGATACCGTGGAGATTTTCCCTTATCCTCTTAAAAAAGTGAAGAATCAACAATTCCCGTCTTCCAAATCCCTTTTCGTTGTCTCTGGTGCGTGGTGGCCGGCATTGGACGGCTGTCATGGTGTTGAGATACTGGTTCAGGTGGAATAGGTTCTACTTCCAAGTATCGATTTCTAGGCAATTTGGACTTGGGCAATTCTTGCATTAAACATGACGAAATCCACTATGCAATCCGTTAAAATTACCGTCTCCAAGCGAAGCGAATAAACTCGATTTTAAAATTAAAAAAGAAAATTTCGGAATGTCAACCACAACTGAAGGAGCGCTTAGTACGGTATGTCCACGCATCCTTCCTCCCCTGTTGATATTGGGAAATGTGAGACCGTTCTCAGAATCTGGCTCTGCGGTTAATGCAACGCAGTAGGTCTGGCCGACAAGACAAGAAAGAACTTGGGGCGTAATCTTATCACAAGTTTTTCCAGGATGCTTTCTTCGGACTTTCCCAGAACTGGGCATCGGTATACGAGAAGATAAAGAGCATGGTTCGGTAGTTAAATGGTAATGTGTATGGACGGAGAGGATAAATCCCGAAATTACCGAGAGTATTTTTCTCGTGGGTTCATTTTGCAAAAAAATCACCCTCAAATCACGGTTCGGTAGTTAAGTGGTGGTCATTTGTTCATATAAGCCACTCAATGGGATGAACTGTTTTAATGATCAAATGAACACGATTTGTTGTTGTTGTAGCGCGAGAGATATTTACTCACGCCAAATAGTACTTTTCTCCCGTTTCTTTTCGAAAAGACTATCCGAATGGACTTTATTTTTGGGTGATAGATTAACACCTCAAAATTTTATTGTTTTAATGTTAATGTTGGAAACCCGACGAATGGTTGTCGAGATATCTTCTTTTGAAAAAAAAAAATCCAATTGGGTGACACGGATATAGAATCTTGTGAAAAAAAAATCTTTAAAAATTGGTTAGATTTTTTTCCGTGTTACTATTCTACAAAAAATTCTACATAAATTATCGGTAAATATGAAAATTTAAAACCATTTCATTTCTAATTTCAAAAAATAAAGTTTGGATTTTTTTTTATAAAAAGTCGTAGTTTCGTGAACATTTTGAGTTTTCTAATTTAAAAATCTGCGACTTCTTTTGAAACGTATTTTTACAAAAAATACGAAGATAATAAATATAGAAAAATATTAAAAATTCCTGATCGTATTTCAAAAAAACCTAAATTTGAGTACATTTTTTTTAAATGTGTAGTATTGTTAAAATTTGAATAAATGATTTTTTGAAATGTTATAATTTTTATTTAAAAAAACTTATGGGAACTCGATACCGCAAGATTTTTTGACAATTTGTCATGTTTTTATACTGTCTGAAACTCAAACAAAGTACTACAAATAAAGTAAAAACTATCGACTCGAGAAATAGATAAGAGACATCAAGAGTCTCGAAGGCTTTCTAGTCTTTGCAGAAAAACTATGTTTTATATAAATTCCCTAATTCTTCTCTTTATACCCAATTTCAATAAAGAAATTATGTTGGCAAAGTCAAAAGCACTTGAAAATGCCACAATTTTTGTTTGACAAGGAAACGCTTGAGTTCTTTTGATTTAAAACAAATTGTGGTAATTTATTGGTTTCCATTTAAAACTATTCAATTTTAAACTATTAACTCCACTGAGTGTATGTTTATCGCCGTGTCGCTTCCCTCCTAAGGCAAAATCAAAGCGCTGGATGATGCGTCAGGTGTAGTGTGCAGTGTATAGTATGTTGTTTTGTGTTAAGTAACTGTTGTTTACACTTTTTAAAACTTGTCAGCCGCTGCCGTGACTCCAGTCCGGAAACCGGTCCCCCAGTTGTTAGCAGGATCTGACCGGTAGGCAAATCGATAGAGGCTGCTGCCGATGGACAAAACGCGCGCGCGCGCTCCAAACAGTTACAGTTACGGCCAGGTCTCTTTAGTTCGTCAACGTCCACCAAAGTCGCGGTTCAGTGCCGGCCAAACCGGTAGACTGCGGCAGTCAGTCCCCAGCGAGTCTTAAAGACCGAAATTAATTAACTTACACATTAGCCGACATTTGGAGCGCAGCTATGCGCCGCCGAGACATGAGGAGGAGTTTCATGCCGGCAAGTCTCTGCTCATGTTCAGTGCAGTGTGTTCAAGCTTGTTGGTTTTTACCTGCAATGAGACGGAAGGAAAAAAAAAGTGGAGCATTAGGAAACTTGGTCAACTTGGTGGTTAAAGTCGCATGCAACAACTGTGACGAGGATTGTTGCTAGTTTTGTTTTATTTTCAAACTAAACAATGTCTGGATCACGGATAATGCAGTTTAATACTGATATTAATATTTTATGTAATAATTGATTAAATTTTAAATCGTAGAAAAAATAACAGGAGAAACTGGCAGCACTGCCACCGACTTGTTAGCCGCGTTGACACACTTCTAACGAATGGTTTCTATTCTAATGGATTGCCCGAGCAGATGGAAATAACTTGGGAATAACATTTTTTGATATTTGAAAATACTAGGCCAATAACATTTTATGTTATTTATAACAAGATTTGTTATTCGTCGTTATGATTTTTTTGTTATTGGATTGTTATTGTAATAACAGACTAATAACATTTTAAGTTATTCTTCGAACAAATTTTTGTTATTATTTTTTGTTATTTTTAACAACTAATCCGATCATCCCAATAACAGTTGGAGTTATTCTTCCATAACAAAAAATGTTATTCCAAAGTTGTTTTAGCTTTCAACCAATATCAGACCAATAACAAATTTTGTTATGATAACATAAACTGTTATTAAACCCTTATGCAAAAATGGGTCTCGTGGCGCAGGGGTAGCGGCTTCGGCTGCCGATCCCGATGATGCTATGAGACGCGGGTTCGATTCCCGCATTATCCACTGAGCTTCTATCGGATGGTGAAGTAAAACGTCGGTCCCGGTTTCTCCTGTCTCGTCAGAGGCGCTGGAGCAGAAATCCCACGTTAGAGGAAGGCCATGCCCCGGGGGCAGACGTGCATCGGCACTCAATAGCACTTCAACACATTTTGAGATGATGACCTTCCCAACCCGGCAGAATGAATCTTTGCGCACTGTGCAACACAAGAAGCTTTAGTTCGATGCTTATAATTTTCGTTTTTCACTATACAATGTGTCTTACCGACAAATTAATAGTTAATTGAATAACACAAATATTTTAAGTGCTAAATGTGCTATTTAGCACTCAAATAGCACTTCATCGCTAAAACTAGCGAATAAGTGAAGATAAAGGTTTTGGTCCTTCAGCAACTCATAGTGCAATGAAATAAACATACTTTCTGCACAAAACAAATTGATGTGGTGCCTTTTCCAAACCATGGCCTTAGAAAAACTGTCAAGTGCTATTGAGTGCCGATGCACGTCTGCCCGGGGGGCGTAGTGCCAATAGTTTCGTTTTTTCGTTTTTTGCAAAAATGGATTTTTCAGGAAGATTCCATAACACTTTCTGTTATTTTAACAGAATTTGTTATTGAAATGGCATGAATTTTGTTATTACCGTCTGCCCGGGTGGAGTTAATTGAAAAATTTAAATTGATCCCAAGAACACAACCTAACAGAGTCTTGCATGCTTAACCCAAACCAGAACCAACCGCCGATCTGTCAGTGTAGGAATTTATGGCTTGTCCCTGAGGCCAATAGCAGCCGTGGTGCGTTGCACAAGTTGTTTATCCACTTGGGGGAAGCCAATAAAATAGTTAGCATAAATGGCGAACATATCATAGTCAATGGCGAAGGTAGTCTAGCTTAGTTCAGGCAGTATTTGAAAGTCTAATTACTTTCTAATAAATCTCCCACCTGAGAATGGCGGTGCTGATCTTTTTATGAGCAACACTAAATGGTTGATATAGCGTCAGAGTCAGAGTTGTCCCCCATGGGTGACTGCATTCCTGAAAGTCATGGCGGTAGAAGTTTTTGCTGTGGCAGCATTTTTTCTTTTTTTATGCAAAGTTAACAGAGTATTAATAAACATTACCGAGCGTTAATTAGAACTGACACTCCTTCTCAGTAGTTGACGGAGAACTGTCAACAGATCGAAGTTATCAAATGTCACGATAATTTGAAAAATAAATGTGATGTGAAGTTAAAATGAGTTGTCTAAGTCTATCTACACCCAAAGGAAAAATATATATCAAAATCTGCAACAGTGGATTTGCTGCAGAAAATGTTACATTTTATAATATTTTTTGCAGCAAGCTCATAGCTCATTTATGCCCGCGTGTAAACATGTCAGCGATCTGCAGTTATCACCAACACATATAATGCTGGCGCGTCCCCGAGCAACACTTTAAAGAGAAGAATATGTTGGTGATCTTTCTCTCACAATTCATTAAGCGTCCATGGCGTGGTGGTAACGTGTCGGACCAACTACCAAGAAGTTGGTGTTTCAATCCTCGTTCTGTTAAGGTTTTTTTTATGTGCTTTTTTTTGTTACAACCAAAAAGCCGTCGGTAATGTCGATAATTGTCGGTTTGTTTTTTTATTTTTTTCTGATATACTTTCATGCCGCCATGCATCACAATCATGCAACCGCCGATTGGGTGTAAATAATTTATTTTGAAAAAGACCGTTGCAAATATTTTCAAAGTCGAGGGAAAAAAATAAAAAAATAAAAAAATAAATAAATAAAAATAAATAAATAAAAATAAATGAATCGACAAGTTCTACTTTTTTGTTCTAGTGCTCGATAATTCTTCTTTTCGATAAAAGTGTTGAAAAGATCTAATTTTCAGCACTCAAATGATTAATATAAAGTTGATCTATTCAGTTGAGTTGTTTTGTTTTTTACACAGAAAACGGCGAAAAGGTTTTCTAAATTTTGTCTCGTAATGTACAAATAATTTTGTCAATAGCATCAGAGCAGACCTTTATAATCAGTTTTTTTTAAAGTAGCAATTCAGGATTAAGTTTTAGAGAAAATGTTTTCAGCATTTTAGAGTTTTAAAAGCAAAAAAAATCGTGTTTTGAAAATTGATATTGAAAAATTTAAGTTTTTTAAGTCTCACCATAACAACCCACAATTTTCTGATGTTGATATCTCAGCAACTAATGGTGTGATTTTTAATGTTAAAACATGAAACATCGAGAAATTGGTCGATCTTTCTGAAAACAATATTTTTTTCATTTTTTTAAATCAAGACTAACATTTTAAAAGGGCCAAATATTAAATATTACGCGCTTTTGAAATGTTAGTCTTTATAAATCTTCAAAGACATTTTCTTAGACATTTTTTTCATTCGAACCTTAAAAAAAATATTAAAAAAAAATATTTTAAGAAATGGTCACTCATGGTAACTATTTATAAAAATCGAAAAACTGCAAATATTTCGCTAAAATCAAACTTTCGGTGGCTATATCCTGAAAACGGGGCCCTTTTCCAAAAAAAATGTAAAGTACTTTTGGAAAGCAATTTCAATTTTACATAAAAAATGTTAGATCAATTTTTATTTGTCTGAGATTTCGATTTTTGCCAAAAATCACATTTTTTTTCAAAAAATCATATGTTGGCGTCAGATTTTTGACCATATTTCTCTACGGCTCAAAAGTTTCGGGTTTTTGTCACCTAAAATCTATCAAAAAATTTCGAAAATAAAAAAATACGTTTCTTGGTAAATAGAGTTTTTGTGTAAAAAAAAGTCAATAAAAAAATTTAAAAATATTGTTTTCCGTGTACCTATTCTTTCAATTGTCTTCAAAAATACCTAAAACTTTGCCGAAGACACCAGATCAATCAAAAATTTCCTTAAAAAGTTACAGATTTTCGAATTGTTACGTACCATTTTTGTATGGATAGCTGCCAAAATTGTATGGAGACTTGCATAGGTGAACCAATGAAACAAAATGGCTTCATTGGTCATAGGGAATTCCTCAATGCCTTTGGGCCAAATAAAACATAAAAATGGTCGAAATCGGCTTATTTCTTAGAGAATTGCTCATATGAAAGAATAATCATAACATGCACTTTTCACTTAAACTTTAGCATTAGCATTAGCATTAGCAATAAAGGTCGCACAATTCCGGATGGCTGCACAACGCTTATCTTGCTGTTTAACTGTAATTAAACGTATGATAGCACTAGACTCTCATCCGGTTACAATATTCCAACACGGGAGATACCATGTTTTCCTCTTTAGATGAGCGTGTAATACTATCCAGTAAGATAAGGGGCTCCTGGCCGGTACCTTGCTAACCTCGGGGATTGGAAGGTATGTTAGTAAACATCTATCTAGAATGCGCAGAGATCTCTACGTCACCTAGTGGTATAGATGTTTGTAGGGAGGTTTTGGACTCAATGTTAGTAAATTGAACGTTTGTTTTTTAACACCATCACCACCACCACCAAAACCATACCATCACCACAAAAAGCCATGCTAGATTTGAATACAAATACATCACAAAACGAACACAACAATAAAACCATCTTCCTGACCCTGCTGTCCACATGATACTGACGCGCAATAATATTAATTACCACAATGACCCCCCACTGCATACATGACTCGAACATGAACACGAACATAACACAAAGAGAACACCACAAAAATCCACCTTCCCATCACCATTGCTTGCACGATACTGACGCGCAATAAATATCAATTACCACAATGACCCCCCACTGCATGCATGACTCGAACATGAACACGAACATAGTACAAAGTGAACACCACAAAAATCCACCTTCCCATCACCACTGCTTGCACGATACTGACGCGTAATAAATATCAATTACCACAATGACCCCCCACTGCATGCATGACTCGAACATGAACACGAACATAGCACAAAGTGAACACCACAAAAATCCACCTTCCCATCACCACTGCTTGCACGATACTCACTTTTCACTTAAACTTAATCAAGAATTTCTACATTAAAAATAAACATTGTTTGAAGTGTTTTCTCTAATGCTTTTGACAAAATTAGTTGTAGATAACTAAATAAAATGATGGTGTCTTCGGCAAAGATGCTTGATTTGGCATGCCCAACAACTTTTTAGAAGAGAAACATATTTCTGAAAAGTTAGATTTTCTAACACATCTTAATCGTGAACCACCCTAATTAGCATAGCATAGCATTGGTGTCTACCCGTAGCTGCTACTTCGTTATTGACCAGGGCCTCCAAAAATTGCTTCGTGGACCACAGATGAAAAGTAGGAACCAATCATCACCCCTTCGCAATTTTCAAAGATCCCTATCATGCTGATCAATACCGACACCGGCCACGACCAGAGGTAAGACACGGGGAAGTGAATGGGAATGTTAGCCGACACTTGAGTGATGGGACCGCTAAATCGGCTGCGTCTCCGACAAAGTATCACATGAGTTTTGAGGGGTTAGTAAGATGGGTATAAGGTCAGGATTCACCGTGGTTGGTGATGCGACCATAAGCAATTTGTTTATCAGTTGCAAATTTAATTTATAGGTCTTAGGCAGCCGGCTGTTGTAAGACACACAATCAATGATTGAGAATTAGTTTTAATTCGCACGCGGCGCCAAATTATCATTCATTCTCCCGTCGGCGTGCCTTCCGAGCAACGACGCTGTGAGAAGGGCTTTTTGCTCCTTTTACTATTTAAGCAATATATTAAATTGTTTTTTTCTGTGGTTTCCGATTTGATAGTGTGGTTTGCAATGATTTCATCGTGTTGCAGGAAATGTTCCGAAAATAGTGATCTACGAGACCGACAAAATTGCGAACAATAGTAACTGAAAATTTCGTTTCGAGCAGTTATTAATTAAGTGACACTATCACGAATGGTACCACCCTAATTTTCAATAAAGTCAAGAGTAGCCCCTCCCCATATAGGTAATTCTTCGCCAACTCACACGGAATCGGAAAAAGTTGCCCCGACCCCTCTTCGATTTGCGCGAAACTTTGTCTTAAGGTGTAACTTTTGTCTCTGATCACGAATCCAATCTCCATTTTCGATATCTCGTTACGGAGGGGTGGTACGACCCCTTCGATTTTTGGACATTGGAAAAAATAGGTGTTTTTCAAAAATTTGCAACATCAAATGGTGATGGTTTGAAAACTGGAAATTTTCATCTAAATGAAAAAATACCTTTTGGGTTATTACAGTAAGTACATTAAATTTCCCTTAAAATAACACGTCAAAAAAAAAAAAAAAATACAGTGGAGTAACGAAAAAAAGAGAATTTTATGAGGCAGACCGGATTTTGTTCGGGCTTGTTCCATTCGGTCCGGGTTAGGTTCCTATAAGTCCTTTTTGAAATGTGTAAAGTTTGGTAAAGTCCTTCAAAAGTTCTGATTAAAAAAAAATCTTGGTTGATACAAAAACGGGTCATTATTTACACAATTTTGTACGCTCCAGCGTATACATCATACATCGTGCTTAGACATGATTTTTTGCTCAAATTTTTCGGCACTGGCTGAACATTTTGACTGAAGAAAACAAGTATTGTTCTTTGCATCATCCCCATTTATATGAAACTTTAATTGGGAAATTCGAGATAAACTTAAACAACTAATTCCACGTTTAGTACTCCACCGGTAGAACGGTACCTCTAGTTAAACGTTGCCCGATTACAGTCACATTCCTCACCTTTTGCCACATATTTTTTTTTCACTCGCTGATTGTCTGCGCCACTTTATTCTACCCCTAACCAGACCTTACGAGCAGCTGCCAGGGTAAGGAACGCGCCAAGCCTCTGGTTTACTGCCCCCTTCCTCGGTTTTCCTAGCATTCGTTTAGTCATTGGGGAGTGTTTGCATATTAAACTGCCGCGGCCGCGAGAATCCAGTTGAACCACCACACTCGAGAAGAATCTCGACTTGGTTCGCGAGTTCAACCTGGCTCACCTTGGGCCAGACCTCCCCGGCGGTGTCAGTTTCACCCCCCGAAACAGAACTCTCTAATTGGTGCCCACCGTTGTTGTTGTTGTTGTCGTTGGGTGAGAGCGTATAAACATCAGCTGGAATTCAACGCGGTCAGAATCAGAATTGAGCTTTTGAGGTAGGAAAGAGGGTGATTAGCTTATGGCGGCGAGGGGTTCGTCGCTTGCCGCGGTGACTGATGGTGGGTAGGCTTGATTGAGTGATTACTTGCAGGTGGTGTTGGTGGGATTGATGTCATTTAGCGAGGCAGATTTGATGTATGAATCTGCAAATTGGGTGATTAGGCACGGCTTGAGAGGGTGATTATTAGGATTCGGAGAGTGAGATCTAGCCATTTGCGAGTAATTTTCAGTTTATGATTGGCACATTAAACGAGGCAGCGTCTTAATATTATTACTTGTGAAATCCATGTATCATTTAGGACTTCATTTATATAAGAAAAAATAATGTCTTATATACTAACGGATCACTTAGTGTTAAATTTTACCGCAAAATCAACATTAATTATTTTGATATTACATTACATATAAGTTCTTAAAGTTCCCACACAAATAATAGCTTTCCGCTAAATTGGTAGTCAATTTTAAGCGACTACTTTTGTGCATATTTACAAAATGGCAAAACGTCATTTGCATTGTGCAGCCAGATGTGGCACAAACGAGGAAGAAGAAGCAACCTATTACCAATTTGAGCAAAACTTAAAGATCACCGGTGGCACACAGTAGACGACGGGCTACAGAGAAGAATCTGCCTCGACTAACATAGTTGAACGTTTGCAGCGTGATTCGGTTGGTTGGCTTCGAGAATTCAACCCATCTTATCTCATCAGATCGCAATGGATGAGCTTAAGGAGCATGCTTAAGTGGCTCGATTCAGAGTTAATGTCGGTTCAATGGATCTCGGGAATGTCTTTGAAGTTGACTTTGCTAGTACGTAGTACGGAGTCGATGTAGAAGGGATCGTCAACTAAGCTCGTAATTTCTCTGCAACCAGCGAGGAACGTTTGCTTTAAAATTCTCAGGTGCATCGTTTGTCAATCGTTTAAATCACCAAACGTACAACTCACAATGCAGGTGAGTTATGAATGAATGGAACTTTTTCACTTTTTCTTTGCATTTTCAATTTCTATCGTTCACACGCATTTTTCATCGCTTCTGTCTTGGATCTTCTTCAGGTTCTTCTTTCTGTCTAGCAATTCCTCTCTATCATTTACATAAAGTTTATTTATTTACAACTTCCTCTTCTTCTCTTTTCCTCCGTCTCGGTCAACAGTTTCTTTATGGGACTTTTTCATCTTCTTCTTCTGTTTTACCTTATTCAGCCGTTGTTGACGATCTCCGGCCAAGTTTCAATCGTAAACAACGTCTTCGAAAGGCATCGTGCGTGTGAGAGTTATTTGTTTTTAAGTCATTCGGCGATGAACCCACATCGAGTGAGAGGGGAAAAAAGGAGATTTGCAGACGTGCGAAAGTTTGCATATTTTACACGCCTAATCGAAACCCGTACGCGCCGCCGATCATTAACATCTTCGGCCACCATCAGCAGCGGTGGTGATGGTTCGACATTTTTTGCGCAATCCGTCATCGTATTCGCAAACAGTCACCATTTAGCCCGTAATGGGCGTTAAATGTGCGCGGCTTGACAGATTTCACTTTTCTTGGGTGCGTGTGGATGAGGTGGAGCGAATGGATTTGTCATACTTAGTTATAATAAATTTGTTTATTATGTAGATGTTCCAATCCGTGTTACAATGTAATACTTATAACAAGTTAAACATGTTTTAAAGAATTGTGTACAGTCTAACCCATTTTTTAAAGAACTTATAATAATTTTAAACAATTTTAATTAATTTGAAGCAACCTGAATCAATTAAGAAAAATATAAATTATTATATCGATTTTTAAGAATTTTCGAATATTTCTTAACATTATATAACAATTTTCTAACACTTTTTAACGATTTTTTTTTAACAATTTTAAACAATTTTAAACAATTTTAAACAATTATAAACAATTTTAAACAATTTTGAACAAATTTAAACAATTCTAAACAATTTTAAACAATTTTAAACAATTTTAAACAATTTTAAACAATTTTAAACAATTTTAAACAATTTTAAACAATTTTAAACAATTTTAAACAATTTTAAACAATTTTAAACAATTTTAAACAATTTTAAACAATTTTAAACAGTTTTAAACAATTTTAAACAATTTTATACAATTTTAAACAATTTTAAACAATTTTAAACAATTTTAAACAATTTTAAACAATTTTAAACAATTTTAAACAATTTTAAACAATTTTAAACAATTTTAAACAATTTTAAACAATTTTAAACAATTTTAAACAATTTTAAACAATTTTAAATAATTTGAAACAATTTTAAACAGCTTTAAATAATTTTAAACAATTTTAAACAATTTTAAACAATTTTAATCAATTTTAAACAATTTTAAACAATTTTAAACAATTTTAAACAATTTTAAACAATTTTAAACAATTTTAAACAATTTGAAACAATTTGAAACAATTTGAAACAATTTGAAACAATTTGAAACAATTTGAAACAATTTGAAACAATTTGAAACAATTTGAAACAATTTGAAACAATTTGAAACAATTTGAAACAATTTGAAACAATTTTAAACAATTTTAAACAATTTGAAACAATTTGAAACAATTTTAAACAATATTAAACAATTTGAAACAATTTGAAACAATTTTAAACAATTTGAAACAATTTGAAACAATTTGAAACAATTTGAAACAATTTTTAACAATATTAAACAATTTTAAACAATTTTAAACAATTTTAAACAATTTTAAACAATTTTAAACAATTTTAAACAATTTTAACAATTTTTTACAATTTTGAACAATTTTAAACAATTTTAAACAATTTTAAACAATTTTAAACAATTTTAAACAATTTTAAACAATTTTAAACAATTTTTAACAATTTTTAACAATTTTTAAACAATTTTAGACATTTTTAAACAATTTTTTTAATCCATTTTTACAATTTTAAACAATTTTAAACAATTTTCAACAATTTTTTACAATTTTGAACAATTTTTTACAATTTTTAACAATTTTTAACAATTTTTTTTTAGAGTTTTGAAGAATTATAAGAATTTAATTAATGTTAAGGAATTATAAAGAATTTTTTTTTCAAAAGTTTTAAATAAATTCAGTGCATTAGATAAAATTTGTTTTAAATTTTTTAATAAACTGAAATACTTTTAAAAAAATAAGGATTGCAATGAATTTTGAATATAAATATAAATATAAAAATAAAATTTAAGAATTTCAAGAAATTTGTATGTATGTAATTGTAAAGGTTTAAAGAATTCTGAACAATATTATAGAATTTTTATTTGTATACAATTCTGGAGCATTTTAATGAATTTAAAAGAATTTTCAAGGTTAATTTTATTTCAGTTGTTCTGTTTTCGGCAGAATTCTACAGATCTCTAAAATGCTAATGCTAATGCTAATGCTTATTCTACCGATCTCAAAAATCAAAACTGAGTGCGTGACGTTGTAAATTTGAATGAAAATGATATTAAGAACTATCCTATGGGTAATTCTCTACCAACTCACACGAAATCGGGAAAAGTTGCCCCGACCCCTCTTCGATTTGCGTGATACTTTGTCCTAAGGGGTAACTTTTGTCCCTGATCACGAATTCGAGGTCCGTTTTTTGATATCTCGTGACGGAGGGGCGGTACGACCCCTTCCATTTTTGAACATGCGAAAAAAGAGGTGTTTTTCAATAATTTGCAGCCTGAAACGGTGATGAGACAGAAATTTTGTGTCAAAGGGACTTTTATGTAAAATTAGACGCCCGATTTGATGGCGTACTCAGAATTCCGAAAAAAAACGTATTTTTCATCGAAAAAAACACTAAAAAAGTTTTAAAAACTCTCCCATTTTCCGTTACTCGACTGTAAAAAATTTTGCAACATGTATTTAATGTACTTTTCGAATCTACATTGACCCAGAAGGGTCATTTTTTCATTTAGAACAAAATTTTTATTTTAAAATTTCGTGTTTTTTCTAACTTTGCAGGGTTATTTTTTAGAGTGTAATAATGTTCTACAAAGTTGTAGAACAGACAATTACAAAAATTTTGATATATAGACATAAGGGGTTTGCTTATAAACATCACGAGTTATCGCGATTTTACGAAAAAAAGTTTTGAAAAAGTTACTTTTTGCGTTTCTCTTTGTTTCGTCGTCAGTGTCTGTCGCGGGTGAGTATGAACGGCCATGATCGAAGACGACCAACTTTTTCAAAACTTTTTTTCGTAAAATCGCGATAACTCGTGATGTTTACAAGCAAACCCCTTATGTCTATATATCAAAATTTTTGTAATTGTCTGCTCTACAACTTTGTAGAACATTGTTACACTCTAAAAAATAACCCTGCAATGTTAGAAAAAACACGAAATTTTAAAATGAAAAATTTTGTTCTAAATGAAAAAATGACCCTTCTGGGTCAATGTAGATTCGAAAAGTACATTAAATTTCCCATAAAATGACATGTTCCAAAAAATTTTACAGTCGAGTAACGGAAAATGGGAGAATTTTTAAAACTTTTTAAGAGTTTTTTTTCGATGAAAAATACGTTTTTTCGGAATTCTGAGTACGCCATCAAATCGGGCGTCTAATTTTACATAAAAGTCCCTTTGACACCAAATTTCTATCTCATCACCGTTTCAGGCTGCAATTTATTGAAAAACACCTCTTTTTTCGCATGTTCAAAAATGGAAGGGGTCGTACCGCCCCTCCGTCACGAGATATCAAAAAACGGACCTTGGATTCGTGATCAGGGACAAAAGTTACCCCTTAGGACAAAGTTTCACGCAAATCGAAGAGGGGTCGGGGCAACTGCTGTGTGAGTTGGCGGAGAATTACCCCTATAGAACTATAGGATATTGGGCATAAGACTTTATCTGGCTACACTGTTTGTCTGTATTGAGATTCAGTTGTAAGCTTTTCTAAGATGGATGTTATATATTTAGTTGGAAATTACTTTCAGATCTTTTTTGTATATTAGTGAAAGTGTTGGTTAAAGGACTTTTGAGTTCAATGATCTGGCAACTCTGCAATCAGATATTTTTTCATGGAATGTTTATGTATTTGCTGAACGTTTCTAAATTTAAGTGATCGAATGATGTTTTTAACAAGATATAATTAACCCAAAAACCAGCAATACTAATTAGTGTCATAACTATGCAAATGCTTGAAATAAACTAATAAACACTAATTGTTTTTTTGCCCTGATATCAATCCTTAAAAGGCAAAAACTTCTCTCTCAAACCTAGATTTCACCTCTTCGCAGTGCACTGACATCGATATCGAAGCCCCCCTACCTTCGTACATTATTGACACTTTATGCAAATACTTTTCGTGGGCTCACCACGCTGTGCGTTGCTCAGATTGAGATGTATTTTTTATGGAAAACTGTCAGAGACGACGACGACGGCGGTGGCTGATTGGCTCGAGGAGTGCTGGAAATTTTCTCGCGTGCAATCCAAACGTAACGAACCGTAATCCACCAAGGTTAGAGAGTTGGCTTAACATGGTGCGTGGTTAAACTAATCGCTCAGACGCCGTACTTAGTTTTGAGGCAAATATGACGCATCAAGGCGGGCTCTAGCGCAAACAATTCTAAGCAATTTAGCTAGCAATGATTTGCTACAGCCAAGCCTCACCTACATCCGGAGTTGAAGAAACGTCTCTATTACAAACACACACACACAAGCAACCTGTTGTACGCCCCTATCGAAAGTGAATCCCACAACCCCCGATTGCGGTATTACGTGGTACTACAAGTCAGCGAGGATCATCTCAACAGCACCGGGCTTATGTCCAATTATGGTGTCAGTCGGTGAGTCAAGTTGGCAGCAATATCCGTCGATTTTTGACGGTGCCGACGATTTTCGCGTGTCTAATTACGGGTTTTGCGAGGGAGAGAGATATATCCTACGATCTTAAGGGGCGCAAGACCCCTTCGGCAGAAATCGTCACGACACGCCGCATAGAGCGGGGATTGAAGACAACTTACTTGTTGTTGAGTTTCTAGAAGCAACTGTTAAATCCAGTGTTGCCAGATCATCAAGTTCTACGTTAGGATTGAATAAATTACCTGTAAAGAGAAAGAAAAAAAAGAGTAATCATTAGTAAACTCATAATTTTTGCTGATTATTATTTTTTTTAAATTCACTGTTGCCAAAAGATCTCAACAATCTTTCTATGAGCCACCTTACAAAAAATCCGAGAAACTGTGACGAACTCAAGTCAGTCAGTCAGTAAGTCAAACTACAGACACCAACGATTTGAAACGCTATTGACGAACGTAATGATGGGGGTGTTTTGGCAGAAGAACAACTCCTTCTGAGCTGTGCAACGCTACTGGGGTCGGTCTTGCAATGTAGCCGGCCCTGGAGAGGAGCGAGTGTTGTGTGATGTAATTTGGTGGATGATGATTGTAACCCTTGCGATGGGGCCTGGTTGCGTGCGAAACTTATGAAATCGACACCTTCTGTAAAAATGGGAATCCAGAGGATGATTTCATGTGTGCAGGATGACGTACGGGCTGGTATCGAATCACTTGGAAAGCTATACTTTGCATTGAAAAGTTTTACAGGCAAGTGTAAAAAAGTGTAAGCTTTCTTTTATTATAATAAATAACAGTCGACTCGGGTTGTCGATCTCCGATTTTACAAGAAACTTTCCTGTTTCGATCAATTCTTCAGTCCCTTCAGAAAACATGCCTCGATTTTTTGTTCCGATACCTCTCGCTTTCGACGGTCCCTTCAAAATCGACACAGAAACAGTCCACTGTAGAAGCAAAACACCTAATGAATAAATGTTGATATAAAGGAAATTTCGAATCAAATCCCAATAAGGTAGCAGTACACTGCCCACCATTGAAAAAACGGCTAATATCCACTTTTGGCAAAAACGAGATATTAGCTCCAGGTGGTAGAGGATGTTCCAACGCATCTTCTGGAACTTGAATTTTACTGAAATAGTGTTTAGTCTTGGCTGCCGATGCGGAAAACCAAACGGCTAATATGCCACTCTTATGGGAAATTGCCTTGACGGAGATTTTGTGACAAACACTAAAACGCGATTTTTTCTCGGAATACTTGATTTGGCATAATAGCCGAATTTTCAAATATGGGCAGTACAGTTTTATATAATTGTATAAAAGGGTAAAACCCGCCGTGATCAAATCCCTTTAACAAAGTTGAAGATTACTTACTACAGTTTGACCCATTTTAGAAATGTTTTGTAAACAAAAATTATCAGCTATTGATTTTGAATTAAAAATATTTTTCATTTATTTTTTTTTCAGTATTTTAATATTTATATGAAATTTTTAGATTTTTATAAGCATTCTTACTTTTCACATTTTGGCCATTTTTATACTTTTCTAATTTAACCTAATGTATTCAATGGAAATCTAATTTAATTCAATTAAACCTATTCTAATCTTATCTTATTTTATCTTATTCAAAATAATCGAATATGACTTATTCTAATCTAATCTAATGTGTTCAATTCCAAGCAATTTAGCAAGCAATGATTTGCGACAGCCAAGCCTCACCTACATCCGGAGTTGAAGAAACGTCTCTATTACAAACACACACACTAATCTTATTAAATCTAATCAAATCTAAACTAACTTAATCTAATCAAACTTAATCCAATCTAAATCATTCTAATCATATCTAATGAAATCTAATGAAATCTAATGAAATCTAATGAAATCTAATGAAATCTAATGAAATCTAATGAAATCTAATGAAATCTAATGAAGTCTAATGAAATCTAATGAAATCTAATGAAATCTAATGAAATCTAATGAAATCTAATGAAATTTAATGAAATCTAACGAAATCGAATGAAATCTAATGAAATCGAATGAAATCGAATGAAATCTAATGAAATCTAATGAAATCTAATGAAATCGAATGAAATCTAATGAAATCTAATCAAATCTAATCAAATCTAATCAAATCTAATCAAATCTAATCAAATCTAATCAAATCTAATCAAATCTAATCAAATCTAATCAAATCTAATCAAATCTAATCAAATCTAATCAAATCTAATCAAATCTAATCAAATCTAATCAAATCGAATCTAATCTAATCAAATCTAATCAAATCTAATCAAATCTAATCAAATCTAATCAAATCTAATCAAATCTAATCAAATCTAATCAAATCTAATCAAATCTAATCAAATCTAATCAAATCTAATCAAATCTAATCAAATCTAATCAAATCTAATCAAATCTAATCAAATCTAATCAAATCTAATCAAATCTAATCAAATCTAATCAAATCTAATTAAATCAAATCAAATCTAACATGATCTTTGGACTAGATAATAGAGAAAGCATCCTGGAAGAACAAAAATATTCTTAAAATAAGCTGTGATCTTTATGTTCCTTTTTTTTATTGTTGGACGTTCAAAAGTTAACGAAATGTCAAGTTGTCTTTTACGAATAAAATTGCTCTGATTATATTCACAGGAAAATTTGTTAACTCAGATTTTCACAGGTTTTCACGATAAACAATCATTTCTAACAGTTTATGAATGATTGTACAAGATTTTTGATTCAACAATAAATTATATGTTTAAGCTTTAAATATTTATGTCCTCCATAGATTTTGTGTGAAAATTTTGAGAACTTTGCATTGGGTAAATTAATCTATAAAATTATTTTTTTTCATTAATCACAATGAAACAAGTACTTCTGCGAAATACACTACAAAACCTGTGCCATTCTAGTAGTGCCCAAACCGGCACAACTATCGCAAGGTCAACACAGTCATTTTTCATTCTTCAAAGATAGCCAAAACCAATTTTCTCGCCATTTGCAATTATTTGGCGTACCGCCGCCAAGCCGTCATCACCCGACGCTGAAATTAATAAATCATTTTTTCACACTTCCTGCCTTCAACCTGTTCTGGTTTCTTGCATTGAGATAACCTTATTTAGAGTTCTCGCGCCTTCTTGAAAGGTGGTTTCATTGATATTCTTCGAGTTAGCACCTCCGCCGGAGTGCTCTTTAATTAATTAACAAGCCAAAACCATCGCCAATTCGGCACCCTCGGCTGCAATTGATTCACACCAGTTTGATTTGGATGCTTTTTCTCAACCAACAACGTGCTAATTCGATCTTGCCCCGTGCTAATTGCGATTTAACAAGCCGGGTTAGTGTGGTTACCCTGAAATTACTAAACAAGTGCGTGCTCGTGTGTACCAAAACTTGCACTCAAATTCATTACACCGGTCGACGAAATTTTGTCGAAGGAATAATTTAGGATTTACGAGTTTAAACTCGAAATCGCCAAACAAAAAATACAAATTTTGGAGGTTAGACAACTCAATGTTTTATTTGTAAACCAGTGTTACTTCCACTGAAATTTGACCAAAGCTTGGCGGCCAAAGAAAGACCCCGGATCGAACCGCGTCGTCGTGTGCGTGTAATTTGGCGTCTCTTTTTCCGGTCCACAAGTTGCCGCCAGCCGCCCCATGTACAACAATTGGGGAAGGTGCAATCTTCCAATAAATAAGCCGGTAATTAAAATTGCCGGTGGCGGCAGCACCGCGTCCAAATCGATGTATAATTTCATTAAGCCGGGTGAATGTTGGCCTGATGAGCTTTATGCATGTTATTATTTTGGGTTAAGCTTTCTGGGGCTTCGATATCGGTGTGAAATGTGGGCATCTTTGGATGGGGCGCCGGTAATGACATAATAAGTAGATTGGTTTGGCAGAGCAAAAATAAATTAGATTATGTCATTTTGGCTGCCGTCAATGGCTGAGTGTGTGTGGAAGTGAATTCAGCTCTAATTTGGATGAGAAAAATGATGAAATTGTTCCGGATTTTGGAGCGCGGAGATTGATACTTTCCCATGTAACAATCTGATGAGCTTTTATTGGACAGATCGCGCTGCAGGTAGATATATAAATTTGATTATTTGATTTGCATAATCAAATGACTATATTTTGTTTTGATGAGCTGTTTAGATTATTGAGTAACTTTTTCCTGATCCCTTACTTATCTTGTTATGTTTTTAAGACTAAGTTATTTAAGCTCTAACCAATCGATACCTTAGTATTTGAGACAAATTCATTTTGTAATTTTTGTTCACAGTTATTGACCGTATCTAGGAACTGGCTGGTACGATTTCAACCGTATTGGGCTCATAAGTCTTGGGGTTCCTATTTTAGAATATAGGTCTCTATTGAAGAATATAACTGATTGTGTATCTGGTGGTTCATAAAAGAAAACTTGTTATTTTTTAGAAAAAAGTAACCTTTTTAGAACATAAATTTTATTTTTAAATTGCGTGATTTTTTGTAATTTTGCAACATTATTTTTTACATTAAAGAATGTTGAAGGTTAGATAGCATATACAGTCATTAAACGTCAAACAAAAAACCATTTCAAAAGTGCTTCGTTTTTGCTCAAATTTCCTTGGCCTAAATTGTAAGACTTGTATTGTTTTGGTTGGTGATTAGGGTGGTCCAGAAAATTGTTTTTTTTTTCAACGATTTTGTAAAAGAAACATGTTTGGAAAAATTATATCCTATCATAATGAATATTCACCAATTTTAGATGTGTTACGTAGAACATCATGAAAGTATAATACATTTTTTTCAGTTTCAGTTATCCCGAGACCTTGAAATCAGCAAACAAAATTTTCACTGGATCTGTTGTTGTATTTAACTATGTTTTTTAACCCTGTACTGCTCAAAGTTTTTTTTCGAAAATTTTCATTTTTCCCATGTTTAGAAGGACATTGATCACGCTGATCATAAATCGCTTAGTTTTAGATTTTGTAAATACTTAATTCTAGTTCCTAAACCTAAACTTAAATCCCAAACCCTTAAATCTAATTTACCCAACTTTACGGTAGGAAACCGCGCTCTCTGCGAGAGTAAGTAGTTGACCAACGGTCAGCTAGGCCGTGTAGAAGAAGAACCAATAAAATAGTACCCCAAGACCAGTCGGAGCGTTCGGTCAGAACAAAGAGTCCCCGCGAGTATTGTTTTACCCTCGTCCGTTGCGCGCAATAAACCCGTGAAGCAGAAGAAGTGAGTTTCTCTGTAGATCCGAAATAGTGCGTGAATCCCTCCCCAATCCGTGATAAGTGGCCTAATTGGGCAAGAAGTGAGGATCGACCAGCCTTTGACCCGCAAAGGTGGTGACCAGTGAGTGTTGTGCCAGGTGGTGAAGTCTTCCGGAGGTGAGCTATCCAGGTACCCGCGGCATCGCGGGAAGAAATACCTCAGGTCGCCGGTATTCGGTGCTGAAAGGCGCCAACAGACATTTTGAGCAAATTTTGTTCTACGGAAAACTTTACTTCTCTTGTTTTATGCTCTTATTGTTTTATTTTTAGTATTTTAATTTGCGTTTATCTTGTTTAGTTTATGTTTGTTTTTGGTAGTATTTAGCCTATTCTACCACCTAGCATAATTACATTTTGCCTATCTAATTTTTTCATGTTTTTACAGTCACTTTTTCAATTTTTGCTTGTTTTTTTTTAACATTTTCTGCTATAGAATGGCACCATCTTCATTTAAATTGTAGAAAAATGCGTATAGGCATAATCTGGGACACTACAAAAATTAGCTTAAATTGGTTCAGTCTTTTCAAAGATATGATTTTTTGAAGCATGTGTTTTTTGCGAAAATCGTCAAAAATGCATTTTTTAAACTATTTTTTTCCGGATAGCCAAACGAAAAATTACGTGTCTAATTATTTTAGCCCGTGTTAAATTTGAGCCAAATCCATTTGATCTGCTTATTTGACGTGGAGTCGTTGTGTACATACAAAATAAGAATTTCTGTTCGAATCAAAAAAAGCACTTTTATAAATTTTGAACTTTGGGACCACAGATCGCAAAAAAGTAAAACTTATGAGAAAAAATGTAAGTTTGTAAATTTCTTGATATTTTGCATTTTTTTGGCAGTAGCATAAATGTAACAATTAATTAAGCATTGTGTGATGCCAACGCCTGTCCGAGGTCAACAAGATCCGGTACCGTCGCCCGCAGCGGTATAACCTGGAGCGACTCAAGGACCATGAGGTCGCTACCCAGTACGCGCGGGAACTCGAAGCTGCGTTGCCTGACGAGAGTGAGCTCGCTGAAGCCCCTCTGGAGGCCTGCTGGAGCCATATGGAAGCAGCCATCAACGCATCGGCATCGAGCGCCATCGGGTACGTGGACCGAGTTCGACGGAACGGCTGGTTCGACGAGGAATGTCAGGCGATTTGGGACGAGAAGAAAGCAGCGCGGGACAAGTGGCTGCTGCACAACACCCGAGGGAACAAGGAGTCGTACAAACAGTTGCGAAGACAGCAAACCCATCTCTTCCGGGATAAGAAGCGCCGCCTGGAAGAGTTGGAGTGCCAGGACATGGAACAGCTGTATCGCTCCAACGAAACGCGCAAGTTCTACAAGAAACTCAGTCAATCCCGGACTGGCTTCATGCCGCGAGCCGAAATATGCCGGGATAAGGACGGAGGAATCTTGACGGACGAGCGTGAGGTGATCGAAAGGTGGAAGCAGCACTTCGACGAGCACCTGAACGGCCCAGAGGCGGAGTACCAGGGCGACGGGGGAAACGACTTCAGCGGTATGGTGGACGGCGAGGACGAGCCAGCACCCACGATGAGGGAAGTTAAGGATGCCATCAAGAAGCTGAAGAACAACAAAGCAGCGGGTAAGGATGGTATCGGTGCTGAACTCATCAAGATGGGCCCGGACAAGCTGGCGGCCTGTCTACACCGGCTGAAAGTCAAGGTCTGGGACACAGAACAGCTACCGGAGGAGTGGAAAGAGGGAGTAATATGCCCGATTTACAAGAAGGGGGACAAGTTGGAATGTGAGAACTATCGACCCATCACTATTCTCAACGCGGCCTACAAAGTGCTGTCTCAGATCATTTTCTGTCGTCTGTCGGAGCGAGCAAAGGATTTCGTAGGGACGTACCAAGCCGGTTTCGTGGAGGGGAAATCGACGACGGACCAAATCTTTTTGCTTTGCCAAATCCTCCAAAAATGTCGCGAGTACCAGATCCCGACGCACCACCTGTTCATCGATTTCAAAGCCTCGGTCGTTCGCGAAGAGCTATGGAAGATCATGTACGAGAACGGCTTTCCCGGGAAGCTGATTAGACTGGTGAAATCGACGATGGACGGGGCACGGTGCAGCGTGAAGATTTCGGGAGCGATGTCCGACCCGATCGAATCGCGCAAGGGACTGCGACAAGGCGACGGTATCTCCGGCCTCTGTTTCAACATTGGGCTTGAAGGTGTTATGAGGCGAGCGGGCTTCAACATGCGGGGCACGATCATCAACCGGTCCAACCAGTTCATCTGCTATGCCGACGACATGGACATTGTCGGCAGAACGTTCGAGGATGTGGCCAGGCGGTACACCGAATTGAAGCGGGAAGCGGATAAGGTTGGATTGAAGGTGAATGTTGCGAAGACGAAGTATCTGCTGGCAGGAGGAACCGAGTCCCTTAGGGCTCGCATAGGACCGAGCGTGACGATCGACGGCGACGAGTTCGAGGTTGTGGAGGAGTTTGTGTACCTCGGATCGTTGGTTACGTCGGACAACAACTGCAGCAGAGAAATTCGGAGGCGTATCATCACCGGTAGTCGTGCCTACTACGTACTCCACAAGACCTTACGGTCTGGTCTCCTTTCCCGGCGTACAAAGTGTACCATGTACGAAACGCTGATAAGACCCGTCGTCCTCTACGGGCACGAGACGTGGACGATGCTCGAGGAGGACCTGCAAGCGCTTGAAGTTTTCGAGCGACGAGTGCTTAGGACGATCTTTGGCGGCGTGCGTGAGAACACTGTATGGAGGAGAAGGATGAACCACGAGCTGGCGCAACTCTACGGCAAGCCAAGTATTCGGAAGGTCGCCAAGGCTGGCCGAATCCGGTGGGCCGGACACGTCGCAAGAATGCCGGACGCGCTGGATGCGCGCCAACCGAACCAGACTATCAATCCGGTGAAGTTGGTGTTTAATTCGGAGCCGGTTGGAACGCGGCGGAGGGGGGCGCAACGTGCGAGGTGGTTAGACCAAGTGGAGGAAGATCTGAGAAGTGTGGGAGTTCCGAGTCGGAATTGGAGAGTAGCAGCCCAAGACCGAGTTCAGTGGCAGCGCATCTGGAGACAGCTCATGACCCGGAGGTTGTACGAGCAGTAAAAGTAAGTGATATTTTTTGCTTATTTTTTGCCAAGATGGAAGAACTTCTTAATTCGACATCCTAGACCCACATTCACGTATACATATCAACTCAGAATCAAAAACTGAACAAATGTCTGTGGAGATGTGTGCACCGAAAAACTTATCTCGGCACTGGCATAACCGATTTTGTCCGTATTGATCTCATTCGATACGTCCTGAGTTCCACAAGATACTAAAGAAAATTATGAAGTTTAGTAAAGTACTTCAAAAGTCCGGAAGATTGTAAAAAGGGTGTTATTTTGTAAGAAAATCTTTAACTTTATACATTTTTAGAAAGGTAATTAAAATAACGAGTTATAACCAGTCCAAAACATTGAAGATCTGGCAACCATGTTAAAAGTTATAAGCACTTAAGTGTTATTTATTCGCTTTTTAAAGGCTGAATCTTAGATATTTTGATGAAAACGTTGTCTGGATCGCTCATGTGACCGATCGTCGGATAAGTTATGAAACGACCTTTCAAACGAGTCCAAAAATTTCTGCACAGTAAAAAATTTTTGTAATTTTGGAAGGTGTAATTCTGGAAGGTTGAATATTACCTCTTTTATGATGTAATTTTACCTCAATTTGGACTGAAAAAAAGCCGAACATCCCCCGACCATATTACCCAAACCCCAAATACATCTTAACCACAAACCCCCATAATAAACTTACCAACCCTCATTTACCCCCATCCCGAATACCCACAACCAATCACAATACATCCCTTCCACACCCCTCACATACTCTAACCACCTAAAAACCCCAACCACCCCCACCCCAAACCCCAAACAATATAAATCTCCTTAGTACTAAACTTCCCACCTTCTCCACCAACTCCCCATCCCCCCCCCCCCACTTAAAATAAACCCAATAAAAACAACACATTACACTCCCCTATCCAAAAAACCCCAATAACATTCCATACCCCCAACACCCCATACATTAATCCCCCCACAAACAACCTTAAACTACACTACTAATAATACATTTCCACGCCACACAAATCCCATCTAACCCCACCCAACCCATTTAAAAAACCTCAACTCAAACACCCTCAAACACTACCACACACCTCTCACCCCCACCAAACCCCCTCTACACACCACCACCCCACCATCACTTCAAGAATCACCAACCCCAGTACACACAACTTCCAATCCAAACAACTTTAAATCCAAAAAACCAAAAAAAACCACAAATAACTCCAAAAAATAACATTCATCCCATAATTACCCAACAAATCTACCCCCCCAACAAAAACCAACAACATCCCACTAATCACCCACCCAATTCCCCCCTACCCCCATTACCACACCCCCCTCCCCCCCACACACCACCCCACTATCCCCAAAAACCTCCATCAATCAATCATATACCCCCCTATCTTTTTGAGCTGTCATATGTTTTCTCTGGTTGGCGTCCATCTTTCTGCGGCTAAGGGGCCGTGTGAAATCTGATTATCTGTGTGACCACATCTGATTTTTTTTTTGTTGTTTAATTTTGCCGACACCATCTAACGAGTGGCAAGTGGCAATTTTGTGGTTAGGATGGTGAAATGTTTTGCACCTTTTTTTGTTCAACGCGGCGCGGCACGGATTACCGTTTTTTGTGGTGCGTGCGTGCGTTGGCAGATCTTTAAGGTGAAACCATAAAAATGGCGGTGGCGACGCTTTAAGCTTAGTTCCGAAATTAAGCGTCCGGCGAAGAAGATTAAAAAAACAGAGAGGGAGAGATTTGCTTGTGCCGGCACCCAGGTAAACAAACACGAGCCGTGTGTTATGTAAACAAAGTGTTGTTGTTGTTGGCTGGCACGACACGAAGTTAGTCATTGAACGGAATTGTTGTTTGTTGCGTTAAGGAATTTGAAGTTTGGGCGTGTACCTGGGCTTCCTGTCCCATTCGTTGGTCGGGCCTGGGAGATGCAAATTTTTAGGGGAAATTTGCAAATAAAATTTTGTGTAAGGGACACTCCCAGGGTAAATTTGAGAGTAAGAGACAAAAAATGGAAAGTAAGATGACGCCAATAACAATAAATCAATCGTTGCTTTCAGTTTTGAGCCCAGTTTGGTGGAATTTCCGGAAAAGTGCATTGTCATGGTAATGATGATCGACGAGAAGTGTATTAAAAATGCAAATTAGCAAACCATTCACTGGATTGTTCTCGAATACTTTTTTGCTTGAAATTCATTGAACTTTATAACCTTGGTCAAACATAAAGTTTTATTTGATCGTACTGAATACGTCCTGAAAACATAAAGACAAATGTTAACCTTTCAGAAGCTGGATTTTATAATAACCTGATTTCAAAAACATAAAAAAAAATATTTGAATGAAAAATATCACCGAGAGAAGATGTTAAAACGCTTATTTTTATTAAATCTTAAAACATCAATAAAAACCGTGTTTTTGCAAATTTTCAATTGAATTTTTTATATTTTTTTAAGTAAAGTTTTTTTTAAAAATATTTATTATGAAACATTGCATTTTCGTTATTAATTCCGAAAAGTCTAGCTTTTTTTTTTAAATTTTCACTTCGAATAATCGAATCAGTTCTCTTATTTTTTATTGTCGAGCTCAAGTATAACCTCTAAACAACTCTACTGTGGTTAAGAATATTTACTGTCAAGATGGCGACGATTAAAGATATAAACAATGCATTTGGTTATTTCTAAGTCAGCCAACTATTCAAATTTGACTAAAATGGAGCTACAGAATTCGAATTTGATGTTAAATTGTTCATGATTCCATTACCGGAAGTCCGATATAAACCTTCTGGACTGTATTTCCCTTACACATTTTATTTTAAAAAGAATAAAAAGAGCTGGACTTTTAAGTGTAATCTGTTACTGATTGATCATTGTTGAAATCATCAAACTTTGTTGTTTTCCGTTTTGGCTAAGTAAATAATAAACTGTTTTTGTTTTGTTTTATAAGTACTGCTAAGTAAAATTTAATGTGTAGCTAAAGATAGTTGGCAATTACGTCTCTCGATAGCTGATTTAATGTTTTTTGTTTTGTTTTTAACTTTGTAATCAACGCTGCACTTTTACAGTGTGCACCTTCACCATTTCTCTTTTTCGAGCTGGGTGCTGCACCGGGAGGAAAGTTTTATTATTTAATTCACACTTTTGATTTCTTTTACGATTCCGCGCACTCCGGGCACAAATGATGTCGAAACAACCCATTGGCCAGTGAGATAATTGATGCCCCTGCTATTATGGCATAACTCGAAAGTATTTTTTTAAAGAAATAAAAAAGGGTAAAATAAAGATCAGCAGAAAGATACATTACACTTTCGCGACAAAAATCATGCAATAGTGCAATTAAAAGTCTCACCAGCGTCTTATCTTATCGACATCTGAACTTGCCGAAAAATAAAGTACGAGAGGAAAAAACGCGAACAGCAAACGTGACGGTAATTACCAACGTGGGGAATGCAATTTTCCGCCAAGGGGTGACCACTAGCGTGGCTCACGGATATATGAAAAAGACAAAAGTGTTCAATTCCAAACGCCTCGACCGGATTTTTGTAGCAATATGGCCCCAGAACATAGCCTGAAACTTTGAGCGCATTTGGTTAAGGTTTAGTACTTCCACCATTGACCTGAAGTTAGTATGGAACTTTTAAAGATTTACTATGGGAAATTTTCACTTTTAACCTCTTCTTAGAAAAAGTTTCCCAAAACCCAATCAAATTTTCTTGTTCTCAAGTTTCTTATAGGTTTTGATCCGGGGAACAACTTTGTAGAACATCGCAAAGCGCTAGGAATTGATCCTGAAAAGATACAGGATATTTTTTGGAGCTAGGATTTTTTTTTAACGTGCTCTAAAAATTTGCCTGTATCTTTCCGGGATTAATTCCTAGCGCTTTGTGATGTTCTACAAAGTTGTTCCCCGGATCGAAACCTATAAGAAACCACTACTTTGAGAAAAATTCATAGGGCATAGGAAAATATACTCGAAGAAGAGTTAAAAAGTTGAAAATAAATAAATTAAATTTATTGAAATTTCTTTATAACTTCAGGTCAATGGTGGAAGTTCTAAACCTTAACCAAATGCGCTCAAAATGTCAGGCTATGTTTTGGGGCAATATTGCTACAAAATTCCGGTTGAGGCGTTCGAAATTGAACACTTTTGTCTTTTTCATATATCCGTGAGCCACGCTAGTGACCACCTTTTAGTTACGGTAGGTGGGAAGGGGGGTACAAAATGTAAACTAATTAAAACAAACTGTTGGTGGTGAGAAAAACAGAGCCCTTGGCGGAGAAAAAAAATACGTAATTGTACTAGCTCGTGCGAGCAAAATTAATTTTTAAATGGTTGTAAAATATCAGAACAGCATTAGAAAACTTAAAAAAAGTAAAAGTTGTTTTGTTAAAGATCAACACATTATCTAAATTGAAACAAAACTGTTTTGTTCACTTAAGATAAAAAAGACAACAATACCCTGCTTCATGAACATTCAAAGGGAAACTTTGTGCTAGAATTGCAAATTATCGAGTTTGCATATCTATAAATAAGATACACGGCACCACCGCAAGGGGTTGGCAAACAGTGCATGAAATAATTATGGCATACATTAGGTACGAACCTACTAATTGAAATGATAAAAGCCACGAGTTGATCATGAAAGTGAAACCGAACCGCACCGCGTGAAAGGAAAGACGAGACTTGGGGAATGTGACGTAATTGTTGAGAATTGTACATTTGTACAACAAAATTAACAAAATTAACAAAATTAACAAAATTAACAAAATTAACAAAATTAACAAAATTAACAAAATTAACAAAATTAACAAAATTAACAAAATTAACAAAATTAACAAAATTAACAAAATTAACAAAATTAACAAAATTAACAAAATTAACAAAATTAACAAAATTAACAAAATTAACAAAATTAACAAAATTAACAAAATTAACAAAATTAACAAAATTAACAAAATTAACAAAATTAACAAAATTAACAAAATTAACAAAATTAACAAAATTAACAAAATTAACAAAATTAACAAAATTAACAAAATTAACAAAAGCGTGTGGATGTGTGTGCCACCAAAATGATGAGAAATGGGTTCGCAAAATAGAAATTATGATCAAAAGTGCATTAAATTTGATCTTTTGGCATAAATCCGGATCTCTCTTAAATGTATCTAAACTATGCCCATATCGTTGATTGAGTAATCAAAAGACCTTTCCAACGACTTTGAAACGTTGAAGATCTGGCAACCCTGTCTTGAGTCATGACCACTTAAGTGATATTTATGTACTTTTCTATTAGATGAAGAGATGAAATTTGTATCCAAATCCACATTTCACTCATTGTTGGTAAAGAGGGAGGAAAGCTCCAACTAATAGGTGAATTAAGTTAGTTTGTTTTATTTCATTTCATTTTAATTTGTTATACAATGTGATTCCATCCTGGGGGCAGAATAGTGGTCGGCAAAGCGGCCTCAATTTAGAACTGTCATCACGCGGAAAACAAAGATGGACTCTTTTGGCCACCCATCGTTTAGTATAAGAACAAAAAAAGTACAAAGCACTTAAATTTTCAGCGAAAACTTTAAAATCAACAGATCCAAAATGTTGAAACAAGTCACTTCAGCAGCAACAAATATGTCACGCTTGAGCTTGAACATAGCCTTCTACTTTGTTTATGTTTACAGCTGTAGTGCATTTGTATTAGTGAAGAGCAGTGGGGATCATTCGGAAATCACGTAACGCATTCTTTCTTCCTTAGTGCGTTACATACTAACAGACCTGTCCCATAAAATCGAGATCTATAAACTGACATGGTGGGCGCCGTGTGTGGCGAATGACTGTTACCCTATTCGCAACTGATCTAGTTTTAGTAATCATAATGTTTTTGATAAAAGCAAATGAATTACAATAGTTATTATTAATATTGCCAAAAAATAACAATTAAACTGATTTTTCCAGTAAAAATAAATGAAATAAATTGATTGTGCTGTTAAATTCAGACTATTTAAGTACAGAGAACATTTGGTTGACAAACCTGTACCGATATTAAGTCAACAACAAGACTAATTTTAATTGCAGGCAATTCCAACCTGTCAGTCAGTGCTAATAAAACCATGTTAGTTTTTCAAACGACTTTTTCCCCACCCCACAAAAAAAACCATTTCACTCTGTCAACTCCAACGTCCTAACAAATCGCGCTACACCTTTCATCAGAGCAACGCTTGACAGTTACGCCGAACCTCACGCGCCGTCCATCCACATGCCATGGCGTGACATGTGGCACTTGTTTTTGCTATACCCCCTCAGCAACAACAAAAAACCGCACCATTTCTTCGCAATCTCTTTGCCCTAGGCCGCCCCAGCCCGACATAAACAGTTAGGGTGTAATCAATTAGTTAATGTTTTAATTGCAACCGTAGACCAGTGCAGTTTTTTACCTAGTCCCGGGAAGAGACCGGGTTCCGTTTCATGCATTTATTTATGACCCACGTCGGACGCGGACCTCCTCGGGCGGGATAGAGTCCGAGCGGTTGGGGAGGTAGCTGCATTACGCAGGAAGAATCCGGTCTTTATGGGGGATACAGAAGTCGTGGTTCGGGTGGAGGGAGCTGATTAGTTCGCATAGTTAGGTGAAATGAATACCTAATAATTTAACTTTAAGGTGAAGCAATTTACCTGATTATGGTTGTAATGGTTGGCCAGCAGGTGTGAGTAGATTACAGTTTCATAAGTAGAAGTTTTAATCTGAACTCATCATTCACAGGATTCGAACAATACCTCAATTTTTTCTGCAATATTACTGAAGTTATTTTGTACGCATAACATCAATAAGTTAGGACTTTAAAAACTGAACCAAAACTAAAATCTTGCAGCTAAAATTCCACGAATCAACAACTTTGCACAATGCACTCCTCGTTCCGCTGATACGCGATCTTTCGCACGTTCAGCGTGTCATCTCTTCCCGTGGAGTTCCCCCTAACAATGCCCGTCGTAATCCCGCTGAAGATGGGCACCTCGGTGGGGGGGCGCCCGACTCATATGTGTAATTTGAATATCAAGTTATATTCTGAAAAGAGCGAAAAACACACCCTAAAACCTGAAACCACTGGTTGCATAAACACCTTCGGGCCACGGTGAAGTTTAACAAACCTGTTGTTGTCTCTAGAGCTTCAGCTCGGAACAGGTTTCTTGGGTGGGTGTGGGGGGGGATCTCAAATCGAACACAAAAACTAATTCAGTTCCGAATCGATTAGAGACCTCGCGTGGAGCACCCACAAACGATGCGTGGATAATCCGCGTAAATTAATTTCCCCACAAGTTCTTGATGGGTTCGGCTTAGAACCCTTTTGAAACGTGGCCCGAAGAACGCACCCTGAAGATCATCAACTTCGGGACACACCTTCCGAGTGGGTTGTTTTGTTGAAAAGTTCTTATCGTCGGAGGCAGGGTTCGGCAATAGGCACAGAACTTGACGTTTGCACATCGGTCTTTTGACTACTATCAATCGGTGTTCTGGAATTGTGGCACCCAACCGCACCAAAGTGCAACTTGAACGGTGCTTATTTTCGCACCCTGCTCTCCTAACACTATGCAGAGGTTAAAGCTAGACCAGATTAAGCCTTGTAACGCGCCCAACCGCGCGGTAGCGTGAGTGATGAAGTTGATCTGCCGGTCACAGCGGGGTGGAATCCAACGCACACCTATGTGGGGCTTGACCCGACTAAGATTTGTAGAACGGGTGCTGATGTTGTTGTTGCTTGGAAATGGTTCAGAAACATATAAAGATTGATCTAAAGCGAGGTTGGCACAATGAATGTGTGCGCGTGCGCGCCCCAAGCCGGAAATCTAATTCTTCTGAAGTGTTTATGAGCGATTTTGGGGCATTGTCTTGGTATGGTTTAGTCCAAGCTTCAGTATGGTAGCATGTCCTTCGAGCCCAAATCGATCAATATCAAGTTTAGGAAGTCCGCGAGGTCTACCCGACTATTGAATGGCTCACCAGCGTACATTGGGACATCGATCAAGACATCACTTTTAACAAAAAGCACGAATTAGGTCGACTTAATTAGTGTTTTCAGCTAAAGTTAGGACCCAGATTGATGTCCCCAGGTACGCTGGCTATACATAGGACCTCAAAAAAGCCTTTGAAACTATGAGTAGTTTCCGCGATCCTCCAGAATTGAATGGGAAGGTCGCAGAACCATGAATGCCAAAAGGCAACCATTTCTTTGACCTGCACTGGAATGTGTTTCCATCTGGAGCGTCTTGTCAACCGCAGCATCACAATCACTCAGCCAATTGAACCAACAATCAATCTTCCAGTCACAGAACAAACACGAACAACAATCAACCCTGCAAGCCCAAGAACCGGCCATCAGCGCCCTCTCAAGACAAATTTGATTGATCGTGTCCGGATGAATGACAAAACAAGAATATACCCGTTCAGAACGTACAAGATCTACACACGTATGCTCCGGAGGTAGATTGCTGCCTTTCACGGCGAGCCAAACCTTGAAGACACCTCTTTTTTCCCCGTGCGGCGCATCTCGAGCAGGTCTTCGCTTGATGCCGGAGGAGGTAGTTGTAGGAAGATGATGATGATCATCATCGCAATCCTAACCTATACAACATTCTTGCCGTGACGTGGCACAAATCTGCGCTGGGACGACCTACGACGATCCGCAAAAGGGTACCCTACATCGTGTATTACAAAACACTTGATCGACGATTCCTCCTCGCCTGCCGCCTCGCCGCACCTCGCCTTCACAGCTGATGAGATTCATCCGAGAGTTATGAAAGGAAAAACCTATTGGCGGTGCGACTTGGTGGAGATATGTGTCGTGTACGTCTTGCAGCGGAGGTTTCCTCGGCGATCTGGAGTTGGCCGAGACCCCTAATGGTTCTTCTTTTTTGCGCTCTCTCTCTTGAGATTGCGGCTTGGAAGGTGCCAAAGTCGTCCACCACGGTCAGGCTGACTGACCAGGGTCGTCCCTGGGATCTATTGATCATTCCGACAGGCCGCGGATGGATCGAAGTGGGACTGTCCAGTGCGTTGATGAGTTTTTAGAACGTGACTAGGGGAGAATCTTTGCAATTACTAAGGACGTTGTGAGATTGAATTCTAATAGAGAAATCGAGTCGACATTCAACAAAACTTTGTAAAAATGGAGGTTATTAGTGCGCTCACATGAGAACTGATAGACTTAATGACTTTTCCATAGTTTTGGACATAAGGATAAAAAGGTGAAAATTCACTTCTGTGCTTTCAAATATTAAGCAAATCTATTGACTCTACCAGTAGCTACGGCATCTTGAACATAACCAGAAAAACTCAACCAACTCCACACCCTCTCTCACGTAACAATGTCACTCGTTATCAAGGCTCCTAACAAGCCGCGCGATGATGCAATTGAGAGAAAGGGAAGAAGCAGCTAATAATTGTGTGTGACCAAACCCCTACCAACGAACAACGAAGCTAATCAACGGCGACAGCGCTGCAGCAGCGAAATATGAGCCATAAATATATTAACCCGCTCCGCGTCCTCCTCGATCGCCGTCGAAAAGCTATTAACTACTCCTCGGCGGACAGTCCGGGCTTGGGCCCTACCCCGTCCAATTGGACGGAGCAGATGACACTCTGCCGTGTTGGTCAAAGGATCGTAACGACCTGAAAAATCGTTATAAAAGCTGCAAATTCCTTACATTTCATCCGCTCCCACCTCAGAGGCCATTTCTTCCATTTGTCATAATTTATTTGACGCGAGGTAGACCTTAAGACAGGTCCCACCGTAGACCAAATTCCAACAGATCGAGCCCTTCCTTCCCTGAATGCACCGACCTTTCGTAACCATCTTCGTTGCCAAGGTCCGGGGAGACCTCTATTCATGACCGTTGAAGTTACCTCTTGGACATGCCATTTTTCTTCTCAATTTTTCGGATTGAAAGTGATCGTCCCCAATGCTTTGAACACGTTATCTATTATTAGGCTGTCGAAATGGAAAGTACCATTATTCATGATTGAGCCGTTATTGATTTAAATTCAAATTATGTCCCCCACCGCTCCTTCTTCTGTTAACAAAAGGGGGCTTTGATTGATTGAGAGTGAATTCGTGCGGTCATTCATTGGCGAAGAGGGCAGCTTTGCGGATTTGTGTGCAGGAAATTGTTCCCTACTTGGGAGGTTGATGAGTTACGAAAGCCGATTAATATATTCAATTGAATCGATTTTGGATGACGCGGTTATGCAATTTATCGCTAACGGTTGAGATTTTCGAGCACATAATTGTGTGAGATTTGCAAGAGATAAGTATTTTTAATTGCATTGACTGATATATTTACAAAGAATAGTACTCTTTCTATTCGAAAAAAAAGAATTGATATTTTAGTACTTTTTTAATTGAAATGAACATGATCCATTAATTCATTAATTTTTGGCTCTTCCCTGTCGGCCATACAAATCTTCATGCACATTTGGGGACTGTCTTTACTGAATTTCATGAACAAATTCGGAAACCTGTAACTGGAGAAGTGATCAGGACTGTTCAGAAAAATAACTGTACGAATAAAAAAAAATTGAAACAACTTTTATCTCAAAAAGTTGAGTTTGACAAACTTAACGTTTGTTTTTTCATGGTTTGCAGTGGCACGTTTTTTGGCCTGGTTTGGAATTATTTAACAAACAAAGATGATTTGTGGGAAGCATCGAACATTCTTTCAAAAAATTATCAATATGATGTTGTTCTGGTAGTTTTTTTTTTGTATTTTTTTAATATTCTCAAACCTCCCTTTTGAATTTTAGTTTTTTTTTCTTATAGAAGATATTTTGCATCATTAGTCCATTCTTAAAAAAAAAGCAGCCGTCCATAAAATGGCTATGAAAAAAGTAAGCAAAGTGTACCTTGAGAACAGATTTTCTTACCAATTTGATGTTATCGACAATGTAACAGATATAGCTTAGAACTTCTAAGAAAGAAAGTTACGCTACAAAATATACCATTTTTGAACCTATGCCAACAAAAATTAAATTGCGTAAAAAATTATGGTCACAATGTATGTGGCAGTGTTGCCATTTTTTGAACAATCATGATTTTCCAAAAGCACAGAAAAAAGCGATAATAGTAAACTGTAAAATGAAATTCAAATCAAATTTTAATATTGTGTACCTTTTCATGTTTTGTTTAACGTACACAGCAAAAAAATCCGATCACATGGAAAAACGTGCACATCACCTTTGTGACGAAAATCACTTAATATTACACACTGCAGGTAATGTTTTTCTACGCTCATAATAAAATGCAACCGATGGGATTCAAACCCAGCTTCAACAGTGAGAACTGGCGCCTTAGCCCGCTCGGCTATCAGAGCGATGAAGTTTGGAAAAGATAAATGCCTATGGGCCATTCCAGGTCAACTGGGTACACTTTTGGACAACAACAACAACACTTTTGGACTCGAACTTCACCGATTTGGACCAAACTTGCAGGGAACGTTCATCTATTGATAGTTAACAGAAATCCCATGTTTGGTGCTCTGCCCACCATTGAAAAAACGGCTAATATCCACTTTTGGCAAAAACGAGATATTAGCACCAGGTGTTAGAGGACGTTTCAACGCATCTTCTGGAACTTGAATTTTACTGAAATAGTGTCTAGACTTGGCTGCCGATGCGAAAAACCAAACGGCTAATATGCCACTCTTATGGGAAATTACCTTGGAGGAGATTTTGTGTCAAACACTAAAACGCGTTTTTCTCGGAATACTTGATTTGGCATAATAGCCGAATTTTCAATTATGGGCAGTGCTGATTGGACCATCCCTCTATTTTTGGCACCGCCCTCTTTTTGACGATTTTCTTAAAAACTTTTTTTTCTTTTAATCATAACTTTGCAAGACATTCTACTGGTTGAATTTTATAGAAAATTGTCCAAGGAATTCAATAAAAATAAAATTTTAACCCTTAAATGCCACCTAATATTATATTTTATCGTTTTAACTATTAAAATTTAGTTTTTCCAATTTCTTATATTTTTATTTATTTTATTTTATCAGCATCGCGTTTCCTGGACAATTTTACATAAAAATCAATGTAAACCTCAAACTAAAATGAACTATTGGCGAGATACAGTGATTTTACTGAAAAAAGTTTGATTTTGCGCAGCACTCGGAAGTACATGGTGTACTTTTCAACAATAAGGGATGAATCCCGCATAGTTCGGTTTTTATATATGAGAAACTTATTTCGGATTATTATTCATGGGACAGAGTGCTGCCCAAAATCAAACTTTTTTTTCAGTAAAATCGCTGTATCTCGAAAATAGTTCATTTTAGTTTGAGATTTACATTGATTTTTATGTAAAATTGTCCGGGAAACGCGATGGTGATAAAATAAAATAAATAAAAATATAAGAAATTGGTAAACCTAAATTTTAATAGTTAAAACGATTTAAGATAATACAAGGGGGCATTTAAGGGTTAAAATTTCATTTTTATCTAATTCCTTGGACAATTTTCGATAAAATGCAACCTGTAGAATGTCTTTTGTTCAAATAGTTGCAAAGTAATGATTAAAATGAGAAAGTTTTTTAGAAAATCGCCGGGCGGTGCCAAAAATAGAGGGATGGTCCAATCAGCACCAAACTTGGGATTTCTGTTAACTATCAATAGATGAACGTTCCCTCCAAGTTTGGTTGTTGTTGTTGTCCAAAAGTGTACCCAGTTGACCTGGAATTACCCCCATATGAGTCTGGCATATTGGTCATGTAGGTTTCCCATACTGATGGACTACATATTTCTGAGTAATATTTCAATAAAACTTCATAAAATATTGTAAAAAAGTTTTTAACACCTATAGGTCTTTTACACAGCTAGATTACTACTTATTGAACTGCTACTAAAATGATTTTTTGCTGAAAATTAAAAAAAATGGTCAAGATAACTAACGACGAAGTTGATTTTATATACAAAGTTAACTATAGCTGTCGGCCACTATTGCTATTAAAATAAAAATTTTATTCTGAAAATAAAAAAAGAAAATTTTCTTTGTTAAAAAAACCGTTTGAATTTTGAAAAAAAAAAATAATGACAGCATTGCGAAATTATTTTGACTTTCTTGTGTTATAGTTCAAAGGAGCATTTCTATTCAAGCAGTTTTTGCTTTTTTCTACAATGTATTCCTTATGGGAGAACTGTCATTCCTACCACTTAAACAGGGTGCTCCAATGAGAATTTTCAAAAATGCTAATTTTGTAAGTTTTATTAGCTATGTTTTATATAAAAATGATAATTTTTAAAGAGTGCAGCTACTTTGTTTTTTTAAGTCCATGACGATTCCGTATAAATTTTCCTGAGATTCGTTCGTTACGTAAACGCGTTTTTTCACAGACTTTTGTATTGACAGCTGCTAAAACTGTTTGGAGACTTATACGGACGATATGATGTAAAATTTCATATTGAATATGAAATTAAAAAAAATATTTCTGTTCATCATCTGTAATTTAATGATAAAAAACTAAATATTGAATAAAAATCAATAAAAAAAACTTGTGGCAATCACCTTTACCAAAGTAACGTCATAGATAAACTGGAATTTTTGCCAGTTCATCGCTCTGTGACCTATGGTCATTCCGAGACCATGACGAGGATCGTCTCTTCTACCATATTTTGAACGATTATTGTTTCCCATAGGCACACACTCCCATAAGCTCTTTAATCTGCTGTTGACAGTGATAGGCACCTATATATGAGAAGCCGGACCCCCATTCACAAAGTCTAGCTCAACGAAACCCACGCGCCGTTTCAGGTTTCTCACCGTTAGAAGTTGCGAAAATTTTTTTGGGGTACGTGATGTCAGCCGCGACCCATCCCAAAGGAGGGGGAACCTTCGATAATATGCTAAACAGAATGTGCTCGATCCGTTAGACTCCGGGCAGATAGTGGAGGGGGATGTCCATAATTAGAGTCCATCAGTCTGTGTTGCCACTTATTGTGCTGCTTTTGACTAGTCTGAACCCTTAACTGTTTATTCTTTGTATATTTTTTGAATTTTATTCTGTTCTCCTTTTTCATTTTCAATATTTGTGTTGTTTTTAAGTTAACTTATTTTGTTAACTTTTCTTGTAAAGTGTGTTATTATTGTGCTTTGTAAATGAAATTTTGATTAAATACTATTAAGGAAATGATAAGATCTTCAAGGGTTAACCTACCAAACCAAAAAAAGGTAGCAAAACTTGAGGCAATTTCGCCTGTTCCAAAACAGGTCATCGACCTACCTTTCCAGCCAGCCACTGAACCGAGCTGCATAAACTTGAAACTTTTGCCTTATAGTCATTCCGATGAAAATTGCTTTCGATTCCTGCTGCTGCTGCGTCTGACCTCCAAGTGCATTCGAAATGCAAGCGAAATCAGCAGCAGTAGCGAAAAATGCATATGTGCAGTGGTTTTGAGTGGCACTTTTCAATCCCACCGACTACCGGGCGGAGTCTTGCGGTCTTGACTTCGACATCCATAACGAGAAGAAAAGTGCTGCTGGATTGTGGGTTGTTGTTGGGTGAAAGAAAGAGTGTATACGTACGCGGCTGATTTAAAAAGAAAGCAAAAACCACCTTGGCAATAAGGGCAGTGGTGGCAGAGGGTATCGAATTGCATCGGTGGACAGGGTTGAATTTCAGGAAAAGTTACTTGATTGAGTAAGTGAGTGATTGAGTGAGTGAGTGGGTGAGTGGGTGAGTGAGTGAGTGAGTGAGTGAGTGAGTGGGTGAGTGAGTGATTGAGATATTAGGTTTTACGCCGACTCGGTTTTTAGGTTAGAAATTTGACAGCTTGGCTGCACTGTTTACATTTTTTGCACGTGTGTCTCAGTAAAAATGTGTGTCCGTGTGCACTCGTGACGTCACGCTGTAAAACCTAATTAGTAATGATTGAATACGTGAGTGTGTGAGAAGACAGATGATTGGGTGAGTGAGTAAGTGATTGAATGAATTGAGTCAGACAATGAGTGAGTGAGCGAGTAAGTTTGTGATTTAGTATAAAGTGAGTGAATGGAAAATTGATAAAAGAATTATGCAGTGAGTGATTGCATCAGTAAGAGAGTATGTCAATGAGTGTTTGTAGGTTTGAAACATATTTGTTCTACAAACAAAATATAATTCTCTGGCATCTCTGCCCCTATCCTGGCACAACCACCACGTATGTGGAACGAATTGGAGCAGTGCAATAAATTACAGTGATATTGAAATTCCAATCACCTCGATTTTTTCTCGTTGCACCCCAAACAGGTACTACTATACGTGCCAGTTCACGTTCACCAACCGCATCAGCAGTTTTTTTTGCTTTCCTTTGAGAGCAACAACTTGCAATCAAACAAACCAAACCTGGACCTGAACCTGCTGTGGCATAAAAAGGGATGGCCACGAGGCCGGCGGAGGCTTGGCGCTTAACGAAACCGCGCGCACCATCCACCATGACACTCTCGGTTTGGCGCGCCAAGTGTCAAGTGCCAAGTTCTACCCGTGCCCAAGGTGTGATTAACCCTCTGGTGGCCAATGTTTTACTGTAATTTCTCATGTTGCTGCCTTCCTCACTGAGTGTGTGAGTGAGTTAGTGTATGAGTGAATGAATGAGTGAGTATGTCAGTAAGTGAGTGAGTGAGAGATTAACTCTGAGTGGGTGAGTGAGTGAGTGAGTAAGTGAATTATTGAGTCAGTGTGTGGATGAGTAGGTGAACGAGTGAGTGTGCGTTTGGTTTAAGCACACAGCAGTTGCCCCGATCCCTCTTCGATTTCCTTGGAACATTGCTCTAAGGGGTAACTTTGGACTCGGATCAAGAATCTGAGGTAAATTGTTTGACATCTCGTGACGGCAGAATAATGTTTTTATATGTTTGATGATATTTTGTTCGAGTTCATGCTTTATCATTTTATTTTTTTGTCATTTTCACTTTTAGCTGATTTGATAATTGATATTTTTGTTGAGTTTGGCTAAATCATGAGTGAACAATTTTTTTTGTCGGTTTGAGACTTTTGAAAAAGTTTATCAAGTTTATATTTATTTAATTACAGTCCAGTCCTACAGGGTTACGGTGAGCATAAAAAGCGCGAGCTTCCACGGCGGCGGTTTGCGGCTTGTGTGTACAAAACAAGAATTATTGTAATGAAAGAGATATTTTGTTTCATCAAGCCGGGGTACATACTACAAGCTGGAGAAGAGACTCGAGTAGTCCCGGAGGGACGCAAAATCCCCTTCTCCTCGTATCCCCTCCATGATAATTTCCTTGGAAAAAGCCGTTCAAGTTCAAAGCCTGTCTCCCCTCGGAGGCTCGTTATAAGGCCGCAGGCCAATTGCTGCCACACTGCTGACTGATCCCGACTGGATCAACCTGATTTTGCGGATCAACCCGGGCAGGACAGCATTTCAGCATGAACACACGTTGGCACTGGGACAGGCCCGTACGGATGTAATGACTCAATTTGGTGTGAATTCAACATCGGACTGTTTTTTCTTCACTATTTCTCTGCGTTGGACGACTTAATTTGGCTATGAGATGATGGGTGTGTGAGATTAAGATGTCGGTCTCTATTATCACTTGGAAAAACTGGGACCTATTATCATTGGGAACGGATATAAGTTGCAAAAATTCCGAAAGTAAATGGAAAAAATAATATCTATGAACATTAAAAAATAAATAATTTGAATCGGGAAGTTTTTTTCAAACAATTTTAAATAGGAATCAATATGGGTCATTCCATGTCAACTAAGTACACTTTTGGACTCGACCTTCACCGATTTGGACCAAACTTGGAGAGAACGTTCATCTATCGATAGTTAACGGAAATTCCAAGTTTGGTGCTGATTGGACCATGCCTCTAATTTTGGCACCGCCCTATTTTTTGACGGTTTTCTAAACAACTTATTTTGTCTTTTAATCATAACTTTGCAACTATTTGAGCAAAAGACTTTCTAGAGTTTGCATTTTATAGAAAATATTTTATAGAAAATAAAATTAAATTTAACCCTTAAGTGCCCCCGTATATTATATCTTAACGTTTTAAGCTGGGTGCTGAACAGCAGTGGTTCGCAAAACGGCCTCAATTTAGAACTGTCAAAGTGGAACCAATTTACTGTTCACCAAAAGTAGAGAGTATTCTTACCAAAAGTTGAAGTTTGGCTTTTAAGGACCTGGAGTTGAAGTCAAGAAATCTTAAGAAAGATGAAGACGAGATGGTCTTTTTTATTATGAAAGGAAGTTGTTGATGGAGTCGATGCGGTTGTACCCATCGAGAAGCTATCTTTATTGTTTGACTCCGTTTGAAAACCTGGTTTAGTGAAAATCTTCTCTGTTTGTTGGATCTAGGGCATCCAATTTTCCCGGGTTTTGAATTTCCCGGGAAACGGGAAAAATATTTTTGAAACCCCGGTAATTCCCGGGATCCCGGGATTTTTTTTAACAGTCATAAAATCTATATTTTCATTATATTTGTTATGTTTTCAAGCTTCAAATCATAGAATCAGCTCAATTATATTAATTGGTGATAGTCTACACTTCAATCTAAACATAGACGACAGCTTTATGTAACCCTTATAAATGTAAATCGGCATAAATGTCAGAGGTTGGTATGAGAACACATTTAAACTTTTTAAAATCTATTTTCAAGACATTAAAAAATATATTTTTATCTATCAACAAAATAAATTTGAAAACTTTTGGTTGTACCATTGCTGAGATATATAACAATTTGAAGTTGGCAGTTTAAAAAAATGGGTGCCACGATATCTCAACACTGCTTTGACCAAATCGGCTCATAATTTTGGTGCACACTCGTTAAATTGGTTCCGTGTGCCTGACGAATTCCGATATTCAAAAAAGTTAATTTTTAAATGAGATAAAAATATTTTTATGATTTTCATATAAAAGCTATAGAGCTTTTGATTCTTGCATTTTTCAAATACGCAAAATTCAAAAATCGGGCATCGTCATGCACACGGGAGGTCTTGTGAGTCTTCTCCCCAATTTCAGCCAATTTGGTCCATCCTATCTTGAGAAAAAAATGTTCACAAAGTTTGACAGTTTGCTTTGCGCATGGCAAAATTTTGTGCTTAAATCGTCTCTTACTCAGTTTAATAATGAAATATCTTCATGAAACTTTCAGGAGTGATCAAGTGGATTTGATAAATTTTCTGTAATAAGCTTTTTTCATTTTCTACATGTATGTAACCCCTTAAAACAAATTAAAATTATTATTTTTTTGTTTTTTATTCTGCTTTGGCCAACTGGGGAAAACCAGGACTAAAGTCTGAATAGCTTAATTTTTTTTCCAATTTAAAAATTATTAATATTCATAAATGTAATAACCAGTTTTTTTTTAAATATAGAGAGATAAATCAAAAATATTTAAAGCACAAGGAATTTTGTGAATCTGTAAACTCAAATTTAACAACTTTCACTAATAAGCCAAATTATTGCTGATATATGCCGAATACAAATTTTAATGCTTTTAAAATCTTATCGATTATTATGTATTCAACTATTTATGTATTTCTACAAAAATAAAATATTTCCGGGCCAAAATTTGACTTTTTTTCAATTTCGGGAATTCCCGGGACAAATTATAAAAAATCCCGGGATTCGGGAATTCCCGGTTTTGGAAAAATCCCGGGATGGACGCACTAGTTGGATCAGCCAAGTTTGTAGAATTAGCGATGTTTTATCGCTGGACCAGGAAGAGCTGCAGGATTTCAAAATCAGCCAGGGAATTTATCTGCGACATTGCAGAATGCCACTCTCACCGCAGTTCTTCGTCTCCCGTAAAAAAAACTCTCTTGACCGATCAAAACGCGATAATTTTCCAGCGAAATTTCAACATTAAAAAAAAATAAAACACGTACTACTGATTATAAGACAGCTCATTTAGCAGTAAGAAAAAAGTCATGCTTGTGCTTGAACAGCCTCCTGAGCCTCCTACTTTGAAGATGTAAACAAAGTGGGATCGTTCGAAAATCACGTTACGCATTCTCTCTATTCATCACCCAGGTTTTAAGTATTAAAATTCAGTTTTGACCAATTCCTTATATTTTAATTTTTTATCACCATCGTGTTCCCCGGTCCATTTTACTTAAAAATCAATGTGAACCTCAAACTAAAATTAACTTTTGGCGAGATACAGCGATTTTACTGAAATAAGTTTCTCACATATAAAAATCGAACCCTTTTTGTTGAAAAGCACACCATGTACTTCCAAGTGCTGCGCAAAATCAAACTTTTTTCAGTAAAATCGCTGTATCTCGCCAATAGTTCATTTTAGTTTGAGGTTTACATTGATTATTATGTAAAATTGTCCGGGAAACACGATGGCGATTAAAAAAATATAAGGAATTGGTCAAAACTGAATTTTAATACTTAAAACGTTATAATATACGGGGGCACTTAAGGGTTAACATTTTATTTTTATCAAATTCCTTGGATAATTTTCTATAAATTTTTGTTTAGAATATCCTCAAAAAAGAGGGCGGTGCCAAAAAGAGAGGGATGGTCCAATCAGCACCAAACTTGGGATTTCTGTTAACTATCGATAGATGAACGTTCCCCACAAGTTTGGTCCAAATCGGTGAAGGACGAGTCCAAAAGTGCACTCAGTTGACCTGGAATGACCCTTATATATTTGGAAGGTAAAGCTTTCGCTCCTAACTCCATCTAATTTGCTGATTTGCACTATTCAAACAACTTATTTTGTAAAACTGTTTATAGAACTTTGCTTGCTCACTTCCTATTGAGCTATTTATCACTCGATTTGAGTTGCAAACGCGTTGTAATTGAACGTCAAAGTGCTAATATGCCAACATTAGAGGCACGATAGAATTAGATGCGGTTCCTTTAGATCCTAAAATGTAATGTATGACCTGTTTGTACATACCAGGTATGTTTTTTTTTGTATCTTTATCCATACCTGTAATAGAAGAAAAATAAAAATAATTATTGAAACATTTATATATCGAGTTGAACAAAATGGCAGTTGAAAATTTTGGTAATGCTTGAAAAGAGTCCAGAATAGTTGATCTCAACAGCACTATCATTGTGTGTGATTGGAAGAAGGTCAGGTCCGAGATAACATGAAAAGTTAGTCGTAACAAAATGGTAATGCATTTTTATAGTAGTTTATTGGAACTTTGCACAATACGATTGTAAAACTGAAGCATAAACAAACAATGCACTTAACATATTTCCACGTCCCGCATAAGCGCACGCCATGTGCGTTGCTTCCAGAAGTTGTGAAAACAGGTAGCCTAACATAACCTGATCAAACAGCACATTACTTCACAACAACATAACGCGCGTACAACGTACAATGTTTAGGTTGCGCCGAGGACAACTTCCTAAAGTTGCGGTAGCCAATTTTTGGCGCAAAAATCGAATTCAACCCCCTTTTCTGCCGCGTATAACCGCGTTGATAACCGCACGCGTACCATATACGTAACGTTGGACCCCGACGTGGTTCGCGGTTGACCAGTTCAGGCGAGGTGGGTACAGTTATAGGCCCAACTGACACCCCCTGCGGGATCCCCGCCAAAGTTTGTGTACACAGACACACGTCGAATCACGATCTCTGGACGAAACACGGACGAACGGACAGGTTGGACCTAATCAAGTGTTCAAATTTGGCATTAGTGGGTCTCGCCCGGGAGCTCAAAAAGGGTAGCCTAATTTGCGAAGTCACCTCCCCTCCGCTTGGACCTCCTCCATTCGTCAAAGGGAGCCCAACTTGATGGATGGGCCTGGACATTTGGTGGTGGGGAAGCACGTGTGCCACTTTCGGCCTGTAATGTCTCGACATTCGAATCGGGAAGAATCAATTGTCTTGGCCGGGTTGGTGCGGGCCTCACGAATCAAATCGGGTTGTCCGGTTTGGAGATCCAAATTTGGTCAAGTGGGGCCCAATATCAAGGACAAGAACGCGCCGGCCAGGTCGCGTCGCAACGGGGAACCTGTCGAAAGTGAGGGAAAAAAGGGAACGGTTTGGATTTCACCGTTCGGACATTCTCCACGCGCGGGGGTATTCAATTAACGATTGAACTCTCCCAAAGTAGTCCACTTAGCGAGGTTGGACAACAAAGTCATTTTCAGCGAAAAGTTTGTAGCATCGTGCCCGGATTTGTTCCACCAATTGGGTCGACCCTTCTAGCAACGCGAGTCACGGCTCAATTCGCGGTAATCTGCGCGAAGAATTCCAACTCTTGGGTTGATGAATTACACGAGAAGCGATTAGCTCATTAGAGGCGCGCAATAATTGCGCAAATGATGGAAAGAATTGCGCGCAAATGCAGGCAGTTGTGTGGAGATTCCACACACATCGGAGAGACCTTAAAGATCGCGAGATCTCGTTGAGCAGGAAGAAAAATGAGAGTGACTTCTAATACGCGATCGTTAGCAACTGTTTGCAGCTGTAATGACGATGTCAAGTATTTATTAGTGTCGTGGTAGCGATGTAAGGTTTGACCACACTGGTTGGCCTTTTTTTACACCGGGAGATCAAATGAGTGATTGTCTGATTATCATATTGGTTACAGGAAATTGTTTGGAATGTGACATTGGACTTGCATATTTTCTAAGCTTTGAAATGACATAATATGTTATTAATGAATTTACATAATGTTTGTGATTAAATATTTATTTCTAGTCAAAATGATGTTTGCCAAAATTTCTCCCAGAGTTAGAACAAAAATTTCCACAAAACAGTTAAGTTATGTCTATATTCAAATCGATCATTGCAGATAAAAATAGAATTAGTACTAGGGATGAAATTATCTTTAAATATTAAATAAATAAATATTATTTTTCGCTATTGAACTTCTACAACAAAAAACACAGGCCATCCACACAAACGACCCAGAGGTCTTTTGTGGTCTCTATTGGGCTTCTGTCTCTTTTTACTCCAAGGAATCGCCCACCCCAGGGTTCGAACTGACGATCTGTGGATCGCAAGTCCAGCCGCCGCCAGCGAATTCACCGGAGCAGGCTTGGTTTGGTGTGTTGTTTGTCTAAAGCAGTGACACGAGTCCCAAACCTGGGAGGACTTAATGGCCGGGACCGATGTTATATTTCCCCATCCGATGGCAGGCTGGAGCAGATGGGAATCGAACCGAAGATAATCCATAATCCGGTAAACAACTATCTGACCAGAGACTAACAGATTTTTCTAGCCGAAAACCCACTTTTTAGCATCCATTTGAGTGCTAAAAAGTTCAACATTTCAGCTTTACCGATATTTCGGGCAGACACAATTTTTTTCTAATTTTTTCTCTCGGTGAGCGTCAACAAGATTCTTCTATCGCTGGTCCAAAACAATTAAATAAATTTATCTCGAAAATCCGTTAGCAGTAGAAATCATCTGGGTGCTGAATAGTGCTTCGCAAAACGGCCTCAATTTTGAACTGTCAAAGTGGAACCAATTTACTGTTCGCCAAAAGGAGAGAGTATTGTTATCGATAATTAAAAATTGTTATTTTAGCAAGAATGAAAAATGTGTGGCTTTTGAGGACCTAAAGTTGAAGTCGAGAAATGTTAAGAAAGTTGAAGGCGAGATCGTATTTTTTTTAAATTATGAATGGAAGTTGTTTATCGAGTCGATGCGGTTATATCTATCCAGAAGCTGTCTTTATCGTTTGGTTGAAAATCTTCTCTGTTTGTTGGATCAGTTTCGCTAGAATTAGCGATGTTTATTTGCTTGATCAGGAAGGGCTGCAGGATTCCAAAATTAGCCAGGGAATTAATCTGCAACATCGCAGGAAACTTAAAAAACGTTCACAATTTTCCAGCAAAAAATGTCAAAAACTAGACAAAATAAAACGCATACTACTGATTATAAAACAGCTCATTTATCAGTAAGAAAAAAGTCATGCTTGTGCCTGAGCAGTAGGGTGGTTCAGGGCTCCTTGGAAATGCAAAAATGTCGTCTGGACCGTTGCATTGTTGATAAAATCATTGCTCTATGTCCACAGAAGCTCTCCTGAAATTTTCAGCCAATTTGGTTCAGGTTTCGTCACAGCTCTTTCGCTTTTAAGTTTGCATGCGTTTTCCATGGAGAATATTCACTTTTTTACATTTTCTGACCGCAAAAATCATCTCCCAACCAAAATGGCTGAAACCTGAGATATATATCAATTATAATATGGGGAACAATTTTGTAGAACACTTTAACTTAATCTGAGCAGAACTGACTTAGTTATAAGTGGATTAAGTGAAGGTGTCGAAGTTGTATTTTCCAAAGGGCCTCTTTCGCTGAATTTCCCCCTGATGGCTCACTTTGATCGATGGCAAATCGTTTGACAACTTGTTTGTTGTTGATGTCAGAAAAAATTGGCATGGAGGTTTCAACTTCGGTGGAACAATTTAACCAGAATTCTTTCGTCTCTTCCAGGTTCCAGTTGAACGAGAGCTTTTGGTCAGAGAAGTACATGACTCGGACCGGGATAGGTTATCCCAGAGAGATGGAGATCGATGCGGAAAACACGACGAATGTAATGATTTGCAGCTTCCGTTTGCTCGACCGACGTTTGCGCTCCGGCGATGTACGGACGGCCAGTCGCTTCCATACAACTGGGAAGGGTGAAAGGGGGAGGGGGATTTTATTGGTTGATTGATGCCTTACGGTTGTGTCTGCGGTCTTCGACACCGGTGCATCTTTTCTTCCCAATTCTTCCGTGTCCGATGGCATCCCGAAAGGTGTGCCTCCTGTGCGATGCAGGCCAGCAGACTGAGACTTGTCGTTCTTAACAATTATGGCGGAGGATATCGCCAACGACGGGGGAAGTCATTATTGGACGTAGGCAGATGCCGCAAGGGACTCATACTGCTTTAACTGTCCACACTTCCGAGTGAGTTCCTGTGGGGCTACCTGTACTCTATCCAGCGTGAACTGTCCACTAGAACCTATGGCGAGTAAAAGAGGTCTATGACTTGGTCGATGGTCCTCAGATCAGATCTTTTATAAAACCGTGTTCGGGAGTAGTCTTTAGACACCCTCGGGACTGAATTCCACGTATCTACTAATGCTTTGCTCTGGTCAATTTGGCGATCAGCTTGTCCACCATTGGAACAAAACGCAGACTCGAGCATGGAAGAACGTAGGGGGGTCCGGGAGGGAGGGAGCGAGAGGAGAGAAGTCCACTGATAATGGCTAACATCGCGATCATTATCAACGGTCTTCGGGACATCAACGATCGAGGAAGCGGACATCTTCTCCGATTTTCTCTGAGAGGATCGAAGTAAGGCCGTCGCACGACCCGTCTGCTCATGGTAGTTGGGTTCTTCTTGAGGCCGGCTATTCATCTCGTCATAATTCAATTGACATCAATTAAAAGTCAGGTTATAAAAAAAAGCAGAACAGCTCCTACTAAGTGTTAATATAGGTATTCGGTGCCCTCTCCCCGTGCCATACAGGGTAGGTAAACCATCACCATCGCACTATCATTGATGCATATTTCGGTGCGTTCCTCGTCTCTTAAAATTTCTCATCTCTTTCGCAGCCGAGTGATGGTTTGCTTGCTATCGCGAATATCGAAAGCCCATCGCATCGACAAGAAATACCCTACCGCTGGCTCCGATGGAACTATCGTTCCAACCGGAGAGACACGCACACGAAATTGCTGTATACATACACTGGAGCTCACGCACACAAATGCACTCATTACTACAGGGCTTACGGGCGAGAAAATTTCACGATTGCACTTTCTCTTGCTTTTTGAGCGAGGGGGCTGGCTGTGTAAGAGATTATTTTCCGTCTTACGCATCGGTTTGTTTGTTGCTCGCTATTTCATCGGCGTCGTTTTCGCTTCGCTCTCTTGATGCAGTTTTGGGAGAACGCAAAAAATTTGATGATTTGAGCGAGGGACGATATCTAAAAGCCCTCGTCATCGGCGAGGAAACGAGAAAATACCATCCCTGCTTAGGAGACCCGGGAGGCGGTGTCTTGTCGCAAAAAGAACGATACACGCCTGTGGATCCGTTGACGAAACCGCAAGTTTTAAGAGGGCCACATTATAAGGTGTTACGTCGATTCCGTTTTGTGGATCATCAAGAACCCAACTACCATGAGCAGACGGGTCGTGCGACGGCCTTACTTCGATCCTCTCAGAGAAAATCGGAGAAGATGTCCGCTTCCTCGATCGTTGATGTCCCGAAGACCGTTGATAATGATCGCGATGTTAGCCATTATCAGTGGACTTCTCTCCTCTCGCTCCCTCCCTCCCGGACCCCCCTACGTTCTTCCATGCTCGAGTCTGCGTTTTGTTCCAATGGTGGACAAGCTGATCGCCAAATTGACCAGAGCAAAGCATTAGTAGATACGTGGAATTCAGTCCCGAGGGTGTCTAAAGACTACTCCCGAACACGGTTTTATAAAAGATCTGATCTGAGGACCATCGACCAAGTCATAGACCTCTTTTACTCGCCATAGGTTCTAGTGGACAGTTCACGCTGGATAGAGTACAGGTAGCCCCACAGGAACTCACTCGGAAGTGTGGACAGTTAAAGCAGTATGAGTCCCTTGCGGCATCTGCCTACGTCCAATAATGACTTCCCCCGTCGTTGGCGATATCCTCCGCCATAATTGTTAAGAACGACAAGTCTCAGTCTGCTGGCCTGCATCGCACAGGAGGCACACCTTTCGGGATGCCATCGGACACGGAAGAATTGGGAAGAAAAGATGCACCGGTGTCGAAGACCGCAGACACAACCGTAAGGCATCAATCAACCAATAAAATCCCCCTCCCCCTTTCACCCTTCCCAGTTGTATGGAAGCGACTGGCCGTCCGTACATCGCCGGAGCGCAAACGTCGGTCGAGCAAACGGAAGCTGCAAATCATTACATTCGTCGTGTTTTCCGCATCGATCTCCATCTCTCTGGGATAACCTATCCCGGTCCGAGTCATGTACTTCTCTGACCAAAAGCTCTCGTTCAACTGGAACCTGGAAGAGACGAAAGAATTCTGGTTAAATTGTTCCACCGAAGTTGAAACCTCCATGCCAATTTTTTCTGACATCAACAACAAACAAGTTGTCAAACGATTTGCCATCGATCAAAGTGAGCCATCAGGGGGAAATTCAGCGAAAGAGGCCCTTTGGAAAATACAACTTCGACACCTTCACTTAATCCACTTATAACTAAGTCAGTTCTGCTCAGATTAAGTTAAAGTGTTCTACAAAATTGTTCCCCATATTATAATTGATATATATCTCAGGTTTCAGCCATTTTGGTTTGGGAGATGATTTTTGCGGTCAGAAAATGTAAAAAAGTGAATATTCTCCATGGAAAACGCATGCAAACTTAAAAGCGAAAGAGCTGTGACGAAACCTGAACCAAATTGGCTGAAAATTTCAGGAGAGCTTCTGTGGACATAGAGCAATGATTTTATCAACAATGCAACGGTCCAGACGACATTTTTGCATTTCCAAGGAGCCCTGAACCACCCTACTGAGCAGCCTCCTACTTTATAGATGTAAACAAAGTGGGATAATTCGAAAATCACGTTACGTGTTCTCTTTATTCATTACCCAGGAAATTATCTCAATATCTGTTTTTTAAGCACAAAACTTTGTTTTTTTTTTTGAAAAAGTGAGAAAATGTTGGAATATTTTTAATGTATACTACCGTCAATTGGGGCGAATCGAGATAGAGTCTGAAAAGGAACAGCACGGTTCAGAGCACTTAAAAGCTTCAAATTTGGAAATGAATGAACACATTTTGTTGTTCTGAATCTGGTCTAACTGAAACCACTTCAAAAACTAACTTAATCCACCTATGTGGTTGGAGCCTTCCTCACTTATTACAAAAAATGGCTGATATGATGGAATTGTACAAAAAAATCATCTCTTCTTTAGATCCGGATTAAAAAAGTACATCAATATCACTTAAGTGTACTACATATCTCAAGAAAGGGTTGCCAGATCTCCAATGTTTTGAACTCGTTGGAAAGGTCTTTTGATAACATAACCAACGATGGGTCGGATGGTGGATCCGGACATAGTTTACATACATTTAAGTGAGATCCGGCATCCAAAAAGTACATCAATATCACTTAAGTGTACATATCTTGAGACAGGGTTGCCAGATCTTCAATGTTTGAACTCGTTGGAAAGGTTTTCTGATAACCTAACCAACGAAGGGTGGGATGGTGGATCCGGACATAGTTTACATACATTTAAGTGAGATCCGGCTTCCAAAAAGTACATCAATATCACTTAAGTGGCTATATCTCGAGACAGGGTTGCCAGATCTTCAATGTTTTAGGCTCGTTGGAATGGTTTTTTGATTAACTAACCAACGATGGGTCGGATGGTGGATCCGGACATAGTTTACATACATTTAAGTGAGATCCGGCTTCCAAAAAGTACATCAATATCACTTAAGTGGCCATATCTCGAGACAGGATAGCCAGATCTCCAATGTTTTGAACTTGTTGGAAAGGTTTTTTGATAACCTAACCAACGATGGGTCGGATGATGGCCTCAGACATAGTTTACATACATTTAAGTGAGATCCGGTTTCCAAAAAGTACATAAATGCCACTTAAGTGATCATATCTCGAGACAGGGTTGCCAGACTTCAATGTTTTGGACTCGTTGGAAAGGTCTTTTGATAACCTTACCAACGATTGATCGGATGATGGACCCGGACATAGTTTACATACTTTTAAGTGAGATCCGGATATATATGAAAACACATTTTTATACATAACTTTTGAACTACTTATCAAAACTACAATCTGTATAAAACTCGATCTATGGGACCCTAAACCAAGTCGAATGCAACAGGTTCGGGTCAAATCGGTTCAGCCTGTGCCGAGAAACATGAGCTAGTTTGTTGGTCACATACACACACACATACACACACACAAACACACAGACATTTGTTCAGTTTTCGATTCTGAGTCGATATGTATACATGAAGGTGGGTCTACAACGTTTTTACTTCAAAGTTCATTTTTAGAACAGGATTATAGCCTTACCTCAGTGAGGAAGGCAAAAAGCAAAATACTAAGCTGCAACATTGCTAAAACTGCTGTCCCAACTCGCCCAATGTGTCCTGATTTGCCTCAGATGACGGTTGGCGATTTTGAGATAGTAAAAAAATATGTGGACAACTTTTTTAATGGTTCATATATTTATTAAAAACGTTACTTAATCCACCCTTAGGTGGTTGGCGCCTTCCTCACATTTAAAGGGTGCTATCCAAAATGCAAAAAGTGCGTAAATAACACTTAAGTGCTTATAACTTTTGATAGGGTTGTCAGATCTTCAATGTTTTAGATGCGTTAGAAAGGTCTTTTGAATACCCATCCTACGATAGGTCGCATGAGAGATCCGGACAGCATTTTCATCAAAATATCTGAGATCCGGCCACGAAAAAGGGCGTAAATTATACTTAAGTGCTTATAACTTTTGATAGGGTTGTCAGATCTTCAATGTTTTGGACGCATTGGAAAGCTCTTTTGGATACCTATCCAATTATAAGTCGCATGAGAGATCCGGACAACGTTTTTATCAACATATCTGAGATCCGGCCTCCAAAAAGCGTTTAAATAACATTTAAGTGCTTATAACTTTTGATAGAAATGTCTGATCTTCAATGTCTTAGACGCGTTGGAAAGGTCTTTTAAATACCTTTCTGAAAATGTATATCATGACGGGTTTTCTTACAAAAACCACCCTTTTTACAATCTTCCGGACATTTGTTAAAATCTTTTTTTTAGCATAACTTTTGAAGTACTTAACTAAACTGCATAATTTTTAATAGCGACTTATGGGACCCGAAGACGGATCGAATGACGCCAAAACGGACAAAATCGGTTCAGCCAATGTCGAGATAATCGAGTGACAAATTTTTGATCAACATCCCACCACACACACAGACATTTGCTCAGAATTTGATTCTGAGTCGATAGGTATACATGAAGGTGGGTCTAGGAGGTCTAATTGAGAAGTTCATTTTTTAAGTGATTTTATAGCCTTTCCTCAGTAACGTGAGGAAGGCAAAACAGAATTTGAATGAGAATTATGAGGTGATGTGCAATTTTCAAACTGCTTTTCTTCACTTTAGTACGTTATAAGGTAATTCACTCAACATAATTGTTTCAATTGACAAGAATCATTTTAATTAGTATCGAAAACAGTTTCCATAAAACTAAACATTACTCGATTTAGGGTACGTTATCCATTAGTGGACCCCTTTCCTATAGTGGACCCTCTGAAGATTTTTTAATAAAAAAAACAAATAAAATCACAACTTTTTTTGTCTACAAATATTTTATTTGGCAAGTTCAGCATCATTTAAAAAAAAAGTTGACTGAAATTGATGTGTCCTTTTTGCTAAAATAAATGTTTTGAATTTAACATCTGAAATCAGCAATGGCCACTAGCATTTTCACAACAAAGCAGCATTTCTATTTTATGATTGAATTAACTATCCAATCATTTTTGCCTTCCTCACTGAGGTAAGGCTATAATCCTGCTCTAAAAATGAACTTTGTATGAAAACTTCGTAGACCCACCTTCATGTATACATATTAGGGTGGGTACGGATTTCGAAAAGTTCTCAGATCAAGTTCTGGTGTGGTTCCCCTTGTAGGGCATACCCATAGGGACTCTCACGCCAAATTTCAGCTCATTTGGTTGAAAACTGGCTTGTCTCAAGCGGGTTCAAGTTTACATGGAAATTACTATGGGAAATTTTGAATTTTCGTTCATTCGCTCCTACAGGCCTTGGGAAAACATGTAGAAACTTCTAGGATGGCCAGAATAAGCGGAATCGTCTGGAGAACAACTTTCCCTAAGAGACCAGGTCGATTCGTTCAACCCCCATCGAGCTCAACGGCAATACATCCGGGGTTTTCGGAACCAATTGTTTTCCCCAGAAAACCATCAAATTTTCCTTAGCATGCTATGAATGCTTGATGAACACCGCGACGCCACATGTCAAACAGCTACCACGTGATTGTAAAATTTTCACCATAACATTTTTTTTTTCTTATTTGGTGCTTTAGAATACAGCTAAATAGTATCAGAAGCACCATAAATGATAAATCTATAGTTCAAAAAGTAATAAAAAGTAATTTTGTATAGGTGATGCTAGTCCACGTGGTAGCTGTTTGATATGTGGCGTCGCGGTGTTCATCAAGCATTCATAGCATGCTAAGGAAAATTTGATGCTCTTCTGGGGAAAACGGTTGGTTCCGAAAACCCCGGATGTATTGCCGTTGAACTCGATGGGGGTTGAACGAATCGACCTGGTCTCTTAGGGAAAGTTGTTCTCCAGAAGATTCCGCTCATTTCTGGCCATCCTAGAAGTTTCTACATGTTTTCCCCAGGCCTGTAGGAGCGAATGAACGAAAATTCAAAATTTCCCATAGTAATTTCCATGTAAACTTGAACCCGCTTGAGACAAGCCAGTTTTCAACCAAATGAGCTGAAATTTGGCGTGAGAGTCCCTATGGGTATGCCCTACAAGGGGAACCACACCAGAACTTGATCTGAGAACTTCTCAAAATCCGTACCCACCCTAATACATATCGACTCAGAATCGAAAACTGAACAAATGTCTGTGTGTATGTGTGTGTGTATGTGTGTGTGTGTGTGTATTAGGGTGTTTCATCCAAACAAAAATGTTCTCAGAATCAGGCAATCCGAGGTTCCCCTAGTAGAGGATACCCATAGGGACTCTAATGCCAAATATCAGCCCATTTGGTTGAGAATTGGCCTGTCCCCAGCGGTTCAAAGTTTACATGTAAATTACTATGGGATTTTTATGCTTTTCGTTCAATCGTTCCTACAGATCTGGGGACAACATGGATTCACTCGGAATAAAGACAGGTGTGTAGGGGATGATCCAATGAACAAATTCCAGAAGGAATTAGGGTTGTCCATTCTGTCCCCAAGGTGCGCATTGGATCGACTTCCGGTGTCTCCAGAATCAACGATTCACCCTTCAAATGTACGCATTGTCCTTAGTATGCTATGACGGCTAGCTGAAAATTACGATGCCCCATGTCAGACGGTGAACACGTGGGGAGGCATCGATTGCATTATTATTACAAAATCATCATGTTACGTTATTTTGAATAGTCCAAAATGTTACAGGAACATTAAAAATTATAATTTTATTACTTTAAAGTATGTTTTTGAGCCAAAACTTGAGTGAATGCTCTGCCACGTGTTCACCGTCTGACATGAGGCGTCGTAATTTTCAGCTAGCCGTCATAGCATACTAAGGACAATGCGTACATTTGAAGGGTGAATCGTTGATTCTAGAGACACTGGACGTCGATCCAATGCGCACCTTGGGGACAGAATGGACAACCCTAATTCCTTCTGGAATTTGTTCATTGGACCATCCCCTACACACCTGTCTTTATTCCGAGTGAATCCATGTTGTCCCCAGACCTGTAGGAACGATTGAACGAAAAGCACAAAAATCCCATAGTAATTTACATGTAAACTTTGAACCGCTGGGGACAGGCCAATTCTCAACCAAATGGGCTGATATTTGGCATTAGAGTCCCTATGGGTATCCTCTACTAGGGGAACCTCGGATTGCCTGATTCTGAGAACATTTTTGTTTGGATGAAACACCCTAATAAATATACTTGTTTTCATGTTTAAAGTACTAAAGCTGCTGAAACTTGAAGAATTTATAATAAATCAAAACTATTGTTAACTGTACTTAACTGAAGCATCATAATTGAAGTTTGAAATTATATTTTATGATAATTTATCAAAAACAACTGTAAACAATTCTATTGTTTTGTTTGGTCAACTATCTAGGTAATTAATATGGAAAAATGTGCACCAAATTTCCTTTTTTTTTAATCATTTTTATGTATACAGTGGTTTTTAATACGTTTTCTTTGATCTTTTTCGGAAATAAATATGTTTAAAAGTCTGTTAGATTTTTATATTGTTCTAAGTCATATCTGTTACAAAATTATTATTTTTAAAATAAAAAGTTAGCAAACGCCTTCTTTTAATCTTTTTATTTTTTTGATTAGACCCACACCATTAATCAAAACATCAAATACACTACTCGACAAAACAAAACTTGTGTCAAGGGATTAACGATATCTCATCCGTTCCTGAGAGAAAAGGCATCCCCGAATCCGATGCAATCGACAGAATTTGATTTTATGTCCACGCGGACTGACGAGAAGTTGGTACATTTTTTAACATAAAAAATCGAACAATTTAAAAAAAACCATGCGTCTCCTCCAAATTATATGAGCCATCTACAAGAATATGGAAGCGCCTGGTGCATAGCCATTTCCTTTAAGCACAACGGAAACAACCAATACAAATGTATAAAAAAGTTGTCAAGTTCTCGAGGGGTCCACAGCTAGCATTTTTTGTACGATTATAAAAAATAAATATTAAAAGATTAAAATTAATTTATTTAAAAAACATATTTTTTGATTTATTTGTTTACTAAAATTTTATGTATCTCAAAGGTCTAGGGGTACTTCGGGATGTCCATGGGCATCCAAGAACTGCCTGGAGTTAAGATCTACGAGTCTACCGCCGTAGCAAGCAAGAGGTCGTCGGATTTTGACCCCGGATCATGTGCGTATAGCATCAGTGCATATGGTAGACTACTATATGAATGTGTTGGGATGTTCATGGTCATCCAAGGACTCCCTGGAGTTAAGATCTACGAGTCTACCGCCGTAACTAGCAAGAGGTTGTCGGATTTTGACCCCGGATCATGTGCGTATAGCATCAGTGGATATATTAGACTACTGTATGAATGTGTTGGGATGTCCATGGTCATCCGAGGACTCCCTGGTGTTAAGATCTACGAGTCTACCGCCGTAACAAGCAAGAGGTCGTCGGATTTTGACCCCGGATCATGTGCGTATAGCATCAGTGCATATGATAGACTACTATATGAATGTGTTGGGATGTTCATGGTCATCCGAGGACTCCCTGAAGTTAAGATCTACGAGTCTACCGCCGTAGCAAGCAAGAGGTCGTCGGATTTTGACCCCGGATCATGTGCGTATAGCATCAGTGCATATGGTAGACTACTATATGAATGTGTTGGGATGTCCATGGTCATCCGAGGACTCCCTGGTGTTAAGATCTACGAGTCTACCGCCGTAACAAGCAAGAGGTCGTCGGATTTTGACCTCGGATCATGTGCGTATAGCATCAGTGCATATGATAGACTACTATATGAATGTGTTGGGATGTTCATGGTCATCCGAGGACTCCCTGAAGTTAAGATCTACGAGTCTACCGCCGTAGCAAGCAAGAGGTCGTCGGATTTTGACCCCGGATCATGTGCGTATAGCATCAGTGCATATAGTAGACTACTATATGAATGTGTTGGGATGTTCATGGTCATCCAAGGACTCCCTGGAGTTAAGATCTACGAGTCTACCGCCGTAACAAGCAAGAGGTCGTCGGATTTTGACCCCGGATCATGTGCGTATAGCATCAGTGGATATGGTAGACTACTGTATGAATGTGTTGGGATGTCCATGGTCATCCGAGGACTCCCTGGAGTTAAGATCTACGAGTCTACCGCCGTAAAAAGCAAGAGGTCGTCGGATTTTGACCCCGGATCATGTGCGTATAGCATCAGTGGATATGGTAGACTACTGCATGAATGTGTTGGGATGTTCATGGTCATCCGAGGACTCCCTGGTGTTAAGATCTATGAGTCTACCGCCGTAACAAGCAAGAGGTCGTCGGATTTTGACCCCGGATCATGTGCGTATAGCATCAGTGCATATGTTAGACTACTATATGAATGTGTTGGGATGTTCATGGTCATCCGAGGACTCCCTGGTGTTAAGATCTACGAGTCTACCGCCGTAACAAGCAAGAAGTCGTCGGATTTTGACCCCGGATCATGTGCGTATAGCATTAGTGCATATGGTAGACTACTATATGAATGTGAATGAATGAAGCACATGATCCAGGGTCAAAATCCGACGACCTCTTGCTTGTTACGGCGGTAGACTCGTAGATCTTAACTCCAGGGAGTCCTCGGATGACCATGGACATCCCAACACATTCATATAGTAGTCTACCATATGCACTGATGCTATACGCACATGATCCGGGGTCAAAATCCGACGACCTCTTGCTTGTTACGGCGGTAGACTCGTAGATCTTAACTCCAGGGAGTCCTTGGATGACCATGAACATCCCAACACATTCATATAGTAGTCTACCATATGCACTGATGCTATACGCACATGATCCGGGGTCAAAATCCGACGACCTCTTGCTTGTTACGGCGGTAGACTCGTAGATCTTAACTCCAGGGAGTCCTCGGATGACCATGAACATCCCAACACATTCATATAGTAGTCTAACATATGCACTGATGCTATAGGCACATGATCCGGGGTCAAAATCCGACGACCTCTTGCTTGTTACGGCGGTAGACTCGTAGATCTTAACTCCAGGGAGTCCTCGGATGACCATGAACATCCCAACACATTCATATAGTAGTCTACCATATGCACTGATGCTATATGCACATGATCCGGGTCAAAATCCGACGACCTCTTGCTTGTTACGGCGGTAGACTCGTAGATCTTAACTCCAGGGAGTCCTCGGATGACCATGAACATCCCAACACATTCATATAGTAGTCTAACATATGCACTGATGCTATAGGCACATGATCCGGGGTCAAAATCCGACGACCTCTTGCTTGTTACGGCGGTAGACTCGTAGATCTTAACACCAGGGAGTCCTCGGATGACCATGGACTTCCCAACATATTCATACAGTAGTCTAATATATCCACTGATGCTATACGCACATGATCCGGGGTCAAAATCCGACGACCTCTTGCTTGTTACGGCGGTAGACTCGTAGATCTTAACTCCAGGGAGTCCTTGGATGACCATGAACATCCCAACACATTCATATAGTAGTCTACCATATGCACTGATGCTATATGCACATGATCCGGGGTCAAAATCCGACAACCTCTTGCTTGTTACGGCGGTAGACTCGTAGATCTTAACTCCAGGGAGTCCTCGGATGACCATGAACATCCCAACACATTCATATAGTAGTCTACCATATGCACTGATGCTATATGCACATGATCCGGGTCAAAATCCGACGACCTCTTGCTTGCTACGGCGGTAGACTCGTAGATCTTAACTCCAGGCAGTCCTTGGATGCCCATGGACATCCCGAAGTACCCCTAGACCTTTGAGATACATAAAATTTTAGTAAACAAGTAAATCAAAAAATATGTTTTTTAAATAAATTAATTTTAAACTTTTAATATTTATTTTTTATAATCGTACAAAAAATGCTAGCTGTGGACCCCTCGAGAACTTGACAACTTTTTTATACATTTGTATTGGTTGTTTCCGTTGTGCTTAAAGGAAATGGCTATGCACCAGGCGCTTCCATATTCTTGTAGATGGCTCATATAATTGGGAGGAGACGCATGGTTTTTTTTAAATTGTTCGATTTTATGTGTTAAAAAATGTACCAACTTCTCGTCAGTCCGCGTGGACATAAAATCAAATTCTGTCGATTGCATCGGATTCGGGGATGCCTTTTCTCTCAGGAACGGATGAGATAACGTTAATCCCTTGACACAAGTTTTGTTTTGTCGAGTAGTGATATCGATTAAATTTGATATAAAAATAACAGTTTTTCTATAGTGGACCCGAATTATGGACCCAAGTCCACTATAGGAAAAGGAGGTCCATAACTGGCAAAAAAAAACACGTCAAAATTGTTCAAAAGACTTCAGATTTCATTGTTTTGTACAAAGGATTATGAAATAGTGCTTAAAATATTGAAAAATTGCTAAAAATGCTCGTCGGCTCTACTAGGGGTCCACTAATGGTGTTAAAATACCCTATGACAACTTACATCAAAACGGACATGTTTCCCACAAGTTGTCCCATGGTTTTACATTCCAACGCCCATACCGTTTTCTCATTTATGGGAACATAATTCGGCGCTGGTGAGTTACCGTTTGGAATTTTATTTTCCCCCTGCGATTGAAACCGTCAGCCCTGATGCAAAACTTTACCCACGAACCGTAAACAACGCATGTTTATATGAGTTTATAATTTTCACGATAAAAATGTCGTAAAATTTTAATTAAAACTTCATTCGACATGTACTAACCCGCTCCAAGAGCGGACAATGTGTACAAAATGTACCAGCAGGGGACTCACTTCACATCTCCGATCCCATCATCATCTTGATAACCCACACGTGTGTGCATCATTGGTGAGGGGAAGCGCACACTTCATCCATCTACCAGCACAGGTGGGGGGTCGCGAGCGTAGATCTTCCCAGGTGGATTTTGGTTCAACAACGAAAAAAAAACTTGACTCCGTTAGTCCAGCGCCGGCAGATCCAATCTCTCAATCAACGCAGCGTCCAAGAAGTGCAACACGCCGCGGCACGTTAATTGGCCGGTACCGGTTGCTGGGGCATGTGCGCAGAATCCTCTTTCCCCCTTCATAAGTTACGGTATGTAACCATAACCTAGTGTAGACCGCGGCGAGATTTTACGTTTGGCGGTTTGTTTTCAGTCTTTCAATACGGACGCGGTTTTTGGGTGTGAATTTCTTGAGGAAGGTCTATAATTTATAATCAATTCTCATTCTAGAAAATTAAGTTCAAATCTTCGAACTATTTCAAATTTGGAGAAGCTTTTGATACACTGAAGAATTGCGTGAAAGTGTGCTAAACACCGGAACTTGTAACCCGCTAGCTCAAGCCCCCACTTTCTCTTCCATAACTCGAATTTGCTAATCGAAGTCGATGAAGACTGTGTTGCACAATTCTTTGCGTCATAAATCACGTCACGACGGTTCTTCGTCGGTCTCAGGTGGGAATTTGATGATGTAAACACGCCGCTGTAGACGGGTTGAGTCCAATTTAGAACTCGAATGGTTCCATAAACCATTTTCCATAGCTGGAAGGAGGTGACACATTTAATGGGAGCTCCCCCATTTGAGCGCCTAAAACGGGGACACCCGCCGCAAGGTTCTACTTAAGGGCAACGGAATGTCCATTCGGAAGCACCTTTTGTAGGATTTTGCGGGAAAGCGGGTTGTTGCCTAGAACTACACACAATGGCCTAGTCACACCTTAGGGTTGTTCTACTTGTGTTAAGGTATGGCAGCGACGGCGGCCTTCGATTTCAATAGCGGTTGACAGACGGATGGCATTCCCGAAGCGACAGGTTAGATTTATCATGTGACCGCAGAGTGGTCATGGCGGTCGAGGTGACCGCAAAGCTGAGAATTTGGTTACATGAGGTATTCAACAGTGAAGTTCTATTTGTTACAAAATTTCAAAACCTATTGCGTTTCAAGAATGTGCGGTCAATTCGCGGCCATCCACGATACAAAAAAGCACTTGATTAAATCATCTCGCACATGCCGACTGTACCCAGCGATATAGCCACCCGTTTAATTCGTGACCATAACAGTAAAGTTCACTTAAGCAGTTTGGCTTCCTTGACTACCTCCCAGCTCAGATCAACCAACCAAGTCTCATCTTCATCAACCGCTCAAGTTGCTGTTTTTACCTCGCCGCATCATAAAAATAAAGCTTTATGTAATCACGTTTAAACGGGCCTCCTTCAAGCAAGTTCGGACGGGGTAAGAGGTTAAAGTCAGTCCAAGTCAGGCCTCGTTGACGTCCGAATCGCATATGTACGCAAACCCTTTTGCTCGAGTACCTCCTCACAGTAACAACTTTCCAGGTCGTTTGGAAAGGCCTTCAATTGTTGTCCGCGAGAGTGAACCTTAAATCTTCTCTCTCGTGAAGATGAGTTTTATGATGCCCGAGGGCATAAACACAATCGGCTACTGCCGCCGCTGCTGGGAGGTCACTGGTGGATCACACAAGAGTAAAATTACCGCGGTTCGAGGAGTTCGACAATCGATCGCTTTGTCGGTGGATCCCTATCCAAGGTTCGCCAAACCGCGGTAGAATTTGAACGGTATCGTTTGAGAACGTGCGCATTATCCACTTGAAGTAGTCTTGAAATTGAGTGTTGTTTGGGTATGAAAAGCTTTCAAATTTGTGACAGTTAAGGACTTGAACGTTTGAGTGTGTTTTGCGATTTTCAATGGTCGTTCAAATCAATCAATGCCTATGAATTCTTAGAAATCATTCTAGAATAAAAAAGTTGCTATTTTCATGAATCATCACCATTTCAAACAGACTCCAAGGGACTTGTGAAAACCATAAAGTTATTCCAAAGCCAAAAACGTGCCAAAATGCAAATCATAATTCTTTTCCGCAGGATCAAGAAGACGAAGGAAAAACATTTCAAAATTTATTGTGATTGTGTTTTGGTTCTGCAATAACCTGTTCCATGCTGCGCAGATTCAAATTCTGCTGCAACAGGTAGCGGAAGGTGGGGCAAGATGTGATCATGATTGTTAGAAAATAAATAATAATTGATTGAAACGTGTTATTTTACCACCTTTTTTGGTATTATGTCACTTTTCAGTCAAAATTAGGGTAAAATTGCGTCATGAAAGAGGTAATATTCACACGGAAAGAAGGTTTATCGTGAATCTTACTAAAATTTAGTTTAAAATCCTAAAAAAATGTTGTTTTTTTCAACAACCATTTTTTTAGTTGGAAATCCAAAAAAATCCTGAGTTTGACAGCTGGAACCAGGTCCGAAAAATAGTAAATCTAGCTAAATTATTAGTAAATTTGATTGATTTGTAAGCTGGGAAATTACTCTCAGTTTTAAATTTACAGCTTTGTTTTTATAGTTTAAATATAACTTCAAATTACTTTAATTTAACCAAAATAACTTTTTCTATTTTTGCATTTTTTTATTTTTCTATTTTGATATTTTAAATTTTTGTTTTTATGCATATCCAAATTCAACTTAATTTTACTTAATTTTACTTAACTTTGCTTAATTTAACTTCATTTAACTTAATTTGACTGAATTTAACATAATTTAACTTAATTTAACCTAATTTAACTTAATTTAACTTAATTTAACTAAATTTACCTTAATTTAACTTAATTTAACTTAATTTAACTTAATTTACCTTAATTGAACTTCGTTTAACATAACATAACTTAATATTAATTAATTTTACCTAATTTAACCTCATTTGTTTTAATTTTACCTTATTTAATTTAATTTAATTTAATATAACTTAATGTACAGTCATCCCACATACTCGGAACGGTTTCCAGATTGGCCAATGTTCAAAAAATCATAGCAAATCGATAATTGAACTTAACGATTCGTTTTTACCTTCATTTGAAAGCTTTTATTGCGATCTTTCGAATGCTGTATCGAACATCTGCAAATTCTAACTTTTATATGAAGTTTTTGAAGAATTACTTTGACCCTTGAAATCCACAAATTCGGAACACTTTTTTCTTACGAATGTAAACAAACTTTGGATCTCTCCAGGAGTACATATTTATTACCAAATAATGACTTCACTCAATGAAACCAATGAAACTCAAGCTTAGTGATGTTTTATACATGGTTTGATAACTTTTGTTGTGGAAATTCAGTTAAATTCAGGTGTTCTACAATTGTGGGAGGCACAATAACATCCCACAATTATGAAACAGGCCATTTGGAGGCAGTGTTTTGCTGCTCTGGACAAAATAGTCTTGGAATGAAGTTTTTTGTTCAAAAAGTACTACTTTTACAAGTGAAATAGCAAGATAATGTCCAAATGAAGGTTCTAAAAATAGTAAGGTCGACAGATAAGCTACTTTTGGCATGCTATTGACAAATTATCATAAAAGTGTTCCGAATTTGTGGGTGTTCCGAATATGTGGGATGACTGTAATTTAATTTAACTTAATTTAACTTAATTTAACCTAATTTAACTCAATTTAACCTAATTCAACTGTTTTGTTGAGTCTTGATACCACTGCAACCAATTAGAGGAATGTTGTGGTTTAATTCAACTTAATTTAACTTAATTCAGCTCAATTTAACTTAACTTTACTCAATTAAACTTGATTTATAATAATATAACATACATATTAGGGTGGTTACGTTTTTCAAAAAAATCTCGGATCAAGTTTTAGTATGGTTCCCCTTGTAGGGCATGCCCATAGGGACTTTCATGCCAAATACCAGCTCATTTGGTTGTAAACTGGCTGCGCGCATCAGGGTTAAAGTTTACATGGGAATTACTATAGGAAATTGGAACTTTTTGTTCAAACGCTCCTACAGGTTTGGGAAAATCACGCGCCAATTTCTGGTATGGTCAGGCGTATGGGGAATGGTCTGGAGAACACTTTTCCCGAAGAGAGCATATGGATTCGTTGTCCCTAGACCTGGCGCATCGGCAAACATTCCGATGTCTCCGGAATCAACGGTTTTCCCAAAAAAGCGTCAAATTTTCCTTAGCATACTATGAAAGCTTGATGAACACCGCGACGCCATACGTCAGGCAGCTACCACGTTAGTGAGAAACGGCTGGAATATTCAATTGCAAACTTATTTTAACTAGAAAATGATCATTTCGAGTAATCCTGATATTATTTAGTCGAATTCAGAATCATTGCATAGAAAATTTGTATTTTTTTTGCAAATATTTCAACCACGTGGTAGCTGCCTGACGTATGGCGTCGCGGTGTTCATCAAGCTTCCATAGCATGCTAAGGAAAATTTGATGCTTTTTTGGGAAAACCGTTGATTCCGGAGACATCGGAATGTTTGCCGATGCGCCAGGTCTAGGGACAACGAATCCATATGCTCTCTTCGGGAAAAGTGTTCTCCAGACCATTCCCCATACGCCTGACCATACCAGAAATTGGCGCGTGATTTTCCCAGACCTGTAGGAGCGTTTGAACAAAAAGTTCCAATTTCCCATAGTAATTCCCATGTAAACTTTAACCCTGATGCGCGCAGCCAGTTTACAACCAAATGAGCTGGTATTTGGCATGAAAGTCCCTATGGGCATGCCCTACAAGGGGAACCATACTAAAACTTGATCCGAGAATTTTTTGAAAAACGTACCCACCCTAATACATATTTTAACTTATTTCTATTTTATTTATCTATATTTTACTTAATTCTACTAAATTTAACTTAATACAACTTAATTTTACCAAATTGGGCCAAATTTTACTAAATTAAACAAAAAGAAACAAATTTCAACTAAATTCATCTGAATTTAAATAAATTTTGCTTGATTTAACTAAATTTTATAAAATTTATCTAAATCAAACTAAGATAATTGGTTGATTATTAACCAAATTTATTCAACTAAACATAATTTAACTAAATTTAATCAATTTAACATAATGTAACTAAATTCTACATTTCCTTTTTTTCTAAATTTAACCAAGTGTTACTTAATTTAACTCAAATTAACTTATTAAATATAAATTCAACTTAATTTTACTTAAAAAAAAACATTATTTAACTTTATTTAATTTAATAAAATTTGATTGAACTTAATTTTTCTTAATTTTTCTTAATTTAAGAGGCAGTATTTGTAAATATTGCTCGGTTTGTTCTAGAGGTCGTATCAAGGTGCTCTGATTTGGATGAAACTTTCAGCGTTTGTTTATCTATACATGAGATGAACTCACGCCAAATATGAGCCCTCTACGACAAAGGGAAGTGGGGTAAAACGGGCTTTGAAGTTTGAGGTCCAAAAAACATAAAAAAAATCTTAAAATTGCTCGCATTTCAGTAAAACTTCATCATTTCCAACTCTCTTAGATGCATTCGACAGGTCTTTTGAAGCACTTTAAAATGAGCCATAGACATTCAGGATTGGTTTAAATTTTTCTCATAGCTTTTGCAAATTACTGTTAAAAATGGATTTTTTTAAAACCTTAATATCTTTTTGCAACAGCCTCCAACACCCATACTCCCATAGGTCAAAAGTTAGGTAATTTCATGGACTATAAGCCTACGGTATTAACTTTTTGGCCAATCGCAGTTTTTCTCATAGTTTTTGGATTTTTCTATAACAAACTTTTTACAACGTTAGTTTTTGCCCTGTAGGCTCCCATAGCGGCACTTTTTGGTCTCAATTTTGTCATATTCGGAATCCTCGGAAAATTTCGCGTTAGTTGGAAGTATTGGAGTTGTAAATTTGATTTTAAAAATAAATAAATAAAACATTTTTGAAAAAAGAAATAGATCTTATTTCCCTTTGATCAATACGTCAAATGCTGTATCAAGTAGGCGAAAACCTGTTTTACCCCTAATCCAACAAATTGTTAAAAAATATTTTAATTCATTCTAAATAGCAATTTTTCCAATCAAATTTACAACTCCAATACTTCTAACTTACGTGAAATTGTCTGAGGATTCCGAATATGACAAAATTGAGACCAAAAAGTGCCCCTATGGCGGCTTACAGGGGAAAAACTAACGTTGTAAAATGTTTGTTATAGAAAAATCCAAAAACTATGACAAAAACTGCGATTGGCCAAAAAGTTAATACCGTAGGCTTATAGTCCATGAAATTCCCTAACTTTTGACCTATGGGAGTATGGGTGTTGGAGGCTGTTGCAAAAAGATATAAAGGTTTAAAAAAAATCAATTTTTGACAGTAATTTGCAAAAGCTAAGAGAAAAAGTCAAACCAATCCCACGGCTTGTCTAAAGGTTATTTTTATAAAACTTGAATGAACCTCGGTAATTCTTTCTGGAGCTTGTTGGGGGGACTGTCCCGAGTCAGGGAAAGTGTTTTTCAAAAAATTCTATCGGTAAAAATTGATTTTATCTCATTTTGAAGTTTTTATCCTATATATTTAAGCTAAAATCATGAAAAAGTATTAAATAAAGTGCTGAAATTATGACTTTTTTTTTCATTTTATTTCATCAAAACATCAGTTTCGAGTACACTTAACATGTCTTCAATATCCTACATCATGGATAAATGTTTATCTTGGTCATCAGTTTCGTTAAAAGCTGCAAAATAGAGGTTTTCCTCATTTTTTTTAAATTCTTCTGGAAGCATCAACTTTATTCGTGTTTATCAAAACTGTTTAACGAGGTTTTTCTTAGCAAATAACATCCAGAATAAATTAGAAGAATAAAAAAACACTTTTTTTCAAACCGGATTACTATAATTGGTTGAAACAATGTCAAGTTATGGTTTTGGTAATAAGTTTTTTTTTTTGCAATATCGTCAAAATTGTAATTTTATGGCCCACCCTAACGCGGCAGGAACCACCCTAATAACCTAACAAAAATATGTATAAAATAAAACTATTTTGGGTAGAGAATCCCGTAATTTTAAGCCGATCCGAGCACTTAAGATTTTGGCCATGCCGTTTGCGTAGGAAATTGTTGTATTGAAACACCGTGAAAACAACATTTTTATTCGACAATACACTTAAGTCGCTGAGCAGAATTTTTGAAGATGTTCAATAATTTTTCAACGTTTTTTTTTTCTACAAATAAAATAAGATTAAAATCCAACTCAGGACTTATGATATGTCATCCTGGAGTTACTTCAAGTAGTAGTAGGAAGAAAAGAGAATAAATATCACAGAATTTTAAAATTTGCAGCTTTCTCTACACTAAAATTGTTGTAACTTTTCAGCGATTTGATGTAATAGCATATTTGTTCTTCTAATTTATTCTGGATGTTATTTGCTAAAAAAAACCGGTAAACGGTTTTGATAAACACGAATAAAGTTGATGTTTCCAGAAGATTTCAAAAAATGAGGAAAAACCCTTATTTTGCAGCTAGTATCGAAACTGACGACCAAGATAAAGATTTTTTCACTATGTAGGATACTGAAGACATGTTTAGGGGACTCAAAACTGATGTTTTGATGAAATGAAATGAAAAAAAAAACATCATAATTTTAGCAATTTATTTAATACTTTTTCATGATTTTAGCTTAAATATATAGGATAAAAACTTCAAAATGAGATAAAATCAATTTTTACCGATAGATTTTTTTGAAAAACACTTTCCCTGACTCGGGACAGTCCCCTCAACAAGCTACAGAAAGAATTACCGAGGTTCATTCAAGTTTTATAAAAATAACCTTTAGACAAGCCGTGATCCTGGTTGTCTATAGCACATTTTGAAGTGCTTCAAAAGACCTTTCGAATGCATCTAAGAGAATTGGAATTGATGAAGTTTTACGGAAATCAAGCAATTTTAAGATTTTTTATGTTTATTCGACCTCAAACTTCAATGCCCGTTTTAACCCACTTCCCTTTGTCGTAGAGGGCTCATATTTGGCATGAGTTCATCTCATGTATAGATAAACAAACGCTGAAAGTTTAATCCAAATCGGAGCACCTCGATACGACCTGTTACACATTGGTGAAAAACTCGCTCTTAACTTAATTTAAATTAATTTAACATTATTCAACACTATTTTCTATGTGCATAAAAGGCATTAGGTGCCCTACTCGTTCGGATCTGTCAAACATTGGCCAGTCTATATCTAGACATTCTGTACCCGCCGCGTTTTAACGTTTTGAGAGACCAAAATGAGAAAATTAAAAAAAAAATCTATGCAAAGATATACTGGTTTTAAAACAAATCCTAAATTTTAATAGTTTTTGTAAATCATAAGAGTTAATAAAAATTTATATTGGAAGAAATAGAAATAAAAAAAAACCTTAGGATCTCCAAATCTATTATTGTGATTTTTTTACATTTAGAACCAAAAAGAGAGTGTTGTTTTTTCAAGTATCCAATTCATTAAAATATTTTTGAAAAAAGCAGTTCAGAGTCACATCAATTTGCCCAACATTCTCCTAGTATTTTTTTCTGGCAAGCAAGAACTCGCGCAACGTTATTATTTTTGTGGAGTTTGGGGTTGCTAAAAATATCTTCTTTTTTCCGAATCGCACGGTCTAATGACTATATTACGACCCCAGCAAGTCGAGCAACAAATTTTGGGATTATTTGATACGGTTATTATTCATCAACTCCAAACCAGTAGTTTCCAGACTTGGAACGACCAGCACTCAACTCTGCACGAGGACCCTCGAAAATTCCAACGTTGAAGCGTGGTCTCCGTCCAAAACTATGTGTTTAATTCTTCATTATGGACCTCCCCCGAAAGATCCCGCATGGTGACTTCAGGGAGGTACGAAGAGGGACCAAGGAATGGGGACCAGGAACTCATTAATGACCGTCGGTTCGAGTCCAAGTCGTCGTTGTCTGCCAGGCTCTGGAGTCCGGCGGTCTATTTACGACTTTAACGATCGAGGGAACCTCGACGTCTCAAGAGCGGGAGAGGCGGACATTGTGTGAGTTTGCGCCCGGGTCATTAATAGCGGTCATTAGGACTTAGGTGGTATGGAAATTTATGTCCAGAGTCAACATTGGTGTCGGTTGAGGGGGAGAATAAATTCGGAGTTGAGAGCTGGACAGTCAGAATTATGTCAACAAAAAATGGCACTGAAATTTTATGAAGATATTTTCGAAGTTAAAATTTGATTCTTTTGAAGTAGAGTACTGATGCATAATTAAATCAAAATAACGACAAAATGCAAATGAAAGTAAATCAGCTCACTTCCAACAACGTATTTCTGCCATGTTATTCAAGCTAGTTTTTTTTCATTCTCATAATTGAATTCAATTTCAACTCAACCCAGTTCAAAACATCTTGAGCGAATCAAAACAAAACCGAAAAACCAATCAAACCCAATCCAGGAAGAGGTCCACCGGCGATAATAAAAACAGTTTTTTGTCTTCTTCGGCCCGCAGCATCTTTGAGCATCACACATACCAATTACGCACACACACAAACTCACACACCATCTCACAAACAAGTTTCGATATCACTTCTCTTATTTTCGGTTTGTGTGTGTTTCTGTGCAAAGCTAAAACCAACAGAGGCACCTCTCAGTTAAGGTTGGACACCAAACCCAGAGTCATCTCTCTCCGGTTGGCGACGTCCAAACCCCGAACAGAGAAATAATCATAAAAATTCTTTTTAAGAGGACTTTGCGCCAAACCTGTTTTTTGTGTTCCTCCTCTGCGACTGACTCTGTGATATAAAGGCTCTTCTTTTTATCCCCGCCGACCGACCACCTTCGCGCCACACCTTGGTTCGTGAAGAAGCACCTTCTGAAGGGAGATGCCGCGCGGGTTCATCTTCTTGACTGTTTTTTTTCCGGGGTGATGATGAAACTCGCAAATTCTTCGAGAATAACTTTCGAAATCTTCTTCACACTCACACCGAGGCACGCGAGCTGGTCACCAAACGAAATCTTGATCATTTTTGAGAATTTCTTGTGAAATTAATTTAAATTAGTTTTATTTTTTTTTCTAGCTTAATTTTACAATGACGAACAACTTTCCCGTTTAAACTTGTAGGCCACTTTCAAAAGTTACGCTCGTCATTCTGCACAGGTGTGAGGGGAGGCCAAAAATATCTGCGGCCGTTTGCCGCGAGAATTTGTTCTTTTACCCGATCGCGATGGTCCTGTTTTTTGCTTGCCTTCAAGATCATTCCGCGATAGTGTCACTGGGAAAACGTGATAAAATTGGCGTCGCAACTTTCAACCCAGGGGAGGGAGTTTACGCATGCATTCCAGTTCTGGTGTACCGGTTTTTCGGGTAGCACAAATGGCGCATCAGTTTTTCGGGTGCATTTATTTTTGGGAATAACATTGTGAAACTTTTGTTCAATGAGAAAAACTTGTTTTTTATCAGTCGTCGTCGAGCCTTCCGAGCAGCGATGTTAGGTGAGGCAGGTTTTCCAATTAGTCAACAAAAGAATTTTAAATGTTTTTTAATTGTTTTTAGAATGAGACATAGTCCGTCTATTTCGTTGGTTCTTCATTGCAATGATCTGTCTAAGCCGTCCAAGCAAAACATCTTTGAACACATTTTGAAATCTGAATCATTTTTAGATGATTTCTGATTTCATCTCAAGTCTTTTTTCAAGTTACCTGTGTTTTGAATAACCGATTGATTTGGTGTTTTCTGTTAAAAAGGCAGGAACAGCTTGAGCTACACAGTAAAAAATTGTGTAAATTTTGAAGGTTAAATAATTACTTTTTTAAGATGTTCTTTTACATCAATTTAGACTGAAAAGGTGACGTTACATCAGAAAAGTATTAAAATGACACATTTTCAGAGGAAAAATTACACATTTTTCTGACATAAAAGATGTAGCCCTTCCCAGATGTAATATTACCGTCATTTTTTTTACTGTGTACAGGAATTATCACAAATAAGTGGCAAAATCCACTCTCTTGGACAAAACAGAGTCTCTCAAAGCACATTTGCGGGATTTATGAAATGAACAAATCCCTGACACTTCGGACAACGAATATTTTTTGTAGGTGTGTACCTTTTTCTCTGATCAAAGAAGCCATTTTGCATCATCCATACAAGACTCCTTATAATATTTGCAGCTATCCATACAAAAAGGCTTTTAAAATATTTAAAAATCAGTATCTTTAGAACGGATTTTTTGATCAATTTTGTGTCATGAGCAAAATTGTACACAGCAAAAATTGTATAATTTTGGAAGGTTGAATATTACCTCTTTAATGATGTAATTTTACCTCAATTAAGACTGAAAAAGTGACATTACATCAGAAATGTGGCAAAATTACACATTTTTAGAGGTAAAATTGCACATTTTTTTCTGACTTAAAAAATCTAGACTTTTTTTTTATTAGGTCCTAAAAACATATGAAACAGCTTATAGGACCTTTTCAAAAAATAGTCTGGAAATGTACCCCTTTTCCAGATGTAATATTTTCACGATTTTTTTACTGTGTAGATATTGCTTAGGGCTTCACCGATAAATAACAATTAAACTCTAAAAAAATTACTAATTTTTTCATGCGACATTTCACAAACATTTTTGTAGAAGCCAAAGTGTCAAAATATCAAATTTCGAACATTTATTGGCTTTCTATGTAAAATAAGGGATCTCAGTGTGGTGGAGGGGGGGAGGAGGAGGGACGGAGGCTTTGTTACACTCCATACATCTTTTTTTTTTAATTTGTATGGAAATTATGTTACGAGGGGGGAGGTTACGGTGCTTTGTTTTATTCAAAATAAATATTGTTTATATTTGGAATCACATTTTCAAAACATATCATTTTTTTTGCCTGTTTAATTTTAACTATATGTGTTTATTTGGGTGGATGATTCCCGTGAAAGTTAAAAATTACTACTTTTTTTGTTTTCTTTTCTCATTTAGAATACAAATTTTGATTTCGTTAAAAAAAATTATTTTTGCAAGTTGATTTTAAATTTAGTTTTTGAAAAGTGAGCTAAAACCCTTAATAAAACATGTTTAATGGGATAAATGTCTTTAAAATTCAATTTATTTTGCTCATTTTATAATATAAAATTCAATAAAATGTTAATGATATAACAGAAAACATGTAAGCTTTATTAGTCGAATATTATAAGAGCAGTTCAATAAATGAGAATACGCGTGCCCTACATTTTATTTCAAAATATAGAGCTAATCCATAAACCAGGAGGATTTTTTTGTGTCGCATTTAAATTTAGTGAAGATTTTTTTTTGGTTTATTGAAGAATAATATATAATGAAGCATAAAAAGTAGTTTCTGTGATTTAAACATAGGATTTTCAGAGTTATTTTTACGTTTTTCAAGTTCCACGAAATTTGCGTGAAATTTGGTGTTTTGAAATTGAGGTCCCCGTGAAATTTGCAATTTTCGAGCGTGAAAATCACTAAGCCTAAATATCATGATTTGACCAAAGTTTTTGGCTTCTTCTTGTAGGATTTATGTCGAAAAAATCGCAATTTTTCGAAACTTTGGAAATTCTTAATTAATTAAGGGTAGCCGATATTTCCTAGTAAAACTAATCCATGCAGCTTGAGCCACGATATCCACATAAATCCGCCTGGGAGAAGCTAGAAACTTAAATTATGGTCAAATATTGATAGTGCATCACATTAGTATGGCAAAATACCAATCATTTGATCACAATATACACAGTCATCCCACATATTCGGAACACTTTTGTGATAATTTGTCAATAGCATGCCAAATGCAGCTTTTCTCTCGACCCTACTATTTTTAGGACCTTTATTTGAACATTTTCTTGCTATTTCACTAGTAAAAGTAGTACTTTTTGAACGAAAAACTTCATTTCAAGACTATTTTATCCTGAGCAGCAAAACACTGCCTCCAAATTGCCGGTTTCATGATTGTGGGATGTTATTGTGCCTCCCACAATTGTGGAACACCTGAATTTAACTGATATTTTCACAAAAAAAGTTATCAGACCATGGATAAAACATCACTAAGCTTGAGTTTCACTGGTTGCAGTGTGCGAAGTCATTATTTTGTTACTACTCCTGGAGGGATCCAAAGTTTGTTTACATCCATAAGAAAAAAGTGTTCCGAATTTGTGGATTTTGTGGGTCAAAGTTTTTCTTCATAAACTTGGTATAAAAGTTAAAATTTGCAGTTATTCGATACAGTATTCGAAAGATCGCCAAAAAAAGCTTTCAAATGAAGGTAAAAGCGAATCATTAAGTTCAATTATCGATTTACTATGATTTTGTTAACATTGGCCGATCTGTAAATTGTTCCGAATATGAGGGATGACTGTACCTTAAATGTAACAGTTTGTGTATTGATCTCGAGCGATTTTAGAAAATTTGTTCGAAAAAGTGATTTTTTTCAGTTAATCGAAGAGGGGGTGAGAGAAAGCTTAAGCTTAGCCATGACAGCTGTCAAAGTTCAATTTCCCTTTAAGGCTCCAAGTTTTTTTCTTTATTGTAAAAAAAATCTGCTTAACTTTTTACTTTTCTTGTTTTTAAAGGGAAGAACCACCTGGAAGCCAGTCCGCCAGTCGCCAATCGATGCCATAACAGTGACGCCAAACGACCAGCAACGACAACCGTCAACCGCCACTCGGGTCGACGCCGGGAAATTAAGATCATTTGCATATGAATCATAATGTTTATCGTGGCAAATTACATAGCGCACTTTACGTTGACTTGGTTCGTTTTGTCCACTTCTTCCTCTCTCTATATACGAGAACTATTAAGCTACGATCATCTCGATTCGTTGCAGCGGAACTTGTCCACAGATGTGAGCGGTGTACAACCGCTCTAATGAGTGGATCCGTTTGTTGTTAGCACCCGCGAACACACGGGCAATCTTCCGAGACCTGTTCCGCACAGCTAGTAAACAGTGTAGGAAAACGCACCCGCACGCTGAGACCTGATTAGTACGTATCGAACAGCAAATCGTACAAGCAAGCTCGGCTTCGCAAATGTGGTACAAGTTGTTGGCACGATCTTGTGTACGATCTGTGCTAAAAAGCCGCGTGTCCGCCAGACATCGTGCCGCGATCGCTGATTGGGGGGACGCGATGCGCGTGCTGGAACACGCTGTACGACACCGTCATCACCCCCGCACATTTAAACTCTGTGTGTGCGTGTTTGCGAGTTGTTGTTGTTGTTGATACCATTATGAGATTTAATTAAAAAGCTGTGATAGACATCTGACTGACATGAGTTGTGCGGTAGATGAAGAGGAGGATGATGAAGAAGCGATTCATTGTACTACACATTCTGGTACAAGTTGTATAATGAGTACACGCTAAATGAAAGCAAAGTGAACGAGTTGCTGTCAAGGTCGCGTCGGAAGTGGAGCGCTTTGAGTGTTGCATGCATACTAATTGATGGTAATATGCGATGAAATAATAACAGTTCTTGGGCATGGGATGAAACTGTGATGTCAGGCAGAGGTTGAACAATCGCAGCAGAGCAGTTTGTACAGGTATGCGGCAGCTAATATGGGTATAAACTTCATTGTTTTGATGTTTAGTCCCACGAATTGTTTGATTTGTAGCTTGTTGACAACGCTGAATCAACGTTAAGGTAGTGACATAGGAATGTGAGTTGTTAACGCAGCATCTTCAAAGAGTACAGTTCTGGTGAACACCATCTACCAATCCAAACTTCATCAGCAGGTTAAACAAACATCGTTGAAAGTGAAAACACTGTACGATCGCACGATCCCCACGCAGATCTTGGCCCGGCAGATGGACCCAAATGGCGGCACTAGGTTACTGCAGAACTCCTTGCATGTATATCTGGGCAAACTGCACGCTGGTCAGGCCTTCAACGCCAGAGTATTGATCTTTGACCACACCGCACAAGTCACGAGTTGCGTCGACGATGTACCGCTACCCTACTAAGGAGGCAGTCTTGCCCGTGGAACCGGCTGCAGGCAGATCAACCCCAGATTGGCCGCGGCAGTCCGACACGCAGTGACATTCTACAGACCCCTCTACTTTTGGCATAGCCGCTGTGAATATCAAGTTCGCGTGCGAATGGAATTTCTCGTCAGCCTTAAGCTTATCGCAATCGCTTAGACTGAGTAAGGGTTGCTGTTGCGAAAAAAAACCTGCTGCGCCAAACTGCTGTACGGGGAAGAGAGATCTCTGCGCCATCAACATCAACCGACCCGAACGACTCGTGGTCTCAAATTAGCATAAGTTTATGTTTATTCCGCGGAGTCGCGCTTAAGTCGCTGAATTAATTAGTGCTCAACTTCTAGTTCTGGAACTGCCCCGCAGTCCGCACAGTGTGAAATCTTAGACTTTTCTCTTTTGCAACCGACGGAGGGCAAATTTGGCATCACGCAAGAATTCCAGTCACCATTTGGATGCAAAATTATGTGAGGTTAGGTGAGATAAATTTAATGCCGAGTGGAAAACGAGTTTCTCCGAAGAAAAAATCATCATAGAATCCACAACTATCAAAATTCAGACTCTCTCTCTCTCCACTCCACCCCGTTAAGAGATGTCACTTCCAATTTGTAGCCACATTAGAGGTCCCCAACGAGAGCCACCCAATTAGTTGCGGTCGCTAGAGTCGATGGCATTCCAAACCTCCAAATGGCTGCTATCCGGCCCGGTTGTTGGTGCTACGCAAATGTGATGGACCCCAAAATAGATCCAATTTCGGTGTGGTTGTGTGTGTGTGTGCTGAAGATATGATAAAATATGGAAATTTTTATCGACAACATTGGCCGGGCTAGTTTACGAATATGTAAATAGGACAATGTAATATGTAAATTTCGAATCCATTAAGACAGTGATTATGGTGCTGACAATGATTGATCGGTAATTAAAACCGCCAAGTGGTGAAATTAGATTTAACGTGCAGCAATACATTTCTTAGGCTGGATGAAAGTTTGTGAAAATGTTTACGCAGATTTTGTGAACATGACTTGGCCAAAATTGAATTGATAGCCAAGGAGGAATTAATAAACACTCTTTTTCACAAACAAAAAAAGAGTAAAATGTTTAAACTTAGTTTAAACAATCTTCAGTTGTAATTTGTAAAACAGTTGTCTGTCTTTCTTTCATTTCATTGCGTAATCAAATGTAAAAAATCAAATCATTTAGCTTAGATAATTCCGTTTCATAGCATCTTTGCTCAGAAGGCACGTAAGCGGGTATGTTCTCTTAACGAAATTGTTTCAACATTTATTTTATATTTCTGTTTTTCTGCGGCCTCGTTTTTTTTTCGATGTTTTGAGAAGAAAAACAATTTGTTTTTCTACTATAAAGTGGATGTGCGAGACAAGGTCGAAAGTACTAAGCTGCATAGGCCATATATTTCAAATGGCTAAATTATAAAATTTTGTGATATTGTGTGAGTTTCCTTTCAAACATGAGCTTTTTAACATTTTTTTCTTTCAAACATGAGCTATTCTTAAAAAAAGTTTGAGCTTTCTTGCCTCTGAAATATTTCGGTTAACATGAACAATTATTTTTAAAGTTTGCTGATTCTTTTTTTAATATTTATAAAAATTGTACCATCTTTTAAAAAAATGTTTAATTTTTGTATTTTTTAATCCGGCTGAAACATTTTTGGTGTCTTCGGTATGCCTAAAGAAGTCATTTTGCATCATTAGTTTGTCCATATAATTTTCCATACAAAAATTTCGTATTTTGTAATGTTGATATTACAGCAACGAATGGTCCGATTTACAAAGTTAAAATTTGAAAAATTCGTGAAAATTTCCGATGTATTCAAAAAAATATTTTCAAAATTGTTAAAACAAGACAAACATTTTAAAAGGGCGTAATATTGAATGTTTGGCTCTTTTGAAATGTTAGTCGTGATTAAAAAAAATAATTTTTCTTTTTCCAAATGATCGAAAAAAATTTTATTTACGAATGTTTCATATTTTAACATTGTAAATAGAACCATTACTTGCTGAGATATCGATGTTAGAAAATGGTGGGTTGTGTGGGTGAAACTTAGAAAACATAAATTTCCCTGTTTTTAAATACTTGGATGGCAATATCTCAGCAACTAAGGGTCGTATCAACAATGTTTAAAAAAGCAAATTATAGAGAATTTTCTCAGCTTTTCAAAAATATTTTTTTCAAAATTGGGCAAACATGTGCACTTATTTAAAAAAAATAAAATCTTCTAATATTTTCAAAAAAGTTACCTTTAACTTGAAAGCGGTGAACTTTATCAAATTTTTCCTGAAATACTTTTTGATTGCAAATTTGATTTTAAATCTAAAAATGAAGTTGAAAAATTTTTGCGACCAATCTTTTGATTTTTTGAAAAAATCAGCATTAATTCAAAAAATTGGTCAAAGATTTTTTGCACAACCTGAAAATTTCTGAAAAGTTGGCATTTTATATCCCCTAAAACATATCAAATAATAAAAATAGTTCAAAAATAGTGTTTTTTTGCAAATCAAGTTTTAGTGACAAAAAGTTAAATTAAAAATCACCAATTTTTTTACCGTGTATCATTTTTTTCCACTGTAGTATTCATCCATACCTACAACCTACAAATTCCTTCAAAAGATACAGATTTTTGAATCTTCTTGAAAATGTGCTTTTATTAAAAGTTTGAATTCAAGGATATCATAAAGCAGTTTATGTTTTTTCTTAAAATGGATTCTTTTTTGTAATATTTCTGTGTGTTTTTTCATTCTTTCAAACTTGAATTGTATTTATTTTTAAATATTTTTGTCCCTCAAAATAACATGTCATTGTGTTTGAAGTAAATTGCAAAACATGTTTTTAATTGTAAGCTTAGTTTTAGTCTAAATGATAACTTTCGTATTTTTAGTGAAAGTAGTCTAAATTTTCCAATTTTCTTAAAAAAAGACATATTGCATCAGTCCATCCATATAAGTATCCAAAATATTTTGAAAGCTGTCCATTTTTGTATGCTTTATTGAAATATCTAAAAATCTGAAACTAGGGAACGGATTTTCTGATCCGTGTCTTGGAAAATGTTATAGATATTGCACGCAAAAAGTTAAATTGTGCATAATAAACATTTTTGAATAATCTCATTTTTGAAATTGTTTTAAATTGCTAAAAGGCATCTTTTGAGCTATGGAACAAGTTGATCAAATTCAGTGCTACCGATTTTGCGAAAAAAAAACATTTTTTTGAAAAAAATGTGGAAAAAGAGTCAAAAAATTGATTTTTAAATTATATATTTTTCATGTAAAATTTGAAATTGAAAAGGACTTGATAAGCCCCTTAAATTTGTAAAGTAGACTAGATAACAAAATTAAGTGGACAATTTGTTTTTTTTACGAAAAATTACGAAGTTTTTGTGTCTTTAATAGTGATGTTACAAATGGAAAAGGAAAACTTTTGGTTTGGTTGCAAATTAGGGTGGTTCACGATTAGGGTGTTTTATAAAATCGAAAAAGTTGCTTTCAAAAGGGGAGATTTAGCACTATAATTGCTGAAAATAGTCTAAGGGTCATTGTTGATCAAACACACACGTCCATCACTGGAACAATATATTTGAAAGAACTGAAAAAATTTTCCAAGTCCAACAACTTTGAAAAATCTAAATTTCTCCTCTCACGTTCGCAATGTTCCCGACAACAAATTTATACCTAAATGGCAGCAGCTTTTTTTCTGCTGCATTGCTTCGAATTTCCCCCAAAACCCCCAAAAACCTCGGAGAATTTCTTCCGAGACCCGCTACTTGCACACGTGAGCTTTTGCGGTCGCCCCTCCTCGTTTGGTGGATTGATTTATATTCGCACGTTAAACATGGTCAACCTCCAGAGCTCTCTCTCTCTGCGATGGTTTTCGGAGGACCATCATGGGAAGACATCAGGGTATGACGACGACGAACCGCAACCGTGAAATGAAAGTGAAATTTTCGAATCGCCGCACGACGGAGGAACACTTTCATCGGAGGTTGGTCGGTCGTTAAAATTCAGGGGGTTAAAATACGTGAAGAACCGATGAGGACGTCAAACGAATGCGGTAATGTTGAATTTATTTTTAAAAAATGTTAAAGGAAGCCTTCCTCTGCCCGATGTGCATCGTGCAGAAATCTGACAATAAGTCGAATTTACGCGTTTTGCAATCAGCGTGGAAATGCAACTTGATGTAGCTTATAAGGTTCCGACAGGGCCCTAATTCACTTGACGTATTTTTCATTTTTCTTTCTTTTTACAAATTAAAAACTGCATTTTTCTTTTATCGCTGATACGCATACTTGCACCGCGTTCAAGAGTGAGGTTATGAAATACGCGCGGTGAAGTGCGCTTAGTTGTTGTTATTAAAACCGCTTCCAGCCAGCCCCAAGACTGCTGCATCGACGTTGCAGAGACACCTGAAGTCGTCCGCGCGGGGGTATAATTAACCATGGCCCCCGTGGAAAAATGGGTTCCCATGAAGGAAGCGGACGTATTTACCATACGTCTCCGAACCCGGCCGGTCGTCGTCGTCGTCGTGATATGACGCGCGCGATACGCCAGAGCGATCATTAATGAGAGTGACTGTGTCCCTGTGCGGATCTTAGGGCGTGACGGGGCCCAAGTTACCTAACATCGACTGACTGTTTCGTAGAAGAGATTTGCCCAGTTATACTGCAGATCATCTTGATTGGACGCGCTTTCCATCTAACGAGTGCATCACGAGTTCCGGCGTCGTGGGGAACTTTTTTTTTGCGTGTAAATTAATGGCATCATTTACTTCGGACTCAGCTCGAGTGACAATGTGTGATGTTGTTGACGTCATGTGCTTGAAATTTTGATTTTTTTTTCCAACAGGATAATGAAAAAAAAAACAATAGTTTAAGTATTTATTTGCAAGAACGGGATTTTTGCAATAAGACAGTTGAGACTTCTGAGCAATATTTGAAAGTTGTTTTTACGTTCCCAATAGTTTATTAAAAAGGAGTAAAGGAATGGGCTGTGAATGCAACTCAGTTGTCGTGTCATCAATTACGAATATTGAGATTTCCATAAAAGTTTGATTTCATCTTTTCTAAATTTGCGAATCAAAGAAGCATTGATAGAGTCGAGCTTAAAATGGCTTGGAATGTATGGAATTCAACTCTTCTTTTGTCACTGATAGGATTTTTTAAATTTTTTGCCTCAATATTTATATGTATCAAATTTCCCGGGAGTCTCGACCAAATTTCCCTGGAATTACACGGAGAAAAATGAGTTCCCAAAATCGTGAACAAGCGTTCATGAAAATGGGAACCACGAACAAAGTGTTCAAATCCCATGGTACGATTTCCAAAAACGTACCATGGGATTTGAACACCTTGTTCGTGGTTCCCATTTTCATGAACGCTTGTTCACGATTTTGGGAACTCATTTTTCTCCGTGTAAGAGGCTCAAGAATGGCCGATTTCCCGGGATTTTTTCCAGGGAATTCCTGCTCGTCACCCTGTACTTTGACAACTCGACGTCGTCGTGCTATCTTGTCGCACCCGCCATTTTGACGTTCCGAGAAAAACGCGTTTTAATGTTTGACCTTGAATATTCAAAAACGAGAGCACGCAATGTAAACAATAACAAACACGTTTTGTTTGGCTGACCATTCTGTGCATTGTCCCAAAGTTTGGTTGAAGTTGGTTGCTGGAGTCCCGAAATATAATTACAAATGTTTACGGTAGTCTAGCTTGTACGTGCGACAAACGCATCCTGAATTTCCTGGCCTGAAATCCCTTTGGCCTTTCGTCGCACTTACATCAATTTTCATGGAGTGACAAGATAGCACGACAAGATTGAAACTACTTTCATATGTAAAGTGACAAAAATGCACGGAGTTTTTTTCGGTTTTTGTTGAATATCTCAGGATTGAAATCGAATTTTGGGGATCTGTGAAGGTCAAAAGGTGAGGCATTTTTTTTTTTTTAATTTATATTTATTTAAATTTCTTTTCCATGTACATTCATTCAGTTAAAATATTATTGAGTGTCCAATCACAAACGATGACTTTTCACCTCAATTTTAAATACTAGCAACTTTCATTTATTTATGAAATATTGTAGCTTTCGCTATTCAGTGATTTCAAATGTAGGAGGTCCTACATGTACAAAAGGGAAAAGGGATACCTTAAAACTAACTTATAAACTATATAAAGAGCGGATCAATGCAGCTGAAGACTGCAATGATTTTTGTCGAAATGCATCAATTATCTTATTGGACATAACATCCAAAGTGTCAACTTCGGCTAATTGATGAAGTTCACTGGTGCTGAACCAGGGAGGAAGTTTCAGAATCATTTTCAGAATTTTGTTCTGAATCCTCTGAAGTTTTTTCTTCCTGGTTAAGCAACAGCTTGTCCAGATCGGCACAGCATAAAGCATGGCAGGTCTGAAAATTTGTTTATAAATTAACAGTTTATTCTTGAGACAAAGTCTAGAATTCCTGTTTATAAGTGGATACAAACATTTAATATATTTGTTACATTTAACCTGGATACTTTCAATGTGATCCTTGTAAGTAAGGTTTTTGTCAAAACCAAGTCCAAGATATTTCACTTGATCCTCCCACTTTAAATTTACCTCATTCATCTTTATAATGTGATGACTTTTTGGTTTAAGAAAATCAGCCCTTGGTTTGTGAGGGAAAATAATAAGTTGAGTTTTTGCAGCATTTGGAGTAATTTTCCATTCTTTCAAATAAGAATTGAAAATATCCAAGCTTTTTTGTAATCTTCTTGTGATGACACGAAGGCTTCTGCCTTTGGCGGAGATGCTTGTGTCATCAGCAAAAAGTGATTTCTGACATCCTGGGGGCAAATCAGGCAAGTCAGAAGTAAAAATATTGTATAAAATTGGACCCAAAATGCTTCCTTGAGGGACGCCAGCACGTACAGGTAGTTGATCAGATTTGCTATTCTGATAACATACCTGCAGAGTACGATCCGTCAAATAATTTTGAATAATTTTCACGATATAAATCGGAAAATTAAACCTTTTCAATTTCGCAATCAATCCTTTATGCCAAACACTGTCAAATGCTTTTTCTATGTCTAGAAGAGCAGCGCCAGTAGAATAGCCCTCAGATTTGTTGCTTCGAATTAAATTTGAAACTCTCAACAACTGATGAGTAGTTGAATGCCCAAGGCGAAATCCAAACTGCTCATCAGCGAAAATTGAATTTTCATTAATGTGCGTCATCATTCTATTAAGAATTATTCTTTCGAATAATTTACTAATAGATGAAAGCAAACTAATGGGCCGATAGCTTGAGGCTTCAGCAGGATTTTTATCCGGTTTCAAAATCGGAATTACTTTGGCATTTTTCCAACTACTGGGAAAATATGCCAAATCAAAACATTTGTTGAAAATTTTGACCAAGCTACTTAAAGTTGCTTCTGGTAATTTTTTAATTAAAATGTAAAAAATGCCATCCTCACCAGGGGCTTTCATATTTTTAAATTTTTTGATAATAGATTTTATTTCATTCAGATCCGTATTAAAAACTTCATCTGATGAAAATTCTTGTTCAACAATATTCTGAAATTCTATTGAAATTTGATTTTCAATAGGACTCAAAACATTCAAGTTGAAATTATGAGCACTCTCAAACTGCTGAGCAAGTTTTTGAGCTTTTTCCCCATTAGTTAATAGAATATTATCACCATCTTTTAACGAAGGGATGGGTTTTTGAGGTTTCTTAAGAACCTTTGAAAGTTTCCAAAAAGGTTTGGAATAAGGTTTAATTTGTTCGACATCTCTTGCGAACTTTTCATTTCGCAGGAGAGTGAATCTGTGGTCAATAACCTTTTGCAAACCTTTTTGAATTCGCTTCAGTGCAGGATCACGAGAACGTTGATACTGTCTTCGGCGAACATTTTTCAGACGAATCAGAAGCTGAAGATCGTCATCAATAATGGGAGAATCAAATTTGACTTGGACTTTAGGAATAGCAATATTCCTAGCATCCAAAATTGCATTAGTTAAAGATTCCAAGGCTGAATCAATATCAGCTTTGGTTTCTAAAACAAAATCATGATTTAAATTATTCTCAATATGATGCTGATACCTGTCCCAATTAGCTTTGTGGTAATTAAACACAGAACTATTGGGTCTGGTAACTGCTTCATGAGAAAGTGAAAAAGTTACTGGAAGATGATCAGAATCAAAATCAGCATGAGTCACTAAAGGACCACAATACTGACTTTGATTTGTCAACACCAAATCAATTGTTGATGGATTTCTAACAGAAGAAAAGCAAGTTGGCCCATTCGGGTATAAAACCGAATAAAGACCAGAAGTGCAATCTCTGAACAGAATTTTACCATTGGAATTTACTTTTGAATTATTCCAAGATTGGTGTTTGGCATTAAAATCACCGATGATCAAAAATCGAGATCTATGCCGAGTAAGTTTATTCAAATCCCCTTTGAAATAATTTTTATTTTCCCCAGTGCATTGGAATGGCAAATATGCAGCTGCAATCATAATTTTCCCAAAAGAAGTTTCAAGTTCAATGCCCAAACTTTCAATAACTTTTAACTTAAAGTCACGTAACGTGCTATAAGTCATACTACGGTGGATAACTATTGCAACTCCACCGCCATTTCGATTCATTCGGTTATTAGTTATAACTTTATAATCTGGATCACTTTTCAAATAAGTGCCAGTTTTTAAAAATGTTTCGGTTATAACAGCAACATGCACGTTATGAACTCGTAAAAAGTTGAAAAATTCATTTTCTTTCGCTTTTAAAGAGCGAGCATTAAAATTCATAATATTGATGGAATTACTTAGATCCATGATTAAACTTCAGGGTAAGAACAACATCATTCGCAAATTTTAATCCAATCTGGATTGCTTCCATCATGGATGTAGCATTACTCATTGTTTGAATCAAACCAAACAGTGAGTTTTGCAAAAAAGTCATTTTTTCAAACGTAACATCGCCGAGATCAGAAGATCCCAAAGCGTTGCCAGCAGAAAAATTTTCAAATGAGATTTGAGGTACCTGCCCAATTTCAGAAAGATTGGTAGAGGATTTAAAATTCGTGGATGAACCCGAAACGACGTTAGCATAAGAAATGCCATTGTTGTTACCTAACTTTTCCACGGTAGGGGTATTTCTAGAATTGTTCGAGTGAGACAGCACGAACGTTTGATTTAAAGATGCAGGTACAACCTGACTTTGAGAAAATTTCGGTTTGGATTTCGGCTGATGCTTAGCACGAGAATCCAAAACCTTTTTTCTGATGGGGCAATCCCAGAAATTTGATTTGTGATTTCCACCACAATTTGCACATTTAAATTGGGTGACTTCTTTCACGGGACAATTGTCCCTGTCGTGAGAAGAATCCCCGCAAACCATGCATTTTGGAACCATGGCGCAATGATCAGTACCGTGACCGAATGCCTGGCAACGCCGGCACTGGGTCAGATTCTGGCCATTACCGCCATGTTTCTTAAAATGCTCCCACTTTACCCGTACATGGAACAAAAACTGAACTTTGTCCAAAAGTTTCAAATTGTTGATTTCATTTCTGTTGAAATGAATCAGATAAAATTGTGAAGTCAAACCAAAGCGAGAAATATTCCCGTTTGATTTTTTCTTCATCGGTATTACTTGGGATGGGGCAAAGCCAAGCAACACCTTAAGTTCGTTTTTGATCTCATCCACCGACAAGTCGTTGGAGAGACCTTTCAAGACCGCCTTGAATGGACGAGCATTCTTGGTCTCATACGTGTAGAAATTGTGTTTGTGGTTTTTCAAATAACCAACAAAAGTTTGGTGATCTTGTAAAGATTCCGTCAACAAGCGACATTCTCCTCTTCGACCAAGCTGGAACGAAACCTTCAAATTGCAAGTTTCCTTGCAATTCTTCAGTTGCGTTCGAAAGCTGGCCAAATCGGAGACGGAAGTCACTACAATTGGCGGAGCCTTTACTCGTTTCTCGACGGCAGAAGGCTCAGTACGAGGAGAAGGTTCCTTGTCATCAGTTTCGGATAAAACACCGAAACTGTTTGTCAATGGAATTGGAGGATTGACCTCACATTCAGAATCAGAATCAGACCTCAGAAGAGGCTGTTTTCTTTTTCTGTTTCCGTTAGCCGGTTTAGCGTTCAAACGCTTCACCGACGTAACGACCAAATCTTCAGAAGATTTGCGTTTACCTTTGTTTTGACGCATTTTGCAAGCAAAGTTCTCTTAAAAAGATGGCTTCGTTTGTAAAATACAACAAAATTTCAGGCGGGGTTAGTCTTGAAAAGACTGTTTAGAATTTTGGAAAATAACTCAGGTAGTCTTTAAAAAGACTGTGAATTTTGTTTTGAAATAACTCTGAGCTTAGGTAGTAAAAAAATACCGCAGCTCTAGTGTCCGTTCACCACGAAGGTTCGCAAGACACTGAAAAAAAAAGGTGAGGCATTGTGAGCTGCACAAAATGGCGTTCTTAACTCAATTTGGCCCAAAATGCACGTACGACAAGTTAGCACGATGGCGACGAACTGAGCAATTCTCTACGGAATCAGTCTTTTTTCTTCAATTTTATTTTTTGTATTTTTTAATCCGACTGAAACTTTTTTGGAGCCTTCGGTATGCCCAAAGAAGCCATTTTGCATCATTAGTTTGTCCATATAATTTTCCATACAAATTTGGCGGCTGTCCATACAAAAATGATGCATGAAAATTCAAAAATCTGTATCTTTTGAAGGAATTTTTTGATCGATTTGGTGTCTTTGGCAAAGTTGTAGGTATGGATACGGACTACACTGGGAAAAAATAATACACGGCAAAAAAAATTGGTGATTTTTTTATTTAACTTTTTATCACTAAAACTTGATTTGCAAAAAATACTATTTTTATTTTTTTTTTTTTTGATATGTTTTTGAAGACATTAAATTCCAACTTTTCAGAAATTTCCAGGTTGTGCAAAAAATCATTGACCGAGTTATGAATTTTTTAATCATCAGTTTTTTTGTTTTGAAACCTTTGCATTGCAATATCTCAGCAACTAAGGGTCGTATCAACAAAATCCGAATAAGCAAAATATAGAGAATTTTCTCAGCTTTTCAAAAATATTTTTTTCAAAAGTGGGCAAACATGCACTAATTAAAAAAAAAAGAAAAACTTCGACTATTTTCAAAAAAGTCACCTAAATATGGATTTAACTTGAAAACGGTGCACTTTATCAAAATTTCAGTAAAGTACTTTTTGATTGCAAATTTGATTTTCCATCGAAAAATGAAGTTGAAAAATTTTTGCGACCAAAATTTCGATTTTTTGAAAAAAATGATATTGATTAAAAAATTCATAACTCAGTCAATGATTTTTTTCACAACCTGGAAATTTCTGAAAAGTTGACATTTTATGTCTTTTAAAACATATCAAAAAATAAAAAAAATAAAAATAGTGTTTTTTTGCAAATCAAATTTTAGTGATCAAAAGTTAAATAAAAAAATCACCAAATTTTTTTTCGTGTATTATTTTTTCCCAGTGTAGTCCGTATCCATACCTACAACTTTGCCGAAGACACCAAATCGATCAAAAAATTCCTTCAAATGATACAGATTTTTGAATTTTCATACATCTTTTTTGTATGGACAGCTGCCAAATTTGTATGGAAAATTATATGGACAAACTAATGATGCAAAATGGCTTCTTTGGGCATACCGAAGGCACCAAAAAAGTTTCAGTCGGATTAAAAAATACAAAAAAAAAATCGAATGACCAAAATCTGAGAGAACTGCTCTTTGACACTTTTTTAGTTTGTACCCCATTGGTTGGTCAAAGTCAAACTAAAAAGTGACAGTTCGTTACTCACATTTACTATCAAACCAAACTTTTTTTAGTGTGTGTGATCTCCGTGTAAAGAGGGTGTCAAACTAAAAAGTGACCTCGTTCGTTTGACAACAATTGGTGTCAAACCATCGGGATTGCAGTGTATTACGTTTTCCATTTCGACGTCGTCGTGCTATCTTGACGTTCCGAGAAAAACGCTTTTTAATGTTTGACCTTGAATATTCAAAAACGAGAGCACACAATGTAAACAATAACAAACACGTTTTGTTTGGCTCACCATTCTGTGCATTGTCCCAAAGTTTGGTTGAAGTTGGTTGCTGGAGTCCCGAGTTATAATTACAAATGTTTACGGTAGTCTAACTTGTACGTGCGACAAACGCATCCTGACTTTCCTGGCCTGAAAACCCTTTGGCCTTTTGTCACACTTACATCAATTTTCATGGAGTGACAAGATAGCACGACAAGATTGAAACTACTTTCATATATAAAGTGACAAAAATGCACGGAGTTTTTTCGGTTTTTGTTGAATATCTCAGGATTGAAATCGAATTTTGGGGATCTGTGAAGGTCAAAAGGTGAGGTATTGTGAGCTGCACAACATGGCGTTCTTAACTCAATTTGGCCCAAAATGCACGTACGACAAGTTAGCACGATGGCGACGATTTGAAGGTCTAAGGTATTATAAAAAGGATAGAATTGACATAAAATTTTATGTGAAGTAATCAGACCAAAATAATAAAAGCACAAATATACGTTCATCCATAAAAAAACACAAAAAAATCACCATAATCACCCAAAAGTGGGCCATAAACCGAACCTCAAATGTGTCAATAATAACTGGTATTTCAACAACTCGTCGACGACATTAACCCGAATCGTATTCCTGATGCACTCTCCTGCTCGAAGAAGCCAACCAAAACAAGGACCCACAACAAAAAGCAACAAAACAAAACAATAAAGTAATTACCACCCGATATGCGAACGACCGGCTCCCATCACAACAACAACGCATTTTCGCGGCCTGATGACTTCTCGGAAAGCAATTCCCCCCGCTCCGTGTTCCAAAATTATGATCATTACGCCGACCGACTCACCTTTGCGTTTCAGGACGTATCCCTTCTTGTAGAGCCACCAGCCGAGCACGGCCACGAGCACGACCGCCAGCAGGGTCCCGAAGATGGCCCCGGCGATGTCACCGCCGCCGTAGCAGGAACCAGCTCCGTCCATTTCGCCCTCCATCGGTAGGTCCCAGAATTTCCGAGAAAATCGACCTCAACACTGTGTTCACAATAACAAATTTATTGTTATTCACTTTTTTTGTGTGTTTCACTGATTTGAACTTTCTTTCGTTCGTTTTTCCCGCCAAAACTGTTTTTCTCTTCCGCCGAAATTGTTTCAGGTCCCCGCACTTATGCAATCATTATCTGTGATTGTTGTTGTTATGTTTTTCTTTGATTTCGATTGTTTGAGCCTTTTGCAGTCGTCGCCTTTCTGAAATGAACCAAAAAGAAGAAACAAATAATACACGTTAGTGAATGCGTTTTTCTGTGGCGAAAGAAGCTGTATTTGTTTTGGTTTTTGCATGATGGTAATTATAGGTTATGTAGACCACCTCCTTCCCCCTCTTCACCCTGTTTGGCAGTGATTTCGGATGCATTTGCACGTGCGTGCTGAAGATTTTTGCAGTCGTAGTTTTCTTCGCTTTCCTTAATTGAGATGAGTTGAAGAAAATTTGCATTAGGGGGTCTTTGCACTCTGCACAACAAAGTAGGTGAGCTACAAAGTTGCAAATATTTCTTTATGTATTTATGCGTTGATTCAAATACGAGCAGATTCTCAGACATTTGCAAATTTGTTATTTAGATTTGTACCTTAATAATATTGTTTAAATTAAAGAAATAGCAATTCTATACGAAATCCTCAAATTTCGTGTATTTTTACTGCTGAGCAGTTCTCTAGGATTCGATTTTTTTTGTATTTTTTAATCCGGCTGAAACTTTTTTGGTGCCTTCGGTATGCCCAAAGAAGCCATTTTGCATCATTAGTTTGTCCATATAATTTTCCATACAAATTTGGCAGCTGTCCATACAAAAATGATGTATGAAAATTCAAAAATCTGTATCTTTTGAAGGAAGTTTTTGATCGATTTGGTGTCTTCGGCAAAGTTGTAGGTATGGATACGGACTACACTGGAAAAAAATGGTACACGGCAAAAAAAAATTTGGTGATTTTTTTATTTAACTTTTTATCACTAAAACTTGATTTGCAAAAAAACACTATTTTTTTTAGGGCGTAATATTGAATGTTTAGCCCTTTTGAAATGTTTGTCTTGATTTGAAAATTTTGAAAATATTGTTTTCGAAAGTATTTGTCAGAAATTTTCGATATTTCATGTGTAATGCAGTTTTGATATCGAGAGTTGATATGGTTAGGCTGAGGGGTATTATGAATTGAACATGTGTAGGGATGTTTGTGAGATGATAGATTATATTAGATTTTCTGATTTTTATGTCTGTGCAATAAAGTGTCTCAGGCAAAGGTCGTATAAGTAGAAGAAGAAAAGATTAGAGAATTGTCTCAGCTTTTAAAAAATATTTTTTTTCAAAAGTGTGCAAACATGTGCACTTACAGTCATCCCACATATTCGGAACACCCACAACGGAAATTGATGATTTAGATGGGTAATTTGCAAGAGATGCGGCATAAGTGTTTTGACTGTCAGGTTGGACTTATTTGATATTTCATATGGACATGTATTTGTATTTATGTTTTATTGGAACAAAAACTTCATTCCAAGACTATTTTGTGCAGAGCAGGAAAACACTGCCTCCAAATGGCATGTTTCATAATTGTGGGATGTTATTGTGCCTCCCACAATTGTGGAACACCTGAATTTAACTGATATTTTCACAAAAAAGTTTTCAAACCACGTATAAAACATCACTAAGCTTGAGTTTCATTGGTTTCAGTGTGAGAAGTCATTATTTGGTAATAAATATGTACTCCTGGAGAGATCCAAAGTTTGTTTACATTCGTAAGAAAAAAGTGTTCCGAATTTGTGGATTTCAAGGGTCAAAGTAATTCTTCGAAAACTTCATATAAAAGTTAAAATTTGCAGATGTTCGATACAGCATTCGAAAGATCGCAAGAAAAGCTTTCAAATGAAGGTAAAAGCGAATCATTAAGTTCAATTATCGATTTGCTATGATTTTTTGAACATTGGCCGATCTGGAAACCGTTCCGAATATGTGGGATGACTGTATTTAAAAAAATGAAAAACTTCGACTATTTTCAAAAAAGTCACCTAAATATGGATTTAACTTGAAAACAGTGCATTTTATCAAAATTTCAGTACAGTACTTTTTGATTGCAAATTTGATTTTACATCAAAAAATAAAGTTGAAAAATTTGTGCGACCAAAATTTCGATTTTTTGAAAAAATCAGTATTGAGTAAAAAATTCATAACTCGGTCAATGATTTTTTGCACAACCTGGAATTTTCAGAAAAGTTGGAATTTAATGTCTTCAAAAACATATCAAAAAAAAAAAATAAAAATAGTATTTTTTGCAAATCAAGTTTTAGTGATAAAAAGTTAAATAAAAAAATCACCAAATTTTTTATACCGTGTATCATTTTTTTCTAGTGTAGTCCGTATCCATACCTACAACTTTGCCGAAGACACCAAATCGATCAAAAAATTCCTTCAAAAGATACAGATTTTTGAATTTTCATACATCATTTTTGTATGGACAGCTACCAAATTTGTATGGAAAATTATATGGACAAACTAATGATGCAAAATGGCTTCTTTGGGCATACCGAAGGCACCAAAAATGTTTCAGTCGGATTAAAAAATACAAAAAATAAAATTGAAGAAAAAAGACCGATTTCGTAGAGAATTGCTCTGCTATATTCGGCTCAACCTTTGTCCCAATGACCAAAGGACTTTTTGTGTGATTGTTTCGCCGATACAAGGCTTCAGTAGCTGTCCAAACAAAAATCGAAAGTAAATATTTGACAATCTGCATTTTTTGGACTCATGTGCTTATCGATTCGGTGTCTTCGGCAAAGTTTATCCATAGAGAAGCATGGATAACAATGTTGCTGCCAAGTGATAGTTTGTTTTTAAAATTGTATTTTCCGGAAAAAAATATTTTTTTTTTCATTTTTTTTTTATTTTTAATCGAAAAGTACTGTCATCAGGTGGGAAAAAAGGGTCTGGAAAAGTGAGATTGAGTCTTACAAAAGAATATCTATCACTCAATCTCACCCCTCAGACTCAATGTCACCCCTAATGTTGATATTATGCAAAAATGTTGAAAAAGTGTGTCGTTTCCTGAATAAAGCCACTTACAGTTTCATCATTACTAAAAAGTGTCAGTTTTCGCTTTTCATCCATGAGAGTCCATTTCATAAAAAAATGTTGTTAATTTTCAATTTGTCCAAGAAACATTGAAAATTGAACCACTGGTTTTCTGTCGCTCTAATCTAGTCCATCCCATATGTAAGAACAGCAGACCGAGAAAAGCGCAAGGTAAATTTGTCCCGTCCATAAGGCTACGTGTTAGGATTTCACGAAAAAGTGGAATTTGCTACGGTTTTCTGGAATATACTACTAAAGTGTATTGGGTTTTCTGATAGTTCACATAATTTTGAACCAAACTGCATCGTTAACTCAAAATTGACGAAATAACATATGGGACGGACTTGATCTGAGCGGCAGTTTCAATGTTAACCAATTAAACATTTGAAATAATGGCTGATCTCTTCTGAATTCTTAAAAAAATATATATTTAAAAATTTGGATTAAGATTTCCCTTTTTTGTAAAAAAAACATTATTCTAAAAATATTTTTTTGCTCCGTAGTTCATTATGGATCAAAAATTGCAAGTTTAAAGTGGCCGTTGATTTTTTTTTTGAAGTTTATGTCCCTGTATAAAAACAAAATAAGAGCAAGCAAGATTTCCTAAAATGTTATTGTTGATATTCCATGGTCCAATTTTTCTATCAAAAGTTCATATTGAGCTGTTGGTAGAAGTTTTTTTTATCTTTGGAAGAAATTTCATAAATTCAAATTTTTCTGGGCTTAAAAAAATACAGTCAGAGACAGAATTTCGATGGCTTTGCATCTTTTTTGAATTTTCAATTTATTTGTACTGGAATTTTTGTTTACACATTTTTAAATTTTTTGCTATAAAAGCCTTTTTTTATTTTTAGGAAGTTTCGAAACATGAAAAATATATTGTGATGTTTATTTTGGTTTGGAACTAAAATTTAAGAAAAATCGTCGGTTATTTTCGTCCGATATTTACAAAACCATCAGTTTGTTCCATAACGGTGCTCATCTTCCTGAGATTTGTTACAAACTTTTTGGTATTTTTTAAACTACTGAAACTATTGGTACAATTTTTTATTCATCCCTTAAGCTACTACCTCAAAAAGGATTTAAAACAAAATTTGTTAATTTTTATAATCAAATTATTTTAGGATTAAGTCCGTAAGTTCAACATTTTGGAATGAAAAGCCAACAACTTCCCTGTTTACTGTGTACCGTTAAATGTCTTTAAAAACACATTCATTGCAATTCGATAGTTGGTTTCTAATAATTATTGATATAACCCTCGCAAACATTCTTTCAGGAATTTACACAATTTTCGGGATCGTTATCAACACACGATTTGCCAGATTTTTTTTTAAATTTTCTGAACAGTAACTCGAAATTGTTTTTTTTTGTTGCAACGGTCGCTATCGGACGAAAACATTCCAACTTCAAGTTTCAGTTAAGTTCAGAATGTTTTAAGGAAACTTGATTATATTGACAATTTAAGTCAATGTAAGTTTTTCAAATTAAAATTTAATATGTATGTTACATCCAGTTGACATCATTGGAGCGATTTGAGAAAATGATAAACTATGTAGATGTAATTTTGAAATGTTTATTTTACTTTTTCTTCTCAAGATTCTTTTCACAAATCTAGTGTAACAATATTATTTAATTAAAAAAAATTATAGACCAAAGGCTTTAAAACAATTTCAAAATCCATCCATAAGTGAGTATTTTGTTTGTTTTGTAATCGTTCAAAGGTTCCTTATTATTCAATCTTGATTATCTCTAAAACTACAAAAAAATTTTTTTTCAGGAACAGTTGAAAAAATTATGTATCAGTTTTTGTTATTATTGTTAAGATATTAAAATTAGCTAAACTAAATTGAAGCATAAAATTCGAAATGCCCTGCAAACATGCACAACATGCAGCATATTAAATCATAAAATTATATTTGAAAAGAGCATGATCTCTCCCCGGGACAATCGTCCAATGAAAATGTATACGAAAAGCAATAACCCTAGCCTAACCGTGCGCAATTGACCGCAATCACCCAATCATCACCGCATAAGCAACATAATTTCCCCGTTCGCCAAATGTTGGACACAGTTAAAAAATGATGCCAAGAATTGCTCTACACATTATTTCCATTGGGCTATGCTCAATTTTGCTGTGCATATCAAGTCCTTTATAGTTCATTCAGCTATCATAATCGTATGGGCTCGAGGGTGAATGTTCATGGTCCAGGTCCAAGTCCAGGTATGAATGAATGAGCCTAGCATGTGCTGTGCTATTTTGCATTGTAAGTACCGTACTTGAGGGAGATCAACGGGCATATGCGGGTAGCATGGATTGGTCTGGTTGTTAAGTGCCTCGTGGTCACTGTTTATCGAAAATCGTTTGGATATGTATTTTTGAAGGAGATTTTAATTTGAATATTAGAACAAGAGTTTCTGATGTTTTGAAATCATTTAATACTTTTTGACGAAGCATCTATTAGATAACAAAACGACACTGACAAGCAACTTCCATTAGTGCTTAGTTTTGTTTCAACTTGTCATAAATATTAGTGTAAATGAGAAACCATTTATCACGAAAAATGATCTTATCCATTCCGAGATACGGCATCTCGAAGGTTGTGATTTGTTTCATCTCAACATTATCGCTTTTATTGAGATAAAAACAAAACCCCGACCATAACTTTCACTTTTCCACGTGATCGAAAGTCCAGTCCCCAACAGTCCGTTCCAACCCATAAGGGAACACGGCACCTGGGTGGAAGCCCCACAAACTTCAAACCCAACCAACCAAACGAAACCACGATACCGCACTCAGTAATCCTAATCGGAAATCACCCAGAAAATCCTCTCGTCTGCCTTCGGTCCAAACCAATCATCGGGAGCGCCCACGTGCGATCTGTCCACTGCAAGTAGTAGCACATCACCGCCGAGGAGGCTTCCGATTACACACCTCTCCTGCTCTGGACGATCTCGTCTTATGCATACATATATTTGAGGTTTTGACGAGTTCTGCGTGCGGGTTCGTCGCTTGCGCCCACTGAAGTATCTCCGCGTTGAAGTCTTTCATTTGTACCGCTTCTTCGCGTCAACAGCAAGTCGTCTTGGTGCAGAAATTGTAGCAGCAGCAGCTGACCACAATCACTCGAGAGCGTTCCAGACTGAACCTCCGGTGTTGGTGCCTTCGCACTGCGATCGACCAAAGTCTCAGGTCAGGTTCCCGGTCCATCATTCGATACGAGGAGCGCCCTCTCGTCCGTTTGTTTGCGTTCGACGAATGTAAATATATTTTAGAAAGTATCAACGCCTTCGACCAGGTAAGTCAGCAGGCAGGCCAGCAGCAACAAACATGGGGGGAATGTATCGATTTCTTTTCCGAAATGAAGAAATCGAAAATATGTTGTTCCTTTTTTTTCGGTGGAGGCAACGAGGCATTCTGGGAGCAGTTTCTGATGGACGTGCGTACACGTTTACCCCTGGAAGTCTTTTTTTGTGATTAAATGGATGGAAATTAATTCAAATGTTTTAAAGAGCCTCTTGATTTAAAACTAAAATAAATGCCGAATCATACCCACTTTAATTGGTTCACATTGCACACAGAAAAAGGATGATGGGAATATTCATCATATCATACAGTCATCCCACATATTCGGAACACCCACAAATTCGGAACACTTTTGTGATAATTTGTCAATAGCAAGCAGAATGCATCTTTTCTGTCGACCCTAATATTTTTAGGACCTTCATTTGGACATTCTCTTGCTATTTCAGTAGTAAAAGTGGTACTTTTTGAACAAAAAACCTTATTTCAAGACTATTTTATCCAGAGCAGTAAAACACTGCCTCCAAATTGCCTGTTCCATAATTGTGGGATGTTATTGTGCCTCCCGCAATTGTGGAACACCTGCATTTTTACTGATTTTTTTCACAAAAATGTTACCAGACCATTCATAAAACATAACTAAGCTTGAATTTCGTTGGTTTCAGTGCGTCAAGTCATTTTTTTTGTGAAAATTATGCATTCATGGATAGAACCAAAGTTTGTTTACATCCGTAAGAAAAAAATGTTCCGAATTTGTGGATTTCAAAGATCAAAAAAACTTGATATAAAAGCTAAAATTTGCATTTGTTCGATACAGCATTAGAAAGATCGCAAGAAAAGCTTTCACAACCTTCGACACAATATGATGATACAGCCATCCCTCATATCCGGAACAGTTTACAGATCGGCCAATGTTCAACAAATCATGGAAAATCGATAATTGAACATAATGATTTGCTTTTACCTTCATGTGAAAGATTTTCTTGTGATTTTTCGATTGATGTATAGACCGGCTGTATATTTTTAAGTTTATATCAAGTTTTTGAAGAAAAACATTGACCCTTGAAATCCACACATTCGGAACACTTTTTTCTTACGATGTAAACAAACTTTTTTTTCTCTCCAGGAGTACTTATTTTTTACAAAATAATGACTTCACACTCTGAAACCAAAAAAACTCATGCTTAGTAATGTTTTATGAATAGTCCGATAACTATTTTTGTAAAAATATCAGTTAAATTCAGGTGTTCCACAATTGTGGGAGGCACAATAACATCCCACAATCATGAAACAGGCAATTTGGGTGCAGTGTTTTGCTGTTCTGGTTAAAATAGTCTTGAAAGGCAGGTTTTTGTTAAAAAAAAGTACTACTTTTACTAGTGAAATAGCTAGAGAATGTCCAAATAAAGGTTCTAAAAATAGTAAGGTAAACAGAAAAGTTGCATTTTGTATCCTATTGACAAATTACTACAGAATTGTTCCGAATTTGTGGGTGTTCCGAATATGTGGGATGACTGTACTTTGAAAAACTGGTGAGTATGATTTGCAAAGATCTGGCCCACAAGCCATGGACGTAGATTATTATCGCATTAGTTGCAAATATGCCAAAAAAGTGACATATCGATGCCTCTGTGCTCGCTTGTACTAAGCTTGCTTTTCCTATATAGTTGACATAAGAGAGCACAGAGGCATCGATATGGGAAAAAATGTCTTTTTGCGGGTTAAATCCCAATTGAACTTGTTCCTGCTACCGACAAGCCAGTTTTCAACCAAATGGGCTGGAGGCCTAACTTTTAGTAGTCTTTCGGGAAATTGCATCTACTTTTTGATCTGAGTAACTTTTTATTTTTTACCCGGGCTTAAACTTACTTTGAATGTATCATTTGAAATATTAATTTAATTTAATTAAATGTTTGTAAAACTAAGTTTATTTAATTTAAAAAGAATGTGAATCTTAGGATAAATCCATAGATCAGGGCTGTGGAGTCGGAGTCGGAGTCGGAGCCGGAGTCGGTGGAGTCGGGTCTTTTTGGGGACCTGGAGTCGGAGTCGGAGCCGGAGTCGTCAAAACTCGAACAGCTGGAGTCGGAGTCGGAGTCGGAGCCGAAAATTTCTGATAACCCGGAGTCGGAGTCGGAGTCGGAGTCATCTTAAATGCAAAAAAAAATCTTGTTGTTCAGTATTTGCTATAAAACAGCTTAACTTACAAAACTTCTTATATTTTTAACTGTTTTTTTTAAGTCGTATGCACTGAATTGCCATTTTTTTTAAAGATTCATCAGATGCCATTATGTTTTTGAAGCCTTTTATTGTGATTGAAAAACTCTTATTGTGTTATTTTACTAAATTATAACCTGTTTATTCCCTCTTACCCAAGTATTTCGTATTATAACTTTTTGTAGTCAGAAATATTTAATTGATTCTTGACTGCAACCCTTCAATTAAAATTTGATCAAATTTAATCTAGTTCTCTTTGAAAACAGTACACACACATTCATTTTTTACCCTGATAGCGAATGACTTTCAGGGAAAAAATACGAGGTACAAAAAAGATTAAAAATAATAATTGCTGTTTTTGGAAATCGGAAAAAGTCACTGACAGTATAACTCTTCCAACAAATATTCAATCGTTATAACAATCTATTTCTAAGAAATCAACATGTGCATTTTGTTTTAAACTAAGTAAAACAAAATCAAAGTGTTGCATTTAAAATAATTGAAACTGACAAAAATTTATCAATACAGTTGCAACTTATTTTGAAATAATCATTGAATATGTTAAATATATCGATAATCTTAATGTTTACTATTTCTCTACTAAAATCTGAGAATGTTGATCCTTGAAAAACTATTTTAATATCGTTGCAAAAAATCGTTGAACAAATCTCTAGATTTCAGTACCAAAAAGTACACAAAATTATAATATTATTCAACCGGTAATAATTTTCTCATATTGTATGTCCCACGCCAATATTTCGGAAGGTGATTATCATTGCAAATCAATGTACCAAAAAAATGTTTTATGGAAAGGTCCTTTTAAAATGACCTAGAAAATATGTTACCTGTGGATTTTGGTTTTTATCCAATATTTTGATATTTCATATATTTTGAAGGAGGCGCACGATCATTCATAAAGCTTCGTTTTAGGTGAAGATTCAAGAAGTATTGCGCGCCTCCTTCTATGTATATTGAAAATTTTTAAATTAAAATAAATCAATAATTCTCAGGTAAAATATTTTCTAGGTCACGGATATTTGAAAAGGACCCCTTAATTATCTTTTCCACGGAGACATTTTTTAGATACCTTGATTTGCGATCATAATCTTTAAATAGTAGTATATGCAACAAGTTGCAAAAATAAGTTGTTTTAAGCACGAGTCGTACATTTATCCAACGAGGTTTACCGAGTTGGACAAGTACGATGAGTGCTGCAAAAAAAAAACAAGTTTTGCAACGAGTTGCTTACAACATTTTTTGCAATTCCGAAAAACGCTTCTTTAATGGAATTTTATGTCAATTATTCATGTGTTAAGTAAACCCACCGTTCAAAACAAAAAAATATTGAAAAATGTTACTTTTCGATAAAAGTACTGAAAAGTTGTACTTTTGTTTATAAATTTTCCATTTTGTTATTTTTGGTAGGGAAAAGTAGGCCGTTTCGTTTCTCCAGAAGGACAGGAAAAGTTGACAGTTTCACAGAGGAATTGCAAAAAAAACAAGGTGACTTTGATAGACAATGTGCTTCTTATAAATGTCAGCTTAAAAGTGAGCAAATTGAATTTATATGTTAAATCGATCATTAAGGCCAGGTTTCTTTGAATGATTCATTCAAAAAAATTGCAATTTGATATTAAAATATATAAGCTTTTTATAATTTAAATGTAAATAAAACAAACAAGCTAACTTGAGGTTAAGTAAATAAAACCCAATTTAATTTCAAAACTGTTCTTCTGAAAATGCCTTCAAAACTGGAGATAGTTTTTGAATTCTGTTTCAACAACGTATAAAACTTGTAACCTAGAAACTTTTTTTCAGTTGATTCTTCCTCGAGAAAAACATATCAGTTAGAGAGTATTTAAATAATCCTATTTATCAATATTTTCAAAATAATAGTTAACAAACTTTTGAAACATTTCAAAATATGTGGAGTCGGAGTCAGAGTCGGAGCCAACAATTTGTAGAAAGCTGGAGTCGGAGTCGGAGTCGGAGTCGGCTAGAGTTGGTAGGCCGGAGTTGGAGTCGGAGTCGGAGTCGGTTGGGACTGAAAGCCGGAGCCGGAGTCGGAGTTGGAGTCGTCTAATCTCAGAAAGCCGGAGTCGGAGTCGGAGTCGGAGTCGCTTAAAATATGACCCGACTCCGCAGCCCTGCCATAGATGATCCAAATTGTATCCAAATTCACTAGAAAATTATAATTTAAATCATAATGTCATAATTCGTTGCCTCAAAAACAAATTTTGCTGCAGGAATCAAACATTCTCCAAATTTACAAAATTTCTAATTTCTAATTTTAACATTTCTTAAGTCAAAAATGTTCAAAGAATCCGATCCTTTATCTGGTTGAAAACTACTTCTTGAGATACTTTGAGCACTTCTCTACCAAGGTCAGCATGTATGCATACCATTCCGTACGTATTTAATTTGTATTCCTCATTTTGAGAAAATATCTAAAACCTATCAATGTCGCCGGGATATCAATGTAACACCGGTTTACGGTACTTTGAATTAGCACATACACTTTTTAATGCTGTGAAACAAATCCAATTTTATTAAAAGTTTTGGATTTTTTTGCTTTTTTTCAAAAGTTTTGTTTTCTTTCTCTATAAAAAGAGATATTTCAGTCATCATTAAATTTTAATCATTACTGATTTATAGATAAAAATTTTATCTATAAATCAGTAATGATTAAAATTTTTGTACGATATTTACTTTGTAAAAAAATCAGGTAAATAAATAAATTGTTTTAATTTATTTATTTATTTATTCGTCAAACATACGTAGACTACATGATCGTTGCTTAGTTTCTAATTACAAGGGGGGAACATCTTAGCCAATAAGTAAAAAATACACAGAAAAAAATCATGGTTATATTACATCTGGGAAGAGGTTCATCTTTTATGTCAGAAACACCTCTGAAAATGTGTAATTTTACCACTATTCTGGTGTAATGAGGTAAAATTACATCATAAAAGAGGTAATATTCAACCTTCCCAAATTACACCTTCCAAATTTACACAATTTTTTACTTTCAAAATTATGAATTAAAATAACAATAATTAATGAACTAATTAATAAGGGTCATTTCATCCTAATTTTCATCCTCGACTTTTTGTGGTCATGCTCAAATTAGGCTGAGCTGTTTATACAATCCAGACTCGATTATCCGAAGGCCTCGGAAAATATTTACTTCAGACAATCGAATCACCCCTAAACTACACAATAAAAAATAATGTAAATTTGGAAGCTGTAATTTTGGAAGGTTGTCCATTACCTCTTTTATGCTGTAATTTTACCTCAATTTAGACTGAAAAGTGACGTTACACCAGAAAAGTGGTAAAATTACACATTTCCAGAGGTAAAATTACACCTTTTTTCTGACATAAAAGATGTACCTAAAGTGATTTTAAATTTATGAATCTGAGATGGCGGTCAATATGGCGGTGGCGAAATATAAAAAAAAAAAACAAAAAAATGGGGTCGCAGAACTGTTCAAAACATGAAAAAAACAAAAAAAATATTGTTCGTGATTTGATTATCCAAAGTCACATACAAATCTTCAAATAATCGAACTTTGGATAGTCGAAACTTCGGATAATCGAGTCTGGACTGTACTTTCAAACCATACAATTTCAGTTCAGCGATTTTCGTAAATTTTTCAAAAAAACATTTGTTATTGAATGGCCGTTTCTTTGGTTCAGAAAATGATAGAACAAAACTCGACCATCCTTTTGGAAGAACATGGGACGCCCATATCAAAACCTCATTTATTCAAAACTGCCCATATCAAAACCTCATTTATTCAAAAATGACAAAAATCGAAAAACTTTTGTCAACAAAACAGGTTAGTCCTAAAAGTGTTCACTTCAAGTTGACATTTCTCGAAAACTCTTGAGTGAAATGAACTCACAGTGTTTTTTTGGATGTTTACTACATCTAATTCAAATTTCATCCAAATTGGTCAAGTCTGTAGAAAAATGGCAAGGAAAAACGTAAAAAATCTCGATTTTGCTCTGGGCGGGGATTCTTGCATGTTTCGAATATATATAAACATCTCCACAAAATTTGAGCATTGAGCATCCGGAAAAATTGATTCCGAGTGGTGTACCGCTTCACTTGAAATAACCCATATCAAATAAGGTCTGAAAAACGGTCCACCTAACATAAAAAAAATCCAAAACCTATTCCTATAAAGATATCCCAACATAGAACATTTTATTGCTTTCGATTCGATTTCCACCACAACCTTCCCTGTGCCGTTCCCATATACGGCCGTAGACCTCCGTAGTTCCGAGAACACCTAGCCAAGCGAATAATTGCCGATCAATTGGCGCCCTCGGCTAAGCCTTCGGTCAATCCAATGTGTGTGTGTGTGTGCAATAAAAAACAATCCCATAAACTTCTGTTTACACCCTCACCGTCCCTCACCCAACTCCCAAGATTCTGCGCGCAATCGCGATCCGGTTTTGTCCGCTGGCAGTCTTGGAGTGCGGTAAATTGGCAGATTGTGCCAGGTTGCAATTTCCCCATTTTACATTAGTTGGTGCTACTTTTGCTACTGCCACTGCTACTAGTACTGTTAATTGTAGTAGTAGTGGCAGTTGTTGTTGTTGTTGTATTGGTGGATTGCTACTGGCGTACGTAAATATGTGAAATGTGGTAAAATCTTGCGAAAGCAAAACACGTTCCAGCCTCAGCAGCGTTCCCGGTGGCAAAACTATATAATAGTCACAGTTGGCAAATGTCTCCAGAAAAGAGACGGGGTGGTTCCAAGTTGGTTTCGGTCAGTCATTAAAATGCTCATCAATCATAGAAATATATTTATTATCCTGTTTAATTCAATTGACCAAGAAGTAAAAGTAATCACAATTCAGTGGGATTTTTTCTAAAAATCGATGAAATAACACAGCAAAAAAAAGTAGTACCATCAGTGGGGGTGACTATGGGTCAAAAAACGATGCACCTCTCGTAATTTCTTAATAACAAAAACAATTTGAATAACATCGAAAATCTTTTATCGTATAATTGTTCTTAGATATTTTACTAACATTTTCCAAAAATATGGTGTAATTTGATGGACTCTACCTTAAATGGCAATCGTTTGAAAATTGACCCAATCTCACCCCTTTGAGGGGATGACAGTGGGTCAAATGAAACTAAAATGATGCTCAAATACAAAGGTATAGTAAAAAAAGTCATCCAACAATGTTTCTTGTTCAAGGAAATCGTATTGACATGCTAAAATATTTGAGGCAGTGATTTTCAAGCATTTGGGTACTTTTTGATCAATTCCAAAAAAAAAATTAAAAAGTTGATTTTTCGAGAGGTCATTTTTGGCCAAAAACGTACCTCAACTTTAGACAGCTGCTAAAATGACAGGATTTGTTCTAGGAACGAGATTTTTCCAGAAAAGTCATCTTAAGATGTCCCTTGCACAACCCTATTAACAGAATTTGGTTTCATTGAGATGTACCTAAGAAATGGTAAAATCCGTAAAAAAATACTTTGACCCAATCTCACCCCCCAGACCCAATGTCACCCCCACTGACGGTAGGGTAGAGTAGTCATCAATGAGACACGGGGAACAATGATAAAATGGCTCTCACAAGTCGTAGTTTCAACCAATCAGGCTCATATTTTGGGGAAAGGTGTATCTACTGGATACACGTCTGCCATAATAGTTGCTTTGGTTATGGACGCTCCCTTGCAAAGTTATTCATAAATGTTTGATTTTGGGGTGTAAAAGTAAATTATGACTGAAAATTATATTTTCGCTTATATTCTGCCAATAATACAAAAACTAAAATTTCTCCAAACTTCTTTCGTCATTTCATAGGGCATGAGTTGGGCTACAATGGCCTTTCATTAGATTTGACCAAAATTAGGAATATACCCAGAATCCAGGGCTGTCTCATTGTTCCCCACTCTTTTCAGCCTATGGGTAACAATGAGACACTTTGATTTTTCTTCATTAAACTTTTCAAAATCTAGGGAAATCCTTCAAAACTTGAATCGGAAGTGATTTTTGGCATATTTATTGAGTTTTGACTTCATTTAGCCAAACATATAAAGTTATATGGTATAAATAAATGGATTTTACTAAATTTAAATACTTTTTAGTATAACGTTTGTTAATGAAAGCTTCTAGTTGGCAAAATTGCTTTAAAATGTTCAAGGTAAGTCACCTGCAATGGAACAATACAAAACATGATGTTTTACTAGAAAAGTATTGATTTTCGTAGAGTGTCTCATTGTTCCTGCCAAATGCGTCTACAATGAGACAGTTGGATAGCTCTGGCTGCAGAGGTCGGATCGACCTCATATTTTGGTCAATGTTAGAACACATTAAAAGAAAGAAAATGCAACAAAAAGCTCATTAAAACATGCTGATGAAAAAAATACAAAAATCGTTGAAAGTTAAAAACCAAAAGTGTCTCATTGATGACTACCCTACCCTAATCCAGCTGAGTGTAAAAGACCGGGTGTAAAATAAATTTTGCATTATTTTATGAAATTTATGTAATATTACACCATGAAATATGTAGCCCATCAGTACCCAAACCTACTTGATCAAATTGTTAGGCTTCATCGGTCTGATGGCCGAGCGGGCTAAGGCGCCAGTCCTTACCTTTGGTGCTGGGTTTGAATCCCATCGGTAGCAACTGTTTTCAAAAATTGTATATGCTGTGTGTAATATTTTGTGTGTTTTTCCACAAAAGTGCGATTTTGGGATGACTGCAATTAGAAAAAAGATTAAATTATATATTGACGTATTATTTGAAATCAAATATTTGTTTAAATACTTTTAAATTAGTTGAAGATTTCTTATCAGAAACATTATAATAGTTGAAATAATGATCCTTATAAATTTTATTGAATTTAGTATTGAATAGGACTAGTTCAAATTTTAAAATTTCAATTCTTCAATAATTCGAAATTGTTTCAACAACTGTGCACACCAAACACAAGGAAATTTCAGAGAGACTAGAAGTTTGTAAAACTATCTATGAACTCATTAACATTTATTTCAATAATGTTTCCTGTATATTAACTTTGTAGAACATTGTTACACTCTAAAAAAATAACCCTGCAAAGTAAGAAAAAACACGAAATTTTAAATGAGACATTTTGTTCTAAATGAAAAAATGACCCTTTTGGGCCAATGTAGATTCGAAAAGAACATTAAATTTCCCATAAAATGACATGTTCCAAAAATTTTTACAGTCAGGTAACGGAAAATGGGAGAATTTTTAAAACTTTTTTAGTGTTTTTTTTCGATGAAAAATACGTTTTTTCGGAATTCTGAGTACGCCATCAAATCGGGCGTCTAATTTTACATAAAGTCCCCTTGACACCAAATTTCTATCTCATTACCGTTTCAGGGTGCAAATTATTGAAAAACACCTCTCTTTTCGCATGTTCAAAAATGGAAGGGGTCGTACCGCCCCTCCGTCACGAGATATCAAAAAACGGACCTCGGATTCGTGATCAGGGACAAAAGTTACCCCTTAGGACAAAGTTTCACACAAATCGAAGCGGGGTCGGGGCAACTTTTCCCGATTTCGTGTGAGTTGGTAGAGAATTACCCATTACTGAGAAATTAAAATGAAAAAAAAAATATAAAAATGTTTTAATTGGATAAAAAAAAATAAACTTCGACAAAAATAATTAAGACCGTTGCTAATATTTTTCTACGAATATCTCATATCGGTCCAAAAATCAGAGGGCTAAAGTAATTTAATTTGTTAAACTTACTTTTTATTTTCCTTTTTGGAAAATTGAAGTATTTGTATTTTCATCGATTTGTTCTTATTGAATATTTTGAAGAAATTTTATATTTTCTGTAAATATTTATTTCTTGTTTCTGAACAATTTATGTGAGCTTTTCTTATACTTCCGAGTTATGGATATTTTTCAGTTGATTTATACTGGATAAAAATGATTTTTTACCATTTTCAAAAAAAATCGTAGGCATTCACAACCACCCCAAGGCTCGTAAAAATCTGCACATTTTACGACGGGAACCGTACAGTCAGAGAAATTGGAGAAGTGGAGTGGCAAAAAAAACACACAAAATCGGCAAACGTAGCTATCTGGAATTGCAAGTATGCAAAAGTAGGAGGCAACTGCTTTCTTTACTTGATGTGAACAAGTTGAAATTTTTATAAAAAATGTTGTTATTTTTGTAACAAAATTCATGAAATTTAAAAATAGATTTTAAAATGAAATTTTTTAAGGCAGTTAATTTTAACTTTATCTTTGACTATGATTGTTTTGATCGATATTGCAAGAACCAGATTAGTTTTCAAATGTGTTAAGATTTTATTGAAACATTTCACAACTTAGTGTAACACTGTTTATTTTTTTTTGTGGGAGATAAATTGTAATCATCTAGGTGAATTAATTTATTTGTTTATTTGTCTTCTTCCCTGTCCCAGTCCAGTTGCCATGTTTTGCCCGGTACGATACATGTGTAATCAGAGAAGAAAGAGAACTTTGAGCGGTGTATTAAAACTGCACAACCCTCGTCGCGATAGCCGTGTTTCGTATTGTTGTTGTTTTTTTTGTCTTAAATAATGTACTTTTAAGCAAAATTACCTTTTTTATTTTTTTCAATATATTCGTACAAATCTGCACAAAAATTAAAAAAAGAACCTAATGTTTAACTTTTTTTTTTCAAAATTTTGTATTGAGCATTTGGATTAGCTCAAACTGCGCTCTTAAAACTTAAGCGACCAATTTCTGCGGCGGCACCCACAGAACTGACTGTTCCTGGTGCTGGTGGCGGCCAAATTAAGATTAGTTCGCAACCTGCCACGTGTTGCGGTGTGTTTGCACTGGAGAGCTTAGAGTGCGGACTTGGGTTTAATGATTTATCGATGCTTTTTCATCAGCGTGCGCGCCTGAGAAGTGGTTCGCAGGTTCGCCGGGCCTGGGACCGGGTGAAATCGAGTTTTATTTTCTGTGTGTGTTTACATATTTTAATATGCGAATTGAAAGGCCGGGCTGGACGCTGGGCAAAAATTTGCTTGCGTGGCGACGACGGTGGCAAAGGTGGAACGACGCTAATCTTGATGGCAGGAATTTGGACAGACAAGCGGACAAGTGCGTAAGCGTTCCGTTTATGCGTTGTGTAATGGTTTTGTGGAGCTTTGGTACATTGACGTTTTATTATATTCAATGTCATTCACATTGTGCTACAAAACTTCCAAAAATCTTAAATGGATAAACCGGATTCCTTATGAAGATATTCCAGTAAGAATTGAGCTAAATTCAAATAGAGTTTTGTTCTTATTGTCTAGAACTTGACTTTTAACTCAAATCGAACTTATTATTTCCAGAAATTTAACTGAAGTGTTTCATAAATAATTTTAGGTAATCTTTTTAAAGCTATCAAATCAACTGGATTTCTCTTTTAAACTATTTAGTAGAATATGGAAATTAACTGTAATTTAATTCAACCTGTCTGGAATGCAATTAATTTATAATAGGCCCTATCCCAGGGGTAACCAAAGTATGGCTCGCGGGCCAAACGTGGCACACGAGATGATTTTTTTTTTTGGGCACGTGGACCCATTTTGAAAGATCGTGTAAAATGGCCCGTTGACCACTTGTAAAGTGATTTTATACATTTTCAAAATCAAGGTTTATTTTTAACTTTTTATGCTAATCCTTTTTATTTTATTTCTGTTACTTCAAAACTAGTGATTTATTAATATGTTGATCACAATTTTAGAGCACAGATATTTTGTTCCACATCTTAATAGTTAACATGGTACGGGTTTCGCTTTGTAAGCGGAAGGTCGATGGTTTGAAACCCATCTGGCGAGGCAAAAGGGGTAGGTGGCGGTCGAGAGGGGATATCGGCTGCTGCGGGAATTGACTTTGTCAAGTCCCAAGCCTCCCCAAAACCCATCCCATCCAATCTCTCGGACGATCTGTTGGCGACTGAGTCTGAGCGTTGAAGAACTCTGTAACAATACGCAGAGAAGAGCTTCAAATGCTACTTTCGACTCGGTCACATGCTCTCAGGCAAAATTCGAGCTGAAGATTGGGCTATATGATCGGTAACGATCTCTAGATGGGTCAAAAATAAACGAGATTTCCCCTCAATCTCGCTCATCTCCACGTCCTCGGATCGGTCTCTCGTGCTCGTGTGGCATGGCATTTGGGGGATTGGTCTGGGGAATGAGAGGGGGCAACTGCTCGAATAATTTGTCAAATACTGTCTCGCTCAAACAATAGCGCTATGGAAGACGATCGTTCGGCAGGCTGTGTATAGCAGCAAAACAGAAAACCTGAGAACAGATCATACTACAATAGATACGCAAGTGTCGCAGTGGTCCGTGTCTGTTCACAGTAAAAAAAAAAAATAGTTAACATAAATTAACAACAATTAACATCTGAAGGGTGCACAGCAACCAAGGAAGCTGTTGTCTTCTTATTCCAAAATTGTCAAACTTACGGACCCAATCCTGCAAAAATCTGATTGTAAAGATAGTCAAACTTTGTTGTAAATTACTACGAAGACAGTATTTTAGGGGATGAATAAAAAATTATATCGATAGTTCCCGTAGTATTGAAGATACTAAAATGTCTGTAACAGAAATCTGGATAAAAATGCTATGGTTGATGTGTACCGTTAAGAATTAAAACAATTTCACACGTTTCAATGTTTTCAATGTGAGTGAAATAATTAAATATCGTCAAAACATTCATCAAACGTTTTTGGAAATATTTATAAAACGGTCAAACTTGAATAGAAATCTGTAATAAATGCAAAAATATAAGTTTTTATATTAATTTAAAAGTCATAATGAACTCTTAATGAATTTACCCTCAAACTAACTTTGAAAGCAGACAAAATGTTGAAATCGGGGGAATAAATATGTTGCTAATATTTTACAAAGCTTTTGCCGAAAAAACCTCCCCTCTCCCTCCCCATATTGAAAATCGGCTCAAAAAATCAGCGGCTAAAACATATTTTTAAAAAATTCAGAAAACCAACTTAAATTTAAGTGCATTCCTCTGCCCTTAGAATCATGCATGAGTATACATTAGAGTGTAACAAAAATGACTTTTTGGCGGGCATTCAAGGGTTTCTTCCGGTGGGCATACTAAGCCCAAATCCAAAATATGAGCTTGATTGGACGTAACAGGAGCTGGCGCTCCGCCCTTCAATTTTAAATGGGATTTAACCCGTAAAAAAAGATTTTTTCAAAAATGACACTTTTTGAGGCATTTTGGCCACCAATGCGTTTACCAAAAACATCACTGGCGTGTTGGCCAGATCCTTGCGCATCTTTTGGTATATATAACATTGACATTTGGAGCACCCTGGAGCTCGGTACAGGCCTTCAAAGTTTGGCAATTTTTCGAAAAATCGGCCCCGGCAAAAAAGATTTGCGTCGCGCCTCGCGACGCTCTAGACGCCATTTGATTTTGCCGGGGCCGATTTTTCGAAAAAATGCCAAACTTTGAAGGCCTGTACCGAGCTCCAGGGTGCTCCAAATGTCAATGTTATATATACCAAAAGATGCGCAAGGATCTGGCCAACACGCCAGTGATGTTTTTGGTAAACGCATTGGTGGCCAAAATGCCTCAAAAAGTGTCATTTTTGAAAAAATCTTTTTTTACGGGTTAAATCCCATTTAAAATTGAAGGGCGGAGCGCCAGCTCCTGTTACGTCCAATCAAGCTCATATTTTGGATTTGGGCTTAGTATGCCCACCGGAACAAACCCTTGAATGCCCGCCAAAAAGTCATTTTTGTTACATCCTAGTATACATGTTCAGTATGTTCGGGTTTATTAAAAAATAATTTGAATAGCAGTGAATTTTCGATGCATAAGTGTTTTTTCGTTAAAATGTTTTTATGCCAGATCCTAACTGTTTTGAAAACAATGATTGCAATGCAACTTTATAAGTGCTTAGAATATTTTCGCATTTTACGAGTGCTTAATTTAAATGAATGTCACACTTAATTTAAAAATAAAACTACTCCGTTACAAAAACTGTTCAGATTACGTGTCATCATCTTTGAAATATAAATAAAAACTTTCAAATCTTATTGAAAACACAAGTACATTGAGCTAAAAACTTTTTATTTTCAAATAAGGCCGTTGCAAATATGTTTCAAAATTTATGTCGCCCCCCTTAAAATTTATTGTGAAAAATCAGGGGGCAAAAACAATATTTTTTTAAACTTCAAAACTTCCATAAAAGTAGAAGTCTAATCAACTTAAAACAATCTAAAATGCATTTTCCTGCATTGATAATCACTTTTAGCATGTTTGGACTTGTTTAAAAATGTTTTGAATTTTTATGAACTTCCAATTCCGGACTCCTAAAACTTTGAGCACCCCTGGTTTAACAAGGAAATCAGAAACATTCCATTGCATTTAAAAGAGTTCAGCTTGCAAAAAAGTTGCCCTTAAAAAGATCTTTAACTTAAATATATTTTAAATACAACATAAAAATTAACATTTAGCTATTTTGAGAATTCTTTTGGTAATTAGGGGGAGAGGGGGTAATATGCACCCCCGGGGCTAAATGCACCCCCTGCTTTTCTCGGTATTTGGATGAATTTTCCGGTGAAAAAAATCATAGAAATTGGAAGCTTAAAATTGCTAAACCATGCTGGACAAATTTGAGCATCGCATAATAGAAACAGCTCAAATTATTTGCAAAACTTTAAAATGTTGTGTTTTCATCTGATTTCATTGAACCTTCATTGTGATTTTTGGCATTTATTGATATTGTAAGTGTTGAGGTATATAGTTTTTGCCATAATCTTCATTATTCTGTAGATAGATGAGTCCAAAAACATAAAAAAATGCATTTTTAATTAAATTTTCTGCAAAAAGCGTGGGCGGGGCAAAATGCACTGCTGAGAAGCTCCTTTGTAAAAACAGCGGTGTCATCTAGTGGTGACTAGTGAAAACTGATATTACCCGGTGCATTTTGCCCCATGTTGCGGTGCATTTTGCCCCGTTGTTGTAGTGCATTTTGCCCCAATGCTGCGGTGCATATTGCCCCGCATGGTTGTTTGAAATGAATCTAAAATGTTTTTAGAAATTTGATATTTTCGAACAATTGAGGTTTTTGAAGACTTTTTTCACATGGATGACGAAGAATAATAGTTGTTTTAGAACATCAAACAAAATTCTTCCAAAGTAATGCTGTAATGGTTGAGAAATCACAGTTTTACCTTAGGGGGTGCATATTACCCCCTCTCCCCCTATTTTGAATACATTTTGCTATGTGGAATGATTATGAAACGTTATAGTGTAATGTATTACAGAACAATTTATTCAGAAAAAAACGTGTTAAAAATGCCATAAATATTTTGAAAAAAGGTGAATAGTGAAGTAATTCACAGCTGGAAGCAAATATTTCACTCTGAGTTCAAGAATTCGTTTCAGCTCACGCTTTTATACTCTTAAAATAAACTTGTTGTACGTGGGTTGAAAATTAAACCGAATCGAATTAAATTTAAATTGAAACATTAGCCATTTGGAATCGAACAGGTAAAAAATAGTAAATTAATAATATTTCCGACAAAAAAGGTAAGAGATTCAAATATAAAATTAAGTTTACATTGGAAGTCAAAGTTGAGGTATTCTTAAATCGTTTATTTGTTTTTCCAAAATTTAAGTCATTCACCCCCACCCATCACAGATCGGACTTTATTAAAAATGTTAATTTTTATAAATAAAAAAAAAAGATTTGTAAGAGTTTGACAGTATCAAAACTCCAATATTGTGAAACTTTTTGTTGAGGCCTTTTAAAAAAAAACTGGTTTGAAATTTGAACTTTATTTACTTTAGCTTAGAAATAAAAAAAGCTTGTTTTAATCAAAATTAGAAAATCTATTGGAAAAAAATCATTACCAATCGGTAAAAAATACAACCACATTCAGTGCTTTTACAAAATCTGATTAATTCGTTAAAAAAAAGTTTGTTGAGTTTGAATAAAAATTCACATATAACTCACTCGAAATGATTTGAATTTAAAATGCTGGAATGGAATGATTTAAAATTTGCAATTTGTTCCAACAAAATCAATTCAAAACAATTTATCATTTCAACTTTTGCATAATGAATTAGAAATTTTTGATGGATTACCATTGTTGTTTTTCAAGTTTTTTTTAAATTGAAATTAGATGTTTTTCCTTCAGATGGGAAATCACAACATGTTGCATGCTTTCCTTGAGCAAATATTGAGAACTTTCACATACAATACAACACAAATCAAGCCCAACTTCAAAGCATGACCTAGTCTAGCCTAATAAAGTTCCAAATCCCCAAAAAAAAAAAACTCCATAAAAAAAAGTACATCAAATTCGCACCTGAACATATGCTTGAGGCCCAATTCCTTCGCTCTCGTTGTTCGCCTTCAGTTCGCAGTTTGTTATTTATTTCTCAATCCTCATCAGTCTGCAGTTTTCTGGAGCAATTTTTTAAATCCACGCCACCAAACAACCGTTCACAATTCAGTAATTCACTCACATTCGCACTCTTCTTGCTTTTTTATGATTTTTTCCTTTCCTTTGCTTTTCTCCAATGTAAGTAAATCCGAAAATTCGCACTTGTTCTCCACGTTTTTCTCTTTCTCTGATTCCCAACACTGGTGGTCACTTGGCTATGTTACGAAACTTCTTCTAATCACTCTACTCGCCTGGAGTTGTTCTCTCGCGAATCACCTCTTTTTTTATTGCTCGGTAGTTCGCGGAATGCTCCCCCGAAAATCGTAAACGAAAAAAAACCGCTCACTTTTCTCCTCGCGATCTTTCACTTGTTTACAACACTTTTCCTTGTGCTTTCCAGCTTGGTCTGCGCTCTTGGTAGCACTTTTGCATCTTGTTTGCTCCGAACCTCCCAAACCGATGCGTACTGCTGCACTTGATCCAAATTGCACACCGACGACTCAGACTTGTTCCAATTTTCCAGTTTCTGGAGGCACTTGAGTCGCAATCGAATTTTCGTAAGGATCACTCTACCTCCCAACGCGCGCGATACCTTTCTCCCAATTTCACATGCAGAACTCCACACTTCAGCACGCGTAGCTGCGCGATCCGACTTCACCGTGTGCAATCCACTGCGTCTCCTCCGACACCTTCCAGAAGCTGTTCAGGAAGCTGTTTTGTCGTTTCTTTTTTCGCGGAGCCAAATTCCGGTTCGTTTCAACTACGTTTAAATCTCGCTGGCCAGAAAAGCCCAAACCGTTCACCTGAAGGTTCGAAATCGAACTAAAGGTGATCGCCAGGCAGAAATCTCACCAGACCCGACCTGCTAGCGAACGGGCAGTGCGGTCGGTGCCGGTTGTTCGAGCAGTTTCGAACTCCCGAGGCAGCGTTATTTTGCTGCGGATTTCTCCTTCTACTCGATCGCACGATCGCGATGGTGGTGTAGGTGCGCACAGGTGTGGAACCGTACCTGGAAACGGGCTGCGGGAGAACAAGTTGACGTATTCTCCTGGTATGCTGCGAGCATGAGCTTTGGGAGAGGTTTGTTGCGAGAGATTGAGCTTTGGAGAGAGCTTACGAGCAGGGCGAGCAGAATTTTCAATTTTATTGTGTTTATTCAACACACTAAAAAAAGATTAATATTACATTGAACGGAATCGCCAGTCTGACGTAAATATTTGTCATGTAAATCACTTTACGATGTAAAATTATGTGTGTTTTGATTGAAAATCTAAAATAGACCTTCACATCAATGAACTCTTAATAATAAATCATTATCAATTTAAAATTACATCTGATTTGATGCACATAGCTGGAGCGTGATTTTTGATGTAATATTCTGTGTAATTTGACTCAATTTCTTGTGTTTTCATGCCTTCCAGTTGACCGTGCAGCAAGAAAGGCAGCCATGTTGACATTTGCGTTTGCAGAATTTGCAGAGCACTTGTTCTGTTTGATTTTGCTTTTAACTGCTTCAGTTTTCTCAGTTGAGGTCGTAATTAACTATGGAAAAGGTAGGTGGAAATATAGTTGTCAAATACCGGTAAATTAATAAGTGGACTTTTTGTTTTCAGGCGATTTTATCAACAAATATACTGTTGCTGATTGACCTTCCGCACGGGCAATTTTTGAAAACTGTTCTTCTAACCACGACAGCTGTTTGAAGTACCGAGAGCCTTCAGGAGAACCTGAAAGATTTGGCCAAGGAAAAAGTCAAAATTGTGAATTGGGTTGGTGACAGCACAGTTTTGAAGTGTCCATTCAGGTTGATTCGTACTGAAATGCGTGCCAAGTAAAAATGAAATTGTCGCTCGAAGGACCGTGGCATGCCAAGAAAAAGCCTCAGAACCACGTCAAGATCCGGGACCAGGAGCAGCCTCAGAATCATGTGAAGATCCGTGACATGGAGCAGCGCGAAAATGACGATGCGGAATGGACGATGACGATTGGAACCGGATTTAGCGTGGATGAAACATGTCTAGTGTCGTGAAAACAAAGAACATTCTTTTTGGTAATGATAAAATGCAATAAAATGATTGATTTAGCATTGTAACGGTTGGTTTTATTTAATCCAATAAGAATAGTTAAATTCATACAGGAATGGTTCCAAATAAAATTGCGTTAGTTGTAATTTTAAACGGCCGTATTGGTTGATGATTTGGGTCATGTAAGTTTCAAATCAGATGTAATTTTATGTCTTATTTGACGCTCCAGTTATGTGCATCAAATAGACAGAAAATTACACGTTTTTTTCGTGGTGTGAAGTCTCTGAAGTCTCTAAAGTTAACCCGGTCAGAAATGGCGGACACAATTCTGGCGTTCGTCTGGGGGCTTGCGCCAGCCATCTGGCAGAATTTCTCCCAGATTTGCACCAGATTTCTGCCATGATTTCTGGCGAATATGACACAAACCGGTCGTGCACGGTTCAACCGATTGAACCGGTTGATTTTTGTGCCAGACAGCTGGCAGAACTTTCGCCCGATTTTCGCCAGATTCATCTGGCGTTACGCAAAACATGTCTAGGATAAGTGTGCCAAGTGTGTCTGAACTGCACGACAAACGTCCGCCAGCGCCAGACACTCAAATTTACCAGATTATTTTCCGAGTGGGAAGTTAAGTCAAGTCAACCCGAGCAGACGGAAATAACTTGGGAAGGTCAGTTTTTGATATTGTGAGAAGATCGAAATATGTTATTGGGATGATCGGATTAGTTGTTAAAATAACAAAAATCAATAACAAAGATTTGTTCGAAGAATAACTTAAACTGTTATTATGTTGTTATTGCAATAACAAACCAATAACACAGAAGTAATCATGAAGGAATAACAAGATTTGTTATTTTGTGCGGAGAGGTGGAGCAGCATAATAACAAAAAATGTTATTGAACTGGTATGTCTCCATAACAAAAAAAGTTATTGTTTTGGTTTATTTGTAATTTTCAAATAAACCTGCAGTTGCCATAACTCCTCTGTACTAGTCAGAGCTGCAGAGTCGGGTACCTCCAAGCGACTTTGAAGATAACTCCGATATATGACGTCAACGACGACTTCAGCTCTCCAAAAATACCCGACTTCACAGATTCCGACTCCAAGTAAAAGTTGCTGAAAATTAGCTGAATCCGATGCCGTCTCCGAGGACTCACTCCAGCTCGAACTTCAACGTCAGCTCCAACTTCCTGGCTCTGTGAAAATAATAACAGTTTTTGTTATTCACACTAAACAAAATCTCAATAAATAAATCAATTCCGTTAGGGAATATAACAAAATTAAAAAAAAATAAAGTCTCAAAAGTTAATTTTATCGGATTAATTTAGCTGGAAACCCCATTTCATGGTGAAATAAATGACCTTGATGAAATTGGTCAAAATTATCACATAGTTCTAGCCAATTTAAGCAAAGTCCCTAAGGGGGTATATCAAATAATTCAAAAAATCAACTTTCAAAATTACAACTTTTTAGAATAATTTAAGCTTAAGGACCCCATTTCATGGCCAAAATAATGACCCCGACGAAATTGGTCAAAATTATCCCATAGTTCTAGCCAATTTCAGCAAAGTCCCTTAGGGGGTATATCAAATAATTTAAAAAATCAACTTTCAAAATTTCAACTTTTTAGAATAATTTTAGCTTAAGGGACCTATTTCATGGCCAAAATAATGACCCTGACGAAATTGGTCAAAATTATCCCAAAGATCTAAACATATTTAAGAAAAGAAAAAATAATAACAGATTGTGTTATGGACACTTAGAAACTTTTCCATTTGTGCGATTTATGGTAATTTTATTTCTAAGTCAGTATACCGAACGAATAACAAATTTTGTTATTAGGAGAGTTTTTGAAATGTATAACATTTTCTCTTATTAGCGTGTTATTAAACTTTTTCAATATAATATCACTTCAATACCAAATTTTGTTATTTTATCAGAAACTGTTATTATTTTTTCTTCTTGAAGTTGAACTTCAGGATAAAATAATAACACTTTTTGTTATTTTAACAGGATTTGTTATTGAAATATTATTAATTTTGTTTTTACCGTCTGCCCGGGAAGTCTAGACATTCAAGTCAAAACTATTGTTTAAATTAATAAATTAACTTTTTTCTCAATTTAAGAATAGTTTGATCACAATTGTTTTGACCATTTAGTACTATTCGAGAAAATCGATTTATAAAGTTTGATGATAAATATTTTCAAAACTATGAATGGTAGAGCCAAACTTTTTGAAGCAATCGGTTCGTATACTATCGCATAACAAACGCTCCAAGTTTCAACTACAGTGGATTCTCTTGTTGTCGATATTGAAGGGACCGTCGAGAGCGGGAGTTATCTAATTATAGAACGAAAAATCAAAGCAATCTATTTGAAGGGACTGAAAAATTTATTGACAGCTAGAGAAATATTGATATCGAAAAGATCGATAGCCAGAGAGTCCACTGTAATTTGGCTACACCAGTTAAAAGATACAGTAAATTATGTAATCAAAAATCTGAAAAGCACGTGTCACAAGTGGGCCTTGAAAGTAAAATTGTACTACGTGTCACAAGTGTGCACAGAATTTCCATACAAACTAAAATAGTATATTTTCAAAAAACAAAAGATTGCATTGCCTTTAGAAAATGTGTACCAACATAAATTTGTGAAAAACAAGAAAAATTTTCCACATTTTCCAACACCATGTATGACGTGTCACAAGTGTGCACGAACATTTTAATGATAAATTGGTCTATGTCACAAGTGTGTGTTGCGATATCCGGGAAACGAAAGCGAGTTTCCAAAATCGGGTTAAAGCATCTTGTAGTGTTTGTTAAGTATAGCAAAACGTCATCATTAACTCATTTTCGACCAAAATGGTCTATGTCACAAGATAGCACACAGCTGACGACTTGTTATTATTATTATTTGATAAAATGTACGCAAGCGATGAAAAAGTAAATCAAATTGGTAAATATTGTGAAGCTTACTTTTGTGTTTCAAGCTATGTAAGCCTTTTCAAACATTTACAAATTTAATAAATTTTTATCACAGATCGGAAAAGACAAAAGAAATGTCCAAATTAATATATTAATAAAATCGTGTAAATATTCTGTGAAGTTTTCCATTGGTAGTACTGTGATATTTAACTTATTTTTTTTGTTTAATATTTTGAAAATTTGGATTTTTATTAGAAATCTTGTAAATTTAAAATAAAGCTAGATTGTAAACACAATTTAATTTTGGCTTCAATCATATGAGTTTGAAATGAAAAAACAACAGCAAAAAGTGGAACACCTTTTAAAATTGTTCAAGTGAAGTTTATCAAAGAAGAAGATTGTTTTAACTGTTTAGCTTTTCAAACAATTGAAATAATAATAAGTTGCAAAAAGAAGATTATTTCATCACCGAGATAACCATGATAAGTATCAAATTTCAAAATGATAAAATGATAAAATGATAAAATGATAAAATGATAAAATGATAAAATGATAAAATGATAAAATGATAAAATGATAAAATGATAAAATGATAAAATGATAAAATGATAAAATGATAAAATGATAAAATGATAAAATGATAAAATGATAAAATGATAAAATGATAAAATGATAAAATGATAAAATGATAAAATGATAAAATGATAAAATGATAAAATGATAAAATGATAAAATGATAAAATGATAAAATGATAAAACGATAAAATGATAAAATGATAAAATGATAAAATGATAAAATGATAAAATGATAAAATGATAAAATGATAAAATGATAAAATGATAAAATGATAAAATGATAAAATGATAAAATGATAAAATGATAAAATGATAAAATGATAAAATGATAAAATGATAAAATGATAAAATGATAAAATGATAAAATGATAAAATGATAAAATGATAAAATGATAAAATGATAAAATGATAAAATGATAAAATGATAAAATGATAAAATGATAAAATGATAAAATGATAAAATGATAAAATGATAAAATGATAAAATGATAAAATGATAAAATGATAAAATGATAAAATGATAAAATGATAAAATGATAAAATGATAAAATGATAAAATGATAAAATGATAAAATGATAAAATGATAAAATGATAAAATGATAAAATGATAAAATGATAAAATGATAAAATGATAAAATGATAAAATGATAAAATGATAAAATGATAAAATGATAAAATGATAAAATGATAAAATGATAAAATGATAAAATGATAAAATGATAAAATGATAAAATGATAAAATGATAAAATGATAAAATGATAAAATGATAAAATGATAAAATGATAAAATGATAAAATGATAAAATGATAAAATGATAAAATGATAAAATGATAAAATGATAAAATGATAAAATGATAAAATGATAAAATGATAAAATGATAAAATGATAAAATGATAAAATGATAGAATGATAAAATGATAAAATGATAAAATGATAAAATGGTAAAATGATAAAATGATAAAATGATAAATTGATAAAATGATTCAATTCAATTCAATTCAATTCGGTTTTATTGGTGAATAATCAAGATACAATGAGTAATTTTGAAGTGCATAACAGAGTTTTGGAGTTCCTTTCAGCTGTGTATTGCATCATAATCCATTTTGGAACAATTATTTCTTAAACTAAGGCACTAGCATAAAATGATAAAATGATAAAATGATAAAATGATAAAATGATAAAATGATAAAATGATAAAATGATAAAATGATAAAATGATAAAATGATAAAATGATAAAATGATAAAATGATAGAATGATAAAATGATAAAATGATAAAATGATAAAATGATAAAATGATAAAATGATAAATGATAAAATGATAAAATGATAAAATGATAAAATGATAAAATGATAAAATGATAAAATGATAAAATGATAGAATGATAAAATGATAAAATGATAAAATGATAAAATGGTAAAATGATAAAATGATAAAATGATAAATTGATAAAATGATAAAATGATTCAATTCAATTCAATTCAATTCGGTTTTATTGGTGAATAATCAAGATACAATGAGTAATTTTGAAGTGCATAACAGAGTTTTGGAGTTCCTTTCAGCTGTGTATTGCATCATAATCCATTTTGGAACAATTATTTCTTAATCTAAGGCACTAGCATAAAATGATAAAATGATAAAATGATAAAATGATAAAATGATAAAATGATAAAATGATAAAATGATAAAATGATAAAATGATAAAATGATAAAATGATAAAATGATAAAATGATAAAATGATAAAATGATAAAATGATAAAATGATAAAATGATAAAATGATAAAATGATAAAATGATAAAATGATAAAATGATAAAATGATAAAATGATAAAATGATAAAATGATAAAATGATAAAATGATAAAATGATAAAATGATAAAATGATAAAATGATAAAATGATAAAATGATAAAATGATAAAATGATAAAATGATAAAATGATAAAATGATAAAATGATAAAATGATAAAATGATAAAATGATAAAATGATAAAATGATAAAATGATAAAATGATAAAATGATAAAATGATAAAATGATAAAATGATAAAATGATAAAATGATAAAATGATAAAATGATAAAATGATAAAATGATAAAATGATAAAATGATAAAATGATAAAATGATAAAATGATAAAATGATAAAATGATAAAATGATAAAATGATAAAATGATAAAATGATAAAATGATAAAATGATAAAATGATAAAATGATAAAATGATAAAATGATAAAATGATAAAATGATAAAATGATAAAATGGTAAAATGATAAAATGATAAAAAATAAAATGATAAAATGATAAAATGATAAAATGATAAAATGATAAAATGATAAAATGATAAAATGATAAAATGATAAAATGATAAAATGACAAAATGATCAAACGATAAAATGATAAAATGATAAAATGATAAAATGATAAAATGATAAAATGATAAAATGATAAAATGATAAAATGATAAAATGATAAAATGATAAAATGATAAAATTTAAAATGATAAAATGAAAAGAAAAATAAATCTAAATTCAATTGAGGTTTTGCAGCGCGACTGTGTTTCAAATGTAGGTGGCGCCAAAATGGGGTTACTTGCCAAAAATCGTATTCCTTTCTGCTGGATTGAAGAACAACATCGCTTATTTCTCATGATTTCCTGCATCAATCTTAATGAAACTAGTTGCAAAAGACGAGAAAAATTTTTTGCTTTAAAATAATGAACATCATTTTTTGGGCGCGCAAAAATTTGTGACCTTTTTCTGGAACACGAAAAAATGAGTTTCCCCGTAAATATCAAAGAAATAAACAGTTATATAAATGATAACAGATGTGTTAACGTATATTCAACAATTTTCATTGATTTTTGACAAACTTTCTTGCCAAATAGTCCAAATTACTATCTTTTTCTAAATTTCCAGTTTTCTCATAGAAAAATCAAATAAATATTGGAAAGTTATACACCAAATTGTTGGAAATAATTTTTCTCATCCGAATCCGGCATAAGTGCAATAAAAATGTTGATTTTGAAGGTTAAAACACATTTTTTCGAAAAATCATAGGTTTACGCTATTTGTTCATAGGTGGCGGCATGTGTCTTTTAGCTTTGCTGCAAATTCTCTATTGAGGTTTTGCAGCACGACTGTGTTTCAAATGTAGGTGGCGCCAAAATGAGGTTACTTGCCAAAAATCGTATTCCTTTCAGCTAGATTGAAGAACAAAATCGCTTATTTCTCATGATTCCCTGCATCAATCTTAATGAAACTGATTGCAAAAGACGAGAAAAATTTTTTGCTTTAAAATAATGAACATCAAATTTTGGGCGCGCAAAAAATTGTGACCTTTTTCTTTAAAAAACATGTTTTTGAACACGAAAAAATGAGTTTCCCTGTATATATCAAGGAAATAACCAGTTATATAGTTGATAACAGATGTGTTAACGTATATTCAACAATTTTTATTGATTTTTGACAGACTTTCTTGCCAAATAGTCCAGATTACTATCTTTTTCTAAATTTACAGTTTTCTCATAGAAAAATCAAACAAATATTGGAAAGTTATACACCAAATTGTTGGAAATAATTTTTCTCATCCGAATCCGGCATAAGTTTTATAAAAATGTTGATTAGGAAGGAAAAAACACATTTTTTCTAAAAATCATAGGTTTACGCTATTTGTTCATAGGTGGCGACACGTGTCTTTTAGCTTTGCTGCAAATTCTCTATCAAATTAGTTTTTTCACCAAATTAACAAATTCTCACTGTAATCCAATCAGTACTCAGCCAGTCTAATAAGAATCATTCCTCATTGATACTAGCGGGCTGACAGGTCGCAATCTGAAATCTCATTGAGATTCGAAACGTCACTCAATCAAACGACAACAAACCGAAACCAAAAACTGAAGTTGTTTCGTGGTCATTCCTTGACTTCATTGGATTTCTTGAAAGAACATCTAGTAAATCTATGCGTTTTTGCTAGTTTTTAGCAAACAAATAATGTGCGGCTTGCGACAAGCCGTCCAAGTCGAGTGAAATGGGTTTCCTAGAGGACACACTCATTATTTTGGCTTCACAGGTAAGTTTGGAGAATTTTTGATTGATTTTTTTTATTGCTGATTAACCGGCAATTTTCTTTACGATGAGTTAGGTTGTTTTCTTTATCGGAGGATGGATCTTCTTTGTGAAGCAGCTGTTTCGGAACTACGAGATCCGGCATGTGTTCGTGCAGCTGGTTTTCTCGACGACGTTCGCCCTCTCGTTGACCATGTTTGAGCTGATTATCTTCGAAATAATCGGATGTTTGGACTCGAGCTCGAGGTATTTCCACTGGCGACTGGGGCTGACTCTGTTGCTGTTCATGGTGATTGCGTTGATTCCGTATCATATCGCTTATTCCTGCATCAGCAACATCCGGATTGGTGAGTTGATTACACCATGAAGTTGAGTATTTAACGATAGATCTTCCCCTCAGTCCCTCAGAAATGGGTGCAGCCAATCACGACCATGATCTGGTTCTGCTACCTGTACGTGTTCTGGCGGATCGGAGACCCCTTCCCGCTGCTCAGCGTCAGCAAGGGAATCTTCACCATCGAGCAGGCGGTCTCGCGGATAGGCGTCGTCGGCGTGACCGTAATGGCCGTGCTGTCCGGTTTCGGTGCCGTCAACTATCCGTACATCAGTATGTCGTACTTTATCCGGCCAGTGCTGCAGAGTGACGTGGCGAACATTGAGCGACGGCTGATGCAAACCATGGATATGGTGCTGGTCAAGAAGAAGCGCATCGCGCTGGACCGCAGGAGAACCAAGCCGAACGCCAAACCGGGGATTTGGGGTATGATAAGCAGTGTGACGCAGCGACCACCGGGAGCGGAGAGTAAGATTTCTTTCATTAAACTCCCAATTATTTTCTTAAACATGTTTTATTGCAGATATCGGACAACTCCGGCTGGAGATTTCAGCTCTAGAAGAGCTGTCCAGACAGCTATTCCTGGAAGCTCATTCAATGAAGAATATGCAGGAACGGGAACGATGGGCGGGAACGCTTCAGGGGAAGTACTTCAACGTTTTGGGGCACTTTTTCAGTTTGTACTGTCTGTGGAAGATCTTCATCGTAGGTTCTACTTCTACTATCAAGAAGCATTCAAACTAACTTTGAAATTTGTAGTGCACCATCAACATCATCTTCGATCGGGTCGGCAAGAAGGATCCGGTCACGCGCGGTATCGAGATTGCCGTGCACTGGTGCGGGTTTGAGATGGATGTGGCCTTCTGGAGCCAGCACGTTTCGTTCATGCTGGTGGGCTGTATCGTTGTGACCTCCATTCGGGGACTGCTGCTGACGCTGACGAAGGTGAGTGATGTGGGCATTTTGGTCACGCTAAAATCGGTGAATGGACTCCCGGTTTTCAGAAGAATTTGCTTATAATATAATAAACAAAAACGTTGAAAATCATAGTGTTTCTTCAAGTGGGTACTGGACCTTACTAGCGGGCCCTGACAAGTTCCTGGTGATGCCGTGCAATAAAGTACGAAAGGTTGAGATAACTGAAGTAAATGCCCGATGATCTAAATGCACAATTGCTTGTTCATAAACCAATGGCAAAATGGAATACAATCTCATCATTTTTATCGTAAACTTAGCCTTTGAATATCATGTTTTGTGTAAAATTGGTCTACCCAAATTTAGCTCATTGATTTTAAAGCACAAAGCTACCTTATAGCAATAGAGCAAAGGCTGATGCTCTTTGCTGCCAGACCGTTTACGAAACAACACAACTTTTAAATCGCTCCTATACATGAGAAGTGACGGCCAGGAAATTGGTCTAATTTTATTTATATTTAGCGTCCGGGAGCTTAAAATAGTAGTTTATGCAACAAGTTGCAAAAAGAAGATTTTTCAGCACGAGTCGTACATTTATCCAACGAGGTTCACCGAGTGGGATAAATAAGAAGAGTGCTGAAAAAATCAAAGAGTTCCATACAACATTTTTTGCAATTCCAAAAAACACACATTGAGTGAAATTTTAAGTCAAATTTTCATGTATTTTGTCAATAAATCGTTTAAATCAAAAAAATGTTGTAAAGTGCTACTTTTCGAAACAAGTGCTGAAAAGTTCAACTTTTCAGCACCCATTTGAGTGCAGGTTGCTGGAACGCTCCACGAATGACAACGAGCTGAAAAGTGTTGCTATTCGATTCTGTTATTTTTGGTACAGAAAAGTAGGCTATTTCGTCGTTCAAGAATGAGCATGAGCATGAGCATGAGAGATCACCCATGGTTGCCCCTCCGTTGCTGAACAGAACCGTAATATCCTTTCAGCACTACTGATTATAGGCTTCGACGATCTAGTGGTGTTTCCCTTATCAACAGCATGTATGAATGCGCTGAAAAGATAAAACACCATGATTGCTAAAGCTAGATCAGTTGCGAATAGGTAACAGTCATTGGCCACCAACGGCGCCCGCCATGTCAGTTTGTAGACCTCGATTTTAAGGGACGGGAATGTTAGTTAGCGCAGGTTGCTACTAGGGCAGCTGATTTACTCTGTGCTTACACCCCACGAGCGCCAGAAACCTGAAAATTGTGTTAGTAGGGTAGGGTATATGGTCAGGATTCATCATAGAAGATGATGATGCGACCCAAAATCGAATGTTTTGTTTGGAGAGATGATGTATTATTCTCAAGGCAAGCAATCGGATGCTGCGGATGAGACATTTCCCGATTATTGATTGTTAAATTTTAAATGCAATGGTTTAATCTTAGACAGCCGGCTGTGGAAAGATATAACCAAATAATGTTTATTTATAGTATGGGGTGTTGAACGTAATGATTCAATGTTAGCGCGGTTTGAATTTTAAATATCTTAACTTGTAATTCATAAGGTAATAATTGAAACGTTATGCAACGCGACGCTTCGGAGCTAGAGGACTAAAAAACCGCTTTATAATAACACATGTTACCGTGCCTTACGAGTATCTATACTTAAGAAAGATCTTTTGCGTGTTATTCTAAACAAGAGTTGTTTAACCAATTACCACCGGATTATTTCCACTCAATTGAATTATAATGAATGATTAACGACCGCCGGTATTATTTGTATTTAGTGGATGTAGTTTAAATTATCTAAACCGTTCATTCTTAGACAGCCGGCTGTGGAAAGATTGAACCTGAATGACTGGAAATAGGTAAATAGCAAAACAGAGACAGCCGATCAACCTTGCAACGATGTTGCTGAATAATTGTACGCGTTTTTTTTTCGAAAATAACAGTTATCTTGCCCTAAAACCAAGTTATTAACAGTCTGGATCCGATACCTGATTTTTTCTGTTACATTCTTATTGGAATTTCATATCAACTTTAACGGGAATTGCAAGCACCGGGTCCTGACTATTAATTAATACTATCCACACTCATTCATTCACTCACACAACCAATCACACACAAAACTAACTAATTGTAATTACTGTTCAAGTGTCTTAATTTTTTGCGAAGTATTAAATTAAGTGCGACATGGGCAAAAATGCAAAAGATAGTTCGAACTCTTATTTTTATCATTTGCTTTCTATATCTTTTCTTATTTGAAAAGCCAATTCTTAAAATGGATTTGATGTAACAAAAGAACAACCCTGTCCAATTCCATTCACACTTCACACACATACAATAATATTCCAATTGGAATTCGCTCACCCGGTTGCATTGCAGTATGTTTGGGTCACCAGCAGCACACAAGTGGCCGTCTCTCGCACAACCCAAACTGAAAACAGTGCCGACGCCGCTCGCTCTCTCACTCTTAACCACTGAAAGCACACTTTTACATCGCGTTCCCCCGTCAAAATCTGTCGAAGCGGTCAAGTCAACGAGTCATCGCCAGACCAACACCACCGCATCTCGTCGTTCACGCCAACACACTTCCGCTTCTCTTTCCGACTTCTCGATCCCAGAACCACACCAACACTACGAAACGCCTCACTTTCTTCGACGCATCCAAGAAAAAATCACCGCCGACAGCAAATAACACATATCTATCTATAGATTGGTACCACTTTTGTTAACCATATAACTCGAATTCAAGCACAAATTTCGAGTTAAGAAGCAACCGTACACGCGCAACCCTGTCAACCAAACCGCACTCCCACCAATCAATGAAAGCAAAACAATAACAATAAAGCTTTTTTCCCTCCTCTCTCGCCAGCGAAAGCTCTCGCTCTTCTGATTTGACATTAACAACAGGAACAACGGAAACTGAAATGATCTGAAAGCTCACACGAAAAAAATCGTAAACAAAACCCAAATTCGTTGACACAAAATTTGATAAAAATGCGTCTAAATCACTTGAAATCACATAATCTCCAACTTATTATAAAGCAACACAACTTATTCGACCGATTAAACACTTATTCGACACGGGCCGGCTCCATTCCACCACAAAATCAATGATTTATAACGGAGCAAACACACGACGCACTTGACCTCAACCAAACAGTAGAGGCCTCCCTTTCGCTATTTCGTCGTTCAAGAATGACAGGAAAAGTGAGTAGTTTCACGACGGAATTGCAAAAATAATTATTTTGGTTGACTTAAGATCGGAAAACTACTTAGAAGTCCGCTATAGAAACGACAATAATCCTTGCGAAAGCCTTAATCCTGTCAATTATAAAAAAAGCATTTGTAGTGCACTGTTGCAACAACACGATCGTTAAAGTGGCTAGGCCTACTGCGTAATGTTAACCGCTGAGATGATTCGTTGATGTTTGGGAAAGGGGTGAGCTAGAGCACTGAGTGTTCAAACAACAACACAATTCTGAATCTACAAGGGAGGAAGAAGCGTGGGACAAACCACAAGACGCTCTGAGTTTCAGTTTTAGGCAGTAAAGTCCTAAAATTATGTTTAAACTTGTGATATTATTGCTCACAACGATAACGCTGATTTTTTCTTCGCTGTCTCTCTTCGGGTCCTATAAGTCACTACATATCTATAAATCAGAAATTGAGCTTAATCCAAAGTAAATCCCAAAACTAAATGGAAAATTCTTCAATCTTCTGTACCTGAATATTTGGACATTTGGACAGATCTTTCGAAAATATAAGCGAATACAATTCAGAGTATTTTAATGGGTCATAATGTATTTTGCAGGGTTTTAAACAGACTTCTAATAATAATAAAACAAATTTTGATAAGAAAAAAAAATCCTCTTTTTCTCCCAATTTCTAGTTTTTCTACAAAATCTCGTCCAGCAAGTCGTCCAACATCATCGTACTGGTGCTGGCCCAGATCATGGGCATGTACTTTTGCTCGTCGGTGCTGCTAATGCGGATGAACATGCCGGCCGAGTACCGGACCATCATCACCGAGGTGCTGGGCGGGCTGCACTTTAACTTCTACCACCGCTGGTTCGACGTCATCTTCCTCGTCAGTGCACTGACCACGATCGTGATCCTGTATCTGCTTCACAAACCGCCAAACGTGGACACCAGCATGTGATCATTTTATCGAAGCCTGTGAAAAAGAGGACAGATTAGAAAGATTTGCCATTATTTTTTTGAAATTTACTGAACAATTTCCATTAAACGCTGTTACGTTTCTTTGAGCCCCTTTGTGATCTCTTTGTAATTTTTAAACGTACTGAAAAATCGCAGCAAAAGATAAGCTGAGATGCAATCTCTATCTCGTAACGTGTTGCAATCAGGGCATGCAATTGGGCAGTTCAGTTAAGAGCCAAGACTAACTTTGCTGGTGTCACCGTCTAGATGTAAATATACATAAACTCTTCACTATAAGGTTGACCAGCTAAAAGGTCTTGTGGCAAGTAGCTCACTAATCGACGGAAGAAAAAGTTGAAATAAAAAGGACAAGAATGCTGAAATTGTGTTGAGAAGTTTTCTTTTAAATTATGATGACATTTCCTCATAATTGATTCGAATGCGATGAAACTTTCCCCATGACAAAACGATGACACGTGTTTCATTGCAAACTTCAACAACTTGTTAGGTACTTTAATAAATCGCGAACAAAGCAACCCAAATAATGCTCGACCTCACAAATTTAAGCTCACACGCCAGCTGTCAACGCGAGCGAGCTTTCAATCTCCGTTACTCATTACTCGGGTCGCTGGTTGTCATAGTTCTGAACGGCACCTCGAAATATGGTTCATTTGCCATTAGCATAAATCAGTGTGCTTCCTTGGAACTGCATACACGCACGCGATCCCGAAAAAAGTAGATAGTATTTACACTGAGAAATAAAATTTACGGAATGATGATAATTTCGTTAAAATTTTTAAATGTACTATACTGTACTTGTTTTTTTAAACGTTATATATTAGGGTGGGTACGTTTTTCAAAAAGTTCTCGGATCAAGTTTTAGTATGGTTCCCCTTGTAGGGCATGCCCATAGGGACTTTCATGCCAAATATCAGCTTATTTGGTTGTAAACTGGCTGCGCGCATCAGGGTTAAAGTTTACATGGGAATTACTATGGGAAAATTGGAAATTTTGTTCAAACACTCCTACAGATCTGGGAAAATAACGCGCCAACTTCTGGTATGGTCAGGCCTATGGGGAATGGTCTGGAGAACACTTTTCCCGAAGAGAGCATATGGATTCGTTGTGAGAATCGGCTGGAATATTCAATTGCAAACCTTCTTTGAACTAGAAAATGATCATTTCGAGCAATCCTGATATTATTTAGTCGAATTCAGAATCTTTGGATAGCAAATTTGTATTTTTTTGCAAATATTTCAACCACGTGGTAGCTGCCTGACGTATGGCGTCGCGGTGTTCATCAACCATTCATAGCATGCTAAGGAAAATTTGATGCTTTTTGGGGGAAAACCGTTGATTTCGGAGACGTCGGATTGTTTGCCGATGCGCCAGGTCTAGGGACAACGAATCCATATGGGTAATTCTCCGCCAACTCACACAGCAGTTGCCCCGACCCCTCTTCGATTTGCGTGAAACTTTGTCCTAAGGGGTAACTTTTGTCCCTGATCACGAATCCGAGGTCCGTTTTTTGATATCTCGTGACGGAGGGGCGGTACGACCCCTTCCATTTTTGCACATGCGAAAAAAGAGGTGTTTTTCAATAATTTGCAGCCTGAAACGGTGATGAGATAGAAATTTGGTGTCAAAGGGACTTTTATGTAAAATTAGACGCCCGATTTGATGGCGTAATCAGAATTCCGAAAAAACGTATTTTTCATCGAAAAAAACACTAAAAAAGTTTTAAAAATTCTCCCATTTTCCGTTACTCGACTGTAAAAAATTTTGGAACATGTCATTTTATGGGAAATTTAATGTACTTTTCGAATCTACATTGTCCCAGAAGGGTCATTTTTTCATTTAGAACAAAATTTTTCATTTTAAAATTTCGTGTTTTTTCTAACTTTGCAGGGTTATTTTTTAGAGTGTAACAATGTTCTACAAAGTTGTAGAGCAGACAATTACAAAAATTTTGATATATATACATAAGGGGTTTGCTTATAAACATCACAAGTTATCACGATTTTACGAAAAAAAGTTTTAAAAAAGTTGGTCGTCATCGATCATGGCCGTTCATGGTCACCCGCGACAGACACGGACGACGAAACAAAGAGAAACGCAAAAAGTAACTTTTTCAAAACTTTTTTTCGTAAAATCGCGATAACTTGTGATGTTTATAAGCAAACCCCTAATGTCTATATATCAAAATTTTTGTAATTGTCTGCTCTACAACTTTGTAGAACATTGTTACACTCTAAAAAATAACCCTGCAAAGTTAGAAAAAACACGAAATTTTAAAATGAAAAATTTTGTTCTAAATGAAAAAATGACCCTTCTGGGACAATGTAGATTCGAAAAGTACATTAAATTTCCCATAAAATGACATGTTCCAAAATTTTTTACAGTCGAGTAACGGAAAATGGGAGAATTTTTAAAACTTTTTTATTGTTTTTTTCGATGAAAAATACGTTTTTTCGGAATTCTGAGTACGTCATCAAATCGGGCGTCTAATTTTACATAAAAGTCCCTTTGATGCCAAATTTCTATCTCATCACCGTTTCAGGCTGCAAATTATTGAAAAACACCTCTTTTTTCGCATGTTCAAAAATGGAAGGGGTCGTACCGCCCCTCCGTCACGAGATATCAAAAAACGGACCTCGGATTCGTGATCAGGGACAAAAGTTACCCCTTAGGACAAAGTTTCACGCAAATCGAAGAGGGGTCGGGGCAACTTTTCCCGATTTCGTGTGAGTTGGTAGAGAATTACCCATATGCTCTCTTCGGGAAAAGTGTTCTCCAGACCATTCCCCATAGGCCTGACCATACCAGAAGTTGGCGCGTTATTTTCCCAGACCTGTAGGAGTGTTTGAACAAAATTTCCAATTTTCCCATAGTAATTCCCATGTAAACTTTAACCCTGATGCGCGCAGCCAGTTTACAACCAAATAAGCTGATATTTGGCATGAAAGTCCCTATGGGCATACCCTACAAGGGGAACCATACTAAAACTTGATCCGAGAACTTTTTGAAAAACGTACCCACCCTATTATATATGCAAAAAAAAAACTATAATTGTACATGATTAGCACTCAATTTTCTCAGTGTTCCTACCAGTAGCATTGTCATTGTAACTACGCGTGAAATGTCTAGTAAAATGGTATGCAAAGAGAGTGAAGCTCCGACGGCAGTGGCTTGGTATTTAACCATAAATCATACAGCCAGGCCAAGCCCTGATTCCGGTGGCAGGGAAATGCTAGACACGATTGCAGGCCGCCAGTCTGAGTTATGAATGTTATGAAGGTCGTGCTTACAGGGAAAAGTCAATATATTTTGTTTGGGTCGGATCTGGAAGTTGTCAATTTTTACCGGCAATGAGTTCAATCATTTTATTAGAAAAATCCCAATGGAACGCTAGATTTGAGAGGTTGAAATGATAGTCCTCCCATAAAAAAAAACGGCGGAAGAAAAAACAAAAACTGCTCCCATAGGGTCTTAAAGCCACATTTAAAAACACACATTTAAAAACCATTTATGTTATTGCAAAAAAAAAAAACGTAACTTAATCCACCCTTAGGTGGTTGGCGCCTTCCTCACATTTAAAAGGTGCTATCCAAAAAAGACACAAAATGGCGGTGTTTTTCAGTGTTTTTTGCAGGGCACTAATGTGCTTACAACTTATGATAGGGTAGTCAGATCTTCAATTCAATTCATGCTTGATCTGAGATCCAGCCTCCAAAATGTGCGTAAATAACACGAAACGCTTATAACTTTTGATAGGGTTGTCAGATCTTCAATGTTTTGGACGCGTTGGAAAGGTCTTTTAAAATTCTTTATGAAAATGTATAGCATGGTGGGTTTTCTTGCAAAAACCACCCTTTTTACAATCTTCCGGACTTTTATTATTGCGCGTATTCCCGAAAAAGACACGCGGCATACCAGCCTCGAAACGACGCACCGCACTTGCGGCAAATGCGCGCTGTCAAATCCCATACTGTGTTGATCTTTGTTTTTGTTGATCTTCTTTTTCGAATTGCATGGCATTGTTGCCGGGAATGTTTTTTATTGCACCAAAAGTGCAGAAAATCGCTGGCAACAGTGTCTGCGGCACATTCTGAAATGCCGCGCGGCGTGTAACGTCATGATTCGAATTCCCGGACGCATCGAAACCCGGACACTTCAACTTATTTCATCAATTATTTGGATATAAGTTCGCATTATGAATATCGAAACAGTGTTATTTGATGAATTCTAACATCAACTTCCACAGCGTTCAAGCTGTGGTTATTGCCAAAACAATTAAATAAAGTAAAATTATAAGTTTACCAAAAATGCGAAACATTTCAACGGAAATATTTCATAGGCGTCCGAAGCACCGGGAAGGCAAAGCAGAAATTTATGTTTTTGATTTTCTTAAATTCTAGCCATTTTTTACATAAACTATCGATTGTTTTGATGTTAACAGCTTATTTGAGACCTGAAGAATGCCATTCACTAACATTTCAGTCCAAATTTGTGCGATTCATGAGCAAAATCGAGTGTCCGGAATTCGAAGCAAAAGTGTCCGGATTTCGAATCAGCTTTTAACGGTGTCCGGGATTCGAAGCACAACAAGTCATTTTAATTTTCAAATTCTGATGAAAAATTGTTAGAAAAGACATATTTTGCATGCATTCTCTTAAAACTGACTGTTTATACTAAATCCTGATGATATTTCTACATTTCCAACTTATTACATGATTTTTTGCCAGCAATAACAAAAATAATATGGTACTAAGTGTCCGGATTTCGAATCCGTCCGTTTCTCTCGAAGGTAACGTCATGACCTTCGAGAGAAACGGATAATAAAATCGTTTTTCAGCATAACTTTTGAAGAACTTAACTAAACTGCATAATTTTTAATACCGACTTATGGGACCCCAAGACGGATCGAATGAGGCCAAACTGACAAAATCGGTTCAGCCAATGTCGAGATAATCGAGTGTCAATTTTTTTTATCAACATCCCACCACACACACAGACATTTGCTCAGAATTTGATTTTGAGTCGAGAGGTATACATGAAGGTCGGTCTAGGAAGTCTATTTGAGAAGTTCATTTTTCGATTGATTTTATAGCCTTTCCTCAGTAACGTGAGGAAGGCAAAAAACATAATGCAACATTTTACCATGAATCAACTATGGTCCTCTTGGAAAAAATGATTTAAAAATCATTTTTAAGCCAAGCACGTACAATTTATCATTGCGTTGATAAAAAAAAGCTTAACCGTTGTGAAAATAGCATCAGCAATTTAAGCCTAATTTTCCCGGGCAGGAAGGAATAACAAAACGGAGATCATTTCAATAGCAGTCCTTTTAAAATATATAATTTTGTTATCAGAAAATGATGATCATCGGTAACGAGCAGAAAAAAAAATAACATCCCCAACACTTAGTCTTAAATGAGCAATTCCAGCTCGAATCAGGAATTTTTCTGATACTTTTGTACCCGACCCTCTCCGATTTCAATGAAACTTTGTAGACATGTTATCCTAGGCCTATATAAGCCATTTTTGTGTATATGGAGCACACATTTATGAGATTTTTTTAATTTTTAAGTCTAAAACTTAATGCCAAGATTTTTTTTCGTTCGAAATTTTTGAGGAAATAGCCTAAAATATAACCAAAAGATTGACAAAAAATTCAGGATGGTATGTCTCTCCTAAAAAAATACAAAAATCATTTACTAAAGCTGTTTTTTTTTTTGAAAAGTGGTCTAAATGTCAAAATTTTTGAAAACCGGTAGTGGGAATCGATTTTCCAGACAATTTTACATAATAGTCTCGATATTGACCATTGTCCTATGTCCAATCCTTGGGAAGATACAGCGGTTTTAAAAATAAAAATGTTGAAAAAACGGGATATTTTGTGGTTTTTGACAATTTCTATATGACAGACTTGGTTTTTCAGTCTCGTAAATATTTACGAGACTGAAAAACCAAGTCTGTCATATAGAAAATGCCAAAAACCACCAAAAATCCAGTTTTTTCAACATTTTTATTTTTTAAACCGCTGTATCTTCCAAAGGATTGGACATAGGACAATGGTCAATATGGAGACTTTAAGGTAAAATTATCTGGGGAATCGATTCCCACTATCGGTTTTTAAAAATTTTGACGTTCAGACCACTTTTCAAAAAAACAGTTTTAGTAAATGATTTTTGTATTTTTTTAGGAGAGACAACCATCCTGCATTTTTGTCAGTCTTTTGATAACATCTTAGGGTATTTCCTCAAAAATTTTGAGCGAAAAAAAATCGTGACATCACCTTTAAATTTAACTTTTAAACATAAAATAAATGAAATGATTGAAAAATGACATAAAAGTGGCGTGTATTTTTGTTTCAGTGTATTTTTTCAGAAAGCCCATCCAATTTCCTACAAGTTTGTCTTTGACCACTTTTTGATACGATGCAACGGCTTCGAGATACAGTAATTTTTAAATTGCAAAATACTTAAATATTTAAATACTGTCGGATCCCGGACCTGGGACCTCTCCTTCGATAGCTTGGAGGTCCGCATCCAACACGCCAGGGGGGGGGGGGTTAACTTGCCATGGAGTTGTGAGAGTTTGGGCCGTTTAGAGGTGGTGTTGTGCTGCTGGCAGAAGTGGCCTCCAAGCCACTTCTTCCCTGGTTCCGGTCATCGTGCAGCCAAATGAAACACCCGCGGTTACATTAAACACGAAGTACACGATAACAACTTTATTTACAGCACTTAGATTAAACGATACAAGTTACACTAAACGAGTTAAAATACGGCGCGGCGCGGTCATCCTGACCGTTGTCCACCGCGGTCCAGTGGAGACTGACTGATCAGATCAGTCCCTGAACAGTTGTTACCTCCGCGATCAAGCCTACGGAGATCTCTGGGCCTTCGGCCCGTGTAGGTGGATTCTGCTGTCCTAACGCTTTCCCTAGAGTCAAAAAAGAATCCCCGAGAAACGTAGAGAAGATAGTGTGGATAGCAAGAGGCCGCGGTCGATACAACTACAACCTCATGCCCGTGGATCAGATGGAGAATCTGTCCACTGCTTGACCATACTACCACTCCGTCCAGGGTTGAAGTCCCGGTATGGCCTAGCTATCGAACAAATACCTTACGCCCTTCTCAAATGTTATTCTCGAGTACTATTGGCTCCATATACACAAAAATGACTTTTATAGGCCTAGGATAACATGTCTACAAAGTTTCATTGAAATCGGAGAGGGTCGGGTACAAAAGTACCAGAAAAAATCCTGATTCGAGCTGGAATTGCTCAAATGTATTATTAAACAGATCTTGAAACTCAAGGTATGGAATATGGAAAATCATTCAATTATTGATCGCGTTATACATGTGATATTCCAACTTTATTATTTTTTTCGTATTTTATTTATTGTTTTTTTCTTTTTATTGTTACATTTTACATTAACTATGGGATAATTTTGACCCATACCCATTTTTTAGATTTTTTTTATTTTGCTTAATATACCCAGAACTATGGAAAAAAGTTGACCAATTTCATTAAGCCCATTATTTTGGCCATGGTCTTTACACTAAAATCTTTCTAAAAGGGGAAAAATGGCAGTTGATTTTTTATATTATTGATATACCTTTCTAAGGAAATCAACAATTTGTTCAAAATTTTCCCAAGTGAAGAAAAACTTCCAACCGAACAATTATCTTAAATTTTAAAAGTTCTTCTCTCCAATGCTTTTCAAAGACCAAAAATGGTTTAAAAACAGGTTTTTAGCGAATTTTTAGATCGACCTTACAGAAGAGACGATTTTGAAAAACGTACCATGAAATTTGAACAATTTGTTCGTGGTTCCCATTTTCATGAACGCTTGTTCACAATTTTGGGAACTCTTTTTTCTCCATGTAGTGCCTGCTGAACGGAAATAAACAAAGGATTGCTTAAAATACAGGGAGACGACTCCTACACCTGGACTGAGCTAACGACCTAACCTTTAGGTTAGTCCGGAGCCAACATTCACTTCCCTCCCGAGGCAGATAACGGTAGGTAGATTTTTTTTAAATTACCGCTATATATAACTAACTATATTCCTTCAAAAAATATTCTACTGAACCTGATTACAATCAAATCACAACAAAGCAATTTCCAGCCTAATCAACATATATTTTACAACAGCCAATTTAAAAATTATCATAAATCGTCATTTGCAAATCGTCACTTCCGCGCTCACGCACACACCTGTTTAATGTTCCCATTTTCAACAGCCACAATAATTGTGCCACAAAGCTTCAACACATCATTCAATTATTAAGCTTGGAGCCTCAACTCAGCCTTCTATTGATCAAATTTACTGCCCTTGCTCGTCATTCAACAGCTCCTGCGAGCTCGTCCCTTCGTCGTCAATGTTAACCCAGAATGAGGTCGCCGAACAAAAATTGGCCCAGCAGTAGTAACCTTTCCCTATTTTTTTCGCCAATAGCACGATCAAATGCCAAAAAATTTCGTGAAAGGAAAGGTTAAAGAGTGACACGGTGGTTTGAAATATGATGTTTTGATGGAAAAGCATGAAAAACTTTTTGCTATTCTGTTTTAAATATGCTTACTTTTCCTGTCATTCTATAGCGACGAAATTGTCTACATGTAATCACCGAAAATATCAGTGCTGTAATGTTCATTAAAGCACTCAATGGAGTGCTGAAAAGTTCAGCTTATCAGCACTTGTATAGAAAAGTAATGCTATTCGTTACTATTTTGGTAATAAAAGATTTAATTATAATTTTACTTTTTACTAAAAACTTCGATTGCATTTGTACAACAACATTTTGCAACAATAAAAAAAAATTTAAAAAAAATCTGTTCTTCATGCTTTTAAGCACCGCGTGGGAGGTGTAACGTTCAAACAGATAGTTCAACCTCCCGCCCTCCTTGATCCCCAACGGAACCTCGCCACAACGGTCCCCAAATCGGGTCGTCGTCGTCGATCACCATGGGGACTGTTTACTCTGGAATAAACAACCGAACCGAACTCCACTGCGAACAGCCGCGCGATGGCATTCCGGAGGCCCAATCCCAGCTCCAAACGTGACTTGAACCTTCGCGAGAGAATATGAGCCACGTCGTCGAACTTGCAGTGCACAGGAATTACGTAGACGGACATCGGAACTCGGTCGGGATTTGCTAGGCGGCCACACTCATCTGGTCTTGGCCTTCGGCTGGAATCGATACTACACAAGTTTTGCAAATAGTTCCGGAGGGCCGGGTGGAAGTGAACAGTGTAATTAGGGCTTGTTCCGAGGTGGGAAAAAAGTGCGCGGAAAGTGAATGTCTAATTACAAGGTGAAACTGCGAGGTGGCGTTGACGGCAGGTGAAAACGCCTGGAACACTGCAGCCCGCCGTACCTCGCGTGTGGCCCCCCTTTTTTTGTGGGTGGTGTATCGCTAGAGGAACGGGGCGAACTTTGTACACATTGTGTTCCTTTAACTAATATGCGATGCATTATTGATGACCGCAGGTTAATCACATGTCCTAGTTCATGCCAAAGGAGAAGGTGAATCCAACTCAGTAGTGATTCGGTATTGATCGTAGTTGGTGAAGTTCCGGCTGGGGTTACGTACAGATCCAAGTGAAGATCCCAAACCCAACCCGGGGAAGGTCAGTGTAGTGAAATATTGTTGTTTGGTCGAAAATTTCGTCAGCTTCGCTGTGATTGATTGATGATTGTTCGAAGAAAGGAGGAAGATGTAAGTTCAAAGTTCGTTCAAGCAGCGAACAAAAATCACGGTGCTACCTTGAGAGTGTTCTGACGATGCAAGAGGATTACCATTAGAACGAGTTTATCCACGACGATGGGTTGCAATACTAGCCAGGAGATACCCAACTTTAATCCGCAGGCGGCAAATGGGGGCAACGGCGAAAGAACTGAGCAGGATGAGCTTGCGGAACTGCTCGCGGATGAGACCGGGGAAGGTAAGTCGTCTGGGCGTCTGGCGCGGGAAAAAGTTAATTGCTTGCTTTAGATACGGTTTGTGGAATGTGGGTTAGCACTCGGTGGGGTGTAATTTGGTAATGTACTCGGTGAGATCTAAAAGGAAATGTGTCTCGTGTATTTTTGGGTTAAAGTCTGTTCTCATTCTTAACAAAGAGACTGCACTTTTGTAGGCGCAATGTAAAAAAAATCAAATTTAAAGGATTTTTTTTTAAATTTGCTTTGCATTTAATTATTACTATGACTTCCTAAAGAAATCTGCTAGAATAAATAACAGCAAACAGTTGTTCCTGAAATTGATTATTCTTTCACGCTTAGCTACTATATCAAACTGTTTATGATGAGCCTTGGATTCATTAGCACTTTGACGTAGAATTCAATGCAAGTTTCAATCAAAAGTTTTGAAAAAAAACTCAATTTTATATTATATCGCCAAATCGGACGCAAATAGAACCAAACCTGTATTCTGCCAAACTATCCAAAAATTTTAAAAATCAAGTTAAATTTATGATTTTATTTTAATTTTCAATGAATCTTTACGTACTTAACGTAATCCAATTTTTGTTGATATTTATAACTGTATCAGTGTCATATCGTAACTCAAGCAACAAGTTGCAAATGATGATTTTTCCGTTCAACCGAGTTGAATAAATACGACTAGTGCTGCAAAAAATCAAGTTTTGCAACGAGTTAGTTACACTTTTGAAAGGGTTTTTTGAGTGCATCGTTTGTTTCTCTTCTTTAGTTTGGCGTCAGTGCGCTTTGGCACTCAGAACCCATACCCTCAAAACGGAATTGCACAAAGATTATTTTTGTAATCCCATAGTGAAACTATTTACTCGAGTGACAAAAAGTTGAACTTTACAGCACCAAAATCGAAAATAAACATCTTTCAATATTTTGTTCTTGTTTTCTCAATTACATGGATGTTTGACATAAAATTCCATTCAGAAAAGTATTTTTCTAAATTGCAAAAAATGTTTTATGTGACTCGTTGCAAAACCTCGTCCTACCCGTGTGGAATAATCGGACCGCGCATTTGATAATTTTGACGTCCAGATCACATAAAAATATGGGTTTTAGGAATAAAGTTCTTAAGTTTTTTAGAAACATTTAAGGCTATGTCCACAAAAAAGATTAACGAAAATAATTGTTGGATCATCATTGAATTCGACTTAGTATTTTAATTTCAGTAGATTTCTTCAAAAAGGTCGTCTTTTCAACTGGTTTGTATCTGATCATATATTGATACGGTTCAACGGCTTCGAGATACAGCGCTACATAAAATACGAACTGCTAAAAATAATTTAATAACTTCCGTCCCTCTGAAGTGTTACCCTCCAGTGCAGCTGGATCCGTATGCACAAAAATGGCTTCTTTAAGCCTAAGAAAACATGTCAACGAAGTTTTATTGAAATCGGAGAGGGTAGAGTAAAAAGGTGCCTCATAGATTCATGTTATGGACAGATGATCTATGTTAAGGCGGGGCCAGATTATGGCAGAGCCTTGTTGGAGAAATATTCGACTCCTGGTCGCCGTCGTGCTAATTTGTCGTACGTGCATTTTGGACCAAATTGAGTTAAGAACGCCATTTTGTGCAGCTGACAATGCCTCACCTTTTTACCGTCACAGATCCCCAACATTCGATTTCATTCCTGAAATATTCAATAAATACCGAAAAAACTCTGTGCATATTTATTACTTTTCATATGATAGAAGTTTCAGCCTAAAAAATGATGCAAGTGCGACAATTGGCCAAAGAGATTTTAGGTCAGAACGCGTTTGACACAGGTACGGGCTCGACTAGCGTAAGTATGTTCAATTATAACTCGGGACTCCCGGCAACCAAATCCAACCAAACTTCGGGGCAATGCACAGAATGGTCAACCAAAACAAACGTGTTTGTTATTGTTTACATTGCGTGCTCTCGTTCAAGGTCAAACATTCAAACGCGTTTTGCCTTCCACACTGAGGTAAGGCTATAATCCTGATCTAAAAATGAACTTTTCATAGAAAGCTCGTAGCCCCACCTTCATGTATACCTATCGACTCAGAATCGAAAACTGAACAAATGTCTGTGTGTGTATGTGTGTGTGTATGTGACCAAAATTCTCACTGAGTTTTCTCAGCATTGGCTGAACCGATTTTGGTCAACCAAGTGGCATTCGATTTGGTTTAAGGTCCCATACGTACCTATTGATTTTTTATAAAGTTTCGATATGTAGTTCAAAAGTTATGTATAAAAATGTGTTTTTGTATTTATCCGGATGTTGGATAAGTGACCAAAAATCGATTCAAATATCGTCATGTTATACATCGTTGGTTAGGTAATCGCAAGACCTTTCCAACGAGTCCAAAACATTGAAGATCTGGCAACCCTGTCTCGAGTTATGACCACTTAAGCGATATTTATGTACTTTTTTGAGGCCGTATCTCACTTAAATGTATTAAAACTATATCCGGATCCATCACCCAACCAACCGTTGGTTAGGTAATCGAAAGACCTTTCCAACGAGCCCAAAACATCAAAGATCTGGCAACCCTGTGTCAAGTTATGACCACTTAAGTGATATTTGTGTACTTTTTTTGGCGGATTTTAAGAAAAACTGGATGAAATTTGTGTCCAAACCCACCGAATCACCAATTGTTGTTAAAGATTGAGGAAGGTACCATACACTTAGGTGGATTGAGTTAGTTTTTTCTCGGAACGTCGAGTTGATAACAAATCCTTATTCTGGCTGACATCTGAAAAATCTGGCATTTCCAGTTTTATCTGGCAACCCTTCGTAGACCTAGACGTGGTTTTAATTAAAACAGAAAGACTTTAAACTATTGCTATGAAATTAAATTTAATGTGATCAAAAGATAAACGTTGCTCGTTTAATACAAGTACCCAACAGCAAACACTCAAACTAGTAGCCTTGCTCCAGTAAAGGGGGAAATTCGAATACTATCAATTCATAAATTAATAATTACATTGGTTTGAATTTTCTATGCGCCCTTGGCGCCGTAGCGTTTCCGAACGCATTTATGTACACGGGAGGGAAAACATCGTTCATTGTTCTAGCATATTGGCAGTAGTAGCGGGGACTAGCAGTTGTCTGCAGCTGTTACCGCACTGAATTGTCTGCTTTTATTCGGTGATATCAGTTACGTTTAGTTGAAGTTAGCTTGGTAATAGGAAATGTATTACTCCTGTAGTAAGAATTTTTGAAAAGGGCTTTGATAGAATTTTCCATTCATCTATTATGTTTGAAGATCTGACATTATTGTAAATAAAATAATTTTTAAATTTTTTTCCAAATATTTGGAAAGTCTTTCAACAGGATGTCTTTCTGGGAACACCGTTCAAAAATCTTAAGAATTTCGAATGAAAGTCATTCACATAAGTCAAATTTGTAAATATGACGTTTCCAGCAACATCACTCTAACAAATCACACATCACTGTGTGACCACAGTCTGCCATCTTACCCTGACTCGCATACATGCTTGCAATTGTCGGTAGTGGTGATATATTTTCATTCGCTGTTATCGTCGCGCGTAGGTCGCGCAAGTACGCAGACGCGGTGTGGACTCGCGTGTTGCTCTCTGTCTGGAGTGGAGACTGAGACAAACACAAGTTTGGTCTCGCCGGTGCCGCCGGTATTATACAAAGCAACATTTGCTGTAGGTTCTGCTCAAATTAGGGTTATTTTATTGGGTTGCAACGAAATTTTGTTTTCGGGGGAATTCTGAGGTTTTTTTTTTTTTTTTTTTTTCATAAAATTATTTTTATTAGGTCCTTTTCGGTACTGGGACCTGGTTAGGACCGAGTCGGCTTTTGTAATTACATTTGACTTAATAATTACAGAGGATCTTGTGTGTAAATGTTAGTGGGAGGGGAGCCGATTACCCGCGGCCTACTCGGGGTTAGTAGGGAAGGGATTGATGTTAAAGACAAGGCGTAGGAAGGGAAGGGGGATTGTGTAGGGGTCTTGGTTGGCTCTTCTGGCCTTTGCGTTTTGTCCTCAGCCGCAACTCGGTGTCCAGCTGCTGGGGCGTTCTTGCTTTGCTTCCGGTGCAAACCAGAAACGACGGCTTTGTGTGAAGGCGAGTTATACTAACTGAAGGAAAACTAACTGAAGGAAAACTAACTGAAGAAAAACTAAATGGATATTTTGGAATCTAAGAGGAACTGATAGATCGGATAGAGAACATCAAGGTCTAGTTGAGATAACGCGTCTCGCATCGGGATTTCTGGTGGTCTTCCTCGGGCCCTGAGGGTATCTTTTAACTTAATTCTGTGAACATGGTGATCTGGACACGCCCATACGAGATGGTCGATGTCCTGATAACCCTGCCCACAGTCGCAAAGGTTCGTATCACTCATGTTGATACGATAAAGATGAGCCTTGGACGAGTAATGGTTCGACATAAGGCGGGACATCGTTCTGATGAATCCACGCGTCAAGTCCATCCCCTTGAACCAGGCTTTTCTTTGCACCTTAGGTCGTATGGAATACATCCAACGTCCCTTGGTGTCGTCGTCCCATTGTTTTTGCCAATCCAGAAGCGCACGCTGCCTCGGAAAACCGTAACATTCTTGTAGGCTAATTGGCCTTTCAAAAATGTCTCCACTCTCAGCACCCTTCTTGGCGAGCAAGTCCGCTTTTTCATTACCCGGAATCGAGCAATGAGCGCGGACCCACACCACCGTGATGCTGAAGGACTGAGCCGCCAGGTTGTTTAAAGTCTTGCGTATTTCCGTGAGGAAAAACGTAGACTCCCTGGTCGGCTTCAGAGACCGGATAGCCTCAACAGAGCTAAAGCTATCGGTGAAGATGAAGTAGTGGTCAGGTGGCATGGTCTCGATGATTCGCAGTGCGCAGTAAACCGCGGCTAACTCTGCGACATAAACCGAACTCGGGTCCTTCAACTTAAAGAACAGCTGATAAGATTCATGATAAACACCGAAGCCCGTACAGCCGTCGAGCTTGGAGCCATCGGTGAAGAATCTGTTGTTTGGAGGAACATGGTTGTACTTTGATGCGAAGATCGACGGTACAACCCCCCGCAGAAGATGGTTTGGGATACCGCGAGTATCGGCTTTCATGGAAGTGTCGAAGCCAATCAGGGTGCTGCTGGTTAACGGAGGCGTGCGCTGTGCCGTTGTGTTCGGGCTCCACTCCCACGATGACATAAAGTCATAATATAGAAGCATGCGCCGAGACTCAACGTGAAGGTTCAGCAACGTTTCAAAGTTGTCAATTACCAGTTTATTCCTGTAATCACACCGGATCAGGAACCGGTAAGACAGTTCGTAGTAACGAGTTCGCAGAGGCAACACTCCCGCCAAGACCTCGAGGGTCATGTTGTGAGTTGAATGCATGCATCCCAAGACAATGCGAAGACTTCGGTACTGTATCCGCTGGAGAACCAACAAGCGTGATTTTGCAGCTATTTGGAAGCAGAAACTGCCATATTCCAGCACCGAGAGTATCGTTGTCTTGTACAGTCGAAGCAGGTCAGAAGGATGAGCACCCCACCGGTTGCCAGAGACGCTGCGCAGAAAATTAGTTCTTTGCAGGCACTTTTGCTTCAGGTAGTTAATGTGCTTCCCCCATGTTCCCTTCTGATCAAAGATGGTACCCATGTACATGAAGTGGTCCGACTGCTCGATAGTCTTTCCCGAGAGAGAAAGATTGAGCTGCGGCGGTTCATGCTTCCCCGTAAAAACGACCAGTTCCGTCTTCTCCGGAGAGAATTCAATACCCTTTCCAACTGCCCAATGGGCCAAGTTGTTCAGGGTTTCTTGCAAGGGTTCTAGCAGATCGACTTCTTTCTTGGCAGCGATTGAGACCACTGCGTCATCTGCGTACTGTATAAGGGTGCAGTCTCCGGTCAAGCAATCATCGATATCGCTGACGTAGAAGTTATACATGGATGGGCTAAGGCGTGAGCCTTGTGCCAAACCCATGTAACTTATCCGGGTGATTGCCAGATCACCTTGCACAAAGTGCATGTGTTTTTCTGACAACAGGTTGATGAGGAAGTTGCACATCGTCGGATTGAGACCGCTCCGCTGCAGCTTTACTCCCAACACCTCGATGGAGACTGAATCGAATGCACCCTTGATGTCTAGAAAGACAGAAGCCATTTGCTGTTTTTTACCACGGGCTATGTCGATTCCTGTGGCCAGCAAGGCTAGACAGTCGCTTGTTCCCTTGCCTCTCCGGAAGCCATACTGCGTGTCTGACAGCAAGTGCTCTCGTTCTATCCATGGTTCGAGGCGGTCGAGGATCATCTTCTCCAGCAACTTGCGTAGACACGACAGCAAGCTGATTGGACGATACGAGTTGTGATCGGACGCCGGCTTACCGGGCTTTTGAATGGCAACCACCCGGACCTGTCGCCATTCGTGTGGAATTACGTTCTGCTCCACGAGCGTGTTGAACAGATTCAACAGACGCTGCTTGGCGACGTCCGGAAGATTCTTCAGCAAGCTGAACTTGATCTTGTCCGGACCAGGAGCAGTGTTGTTGCCCGTCAATAGTGCTATGGAGAGCTCTACCATCGAGAAGGGAGGATTAGAATCGCTCCCATCAACAACGTCGAATGATGGTTGTGTCGGCACCGAGTCCGGGCACACCTTCTTGGCGAAATCCAATATCCACTTGTCCGATTTTTCCACACTCTCGTTCGGAACGGAACCTCTACGCATGGCCCTCGCAACGCGCCACAGAGTGCTCATGGACGTATCTGCTGGTAGTCCTTCAACGAACTCCCGCCAGTACATTCGCTTCTTCCGCTTCAGAGTATTACTGTACCTGCGATCAAGAGCTCTGTACTTTTGGAAGTTCGCTCGGATTCCACACTTGCAGAAGTCCACATAAGCTACAGACCTGGCCGCCGAGAGATCGGTACACTCCTTGTCCCACCAGGGAAGTGGAGGGCGCGTTCGGATGTACGGTCCCGGGACGGGTTTCGTCTGAGCTTGTATCGCACTGTCATAGATCAAATTAGCCAAAAACGCATATTCTTCAAGCGGTGCCAACCCTGCTCGCAACTCAACTCCAATGGAGACTGCCTCCGCGTACTGTTTCCAGTCGATATTTCGCGTCAGATCGTAAGGCATCTCCACCGTTGTCGATTGCTGTGGGCCATGGCTAACCAGAATAGCGATCGGCAAATGATCACTGCCACGAGGATCTTGAAGCACGTTCCAGTCACAAAGAACTGCCAGACTGTTGGAACAGAGCGACAAGTCGATGGCACTCGCCTTCGTACCGGACGAAGTTGGCGTCGGTGGTGTTGCAATGCGCGTAACTTGCTTGTCCCTGTTTAGGAGGGTCATCTGGAAGTCGTCGCACAGTTCATGAATCAGATATGCTTGAGGGTCTGTCTTGTGACTTCCCCACTCGGTGCTGTGAAGATTAAAGTCACCCAGAACCAGTCGCGGTGCCTGCAACAGCTCAAGCATACCCCACAACTTTTGTCGAGTTAACGACACCTGTGGAGGAACGTAGACGGACACAATGCAAATGTCCAGTCCTCTGATGCTGGCCTGTACTGCGACTGCTTCGATTCCTCCTAGCTTCGGGAGCGTGACCTTTCTAAAAGTGTGGCATTTCCTGACCCCAATCAGTACGCCTCCACCTCTATTTGGCCCTGCCCTGCTCTCTGTGATGATGTTGTACCCCCGGAAAGCTGGCGTCTCATCTCCGATAAGAAACGTTTCGCTCAGCGCAAACACATCACAGTCCCGTTCGAATGCGAATTGTTGAAAATCGTTTAACTTGGGGGTTAAACTTCTACAATTCCATTGTAGAAAGGAGATGCCGTTTTTCGTTTTTGGTGTATTACCCATCAAAGGAAATGAACGACAAGAGGGGCATCGTGCTAGCAAGCTGTTTCCCGATGTGTCTAGCGAGAGGCTCAAACCGCTTTATGATTAAACGCGTCGGTTCACTCACAAAAGAGCACAGCCATTCCACGATTGTGGAAAAAGGAAGGACTCCTTTGAAGGCATCGGTGATCGGATTCGGTTGAGGAACCGTTTTTAGGGGGATCTTTGGCAGCTTGGGAACGGGCTTCAGCGGCTTGAGAGGAATCGGTGCCGGCTTCGGTGTCGGCTTCGGTGCCGGCTTCGGAGCGGGCTTACCCGACGGACCGAAAGGAAAATCCTCCTCGAAGTTCAACGAGTCACTTTCCTTACCCTTGCCGCCAGCGGCTTTCCTGGACTTGGAAGCCTTGTTGCGCTTCGGGTTTGGTCCGGAAGAGTCACTTTCCTCGTCTCTCTGGAAGAGGACCTCCACATCGGAATCTTCGTCCCCCGAATCTTCATCCGCCAAAGGAGCGAAGCGATTGGAGTGGGTCACCTTACTAAGGATTTCCGCAAAGGACTTCTTGGAGCGTTCCCTCAAGGATCGCTTCATCTTGTCCTCGCGCTCCTTGTACTTTGGGCACTGCCGAGTTTTGTGCGGTTCCCCGCCACAAAGCAGGCATTTTTCAGCCTGCTTTTGGCAATCCACGTCCTTGTGGGGGCCGGCGCACTTTGAGCACTTGCTCTTGTTGCTGCAGTAGGTCTTGGTGTGTCCCAACTGCTGGCAGTTTTCGCAGCTCATCACTCGCGGAACGTACAATCGAACTGGAAGCCGAAGCTTGTACAGCTCAATGTAGTCCGGCAGAGCTGACCCTGCAAAAGTCACCCGGAACGAGGCAGAAGGAATGAACTTCTTCTGGCCACCCTCGGAGGTGACGTTGCCCAGTTGCCGGCACTCGAGTACCTCCACAGCTGGAAGTTTAGGGTTCTTGAAGCGTCCCACCGCCCTTGAGAGGTCGACAAGCGACAGACTGTCATCGGTCACCACGCCATCGATTTCGACTTTGTGGGCCGGAATCCAAACACGGTACTCAATGCTGAACCGCAGATCAGTTACGATCTGATTCGCTTGCACCGCGGAGTTCACGATCACGCGGAGCTTGCTCTTGTTCAGCTTGGTACATTCGACCACCCCAGGATAGTGCTTCTGCAAATCCTTGGTGATCTGTACAAAGTTTAACGGCTTCTGTTTGGGCCGGAAGAAGACCACCCATTCCGTTTGCGATCCCTCTTGATACTGACGAGGACGAGAAATCGGTTTTTGAGAATGAGGATTCAGGGGCGGAGGGGGATTTGGATCCGGATTCGGCACCGGTGTTTTAGGAGGAATTGGATCTGGATTGGGAGGAATCGGTTCTGGAGTCAAGGGAGGAATCGGGTCTGGAGTCAAGGGAGGAATCGGGTTTGGAGTCAAGGGAGGAATCGGTGGTTGAGGGGGAACCGGATTCGGATCTGATTTAGAACGCTTTCGCTTCGTCCTCTTAGACCCGTCCGAGGATCCCCCTTTACCGCCAGCATCCTTATCCTTCAGGAAGAGGTCCCTGTTGGTGGTGTTTGAAGGAACTCCCAAAACGGAGTCCGCCATTTCCACGTCCTCGTCACCCTCAAGGGTTGAATCGGAGTCGAATTCCTCATGGTCCGACTCGGTCGGATCCATGTTTGCGAAGAAACGCGATAAACTAAACGAAAATGAAAGTGATGAAACTAATCGCAAAAGTAAAAAAGGAGAAAGAAAAAAAAAAAACTAACCAAAAAAAAAAAACTATGAGAAAAAAAAAACTATGAGAAAAAAAAAAAAAAAAAAAAAAACAAAAAACTAAACGCTAACAAAAAACTCGCCTTTCGCACTCACCGCCGAACTGGCCGCACTGGCTGCCGCCCGCAGCGGGATGCGCGGGAAGCTCGTTTGCGCGCGCTTGTTGTTGTTGTTGTTGTGCTGCCTGCTGCCAGCCACGTAAACAACGGGGGTTGTCTCCGACCTGGCCTGGCCGAAAACTGGTCCGCCGACCGCAGTCGACTCTCCGGGGCCGATTCCACCGGTCAACGACCGTCTCTCGCCTCAGCTGCCTCCGCAGCCGCTGCTGCTGACTCCTCCTGCTGCTGCTGCTCGGATACGGGAACTCGTTCCTTCTCCGCCGCTGCACCGCCGCCGTGTCCACGACGACCAGATTGTGGCCTCTCTGACCACCGGAACGGGCTTGTCCGCTCGCACACGCCTCGGAATCGCCGTGAAAAACGCGCCAAACACACCGCGAAAAAAACACGACCACGCGCTGAGACTTCTGCCGGAGCAATCGGAATTCTGAGGTTATGAAGTGGCACATTTATTGATTAATATAATTGAAATTTACTATTTATGGAATTGCTGTGATTTTGGGAATTCCCTAGTTATTGAAGGTGATGTTATCAGTAGTAATAGTGCAATTGTATTGCAAAACAAACTTTTTGAGCACCTCTAACTAACACCACCAGACTGCTCTACACAATAGAGAGCTCAACTATAGCAACGACCTGCGCGGTTACTCAGTCGTCGGCAAGGTGTCAATCGGTTCGGTACATTTGAACTAGCAGCGGCAAAACTAGCAGTGGGAAGTTTTTTTTTTCCCGAAACCCAGTAGAGTCGACAAGGAATAATGACTTACGGCTGTGGCAAGTAAGTATACAGTTTGGTTGAAACTATCCAGACCCGGCCCGTTGATTGTCAGTCGGCCTATCGGAAACAAATTGGCGTTGGTGCTAGTGAACAAATCGTTTTCGTGTTGATCTAGATTTTTGGTTAGTTAACAGGATGGACTAAAAATAGCGAGTGTGCCGTAAGCGGAGACAAAAATTACCAACTGGGTGTGATTCGGCAAAGCTGTGTTGTTATGGTTGTACCCGGAGAAAGATAACACGCTGCATGACACAAATTATGATCACTTGTAGCCCCAGAGGGTTGATGTTAGCCTAGGTCCGTAACTGCACTCAGTAAGTGCCACGCGGAAGAGAGAACGGAAGTGCATCGTCGCAGAAATCGCCAATTTCACGGGTCATTGATGCAGCGTAGGAAGAGACGCGCTGCTGGTTGGCAAATTTATCGATTGCTTGCTTTGCAAAGTACAGACTTTTTCGCAGACGACGACGGGGTTGGGTTAGTGGGGATGGAGTCGTTAAGATTGGTATCGCGCGCGCCCTGTTAGGGAAGGTGGAGGGGGTCGTGAATACAGAAGTAACTTCCGAAGAAGTGGAGTTCGACAGCGTGTATGACTCTGGGGTTTGATTGATGGAGATGTGGGTGGACAAGGTGTGGAACCGTAGAACTGTGATTTTTTTACGAACAAAGTGTTGGATATCAGTAAAATTTAATAGTTTTCATATTAGAAAGTGATTCAATATTTAAAGAAGTCATCAAAGGATACAATTTAAAACAGACTTTTTTCTTATAAATAATGTTTCTTGATAACCTCAACTCATAAGCTTGCGAAAAAGGTAGAAATTTGTATGAGATTTTTAACCTTTCTAATGAAGTTTGGAATTATCGTAATAATTTGATGTTGCATTTAATAAAAATAACGAAAAAAAATCAAATTCAGAATGATGTCAATGTGATACAAGACATATTGACCGTTGCAAATATTTTTCAAAGTTCAAAATTCAAAATTGGTCCGAAAAATCAGGGGGCAACAAAATATTTGTTCAAAACAATATCAAAATTTCAATGGAAATAGAAGTTAAATCAACTGAAAACAATCTAAAATGCATTTTTCTGCATTGATAATCATATTTTACATGTTTGGACTCGTTTAAAAATATGTTGAAATTTTATGAAATTACAACGACCTTATTGTAATCTTAAAAAGAAGATTCGTTTTTTTAATTGTTAGAAAATTTCTGCAAAAACTTGGCACCAACTTTCCTAATCAAATTAGTCAATTAGTCTTGAAAACAATGCAAGATTTGTTTTAATTTGACTAATATTCTATGAATTCTTTATGGAAAAAAATATGTGGAATTTAAAACAAATTGAAATTGGTTAAAACATATATTAGCCGTAAAAATTAGCCGTGAAATGCGAAAAAATCAGATGACAAATTCTCCTCAGTAGGGTTAGTGATTTCTCACGATATCGTGGAAACCGTGAAATTTGACAAATGCCGTGAAATGCAGTGAAATTATAAATATAAATATTAATAGAAATTTCTCCTCGTTAATTTTACGTCATACAGTCCAGACTCGATTATCCAAAGCCTCAATTATCCGAAGTTTCGATTATCCGAAGTATGTTTTTTTCATTTTCTTGTTTTTGCCTTCCTCACTTTACTGAGGAAAGGCTATAAAATCACTCGAAAAATGAACTTCTCAATTAGACCTCCTAGACCCACCTTCATGTATACCTATCGATTCAGAATCATGTTCTGAGCAAATGTCTGTGTGGATGTGTGTAGGTGGGTGGACAAAAAAATTGTCACTCGATTATCTCCGGACTGGATGAACGGATTTTGACCGTATTAGTCTCATTCAATCCGTCTTGGGGTCCCATAGGTCTCTATTTAAAATCAGCAAGTTTAGTTAAGTACTTCAAAAGTTATGCTTAAAAGACGATTTTGGCTATGTCCGGAAGATTGTAAAAAGGGTGGTTTTTGCAAGAAACCCTATCATGTTATACATTTTCAGAAAGGTATTAAAAATACCTTTCCAATAAGCCCAAAACATTGAAGATCCGACAACCCTATCAAAAGTTATTAGCACTTAAGTGTTATTTATACACTTTTTGGAGGCCGGATCTAAGATATTTCAGTAAAAAATATGTCCGGGTCCATCATGCGACCCATCGTTAGTTAGATAATTGAAAAACCTTTCAAATGATGCTAAAACATCAAGGATCTGACAATCCTATCAAAAGTTATTAGCACTTAAGTGTTATTTATACACTTTTTGGAGGCCGGATCTCAGATATTTCAGTAAAAATTATGTCCTGGTCCATCATGCGACCCATCGTTAGTTAGATAATTGAAATACCTTTCAAATGAGCCTTAAACATCAAGGATCTGACAACCCTATCAAAAGTTATTGGCACTTAAGTGTTATTTATATACTTTCTGGAGGCCGGATCTCAGATATTTCAGTAAAAATTATGTCCGGGTCCATCATGCGGCCCATCGTTAGTTAGATAATCGAAAGACATTTCAAATGAGCCTTAAACATCAAGGATCTGACAACCCTATCAAAAGTTATTGGCACTTAAGTGTTATTTATATACTTTCTGGAGGCCGGATCTCAGATATTTCAGTAAAAATTATGTCCGGGTCCATCATGCGACCCATCGTTAGTTAGATAATTAAAATACCTTTCAAATGAGCCTTAAACATCAAGGATCTGACAACCCTATCAAAAGTTATTGGCACTTAAGTGTTATTTATATACTTTCTGGAGGCCGGATCTCAGATATTGTGATAAAAATATTGTCTGAATCTTCCATGTGAACTATCGTTGGATAGGTTTTTTTATCAGACCACAAAAATTGAAGGTCTGCGAACCCTATCAAAAGAAATCAGTAATAAAATTGATTTGTTAAACATGTTAAGGGAATGTTGCTATTTTTACTGAATGTATTGACTTTATGAATGTGAGGAAGGCACCAACCACCTAAAGGTGGATTAAGTGTCGTTTTTACATTAAATTCGAGCTCTGCGACCCTTATTTTATTCGAAATTTTATGCTGACGAGGTCCTGTTTAAGTGCGTCAAACTCTTGTGGATTTTTATTTGAAAAAAAAAAACATATTTTAATGATTAGTTAATACATTAAATTAAACCTAGATGACAAAATTAAATAACTATGATGCAAAACTTAAAACCAACGTTTTGGATGTTATATTTTTTGTCGAAATTTAAGCATAAGAATCTGTCTCTTAGATTACATTTAGTTTGCAACAGAGATTACTAAAATTTTCACTGATAAAATTTCATCACAGTTTTTTTACTTAGTTTAAACTGAGAAAATATATAATTATTTAATATTATGTGTTGAAAATAATATGTCCGCACTGTTCCAAAACTTTCAGTACTATCATTTTACATAAAACATATTTTAAATAACTATTTTTTGGGTTCTTTCAAAAGAGTTTTTAAGGTGCTGTGAAATTTTGATGTTTTGTGCAAATTGCGATTTTTTCTGTTAAAAAAAACACAAGCCCAACTCACGTAGAACAAAAAAAACGGACTCTTTATGTAGAGGGTGTCACGGCGTGTTTTCTAGAACAACCTTATCAAGAAAAAATAGTCATCGCTACTTTCAAATGTGTCTTATAGGAAATTTTCTCAGCTTTCCAATGCTTCTAAGAGCGAAATGTTTCATCGGGAAATTTCTGAGATATCTCTATTTTAAGTTTTTTGGTTTTAAATTTCTTTATTATTTATTGGAAATTTTATACTAACTGTACAGAAAACTTATGAAATGATGTGTTTCATGTGTTATTTACTCATCAAAATGTGCAAAATAAGACAAGAAACAACTTTGTAGAAGGTTGCAAATCGCTAAACATTTTGAAAATGAAGTTTTAACCATTTTTTTAATGTATGGAATTTATTCAGAAATTTAAATCATAAAACAATGTTAAAATATATTTTTATTAGATTATTACATATATATTTTGTGTACAAATATCACGAGTCTGCTCTGATTTAGTTTGTTCAACCAAAACTTTGGCAGGTTTGTGATTGTTAATAGTATTATTGAATTTTATTGAATAAATTTGATATTTTCTTAAGCAAATATTAACCAGGAACATAAATACAAATATGATTTAAAATCGAAATGTACCGTAAACTGGGGTGACTTTGATATCCCGGCGTGACATTGATAGAAATTTGATCTGGCCACTAATTTTGATACTTCTAATGGAACTGTAACATTTTTGCATATATGTTCGATAATAAGTTATCCTTTAATGCTTACATACTCAAAATTTTCAAAAATGTTGAGATATTAATTTGACGGGCGTTTGAAAAGCCTATTAAAGTCACTCCGGGCTATCAAAGTCACCCCAGTTTACGGTACTACATATTACTGTTACAAGCTTCAAAAGTCATATTTTCATGAGAATAAAATAAATATAAAATTTTAAAAAATGTTCACTGTTGAAAATGCACTTAAAAGTAGCAATAAAACTCGACTCTTCCAATTCAGAATGCTGAAAACACCGTCACAAACTTTTTTTTTGAACAATATTATTTATTAGGTATATTGTCTATTTGAACAAGAATCAAGAAATAAAACATTTTTTAAAAAAGAGTCTTATAAAATTCTAAAATATTGCTTTTTCCTTGATCATTTAGTACAAAAAAAAACTTAAACAATCATTTCATACTAATGGAAAGTATTTTTCTTAAAGCTTGCAACAGTAGTTTGCAGTTCAATTTCGAGTATTAAACATGTTTTGTATTCAGGCAACTCGTTAATGTTTGATTAAGAAAATATGTTGTTTATTTATAAAAATCTTGTAATACCCTATCAATCTCAAACCTGTAAAAATTTCGGTTGTATCAGCTAATTCCAAGCTGAATCATAGTAGACCGGTGTTATTCGTACACAACAATTATGTAATAATTTTTTTATTCTTGTAAAAATAATATTTTAATGCGGTTTTATAATTTTAATTTCTGAATAAATCCCACATATTCAAAAATTCGGTTAAAACTAAATTTTCAAAATGTTTAGCGATTTGCAACCTTCTACAAAGTTGTTTCTTGTCTTATTTTGCACATTTTGATGAGTAAATGACACATGAAACACATCATTTCATAAGTTTTCTGAACAGTTAGTATAAAATTTACAATAAATAATAAAGAAATTTAAAACCAAAAAACTTAAAATAGAGATATCTCTGAAATTTCCCGATGAAACATTTCGCTCTTAGAAGCATTGGAAAGCTGAGAAAATTTCCTATAAGACACATTTGAAAGTAGCGATGACTATTTTTTTTCCTTAAGGTTGCCCAGAAAACACGCCGTGGGTGTCCTCAACAAAAACTTCTGCACAATGCCGTTCAATATTTTTGAAATAATCAAATAGAAGAATTTTCAGGGAGCATTAAACTTTTTGTTTTCACATAACTTGTTCCGAAGCGCAAACTTGCTTAACCTTTTGTTGCTCGATGTTGTCAATGCCATTTTGCCATCAAAAAAGACGTATTTTTAATGATCAAATCACTGCTCATAACAGTTAACACCCACAACTGATTTGATTCACCACAAAAAAAAACATGTTTGTCGGTACTTGATTCAAATCTATGTTAACTGAACCAGTTGCTTTAATAAGCCTAAAACCTAAAACCTAGTGACCAAATGCGATGCAATCTCAAGGCCCTTTCCAGAGCTGGCCCAAGTGCCACGTGATTGTGTCCACACACAATCGCGCAGAAATGTCTCGCGTCTCATTAACGTCAAAAATGCAACCCGTCCGGCTGAGGTTAAACCCACGCACGCAACTCTTTAGCAGCCCCCTCTACCGCGCGGCGGCTCAACTCACCGAGCATCATCATCATATGTATCATTATTTAATCAACCTATTAACACTTTATATTCGCGAGCACATCGCGAACATGGTTGGCTGCTGCAATACTGATGCTGATAAATAGCAAAACAAGTGCAAACCCGCGAAGAATTTGTGTGTTACTAAGTGCAGTTGCTCATCCCTTTTGATGCTGGGATAGCTGGCTATGTTTTACTGTTTACACTCAAGAGTTGAATAAAATGGAAACGAATTAGGGGAAATATACCCTTTCTAATCAAACACCTATCTTCGTCATATCGAGGGTTTGTTGCTAGATTAAAGCTCCAAAAATACAATTTAGGCTATAAACTTACCAGCAACAGCACAGCCTCGAGTAAGCACGCAAATGTATGCCATTTACGGATCACTTGCACTTTTGATAACAATTTCTATTTTGCGAGACCATTTTCATCATTTTGTTGGCACACACATCTACAAGTAAGATAAGAACTTAACTGCTTAACGAAAGTCGCCGTCAATATCTTTTCACTTGCGCTAACGTTTTCAAAGCGCTTAAAATATGAAATTGCTTCCAACTACCGGCAACATGTTCTTTTGCACATTAGTTAGTCACTCAATTGAATAATAATCCCGAAAAATGTAAATAATTAGCAAGCGCCATAAAAAAACAAGCGCGCAAAGTCTTTTGACGTTTCAATTTTGACGACCCATTCCAATCAAAGGCTGCAGAAAACCGAGTGGTGGCCTCCAACACCACCAGCAGCACCTGTTGGAGTGAGCCAGTGATGCCAGGAAACGTTCTCTATAAATGCCACTTTTCGTTAGTGTACGCTTAAAATTTCAGCACAACTGGCAGCACTAAGCAGACGCAAAAGAGCGCTAGAAGAAAAAAGAATTAAGCTGAAAATAGAAAAATAGGCGTGGCCCACTGCATTCTCGTCTGATAAGAATACAGTTGGGAAGTATTTTTTTAAATGCTTGTAAAAGGAATATAATAACTTTAAGTAAAAGTGAAAATAAACAGAAATGTTCACAAAAAGGTACTGTACTCGTTGGTGTACTTGGTTTTAGTAAATTTCAAGGAACACTCCAGATTATCCAGCATCATTCAAACACGACCGCTTATTAGGCTTAAAATTGGTATATTTCCCCTAATACATCATAAAATCATCTGATAAAGCCTTATGAGAAACTCTTTTATCTAGCAACTCTGTCTAAAAATTTGAGAACATAAATGTTAGGTTAGATTTCCATATTAAGATTTTGCCATTTTACTCATTTCGGCGTTTTCTTATGAACAGATGTTTGGCTAGACACGATTTTTTCAGCTCTCATCATATTTATCAAGCTTGGTAAATCTCGAAAACATCTTCTTCTTGTATTTAAAAAAGATTAGCCAAATCCAAACATTCCAAATAGTTTTTTTTTTTCAAGTCTAGTGTAACTAGAAAAATGATCCAATCTCTGTACAGTTGAGTTGCTCTGGAACGTTGTGCAGAAATGTCGCGGTGACTGCTCTAATTTGTATCTAATTTGAGTGGCCAACGATCGCCACGTGACACCGCGATGCAAGCTGACTGTGGGACGGTTGCTGAACTAACCACGGAGCGTATAGGGCATGAGTCAAACGCAAGAAAAATTGTTTATATTTACACGCCCAAATTGAGCTTTGTTTACATATGCTGGGTGGGACGTTAGGATAGGGGAGTGCAGACGGCACCGCGACGCTTTTTTGGGGGGGTTATAATCCCAGAGGGGGTTTACTGTTTGGTATGCAGTCAGGTGGGCACATTTTATGTCTCCAATAATGAGGGAGAGTCTAAAACGGGAAGAATGACCAAAATCGAATTAGGTTGTTACTTTGTTTGGGCGTGACGTGAAATCGGTAAACAGTGATGGATGCCTCTTATTAACACTAGAACGACCAAGCCTCCCAAAAAAATTGTAGCGGTAACTTCAACTCGCTGGTTCTCAGGCATATTGTGCGTATTCCCGAAAAAGACAGGCGGCATACCAGCCTCGAAACGACGCGCTGCACTTTTGGCAAATGCGCGCTGTCAAATCCCATACGGTGCGAAAATTACAGCATCGCATCGTAAAAAATCAAATTGTTCGCTCTACAGCATTTCCTTGACGTTCTTGATTGCGAGATTCCTACTCGAAACTAGGTGTCCGAAGGCTTGTTTGTTGAGGCAATTGCAAACCTCTTTTTACACCTAAGCTTCCATCCACCCCGAGATTCGAACCGACGACCTTTGGAGGATTGTGAGTCCAACTGCCTACCAACGACTCCACCTAGACAGGAATAAGAGAGACGACCTTTATTGACTGGGGCCAACATTGACTTCCCCATTCGATGGAAGACGTGATCAGACATATTTAGTCTCGAAAAATGCCACCGGGACCGTCTGGGATCGAACCCAGTCCAACTGGGGTGAGAGGCAATCACGCTTACCACTACACCACCGGTCTACGATCATGCACACATCCTTACAAATCACTAGAAATAAGATTCGTCAAGATTGGTTGAGTTATGCCCGAGAACCAGCGAGTTGAAGTTACCGTTCCATTTTTTTTGGGTTTGGACCATCCACAAACCACGTGGACACTTTTTTGGAAATCAGGTCAGAACGCATTTGACGCACGTACAAGTAGACTACCGTAAACATTCGTGATTATAACTCGGGACTCCAGCAACCAACTTAACCAAATTTCGGGACAATGCACAGAATGGTCAACCAAACAAAACGTGTTTGTTATTGTTTACATTGCGTGCTCTATTTTTGCATAATACAAAAAACTTCAACTATCAATCAATTTAACTGATTTCTAGGTGGGTGATTCTCCGCCAACTCACACAGCAGTTGCCCCGAACCAACATCTTCGATTTGTGTGAAACTTTGTCCTAAGGGATAACTTTTGTCCCTGATCACGAATCCGAGGTCCATTTATTGATATCTCGTGACGGAGGGGCGGTACAACCCCTTCCATTTTCGAACATGCGAAAAAAAATGTTTTTAATAATTTGCAGCCTGAAATGGTGATGAGATGGAATTTTGGTGTCAAAGGGACGTTTATGTAAAATATTACGCTCAATTTGATGGTTTTTATTTTAGTTTTTATTTCTTTGTGTTTTTTTTTTGATGAAAAAAAAAGTTTTTTCGGAATTTTGAGAACGCTATCAAATCAGGCGTCCAATTTTACATTAAAGTCCCTTTGACACCAAATTTCTATCTCATCACCATGTCAGGCTGCAAATTATTGAAAAACATGTCTTTTTCGCATGTTCAAAAATGGAAGGAGTTATACCGCTCCTCCATCACGAGATATAAAAAAAAACGAAGAGGGGTCGAGGCATCTATTCCCGATTTCGTGTGAGTTGTTGAGAATGACCCAGGTTCTAAATAAGTGCCCTGAACTCGTGCCAGGATAGCAAAGACTTGTGATCCTTTAAAGAAGCGTCAGGTTGAGAGGGTTTATACAATGCACGAACGGCAATTCCGTTGATCTCGTAAAGAATTTTACTGAAAAAAAACTTTTAGAATATGTCTGGACATTTAAATGCACTCAAATTTTAAAACCTCATTTAGTTTTTGATTGGTAAATTCTAAAAATAGATGGATACAATAATGATTGTCATGAACGTAGGTATATAAAAAATACACCTGAATATTGCTCATAGGTCACATTAACTACGTAAAAGAAATCAAAGTGCTCCATCAATCAGCAGGCCCACTCAATCATTTAGTCCTAATGATGCATGCATGAGGAGTCAAATATGTACTCAGCAGAGCTATGTTAATATTTTCCAAAATATATAGGACAATATTCTCTTTCTGATTAAATAATATTAATCTATTTTGCTTCTATTTGTTTGAATACCTTGTATATTTTATTAACCCTAACTGACTGACAATCACCGGGTTCGATCACAAATTAACTCATCCAAAATATCTGCTAACAAATTTCGACCCTCTCTCAGGACTACGGCTCTGCTAGCGGGGCTAGTTCTCACCACCTTTCTGCACCTTGCGACCGCCGAAACGTACGAGTGCACCATCGGCAAGCTCGAGTACGGCGAGGGCGAGTTCTGCATATTCCGGAATGTAAGCTACAGCGCCAAGTCAACGGCGAGCATCGGCTTCAAGACGCCCGGGAACTCGGTCCAGACGCGGATCGCGTTCGAGGAATCCGAGCTGGACCACCTGCCGAAGGAGTTTCTGAGCAAGTTTGGCAAGGACATGCGGGTGCTGCACGTGGTGCGCTGCAAGCTGCAGTCGGTGGTTATTACGAACGCGATGGAGGAGCTGTTTGCTACGGATAATTACATTGAGAAGGTTATCGTGCATCAACAGTCGGGAAGTTCTCCGATCAAGTCGATCCATCTGCAGTCGAACAGGCTGGAGGATGTTTCGAACATTACGAGAAATTGTAAGAATGTTACAATTTTGGATTTGAGTCGAAATGAGCTGCTGTCTAAGGATAGTGTGATCAATTTGGGAATGTTTAATGGATTGAATCAGTTGGAGTACTTGCTGCTGGCTGACGTTGGTGCCCTCTACCTCGATTACGATAATCTGCCAAACCTGCCTTCCCTGACTCTGTTGGATCTCTCGATGAACAATTTGCTTCCATCGGATCTTCAAGTGGACAAACTGTCTGTGCTGGAGAATCTAAGAGTGCTTCGTTTCAACGATATTGGCTTTGCCCAGCTGGATTATGCTCACCTGACTCAAATGAAGTCCCTCAAGCAGGTATATCTGGAGGGAAATTCCTTCGACTGTGTATATTTGGTGGACATGATCAACTTTCTGAACGAGAAGGGCATTGAAACTCCGGTGGCTCGACCGGCAACGGTCTGCTCGACGGGATTTAAGGTAGAGAAGCAAATGTGCTGCAAGTCTTCGGACTTGGGAGTACCCATTAAAACTACCAAACCCATTACAACTCATGGTTCGACGCACAAACCAGCCTCAGAACTGAACGAAGTTTATACCAGTAAGACTACGGAAACTATGCCGACCATGAAAACAACCGGATCCGCTGAAATGAAACCAAAGACGAGCTCAGGAAATGGAGTCTCGAAAGTCACCATCAACTTCAGCTGCATACTAGTCGGCTTAGCCTTGGCTAAGCTATCGAGCTTCTAAAGACAGTAAAGTTACTCATCGGGAAGAGTTGCAAACTCTTCCCCTCCCTCAAAGATAATAACACTTACAGATATTCCACGAGCTTTCAACGATCCATTGTGTGCACTTCATCCGGTAATCATAAAGGGTGAAAAAAAAAACAAAAAAAAACCTCACCAAAGCAGCACACCACAAACTTCATACGCTCGAGCTTTCAAAGCTCAAACACACACTTTTGCGGTCAGTGTTTAACACCACCCCCTTCCCTTTTTTCGCTTCGCGCTTGTGCGGGATAATCTCAAAGATAGATAGAAGTGCTCTTAAAACTGCTATGAATGGACTAGCAAGATTGTTTTTTGGATGGATTTTTGTAACCCCCCACACGCACACAGAAACACACGATTTGTACGTTTTTTAATTCCTCTCAGTGTGGATTTTTGAGTATTATAAGTGTAACGCAATTGTAACGGAGAGCACTGCTTCACTGTAGTGTGTAGGAGGTGATACTCTTAAAATTGACGTGAAAACAACGAATCCAGTTCAGCTACCGAAATCTTTGTGGGTGCTGTTGTTACATCCAAACGAGGGAAAACAAATCCTCTGACAGAATTTACAGTATCTCTGACATCGAATGAAGATATCGTTGACAATGAGTGAAAAATTGAACGGTTTTTTTTGTTCTCAGTATTATGAGTGTAAGGTTTTTATTATATCCCAATATCTCACGTTGCTCTTCTATTATATAATATTAATAATTATTTTAAAGGTCTTTGGCTTAAGGGGTTACATACATGTAGAAAATCACAAAATTTTATATTACAAAATATTTGTTAAATCCACTCAAAATATGATTTTTAATCACTCCTGAAAGTTTCATGAAGATATTTCATGATTAAACTGAGTAAGAGACGATTTAAGCTCAAAATTTTGCCATGCGCAAAGCGGGCTGTCAATCTTTGTTGGCGTTTGTCCCTAAACCCCGAGTTGATTTACGGGTGCCACAATATCTCGAGATGGGATGGACCAAATTGGCTGAAATTTGAGGTGAAGGCTCTCAAGCAACGTTGCCAGGTTTTTTGGGGGGAGATCTGTATTTTCTTGAAAATGAATCTGTATTTTATCTGTGTTAGGGGAGATGGGGGTAAGACGGCCACCCTAAGGGAGAAGTCTAATCTAATTTACACAACAGATTATTTTGATCTCAAATTACGCACATATTGTCCTACTACTAATCCATTTTAGAAATGACATACATTAGTTGGTCTAAAAACCAATTTTCAATACTTTTCAGCAATTTTAAAAAAATAATTGAAATCGTATATATATGAAATACGCGGGGTAAGACGGCCACCCATGTGGGGTAAGACGGCCAGTGCTATAAATTAACTTAATAGCTTTGCTAAATCCACCCAAACACCTACATGGTTGGTTCAACAGACTTCTCTGAACATCATAACTATTTTGGTTGGAAAAAATCAGGTTTCAAATGTGAAGAAAAATGCTGTTTAAAAAATTTCATATTTTTGATCAGTGAATTTCATATTATTGCGACCACATTTTATGAAAAACTATGAATTTTTACTACAAAACAAACACAATTTGGTACAATAAAAATAGTTTGTGTATTTCGATTAGAATAAGTAAATCAAAATTATGTAAACTATATTAAATTAGCGATTTTTGTGAAAAGTTTGCTAGGATTTCATACTATTCAATGAGTTTTGCTATATCACAGTAAAGAATGTTGTCGAAACGGTAGTTAACAGCATTTTGATTAAAAATGGATAGTTTTATTGAAAATGCTTTTCCTTTATCTACAAATATGTCTTAATAGTCAAAAACCGTCAAAAATATAACCTATATCAAATAAAATCTACAAATTACGGGTGGCCGTCTTACCCCCGGAGGAGGTGGCCGTCTTGCCCCCAAATAAATTATTTTTTTAAACATTTTTTGTAAACAGTTCATCGCATTTTTTGAACTTTTTCGAGGGACATAATCTAGGGAAAACTTCAATTTAACATGAAAAAATATTGGAAGACAGGAAAACATATTGTTATTTAACAAAAATGCCTAAGTTGTAATTCATGAAAATTACATCCAGTTTCAAGTTCAAAAATTATTTCTTCATTTTGAGCTATTTTTATACTATTTCAAACAATATTTTTGACAAAGGTGACTCCATATGCATTATTTAGCATGAGGAACAGTATTGCTAAACATTTTAGTAATATTCATTAGTATACTTATTAAAACAGTAGGGTGGCCGTCTTACCCCGCCTGGCCGTCTTACCCCCAGCTCCCCTATGTCTAATTCGAAGCCATAGAAGACATTTTAAAATTTTTAATAACAGATTTAATCTTTTTAATCATATTAAAGCATAATTTAATTACTAAATTGCTGAAACTTAAAAAAACCATGTAAAAAAACTGTATAAACAGATTTTAGGGATTTTTGGGATCGAAAAATCTGTAAAATACAGATTTATCTGTATATCTAGCATGGCTGCTCTAAAGATGTATCCCGTGTGCATGACGAAGCCCAATTTTTAAAATTTGCTTTTTAAAAAATACAAAAATCAAAAATTAACGATTTTTTATATGAAAAACACAAAAATATTTTTATCTTTTTTATAATAAAATTTTTGAAAATCAGGCTTCGTCATGCACACGGAATCGGTTTAATGAGTTTTCACCAAAATTTTGATCCGATTTGGTCAAGACAGTGTTGAGATATCGTGGCAGTTGAAAATGTATATTTTGATGCCCTGAAAACAGAATTTAAAAATAACTATGTGTGTGCTCATACTAACCACTGACTTTTTTGCCGATATACATGTATGTAACCCCTTAACGATAATTTTCTAAACTCTTATCACAGGTACAACACTCTTGAAATCATAAAAAAAAATGTTTAAATCTCAACAATTTTTTCTAAAGGAGCAATTGAAGCAGATACACGTCTGATCCAGATTAAGAACAATGCTGCCATTTCAGATTCTAATAAAAGATGTTTGAAAACGATGTTATAAATTGTTTAATTCTCTTCAAACTTTTGGGCAACTATTGTCCCATGGAAATTGGAAAAAAAATCAAAAAATGTTTGAGATATTTGAAAAAAGCATACATTTTGTAATTTAAAAAAAAAGCTTTGTACATTGTTAAATCTACAATATGCCATGCGATATAATGACCTGTAAATACTGCCCTGAGATGTCGTGACTAAAGAGATTTGTCAGTGTTATAGACAGGATTGGTTGGAAATTACTTCCGATGGTATTTAAGGAACTTTTCTAAACCTACAGGCAACAGTGTTCTACAATGATGATATTGGGATTTAAGTGAAATTTTTTCAAACAAACAGGATTGGTTCAACTTGAAATTTGTGTTTTTGAAAATAAACCTGGATGATGTTGCTCTTTTCTATCACTTTGTAATAAACACTTGTTTGCGAAACTCAATCGATGTCAGAACTGTTTGGTTTGGGTGTACAAAATAAAACAAGTATCATTTTCCGCAAAGTGCTCATCTAAGAATACATAACACTGGAATATTGAAACTTGATTCCAAGGCTGAAATGCATAAATATTATAATTCCAAGCATTTCAATTGGTGTACTATTAAAAGCATTCAAAATGTGAAAAAAAAACAAGTATTACTAACTGATATTATCTTATGTTCCCATAAAAAAAATTAACATGAAAACCAAAATTAAGCTTAACCTAGCATATTTCCACCAAACTAAATCAAATCAGTAACGCTTTTTCTCTGCTAGTAGTTTCTCAATATCAGTAGATCACATCAAGTTTAGCTCAACTCGACCTTTTTCCCCCGTTAGCCACCTACCCATCAACAACAAAAAAAGAAAAAAAAAGACATTTTCATCACAGAAAGAGCCATACCACCAGAGTCCAATCAGTAGAATTTAGAAGAAACCACGTGGCGACTCGTCATTAACTTTATCTAAGCCATATTTCCAACCACTCTCTTGATATGAGGAAAGATACCGTTCAGTACCCAATTCTAGTCGGGTTTTGCCATAGAGAAGAAGCAGTGTGTGTCGAGTAGTGTGCGACCACCACGTGTTAGAGGAACAAAGTTTTTCGAGGTGTGTCGAAATTTGATATAGAGCAACCAAAGTAACGAAACAAAAAAAAAGTATGATAGTTGAGTAGAAGAAATCAAGAAACAAAAAAAATAAAACGCTTTCAACGAGTTAATTTGCCAAACACACCAATGCCGTCGCAGAGAGTGAAACGAAACGAATAGTTAAGATTTGCCGCAAACCGAAACAGTTAACGTTGGATCGATTTTAAACCAGAATAGTCCAGTAGCGAAACAGCATCTTTTTTAAGCAGGCTCACATTTGTATTTCTAACGGTATAGGGTAAGGATCAGCGCCACCTTCATTTTCCAGGCTATTTAGCATACTTAGCACCGACAACTCAACAAAACGCCATATCTGCAGCAGAGGGATGGTGGCGGGAAGCGCATCCCGGTAAATGTCTGCAAAAAGTTTTTTGCCAAATATTTCTCTTTTCTAGCATGTGATACACAATAAAGAAAAAAAAACAGTTTTGCTAACAGAAATCGTGTTTTACTTCATTGCTCGAGTTTCGAGATTAACTATAAGATCTCCTGAAACAGCTCGAATTTTCCCGTCACAGTCTTGATAGAGCAAAAGCTTCCATTTTCGAAGCTTTGCATTCGAATTTGAAAGCTTTCGTTGGACTCTCATTCGTGCTCTTTATGTTTCACTTGAGTAAATGCCGTTTTATCTACAATGAGATTCTTTGATTATTAATACAAGAAAAACAAACCAAATAAACCAAAACATGTTGAAACATTTTAGAACCACTAATTAACTTATTTCAACGTTTTATGAACAAATTTACAATAAGTGATGAATTTAAAAAAAAACTTTTCAAAATATTTTTTTTTCTTTGCTTGCACATGAAGCAGTTCTACTCTGTTTAACAATTTTTAATATCATTTTCGAAAAAGGTCTTGTAATCATGTAATCATTCGAACAATTTTGTTCAAATAAATTTTTGTGCCATTTGATAAAACAACTCGCCAAATTTGATGTTGATGTCGGTAAACGTTTCAGTTTTGTCAAGGTATGATAGATTTGGGCTCTCTGAACACGCTCCAATCAACAGAATTGATTTTTTAGTGGTTTCCTAGACAATAATCAAAATTGTAAATTTGGATAAAAATGCTATGGAATCGTTCAATTATTCTTGCTATCCTCATAGATAAACGTGGGTGCGCATGGTTGCTTTAGATGCTTCCATAGCGTTTCTATCTAAACTTACAATTTTTCTTATTGGCAGGGAATCCCCTTAAAATTCAATTCTGTCGATTGGAGCGTGTTCAGAGAGCCAACATCTATCATACTTTGACAAAACTGAAGCGTTTATGTTTACGAATGGCACAAAAATTCATTTGAACAAAATGGTTCGAATGATTACATGATGCCTCATTCGAAAATGATATTAAAACTGTTTAACAGAGTAGAATTACTGACAATCAAAATTTCCTTAAAGGGTTACATACATTTAAAAAATCTCAAAAATTCATATTTCCGATTTTTTATTAAATCCTTTCAAAATATGATTTCCAATCACTCCTGAAAGTTTCATAAAGGTATTTCATAATTTAAGTGAGTCGAAGTCGATTTAAGTTTAAAGTTTTGCCATGCGCAAAGCGAACCGTCAAACTTTGTGAGCGTTTTTCCCAAAATATCGATTTGATTTGCGAGTGCCACGATATCTCGAGATGGGATGGGCCAAATTGGCTGAAATTTGGAGTGAGGACTCTCAAGACATATCCCGTGTACATGACGAAGGCCGATTTTGAAATTTAGGGTTTTAAAATTTTTTTACGAAAAACAGAAAAATATTTTTATCTTTTTGCCTTCCTCACCTTACTGAGGAAAGGCTATAAAATCACTCGAAAAATGAACTTCTTAATTCGACCTCCTAGACCTACCTTCACGTATACCTATCGACTCAGAATCAAATTCTGAGCAAATGTCTGTGCGTGTGTATGTCTGTAAGTCCGTGCACCGAAAAAAATGCACTCGATTATCTCCGGACTGGCTGAACCGATTTGGACCGTTCTGGTCTCATTCGAACCATCTTAGGGTCTTACAAGACCTATATTAACTATTATGAAGTTTTGTTAAGTATTTCAAAAGTTATGCTAAAAAAACGATTCTGGCTAAAGTTTGAAAGATTGTAAAAAGGGTGGTTTTTGTAAGAAAACCTGCCTTATCATACATTTTTAGAAAGGTATTTGAAAGACCTTTCTAATGAGCCCAAAACATTGAAGATCTGACAACTCTATCAAAAGTTATGAGCACTTAAGTGTCATTTGTACACAATTCATAGGCCGGATCTCAAATATTTTGATGAAAAAGTTGTCCGGATCTATCATGCGACCTATCGTTAGATAGGTAATCAAAACACCTTTCCAACAAGCCTAAAAGATTGAAGATCTGATAACCCTATCAAAAGTTATGAGCATTTAAGTGTCTTTTTTACACATTTTAGAGGCCGGATCTAAAATATTTCGATGAAAATGTTGGCCGGGTCCATTTTGCGACCCGTCGTTAGTTGGATAATTAAAAGACCTTTCTAATGAGCCCAAAACATTGAAGATCTGATAACCCTATCAAAAGTTATGAGCACTTAAGTGTCATTTGTACACAATTCAGAAGCCGGATCTCAAATATTTTGATGAAAAAGTTGTCCGGATCTATCATGCGACCTATCGTTGGATAGGTAATCAAAAGACCTTTCCAACAAGCCCAAAAGATTGAAGATCTGATAACCCTATCAGAAGTTATGAGCATTTAAGTGTCATTTGTACTCATTTTAGAGGCCGGATCTCAAATGTTTCGATGAAAATGTTGGCCGGGTCCATTTTGCGACCCGTCGTTAGTTGGATAATTGAAAGACCTTTCTAATGAGCCCAAAACATTGAAGATCTGATAACCCCATCAAAAGTTATGAGCACTTTAGTGTCAATTATACACCTTTTTGAAGCTGGATCTCAGATATTTTGATAAAGATTAAATCCGGGTCAATCATGCAACCCATACTTGGGTGCGTTATCCTCGTTGGGCCGAAATTGCCATCTAACCGAGCACACCATATGTCAAGTACCTATTTTGAGGGGAAAATCATCCGAGCAACGCGACCGAGTGTCGGCCGCGAAAAAGGAGGGGAAGTAGCGGACCGAAAGGCTATATAAGAACGCGCGCCAGAGCCCATTCTATCATTCACGTCTCAGACGTCGGACCGGCAGCAGCAGCAGCAGGAAAGCTCAGCCCAGAACAGCAGCAGCAGGAGAGACCAGAGCAGCAGCAGCAGGAGAGACCAGAGCAGCAGCAGCAGGAGAGAGGGACCAGAACTGGAAAAGAAGCGCGCATCGCCTTCTCGACGTCACCGTCAGCCAGTTGCCTCTCGATGGCCGGACCGTTTGGATCTTTCGTGGTTGCCGTGGTTCGGAGTTGCCTCACTCCCCGTCCCTCGTCCCACCCGGGACGAGGCATCAACGAGATGAGGCGCGCGCCTGCTGCCTTCCGCTGAAGAGCCTCTCGTGGGTCAAGCCGTGATTGTGAAACAACAACTAGCTCGTCGCATTCGCGGCGAGCGTTTCTGAAAGAATTTCGTCGTGTCCAATTCCAAACTGTTGAAAGAGTTGCCCTCATCCCTCGTTCCACCCGGGACGAGGCAGCGAGCTAATTTGAATTTAAATTTCAGGAACAAATTTTGGTCTGGGGGGGCGACGGAATGCACAGCTTTCTGAGGCTGCTCTCGCCCCCAACCCCTCTCCCCATTCGGCTCGCTAAAATTCCTTCGTCTCTTTCTTTTCTCTCTTTGCCGTTCGAATGGGTGTTCCGTCCAATTAGGGGTCGGCACGGGTCTTGGCACTAAGGGTGTGTAAGTTCTGTTGGGTTGGGGAGTTTGGCTCTAAGAGCAAGAGATCAACCCAGATTTAAAACCAGCAAGTTTGCAAGAGTAACAAATCTGGGAAGATCTCTTGCTCTTAGGCTTGGCTCCCTCAGCGTTCGCCAGTCTGTCGTGTTCGGGGGTTCAGCGTTTGAAATTCGGTTGTGCGTCTTGAAGGGTCGTCCAAAAGCGCAAATTCAAAAGTAAGTTGGTAGAGTAGTCGTCCATAAACGTTTGGGTGGGTTGAAAGTGGTCTAAGGATGTTGTCAACTTGGGATTGTAAGTTGTCTATAAATGATTTCCTCCCGGGTTGCAAGTTGTCTAAGGATTTTGTCGCCTTGGGTTTGTAAGTTGTCTATAAATGGTTTCCTCCAGTGTTGTAAGTCGTCCAAGGCGTTTGTTTTCTTGGGATGCCAGGGCGTAGAACTTTATAACCATTCATAACTTAATCTTCTTTTCAGAAATTCAATAATCTTCAACTTTTCTTTCAGAAATTTGATCCTTTTTAGGACCACCCAAAACAATCACGAAAGAGTTAGCCTTGATCAATTCTGAACACTTAATCCTAATCAGGGGAACATAAATTCTATCATGCCAAGCAGTGCAACACACCTCGAATGGTGGATCTGAGGACGGAACAGCAAAGGCTGAATAATCACCAACTTGTAACGCACAGCGATATTTTGGAGGAGTTTCTGGATTCGACGGACCATAGCTCCAGTCTTATCAGTTTCAACGTTGAAAGTTTAAACGCTCATCATTTGGATGTTTCGACTGATTTCTTGCTCACCAAAGTCGATTTCCTGGCATTGAGTGAAACTTGGTTGAACAATTGTTCTAATGTGGGCATTGAGGGGTACCATTGTATCGCTGAGTTTAAACGTGCCAATGTAAGGGCCGGGGGGGGTTGCAATTTTCCAGAAAAATTCGTCTTCTTCGACGGCCATGCCTCACGATCTTGAGCAGTTAAGTGAGGAACATGATCCAATTTTACTCGAGGCTGATTCGTTTGGGGATATTTGTGCCACAAAAGTTTCAGAAAATGGGATTCAAACACTGTTTGTTGTTGTGTATATTTCGCCAAGTGCAACATACAAACAGAAAATTTCTTTCTTGATCCGGAATTTGTTCTGGTATGCAAAGCAGGACATCCGGATTGTTGTGTCTGGGGATTTTAACATTGATATCCTCAAACCGGAAAATTTGTAATTTGTTGATTTTATTAAAGAATACCTCAAGCTTGATCTGCTTTCCGATCCTTTACAGACAACGACATTTGGGCGCACATGCCTTGACCTTGTTTTTGGTAGAAATGTTCTAACACAGTCACGAAGGTATGTTTCGTATTTTAGTTATCATCGGCCGATTTTGACTTTGGTTGATACACCAGCCTAATCTAAATTTCGCACCACAATCATTCGCAAATACTACACGCTTTCCTAAACAACTTTGTCGGTTTCGCATCCATCAACAACGCTAGCACCTGCAGCATCCACCGCGGCCTATCACCCATCTGGACAGAACATCTCCCGGTTGCAGCCTGACGCCAAGATCGAGCCTGATGCCAAGACCGAGCCTTGCGACCAACGCCACCATCCAACTCTAATCGGTCCTTTTTAGGGCCACCATTTTTCCCACGAAAGAGTTCTGCTTGTTCATCATTCCCACCAAACACTACATACAATTTGAAAGAAAACCACCCCGAAATAACGCCCTTAGCTGAATTCCATCTCCCATTCATGATCATATTCCGTAAATCTATTTAAAGAATATAGCTAATTCTTCAAATTAATATATGGAAAACCCACATGTCCACATATCTAAATTTTACGTAAGTCTACGCCATTCCGGTTATGTCTGTGACATAACTACTTTGACTTTTTTTGAAAAGGTCCTATAAACAAAATTTTAATTTTTTGCTTTTTGGGTGTTTTTAGAACCGCCTTGAGTCAGGGATATTCAAAAACACCCAAAAAGCAAAAATGGAAAATTTTGTTTATAGGACCTTTTCAAAAAAAACTCCAGGTATGTATTGCGTGTACGTACACGAAAATAAAGTTAGGTTAAATTTTGTCAGCCAGCAAAATCAAATGGTGCACTAGTGTGCGTACGCGAAACGTCATAAAGCACTATTGCCATTTTCTACAAATGATGTCTGTGTTTTCTTGACTAAAAGTCTGCAGTTTTTTTTAAATCGGATTTTATTTAATTCTAGACGAAATTACTATACATATGAGAGGAAGGCACCAACCACCTAAAGGTGGATTAAGTAACGTATTTTAATATAAACTTTTTGAAAATCGGTCTTCGTCATGCACAAGGGACCCGTTTAGTGAGTCTTCACCAAAATTTGGTCCGAATTGGTCAACGCAGTGTTGAGAGCGAGTTGTGGCGCTATAACCACAGCAAATAGTGTCCAGGGCATTTATGAAATACAATGTCCCATCCTCGAGGGTCCCGGAGCACCAAAACTGCTTAGCATGGTGGCTTCCAACGATTTATTGCCTATAAAACAGGAACGTGAACGGGGGATCCCCACGTTCCTTCCTCTCCTGTAGATTCAGAACTGTATTGCTGTTTGACCATTCGTGTGCAAACTCAATCCAATTCAAGGAATCATCTTTGCTGTTAACTTTACGCAGTTGGCCTGGCCGTTTTAACGTTTGCGATGTTTCAAAGCAATTTATTGCATTGGGGCACTGCAATTGTTAATAATGACAAGAGGATGCTAGGCGTTAATCAATCTATGGCATTTTCCAGGATGCCCTCGAAAGACTGGCTGCGCTAGGGTTAGATTAGATTAGAATTGGTCAACGCAGTGTTGAGATATCGCGGCACCCGTTTTTTGAAACTGCTATTTAAATATAGCTGTATCTCGGCAATGGTACATCCAAATGTCTTCAGATTTATTTTGTTAATAGATGAAAATGTATATATTTATGCCCTGAAAACAAATTTAAAAAAAATATTAAGTGTGTGCTCATACCAACCCTTGACATTTTTGCCAATTTACATGTATGTAACCTCTCAATTGCTATTAGCTTGAAATAAATTGTGGGTAATTCTTCGCCAACTCACACGTTATCTGAAAAAAGATGCCCCGACCCTTCTTGGATTTTAGTGAAACTATGCTCTAAGAAGTAATTTTGGTCCCTGATTACGAATCCAAGGTCTATTTTTCGTTACATCGTGACGGTGGAGCGGTATGACCCCTTTCATTTTTCTGGATTTTTACTAAGATACGTTTTGCAGGGATTTGTAACTAGAAACCGTAAAGAGATAGAAATTTGGTGTCAAAAGGACTTTTGTGTAAAGTTGGACGTCCGATTTGATGGCGTACTCAAAATTCCGGAAAAAAACGTTTTTTTCATCAAAAAAAGTAAAAAAAAAAAATATGTGTTAAAACCGCTGCCATTTTATTGGAAATTAAATGTACTTTTCGAATCCAAAATAACCCAGAAGGGTCATCTTTCCATTTAGAACACAAATTTTCATTTTGAAATTACGTGTTTTTTCTAACTTTAATGAGTGTAACAATGTTTTACAAAGTTGTAGAGCAGATAAAATCAAAAATTGTGATATATTAACATAAGGGTATTGTATGTGTTATTCACGAGTAATCAGAATTTTACAGAAAAGTTTTTTGAAAATGTGATGATTATGACTATTTTTTACCAGTTTTTCGAAGTTTTAACCCCTTTAACTCAATTGTGTGCTTCTGAGAGTATTTAAAAAAAAACAGCTAATGTTGCATAAGAATGACCATTTATACGATTGAAATGAAAGTTGCGTTTACAGGTCATCGCTGAAATTTCGAAGTTATCTTAGTTTTAGTGAAACAAGTTGTTTTTTTGCCGATTTCGTCAATTTGACATTTTTGCACGTGGCATTTTAGGGTTAGACAAGATTTTTTAAACTTCATACTAGTTTTCTTTGAAAGGCCAACTTATAACCTTTCATTTGCGTAAAAGATCCGAGCGCTTTTGTTTTTTTCTATGCTGTGTTCGTGGAGAATTGCTGTATATTTATTTTCCTTTTTCGGGAAAACCGGGCAAAATTTTGAAATTCCCGGGATTTGAGAATTCCCGGGTTTGTAACAAACCTAGGAAATCCAAGGATGGACGCCTTATTTTAAAGGATTTTTTGGCAAATTTTTAAATCGAAGCCCGTGTTGAGGCGGGGTTGGGTAATTTCTTAGCCGTTGCGTTACGTTGATCCGTAAAAATATGTTTTAAATCGTCTTCAATAGTAACATTATAACATTCCTGGGAGGCATACATACTAAAAATAAACAATGACATAAATTTGTTACAGCAAAATGATTTTTGTTTTAGAAAAACTGTGATTGGCCTTTTAGATAATATCTATGCTTGTTACTCTATTGCTATAATCGTAATGCTTCAAGGCTGGGTCCATACACAACATTTGTACCCTTCACAGAAAATAGTACAAAATATTTTTAGAAGTTTCCCTATTTTGTTCAATGCGCTTCATATTTCCTAAACAATCATGCACCTCCATCAAACTTCAAGAACCACGAGCCTCCATCAAACTTATTTCCAAAACATTCGGAACCTCCCTAATCCCCACCCACTCACACACCCAAAAGCTCTCTCCCGAAAAGAGAGAAAAGAAAACTCAAAGAGCGCAAAAGCTTTCCATCTCTGCTCTCCAACATCGCCCCCACAACATCGCAGCACAGAAGAAAACATCGAATCGTGCCCCTCTGTGCTTCGTGCACACGATGCACATCGCGGCTGCTTCCCTTATCAAAGTATGGGTGCCGACCGACGAACTCTAAACCCGACCCGACCGTGTGTCAACCAGCTGATGAGGCCCAAGGATTCCCGTTCCGTGGCAGCAACCGACCACTTTGATGTGATACTTTTACCCGTGCACACGTGCGTCTCAGCAGCAGCAGCTGAAGCTCCCGGAAGTCAAGAGGTGCTCCTCAAGTGGTGTTCCAGTGGTTTGTGGTGAGTTCGTTTGATCGGTTGCAGTTCTTCGCGGTCTCCTCTTTGTGCACGTGTTCGTGGTTCGGCAGTCGGGTTTTTGACAGCTTCGTTGACGTCCAGTTGAGCTGTACCGTGCGCGTTGTTCAGATCGTCGTCTTCGTGTTCGTGAACAAGTGGTTTGTTCAGTGAGTGAAGTGAACGCGGTCTATCTCCAGATCTCTAGATCAATCGTTGCAACTTGTTAGCGCTGATTCAAGTGGAAATTCGCTTAAGGTTCTCAGAACCAGGAATAGCGAACAACTGCTAGTAGCAGCTTAAGGTAACACATTTTATGGCCTAACCATAACCAAAGAACTTTCAATTTTAACGGTGTGCTAATGAGATTTGCGTGTTCTACCAACAAATGACAACAATTAGGGGTTCCACAAAGGGCAACATTTAGTGGTCAACCCACCAGAACGGTTGTAATTTTAAACAGTTTCGTGCCACTAATGCCACATTTTGTTATTTATAGTCTTTAACAACCTTGCTTCTTCCACTTTCCCACTCGAAACTCTTCTCCAATTTCCATAATTCATCGCGTTTAATAAGCAATGGAATTTCAAAACGGAAGCAACCCGACTTTCCCTCCCGACGTTCAGGCCGCGGTTACGAAGGACTAACTTACTCCAAGAGAACGAAAGAGAAGAGCGTACAAAGCGAGCAATTCGAAGTTATGCAATATTTTCACGACCCAAACCCAGTGAGTGAATTCACTGCTACTGACTGGGGCACGTGGAATGTAGGCTTGGCTGCTATAAATTAGCTTGCGCCCAAACTTTCCGCCGCTTCTGTCCGGAGGTTGGGAGGGAAATTGATTTGGTGTCCTTGGGTGGTGGGTGGTGGAAGCGGGGTGGGGGTGGAAAAAGTGGGGAAGAGCGGGGGGCTTGTCAGTAATATCGATCAATTGATTTTGAGCGCATGGAGGGGATGGTTTGTAATGGGCACGAATGGGAGAGTAAGTTATACATTTATAAAGTGATGACCTTCTGATATGATATTTCCGGTAACGGCGTTTCTTCTTTTTTGGAACATCGTAACTATTTATCAAAAAATAAATTGAGTTACAATCCAGAAAGAATGAATTACATACATGTATAGCAATTTAAATATTCGTGGGAACATAAACAGCAAATTTCCTACCAAATTACAAATACATAAATATTACTTTAGTGGATGTATATTGGGACAGCTTTTCCAGATCTTCAAGCTCTTCTACTCGTTGGAATGGTATTTCGATTACTTATCCAACGTAGGACGGATGATGATTCCTTTCATTTTTTTTTATTTGGATGATACTTTGTCCATGCATTCCATATGCCAAAAGAAGCAATTTTGCATCATTAGGTTTTCCATACAAGTCTCCATACAATTTTGAGGGCTGGTCATACAAAGAATGTATGGAATTCTGTATCTTCAATAGTGATTTCTGATCGATTTGGTGTCTTCGGCAAAATTGTAGGTTATGATTAGGACTTTTCGAAAACAATTTCCGAAATTTCAGGCCGGATGGGTAAATTAATATTTTCTAAAAAAGCCTATAATTTTCGTATCGTCCTCAGGATCATTTTACCATCATCAACTAAAAAAAATACAGTGATTCCACGTCAAACAAAAAGTCTACAAATCAAAAGTGATCCGATTAAGCTCAAATTTGCCATGAGAGTTCCTTGGGGGTGATCTAAAAAAATGAATTTTCCGTCGATTTTAGCAAAAAGCACATTCTACAAATACATATCTCCGGAACGGCTGAACCCATTTTAGTGCGGCACGTTTTTCAGCAATTTCAGCAATGACCTATTAGGCCGTCCCAAAAAAATGAAAAGTTGTCAAATCTTCGGTGCTCACCCCAAGGATGATAGATTAGGATGTCAGGAACAATGTTTTCATACAACAAAAAATTCCCAAAAATGGTTTACAACTCGCGCGCGGAGCTTTAATGAAAAAAGTGCATTTTTCAAGTATTTTTCAGAAAGGCGAGTAACAATCATACTAAAGTCATTCAAATTTGGTCGCCTTGGGTTTCAAGTTATAGTTTAATGTCCCCTGAACAAATTCCTGTACAGACATAGTCCATAAAAGCTTGTGTTTGGGCATGGCAGGGCGTTTTAGGGAGAGAAAATTGTATTTTTTAGCCAAAAAATTCAAAAATCACTTCCCAAAACGAGCGCAAAAATTTTGCAGCCAAAACTAATGCATTCGGCTTATAGGATGTTTCATTCGAATGTACATACATAATAAAAACACGTTCACAGCTTGGAGATATGAACTTTAATAAAATTAATTTTGATTTATGATTATTTGTCGTTTACGTCACATTGTGAGAAAATCTCATGTTTTTTTCATGAAATATTATTAACAAATATCGTTTTCGAGCGAGCAAAATAAAAATTTCCAAAATATATGCCTTCCCGTTTGTAATCATAGTAGCCAATGTTTTATGCTAAAAACGCTTATATACCAAGAATTTTGAAAACTCGTCACTTTTTGTTCACTAAAATGCAAATATCTCGGCTTTGTGTGGACATAAATTGAATGTTAAAAAAAGCAAAATAATCTCCGTAAAATTTTCTATAAGCTGAATGCATTAGTTTTGGCTAAAAAATACAATTTTTTCTCCCGAAAACGCCCTGCCATGCCCAAACACAAGCTTTTATGGACTATGTCTGTACAGGAATTTGTTCAGGGGACATTAAACTATAACTTGAAACTCAAGGAGACCAAATTTGAATGACTTTAGTATGATTGTCACTCGCATTTCTGAAAAATACTTGAAAAATGCACTTTTTTCATTAAAGCTCCGCGCGCGAGTTGTAAACCATTCTTGGGATTTTTTTGTTGTATGAAAACATTGTTCCTGACATCCTAATCTATCATCCTAGGGGTGAGCACCGAAGATTTGACAACTTTTCCTTTTTTTGGGACGGCCTAATGACCTATACATGTTTGGGTACCTAAATATTCGTAATTGAACGAAAAACCCAGTTTTTATGTTCAAAAAATCATAACTCCGAACGTGTTAATGGATATTCGCTATTTGGTTATATGTTATGTACAATATAACAAGGAATCAAGGATTTTTTTCAGATATTTGCTGTTTGGTCCCGAGACTTAAGCAAATGAAATTTTCATTGGAGCTTTTGAAATATTTAGCCAGTTTTTTTTATGAACCTCAACATATTTTTCCTTAAAAGCCCAACTAATAATCTTTCTTTTGAAATGTGGCGAACTAAACTGGGTTCAGCCGACCCGGAGATAAGATTTTTTTAATGTGCTTTTTGCGAAAATCGACGAAAAATTTCATTTTTTAGACCACCCTATTTTGGATAGGAGCACCCTAATCACCAAACATAAAATACGGGTAATATTGTTTTGGCCAAGGAACTCTCATGCCAAATTTGTGCCAAATCGGAGCACTTTTGATTTGGAGACTTATTGATTGACTTTGAATCGCTGATTTTTTTTTGAGCATTCAGGCCTGAAAGGATTCCGGGAATTAAAAAAGACATCTTGTGAGCCAAAGTGCGTGATGGTAAACAAACTTTTTCAGAAGATATGAGTTTTTGAAGAAAAAAAAACGTGTTTTTTGTTGGAAAATATCGAAAACCTGAACTAAAAATTATTAAAAATCATTTTTGAAGCAAAATCAAATTTACAAGTTTCAGAGATATCGTTTGTTGAAAATTAAAGGCTAATTAGGTAACAATTAGGTTCCCAAAAAAAAGTGTTGACGTGTTTTATGGATGGTCCCATATAATTACTCGAAATTATTTAAGGGAAATCTGCCAACACCGAAAAAGTGGTAATAATGGAATGGAAAAAAATACTTACAAAATAATTTCATGTCAAATTTTGAAGTTAAAAGTACACTTTTAACTTCAACATTTGACAATAAATCTGGACTTTATGAATAATACGAAATAGGGTTTGAGCGGTTTTTCAAATGAAAAATCGCAAAAGCATGACTATGATGGTACTATTTTGCGAACAAAAAATCAAAGTATCTCGGAATACCTATAAAATATGTTGTTATCAAGATACTTATTACATTTTCTGGATTTGAAGCAAAATATTATAAATTGACAAGACTCATTGGAGATTTATACGTAGAATATTGTGTTTCACCTTCCTAATTAGAAATATGAACAATTCAAAATATTATATCGGTGAAAATTGATATTTTTGTTTCCTAATTCAGTCCAGACTCCATTCTCCGAAGCCCTTGTCAAAATTTCACTTTGGATAATCAAAACTTTTGTTATTCGAATCAAGATACAACAAATTTCGTTGTCTTATTTTTGATTGTTGAGCTATAGTATGACCCCTAAACTACACAGCAAATAATGGTGAATTTTGGAATGTTGAAAATTTTGTAGGTTGAATATTACCGTCATCTGGGGCGAATTGGGACTACAGTCTGAATAGGGACAGTAGTAGTAAGAGCACTTAAAGGATTTAAATTTGGAAATGGATGTACACATTTTGTTGGTCTGAGTGTGTTCTATCCGAAACCAACCAGAAAAATCAAAATATTGTGCTCTAACATGGTTAAAACTGCTGTCCCAATTCGCCCCATGTGTCCCAATTCACCCCAGTTGACGGTACCTCTTTTTTGAGTAACATTAAATGTGTAAAAATGTGAAAATGTGATGAAATTACACCAGAAACTGAAGAAAATTCATCATTTTCTGATGTAATATTACATCTTTTTATGACACACAATCTGTTACTATTTACTGATGAATATTACCATATTTTTTTTCTGTGTTCGATTATTCAAAGTTCCATACATACCTTCGGTTAATCGAACTTCGGATAATCGAAACTTCGGATAATCGAGGCTTCGGAAAATCGAGTTTGGATTGTACCATGATTACCATGAGAGGAGGCGCATGTTGGCTCAATTATTATTTATTAATCAGTGAATAAGCCTTATTCTAGGTCGTATTTCATCATGGTTTGCATTTTTGTTACTTTTAATTACTCTTGACTTTCAAAAAAAGTATGTCTTAATTTTTTTTTTTTAATTTTAACCACGTACCTTGCGTATCCATAAGTCTGCAAAACACATTATATTCTGAAAACGCAATTTGCACCATGGCGATTGTCCCCGACCCATACACCCAACCGGCGGTCGCATGATTGTGATACATGGCGGCATGAAAGTATATCAGAATCTGCATGAAATCTGTCCTCATGCATTTTTTGCGATATAGGGGTATGACATTTACCGACATTACCGACGGCTGATTGATTGTATTGCAGAAAAAAAAATCTTATCAGAACGAGGATTGAACCATCAACTTTTAGGTTGCTGATCCGACAGGCAACCACCGCGCCATGGACGCTTGATGAATTATGAGGGTCAGAGCGCGAACATATTTTTCTCTCTGGAGTGTTGTTCGAGGACGCGCCAGCATTATATGTGTTGGTGAGAACTGCAGATCGCTGACATGTTTACACGCGGGCAAAATTGAGCTATGAGCTTGCTGCAAAAACTGTTATAAAATGTAACATTTTCTGTAGCAAATCCACTGTTGCAGATTTTGAGCTATATATTTCCTTTGGGTGTACAAAAATTATTTTTTTTTGGTTGGTCAATTGTCCACGAGGGGGGGGGGGGGGGGGGGTAACAGATTCCCAAAAAAGTGTCCACGTGTTTTATTGATGGTCCCTTATTTGAATTTTAATTTTCGCTAAAGCCTTTTTCCATGACTAACAGTTATTTTCTTTCTCTATTTCTTTTTCGGGTTTGCTGTTGACTTTTATATTAACTAATTAAATGTTGATTTTGTGAAATTTGCAAGGAAATTTGTCTTTATTTCGAATTTTGTTCAAGAACCCAAAAATCGGACAAACAGGGGAAATTCTCATATGTTTGGCACTCGCTCCTAACTCCATCCAATATACTGAATTACACTATTTAAATTTCTTATTTTGCTAAACTTTGATAGAAACTTGCTTGCTCATTTCTTTTTGTTATAAAATGTAATTTTCCCGAACGCGCGCGCGCTCCTGGGCACCGGGCATTTCCGCTTGACCGCGTTCGGGGAAATGGCGTTCAGGGAAATGACTATTCGGGGAAATGACTAATCGGGTAAGTGGCATTCGGGATTGTGGCCCATTAGGGAAAATGGCATTCGGGGATGTGGACGATTAGGGGAAACGGGAAATTCGGGTAAATGGAATTCGGGGAAATGACTATTAGGGGAAGTGTCTTTACGGGGAAGTGGCATTCGGGGAAATGTCCCTTCGGTAATATGGGTTTCGGGGAAATGTCATAGATTCGTTTTTTAAAGTTAACAGTTATCCGTTTATCTAACATTAAACTTAGTTTACCATAAATCAAAATCTCTTGAATCAATGTTGTTAAATAACGGTCTGTGTCAAATCCATGCTATCATAATCATCTATAATTTGTACTTAGATTTTTATGCTCCTAAATAGCCTTTTCATTCACAAATTTATTAAAATAGTGTTTTTTGACAAAAAAAACTTAAAAATTACTTGAGTGGCCGCCCTGATCATATTTTGAATTAATTATAAATTTAAAAAAAATTGTCATTCCATCATGTGCATCACTTTATTTTACTATATCTTGTTTCTTACAGAACAAAAAATAACCATACACGTATTTTCTTTCATACGAAAAGAACACTAACTTTTTCTCATCAGTTGAGATATCGTTCAACACCTTTTAGTATGCAAATGACGCTTTCGCTCGTAAAGACTGAACCTAAATTGCTTGTTTTTCGCCTAAACCTCCACCAACACGAAAAGTTTAGAACCTTATCAGACAACCCGTCTGTCTGGCACAGCTGATTTGCATTTTTCTAATGATTAGCCGAGTTCTGTTGCGGTAATCAAGCAGCTGATAATTATTTGGCTTTTCCACTTCAATATAGGTTACATACCAAACAGGAGCTTCGTTTCTTCTGACGTGTATTAACATAAATTTTCAAAATTATGTAAATTCAAAACTGAATCTTTCTCCTCATTCATTAAAAAGGATTTATTTCGTATTCATCCGACCCATAATTCCTACCCTGATTGCTCTAGGATCAACCTATCAACACTGTACGCAATTTGAATTACTACACCTTTATCGTCCACAACAACATTATCCAATCTCACCCCACCTCGCTCAATTTGTTGAACATGTTTCATTATGAATAATTTGTGATGCCAGCCAGCCATCGACCACACTCTCTCCCTTTCGCTTTGAAGCCAGCAAGTTGCACATATTGTGTCTACTAAATCTTGCTTATCCCTTACGAACTATACGACCAGGCGGTACCTTTCCTTCCTTACTAGCACACATAATTTGCCGTTAGTTGGCCTCTGGCCCCCGTCACGCAGGTTAGCACCAGCTTAGTTTGAGCCGGCAGGGGGAAAAAAGGTCGAAAATTAGGTTCGTTTGGGATGGGATTTCGCAGCTCGTTTGAAGGTGTACGATGGACGGTACTTGCAAAAATGCCCCTAACCCTCATCTGCTCAATAAATTTCAATTTCATCATCTATTGAACATCATACTTATTTTGTTTTTATGTATTTTATTGAAAAATATGTCTATTTTATTAATATTTTTATGTTAAGCCTTTGACTTTGAATAAATCATTTAAAAAAGTGTTTTAACAGCAACAATAGCAAATTTAATGAAGTTTATCTGAGGGTTAACCATCAAAATAAATCCCCAAAGCTCTGGCAACATCGTGACCATTTCACCTGGCCGTAAAATAGAGTAAACCACCCACTCTTCACTAAACGCGAAAGGCGGAAAGAAAATCAGCCCGGGCAGCACAGCAACTACTCCTGACATTATGCAACCGAGAAGTAGTACACCCCCGCGGCGGGTCATAGAAGAGGATCACCACCCCCTTCCGTCCCTTCCTTTCTCTGAGGCAGTGTGAAAGATACCACTTCACCCGTCCACTTGGGCACGTGTTCATGGGTGAAAGAAGCAGATTCCGGCCCAGGTGGGATGGGATGTGAAGTTTCGTCTCCTTCTCCTTTTTTTCCCCCTCTGATGGAGCCGCCCGAGAAAAGGTCCTTGAAGATGAAAAAAAAGTGCGGGGCAACGTAACGTAACGTAACCAGGCTACACGGGCCCGCTCCGGGAAACCAAGCTATCCCGTGGGAAAAGGAAAAATGGGTTCAAGGTGAGCAGGAGAGGCCCCATCGATTCCACCGAGCGGGGGTAGAATGTGGATGTGGTGGATGGATGGATGGATGAAAGCAAGAAAAGAGGGATGATTCGGACGCTCGAAGGATTCTGTGGCGCCAAGAAGTACTGCTGGGAAAAGTACAAATCTGGAGTTTTTATTGAAAAGGTCCTATAAACAAAATTTCATTTTTTTGCTTTTTGGGTGTTTTTAGAACCGCCTTGAGTCAGGGGTATTCAAAAACACCCAAAAAGCAAAAAATGAAAATTTTGTTTATAGGACCTTTTCAATAAAAACTCCAGAAATGTTGCAATTTATTTCTAGATGGAACACACAAAAAAACTCGAAATTGTGGCAAAGCGGTGGGAAATCCGAAACAATTTCATTTGGCACTTGCTTTATTCAATCCGTGGTGAAGAGTATGAGTATATCGGACAGCGTCAAAATAAAACATTTTTCTTCGAAATCTTTTATTTTTAGAGACTTATACGGCATACCTACCTTACCTTATGAGTTCAAATTATGTGATTTTGTGTAATTTATGTATGTGCTCTATTTGTAAAACGTTCTTCTAAACCGATAGAACAGTTGTTTTCAAGACATTTACAACATATGAAAACTAACTGTATAAATTAAAAATACTCATCTTTCTCAACAATTCATTTTGAAATAAAAACTTTATCTCGCAGCACGCTATACATTTGAACAATCATTAAGAACGAAATGTCAAAGAAATCAATTAAAAACAATCAACATTAGAGGCTAGTTGAACGCCAAATGTGCAGTAGTCAGATTTTCATCCATTCAAATATTGAGGGGTCCATTCAAATAATAGGGGTTTTGTGAAAGTCTCATTGCTCACATTCCTTTTTGAGTGTTTTGACATTTTAAATCCCTCTAAATTGAATAAATCCCTTGAAAAACTCAACCGACCATGAAAGTAAATCTTTTTTGCCTGACAGGTAGACTTTCAGGTATGTCCAAATTACCCCACAAGCCATGTCCAAATTACCTCCATTTGATGATAAAAATTGATAAAATGCACAATATTTATACGTACATATCTCAGGCATCTTCCAAGCGACCCCCTTAAACAAATATTGTCCACTTTTTTGCTATATAATCACTGCAAAACCTTATTTCCCAACCCTCAAATATTAGAACTTAAGGCAGTGCCAACCAGCCTTTTGAAACTTTTACATATTTTAACAAAAATACTCAACCTATTCCAACTTTTTTGTTTTGTCCATACTCCAAGGCCATTACTAGTACTAGCCTCATCACTTAAATTGCCATTTTAACTTTATATCCGAAGAAAAGGTGATTTTTAAAGGGGTGTCCAAATTACCCCAACTGTCCATATTACCCCAATCTCCTCTACATTTTTAAAAGGCAGAAAATATTAGGCATGAATATTTTCAAATCGATGCCGGTGTGCTCTGTTGTTTCATCTAGATAGGAATCCCAGTTCAAGAGAGCACATGGTTTGACTTTGGCAATTTTGTCTGAAAAGAAGAGAAATTTTAAAATAATTACATTACTTAATATAAAAGTCAAACTAAAAGATGCCGAGTTATGAGTTAAATAAAAGCAATTTTCTGTGAAATGGGACTTTCTTAAATTTTATTTTTTGTATTTTTTTTATCTTGTTGAAACATTTTGGGTCCATCCGTATGCTCGACAAACCATTACTTTTTTTTAATTTTCCGCTTTTTCCGCTGACCCTATAATTAGTTAGTTTTTATTACCACTCGTCGAACGGTAGTAGTATCAGAGTGACATTTTGATGTTTATTTATTATTGTTATTGTTTTGACTATTTGAATTGTATAGTTGTGAACAAACGTTCTCTTGTGTTTTGCAAGGGAATGATGGAACGAGAGGAATCACAAATCCACATAAATAATTTCAAGATTGTTCAGGTGTTAACCGAAAAAGCGATCAAAAATTAAAGTGGAATAATAAGGCTTTTAATTGCTTAATTAATTGTCGATGTACAGGACGCCACACTGTTTAATCATTTTCTGGTGTACATTCAATTTTGTAGCCCAAAAACAGTTATTGAACTGGAAAAATATTTTTTTTTTCAAATTTTCTTTTCTTGATTTGTGTGCACCTACATTGAAGACCAAGATTGTTTACTTTTTGCTCTTTGGTCTGACAGCTTTAACATGGATTTTGGTCTGGTCTAGGCGAGGGATAGGACACAGCACCTTCCTGGTGTTTTGACGCAGTGGAGGTTGGATGGAAACAATATCAAATAAACGTCAAAATGTCATTCTGATACTACTTCTTTGGTTCTCGCCACCCCGTTAGACGAGTGATGATAAAAACTTACTAATTATAAGGTCAGTGAAAATAAGCGGAAAATAAAAAAAAGCAGTGCCCATATATGGCCTTTTTTAAAACAATATTTCAGATTAGCTGAAAAAATCCTAACATTTGGCTTATTTCAACTTTGTCAGTAAAGCTTTGGTTTCTGAAATATGGCCAAGCATAGATAAAAAACAGAAAAAAAATTCTCAGTGTTGCCCAATAAACTTCTATTAATTGATTAACGATGATAAATATCTCGATATCTGTTTTCAAACGTTAAAAAACAAGTTAGAAAATGTAGATTATAAATGTTTTTGCCCATTCAAAAAGTTATTCTTCTTTATAAAATTTCGAAATAAATGTTATTGAGATGACAGAAAATTTCGCAAAATTTTCATTTTAAGCATTGAGAATCGGACAATCAGTTTCCGAGAAATTTGTAATCAAAAACGAGGGGTATTTGGGTAACGCTGAGAAAATCTGATTTTTCCTGATTTTTTTTTTTTCATCTTTGCAGGACCATATCGTCAGCTGTGTGCTATCTTGTGACATAGACCATTTTGGTCGAAAATGAGTTAATGATGACGTTTTGCTATACTTAACAAACACTACAAGATGCTTTAACCCGATTTTGGAAACTCGCTTCCGTTTCCCGGATATCGCAATACACACTTGTGACATAGACCAATTTATCATCAAAATGATCGTGCACACTTGTGACACGTCATACATGTTGTTGGAAAATGTGGAAATTTTTTCTTGTTTTTCAAAAATTTATGTTGATACACATTTTCTGAAGGCAATGCAATTTTTTGTTTTTGAAAATATACTGATTAAGTCGATTAAACCATTGATTTGAGCTTATTTTAGTTTGTATGGGAATTCTGTGCACACTTGTGACACGTAGTACAATTTTACTTTCGAAACACACTTGTGACACGTGCTTTTCAGATTTTTGATTACATAATTTACTGTATCTTTTAACTGGTGTAACCAAATAAGTTGAAACTTGGAGCGTTTGTTAAGCGATAGTATACGAACCGATTTCTACAAAAAGTTTGGCTCTAGCATTCATAGTTTTGAAAATATTTGTCATCAAACTTTAAAAATCGATTTTCTCGAAAAGTACTAAATGGTCGTTGTCACAAGATAGCACACAGCTGACGATATCTCAGCAACCAAAAGCCGTTTCAACAAAATAGCAAAATTTTGGGAATTTTCTGAGGTCTCCGAAAATACTTCTTTTCCAAAAATGGGCACTTTTTTTAGAAATTGAAAAACTGTGACTCTGATGACTATAAATTGAAAACAGTGCGCCCATTAAATAATACTAAAATACTTTTTGATTGCAAATTTCATTTAACTTAAAACTTGAAATCAAAAAATGTTTCGACTCTCTTTTTCTTTTAAATATCATTGTTTTCAAAACGCATAGAACGAAAAAATCAAAGCATGCTTTTGAAGGGACTGAACAATTTATTGACAGATGGAGCAAAATTCAAGCAAAACATTGTAATAGGGCCGAAGCCGAAGTGTAAACAAAGAGTCTATCCTGCTCGTTCCTAATGTAAACATCAACTGACGTGAGCAGGATAGACTCTTTGTTTACACTTCGGCTTCTGCCCTTATTACAATGTTTTGCTTGAATTGTAGCGCGAAGATCGACAGCCAGAGAGTCGACTGTACCATTTGTGTATGGACAGTAGGGTGTTCCAAATCCAGATACCCCCCGGTGCTGCCCCCTTAAATCAAAGATTGACTCTTCACTAGGCTAAAATTCAAATTTAAGCTCATTGTCATCAAAATGTTTGGATGAAAGCAACTGTTTCAGTTTTTTACCCATCGAAGGCGCAATAGTTATCCAATTCTACCAGTTCTTAAATTTGGAACATCTTTTCTGAAGACATCATATTTTCAGGATTTTTCGCAGAAAAGTTATTAGATTCCGAAAATGACCCTTTTGCGTGGCCATGGTATTGTTTAAAATGTATTTAAATTCAATCATTTTTTATATGTCAAAATTGTAAACTATGTAAGTTATTTCTTGAAACTCCTACAACATCATTTCATAGTAATCCAACATGAATCTGCTGGCAGCATCCACTTCTGAGTTTCCCAACTAATTAAATCTGTTTCCGTGGGAACCATTCCTCCCACCGCAGCTCCACTCTCCAGGGGGAGCTCTGCTATAGGGTCAGTCCCCCTGACCACACCTATAACGTGCACTCTTTTCTCCGTGTGACATTGTAACACGAAGATAACATGCAGCTGTGCCCGGGCGCTTTTTTCCCCCGTTGACAGCAGCATCCGTCCTCTGTTACAACAGACGGATTTGTTTGCAATTCGTCTGTTGGCCAAGCCTGCAGCAATACCTGAGTCTTCTTTCTCCAGAAGTGGAAACTGTCCAAGCTGACTGACTGACGGTTGCGATGCTAGAAGCACTTGAGGGAATAGTCGAAACTGGGAAATGAGACAAGATTTCAGTGAAAATTTCAATTTGAAGTTGGACAAATTTTTGACTTTGAAAATCACCTAAAAATAAAAAATAAATAATGCAATTTTATTTTTGAAGTCTACTTGTCTGTTTCTCAATGGTTGGCATTTCCACCGAAGAGGTAGTTCCTACATGTGTTTGCAGCTGTTCTTTCCTGGTAGAAACCAACAGTAGTGCAATGTTTACCACCTCCCTCTGCCAATCGTCGGCAATTCGTTGGAACATTTTCCAACCTTTAATTAAATTGTTTTCCTTGTTTTCACAGCTTTTCTTTATGCACAAGGTGCTTGTGCCACTGGTGGAGGTTTCACTACCGCCAACGGCGAGACTGACTATGGAACGATGTTTCCTGGGGTGAATTTGATCAAATTGTTTTTTTTCTTTTTAAGATGGAAAATACTATATTATTTTATCATGTTATCAGTACAAATCTAGATTTTTTCGCTTTTTGTGTGTTTTTGAAGCCGTCTTGAGTCACCCAAAAAGTAAAAAAAAAAGTTTATTGGACTTTTAAAAAAATGCAAAAATATCATTGGAGTACTATTTTTAGTTAACTATTTAGGCTGGTACAAATATTTTTAAAAGTTTTTGTCACCCCCCCCTTCAAAATTGGCCCGAAAAATCAGGGGGCAAAAAAAATATTTTTACAACAAACTTCAAAATTTCAATGAAAATTCAAGTGCAACCAGCTGAAATCAAATTAAAATACATTCTTCTGAGTTTAAAATCATTTTAAGCATGTTTGGGTTTATTAAAAAATCTTAAGATTTTTTGAAAATTTTCAATGCAAAATCTTTTTTTTCGATACAATTTTTGTTTTTGTCAGATCTTAGATTTTTTAAAAACTAATGATTGCAAAACAACTGAACTAGTGTAAAATGCATTTTAAAACACTTTTTTCATTTAAATGTGAAGACTATGGCTTGTTATTTAAATTTTTATATTTTTTTATTTTTTTCCCCCCCCCTTGACCTCGGCCAGGGCCGAGGGACAAAAACTTTTTTAAATATTTGCATCGGCCTTATGATAACACTGCTATGCTTTGAAATTGTTGCAAAATTTTAGGTATAAGTACTGAAAATTTTAAACAAATGTTCACCTTATAACACCACTCCAAGGACCTATAATTTTCTTTTTACAAACTCTCAGCCACATAATCTGTCCCACTCGATTGAGCTCAACAAAATGTCAACGGGCTATTTCTGGACGCTGAATATTAAAACTAACCGAATAATCGATACACCGGCGACCAACTTCACTCGGGCCCGTCCTCGAAACCGGAAATTCCATCGACCAAGAAAAAGGGACCTGTCCCTAATCACAGGGTTGGGACGAGGAGAGCAGCACCAGAAACCGATAACATTTTCGATCTTAGCACTTTGTCCACAGAGTTTAATATCCCGAGGCCCGCTCGCTCAGAATTTTGTGTGCGGTTTGTTTCACATTCCACTTCTGGGGGTGGAGAAAAATGGGCTGCTAAAAGAGGGAAATGACATCGAAGCTCAGTGACCTCGCTTTGGGTCAGTTGGAAAACTTGGCCCCTACCAAAGTCAGGGCATCGTGAAAAGATACTGTGATATAGGGTAGTTGGTCTTATTTTGGACCTTAGTCAAGATCCAAGACAAATTGAATTAAAATAAATTGTGTAGTTCAAACAAAGCCAAGTTGATCTAAATCGCGCAACAAAGTTAGTCTGCAAGATTATCTCAGAAATGACAACGGAACAAAAGAGCCCCCTCCCCCCCTCCTCCAATTTGAACTCAAAGATTGAAAGTCAAAGTAGGAGGAGTTATTTTAAACATTTTACGGAATACCTCTCCACCTGGTGGGTGGGGAAAATGCGAACAGGTGTCAATGAGGTCGGCCGTCGACTGAACAAAACAAAGAGCGAGGCTTAGACTAGGCGGTGTTAATTATAGCTCGAAGGGATTACCGAAGTGAAAGACAAACGAGCTTATCGGATAAGTTCGGTTTCTCCCCCCTACTCGTGAGCAGCTTAAGGTGGCTTTGTGTACTGGAAAACTATAAAGTCTATCTTTTTGTTCTTGTTGTTAGATTACTTCAAATATAGGGATTTTTAAGATTAAAAGAAATTAAATTTTATTTAAAAATTTCCATAGAAAATCTAAACTTTTACAGCAATAAAGGGAAAAACTAATGTATGTTATCCAGTAAGCAAAAAAATCTATTCAAAATATCAAGTATCAACACTTGAAAAGTGTATTGAACATCGATTCGACGTCCTTTTGCTATCTTGTCGTACCGTAAACCGGGGTGACTTTGATAGGATTTCAATTTGTTTTTGGAATATTTTCCAACAGGTAAGGTTTTTCTCAAGATTATTATGTGTACTGGGGTAGGCCACAAAAAGTCCATGCACTATTTTGGAAAAAAAGTTTTTTCAAGTGTTTAGAAAAATAGTTAAGTTAAAAAAATTAAGTTTAAATTCCGGGGTGACTTTGATAGTCATAGTTTTTTGTGTTGAAATCATTTTTTTTTAATTTGTACGTTAAATGTACCATCACTAAAGTAACTAATATAGTTTTTAAGAAAAAAAAAAAACAATGTTTATATTTAGTTAACAAAGTTTATAAGCTTTTTAACAAAATACATATAAATTTTAGGTAAAATTGTTAAAAAGTCGGAATTTTACCTGAAATTTGTTAAAACTAGTTTTGTTTAAAAAATTCTAAGTGTAAATATAGGTATTCGGTGCCCTCTCCCCGTGCCCATACCTTCACACTCAGGAGACCCGGGAGGCGGAGTCTTGTCGCAAAAAGAACGATACACGCCTGTAGATCCATTGACGAAACCGCAAGGTTTAAGAGGGCCACATTATAAGGTGTTACGTCGATTCCAGTTTTGTTTATAAAATTATCGATTTACATTGATTTTATACTGAATTCGAAGCACGAATCACATTTTACATGAAATTTGTTCAACTGAAATGGCCTATAAATTTGGATATTTTTTTTAAATTGTGTTTCTAAAACACAAATTTTTTATTGTTTACAAACTTATTTAACCTTCTCCTAGTGTAAAATTGTCTATAGAATCCGAAAATGCATTCCGTTTTCCGATTCAAAATAATGTTCATTGAGAAAACCATGACACCTTGAGAAGTTTAAAACAATGACTTTCATCAACATTTTTTAAAACTATAATTAACTAACTTTTTGAACTTTTCAAAATTTTATGAAAGGTTCTTCTTGAGGTACTTTGAATATTTCTCTACACGGTCAGTATGATTCTGAACCATTCCGTACGTATTTAAATTGTACTCTTCATTTTGCGGAAAAATCGCAAACCTATCAAAGTCACTCCGGCTATCAAAGTCACCCCGTTTTACGGTACGTTGCATTTTGACGTTTCGAGGGAAATGCATTTTAATGTTTGACATAGAGCAATTTTCTACCAAAACCGGAATTGGTTTTTTTTTCTTTATTTTATTCGGCTCAAACTTTGTCGGGGTCTTTGATTCGCCCATACAAGTCTCCATACAATTTGGAAGCTCTTCCTACAAAAATGGTAGTAAATATTAGGAAATCTGTAACTTTTGAATGAATTTTCTAATCAATTTGTTGTCTTTGGCAATGTTTTAGGTATTATTGATGACGATTCAAAAAAAAGGCACATAAAAAAAATGCAGATTTTTTTTTCCGCAAAATCCGTATTTATTTTATTTTAGAGATTTTTTTATATGTTTTAGAGGACAATAATTTTTACGGCCAAGTTATGATTTTTCGAAAAATGGTGATTATTGAAGAAAATCGAAATTTCATACATAAATTTTTTTGACCTCATTTTTTATGTAAAACTGTATTTGCAAAGAATTTTTTGATAATGGGCCTAGTTTTCATGATATAGCCACCGAAAGTTTGATTTCTGCGGAATATTTGCAATTTTTTTTTCAATTTTTTTTAATCAAGACTTACATTTCAAAAGGACCAAACATTCAATATTACGCCCTTTTGAAATATTAGACTTGATTTTTTAAAAAACATCAAAGCTTTGTTATCGAAAAGATCGGTAATTGCGTTCTGAACTCAATTATGCCCAAAATCGACCCCATTTTATTTATGTTTTTCAACATAAAATTGACTGCTAAACGAATGCCGTCATTGTTTCTGAGGAAATATAAAGGTGATTTTTTTTTATTTCCGAAGGTGTTTGGTTGAGGTGCTTGAAAGCGTAATATTTTGAAATGTAGAAATTAATACTTTACTTGCTAATGAATAATGCAGTTTATAAATCTCTAAAATTTAAAAATGTTTGTTTTACCTTAAATTATGTAGAATTCATGCACAAAATCCTTGAAATCTATATATATAAAAAATTTCGATGGTTTTGTTCGAACGCGAATCAATTCAACACGGAATGTCGGATCGAGGTGCTCTTTGTTGCGTTGGGTTTGTATAAGTCCAAGGAAGGTTCTTACGCCAAAAAGTAACAACTTTGGCCACTCTGGAACCGATTCCGGAGCATCGGGAAATTGCAAAAAAAGCAAAAAAAGAAGAAAATGTCAACAAACGAAAAAAGGCAGAACGAAGTTTGTCGGGTAAGGCTTGTTAAGTATAAAAAAGACACAAAAATCTCCTAAATCCTGGAAGTATTTAACATGTCGATGCATGTGTGCAGCGAATTTGATGATAATTTTTATCATACTTCAACAACCATTTGAATTTCATTTTCAGCGAGATGTAAGTAAAGGGCAGGGATGGATCGCAAAGTTTCTTTTTTTGCTAAGGAACTTCTTCCCCCGCGAAAGAGAGAGAAAGCGAATCACGCTTAAAAAATCGCTCCCGATATTTTCGAAGAACATCTATCAGCAGACGATTTTTTGTGAATCTCATTGCGAGAGAGGGAGCCATCTTCGCGTTTCTCTTGATGAACGTGAAAAGATTTTCTATTGACGAAGATTCTTCCATCGCTGACAGCTGATGAAGATTCTCGCGGATGTCCAGTTTTTTTCTGGAATTCCCGGTTGTCACTCTCCAGGGTAAAGCCTTTTTGAGTACGATTCATCTATCGTTGATAAATTAGTAATTAGTAATTACAAAATCTATCGTCAAATTTATTTCAAGCATCGATTTTTAACCTATTTGTAAACCATTTTAATTTCTTAATTAAGGGGAATTTTTTTTCAAATGTTCAAGAGTAATTTGTAAATTGATGTTTTATTGATAATGATTGCCACTTAGTAAAACTTGTGCACCAGGTCCACGTTTTAGTATTATAAAGGTATTTGCTCACTAATTATTATGTGTTCAATTCGAACGTAATTTTGCTTTGATTTTCCATGGAATTTTCATGACATAGTGAACACAACAGTTTTTGAGAGCTGGTTCAATAACGAAATAAGTAAAGTAAGTGAATTAAAACAAACATGCTGATATTACAGAGTTAGAGTTTGTGTCCGAAAAAATGCGTTATTATCTCGAATAATGTTAAATTTTCATCTTTTTATGTGTAATCATCTTTTTATGTGTAATTATTCCAGTTAAAATAGTAATTACATCTAGAAATCAGCCCTGCCTCTGCCAAAATGCAGTCATGGACTGAAAATGTCTGCTCCAAAACTTTCATACAAAAGTAATCAATACTTTCCCACAACTTGTCACCAGCTCCAACCGGTGAAACTTTCCACAAATGTGACAGAGACCATTTCGCCACAACCAAGAAATGGTGAAGAATCCGACAGTTCTTGCACATACGACGTCGCCGTGGTGTGGTGACTTCAAACGGACGGAAACACTGCCAGTAACGTGCAATCAACTGTCAGCAATTTTCCAGCCCAGTGACTGTACTGATAACATTTTGTTCGAGTTTCAGTTCAGTCCGGTTCCGGCGGCAAAAAAAAACTCCCGGAACATGTACAAAAGGACGTGGATGCAGCTGTCGATTTCGCATATATGCGTTCGATGGAAAAATCGATACGAAGCTTGGATTCAACGGTGGATGGAGATGCTCAAATGGAAAACCCCGGAAAATGTGATTGAAAGCAAATATTGATCCGAAAGGCTAGGTTTAATTAGTTCGATATCCGTTGCTTCCACCGGATCCGGCGTCAATCAACTTGAGTAGGAAAGTTCTTCTCTTTTCAGGGACCTCAAAGAAAGCGACCATTCAATTAACTTGAACAAAGTTTACCTTGCCCTCGACGTCGCCATTTTTCGAGGTCGGCTTGGAAGACGATGATAAATAATCTACTTTTTGTTTCCAGCATCAACATTTTACACAAAAAGGATTGATGATATCATTTTGTTAGTATTTACAGCTTCCGTAGGCATTTTGACAAGAAAAACGAACGAAGCACCACTCAGGAAACGACGTATCAAGGAGGTGAAATTTATGGTGAAAGAGCTGAGTCAAGAATAATCAATTATTTTCCGGTAGTGAGCTTTGATTAAAGGGCAGCATTTTTTGGTTTCAATTTGCTAGCCAGTATATAAATATAAATTTGATATTTGCACTTTACTACATTTTTCATCAAAACTGTGTAGTGAAAAACCAAATATGTACAAAAAGCACAACCTTCAACCATCCAACGAAACTTTACAAGCACCCCTATGAACTTTTAAAATCCCACCCACATCACGGAATGCCGGGTGGGAAGCAAATAATAGTTTATTTTATCAAATAAATGCCACGCCACATTTTCCGCTCAAGTCACCAGTCGGTTCGAATGTCACGTACCTGCCGTCGATCGTTCGTCGATTCGAATCGATATATCCGGGAGTTACCTTTTTTCACCCGAAACTCTAACTGCAATCAAAATGGTTTGTTTTCATTGGAGATCTGCTGCCTGAAAGTGGAGGAAATAAAAAGAAATAACCGCAATCCTATATAACCACATTATTGCACGGCAATAGTTGACTATTTCCTTTGCACCAGGTGGAAAATTGGGTGGAAAATCTTTTTGGGCTCAAATATAATAACGGTAGTCGTAATAGTAATTCGTTGCTTTTCCCTCATTTGTCAATACATGCTCGTTAACGAATTCTGAGCAAGTTACCTTGCACATTGAGGTACACACTGGACAAAACTGGAAAGCTACAGTCAAAATTTGAACTCAATTTTAGTATTTTTCCCACACCGTGCTGTTGAAACTACCCGTTTCCATTATACGTCGAATCCAGTTTCCAATTATCCTTCCGGGTTTGGGCTTGCTGTGTTTGTGGTTTTTGTGAAAATTTCCCTTCGTTAATTTTGGAGGCCTTTTGTATTACGGAAATGGAAGCCAATGGAATCAATTGTGGTTGAAATTTAGAGCACGATACAAAACCATCAGGGTATATGCTATTGAAACGTCGATGTCCGTCCGTTAATGAAGGCTAGTTGATGGCTTGTTTGTCCAAGTTGGACAAAAGATTGATGATATTGATTGAATTCAAAAGTCATCAGAAACTGGACAGCATAAATTCGTACGAAATTATGCATTTTGGGTTAAACACGCTTAGCAGTTCTGCAAGTATCGATAGAATTTCATGCAAAAAAAAAAGATTTTATGACTGATTTCGTTTCAAAATGAATACTGTCCAGACTCGATTATCCGAAGCCTCGATTATCCGAAATTCGATTTTCCGGAGGTTTGTATGGGACTTCAGATAATCGGATTACGAAAAAAATCTTATTTTTTGATTTTTTTTATTTTTAACATCAAAATGGAGCTCTACGACCCCTGTTTAGTTAAATTTGAATAGTTGAATGCCTATTAAATTACAAAATGCATTTTTTTTATAAATCACTTTAGCGTAGTTTAGGGGTCATACTCAAGATCGACATTAAAAAATAAGACAATGACAAAAAAATGTTTAACGGGATTCGATTATTCGAACATTCGATTATCTGATGTCAAATTTTGCCAAGGCCTTCGTATAATCGAGTCTGGACTGTACAAATTTATGAATTCCTCAAATGATAAAGCTTTTTTCCATTTATGCTAAATTAAACCTGATGATAAATTTTCAATAAATTCCGAAAATGAATTTAATATGCATATTTTTATTTGGCTCAAACTTTTCGGGGGTTTTCCTATGACTACAAAAACTATATTTACAAGTCTCCATACAATTTTGGCCAATGTCTATTGAAAAATGGTACGTAAAATATCACAATATCTCTATCTTTTGAAGGAATTTTTTGATCGATATACCTTTTTCATAAAAAAAATAATCAATTTAACAATTTCCATATTTTTGATTTTTATATGCTTTAAGGGAGAAGAACCCGCAACATTCTATCGCCAATTTATATGTTTATTTTAAATTTGTGTTCTGGAAAAACATAGAAAACACAGAAAAAAAAAATTTGACTGCAGTTTTTAATGTAAATTTAAATTTGCAATCGAAAAATACTAAACAGAAATTTTGAAAATGTGCATCGTTTTCCAGAAAACATTTATTTGATTTTTCGGTAAAAAATTGCAGATTTTGATTTTCCTCTCTGGAAATATTTTTTTTAAAGAATGAATAAAAAATTCTAATACCATTATCTCAGCAACTAATGGTCCAATTTTCAGTGTTAAAAATTAAACATTTGTGATCGATCTAATCATCTTCAAAAAAAAATATTTTGAAGACAAGATAAGCATTGCAAAAAGTCCAAAGATTACATCGATAATTACTATACAAACATTTTCGTTACTCAAAAAAACTGGAACAATCAGCATACATTTTCATTACATTAATTGAACAATTTTTACTGTCAAATTGTAGCAGAGCAGTTCTCTAGGATTTCGGTCATTCGATTTTTTTTTGTATTTTTTAATCCGACTGAAACTTTTTTGGTGCCTTCGGTATGCCCAAAGAAGCCATTTTGCATCATTAGTTTGTCCATATAATTTTCCATACAAATTTGGCAGCTGTCCATATAAAAATGATATGTGAAAATTCAAAAATTTGTATCTTTTGAAGGAATTTTTTGATCGATTTGGTGTCTTCGGCAAAGTTGTAGGTATAGATACGGACTACACTGGAAAAAAATGATACACGGTAAAAAAAATTTGGTGATTTTTTTATTTAACTTCTTATCACTTAAACTTGATTTACAAAAAAACACTATTTTTAATTTTTTTTATTTTTTGATATGTTTTAGAGAACATAAAATGCCAACTTTTCAGAAATTTCCAGGTTGTGCAAAAAATTATTGACCGAGTTATGAATTTTTTAATCAATACTGATTTTTTCAAAAAATCGAAATTTTGGTCCCAAAAAATTTTCAACTTCATTTTTCGATGTAAAATTGAATTTGCAATCAAAAAGTACCTTAGTGAAATTTTGATAAAGTGCACCGTTTTCAAGTTATAGCCATTTTTATGTAACTTTTTTCAAAATAGTCGCAGTTTTTCATTTTTTTAAATTAGTGCACATGTTTGCCCACTTTTAAAAAATATTTTTGAAAAGCTGAGAAAATTCTCTATATTTTGCTTCTTCGGACTTTGTTGATACGACCTTTAGTTGCTGAGATATTGCAATGCAAAGGTTTAAAAACAGGAAAATTGATGTTTTCTAAGTCTCATCCAAATAACCCACCATTTTCTAATGTCGATATCTCAGCAACTAATGATCCGATTTTCAATGTTAAAATATGAAACATTTGTGAAATTTTCCGATCTTTTCGAAAACAATATTTTCAAAAATGTTAAATCAAGACTAACATTTTAAAAAGGCGTAATATTGAATGTTTGGCCTTTATGAAATGTTAGTCTTGATTTCAAAATTTTGAAAATATTGTTTTCGAAAAGATCGGAAAATTTCACAAATGTTTCATATTTTAACATTGAAAATCGGACCATTAGTTGCTGAGATATCGACATTGTTAAATGGTGGGCTGTTTGGATGAGACTTAGAAAACATCAATTTTCCATTGCAATATCTCAGCAACTAAAGGTCGTATCAACAATGTCCGAAGAAGCAAAATATAGAGAATTTTCTCAGCTTTTCAAAAATATTTTTTTCAAAAGTGCACTAATTTTAAAAAATGAAAAACTGCGACTATTTTGAAAAAAGTTACATAAAAATGGCTATAACTTGAAAACGGTGTACTTTATCAAAATTTCAATAAGGTACTTTTTGATTGCAAATTCAATTTTACATCAAAAAATGAAGTTGAAAAAATTTTGCGACCAAAATTTCGATTTTTTGAAAAAATCAGTATTGATTAAAAAATCATAACTCGGTCAATGATTTTTTGCACAACCTGGAAATTTCTGAAAAGTTGGCATTTTATGTCCTCTAAAACATATAAAAAAATAAAAAAAAATAAAAATAGTGTTTTTTTGTAAATCAAGTTTTAGTGATTAAAAGTTAAATAAAAAAATCACCAAATTTTTTTTACCGTGTATCATTTTTTTCCAGTGTAGTCCGTATCCATACCTACAACTTTGCCGAAGACACCAAATCGATCAAAAAATTCCTTCAAAAGATACAGATTTTTGAATTTTCATACATCATTTTTGTATGGACAGTAGGGTGCCCAGAAAAAATGACCCCCTGCTCCACAAGCGAAAAACGGTTTTTTGGGTTATTTTAAGCATCTGTGTAAATTTTGAGCGAAATTGGATGAGATTAACCCATTGATACCCGAGCCTAAAGTTGGCGAAAAAAATGTTTTTCATACAAAAATGACTTTTTTAAATCACTAATAACTTTTCAGGATCGAGTTTTACAGCTTTGGTATGTTCTACAAAGTTGTAGAGCATTAAATTTTCAATAAGAATCTCACTTTTGGGAATATTTGGATGGAAGTAGCGCACCGTGCAGACCAAACCGTAAGAAACTTGGGGTTTCCATACATTTTTTCGATTTTTTCCATACAAACTTCACCTCCGAGTATCAATGGGTAAATGATGACCGATTTTGCTCATATTTGGCCCAGAGTCCTAAAATAGGTCAAGGAACAATATTCAGCTTGTGGAGCGAGGTTTTGAAAAAAAGTTCCATATTCTGGGCACCCTAATGGACAGCTGCCAAATTTGTATGGAAAATTATATGGACAAACTAATGATGCAAAATGGCTTCTTTGGGCATACCGAAGGCACCAAAAAAGTTTCAGTCGGATTAAAAAATACAAAAAATAAAATTGAAGAAAAAAGACCGATTTCGTAGAGAATTGCTCAGCAGGAATGTGCAGGTTGTGCATTAATACCTGTTTTTGTTGTGGAAAAATAATATTATTAGCCAACTTTTTCTTTATTTTAAAATTTATTCAATCTTTAAAAATACATTGAGGAGAAAGGAAAGCGGAGACGTTACGCTCTCTATTTAATGATTTTTATTAATAAATTCTATATTTAACTCTCTTTTAAAGAAATTTGGAGATTGGCACAAATCCTTTTCTGATACTTAAAGCAGGCGTCAACAAAATGACCAGGAAAAAAGATTAAAAAATGCTGGACCATTTTTACATGTATGATAGTCAATTCTCGAAATCGTGAATTGAGTTCATGAATTTGAGAAACACGAAGGAATATATTCATGTCTATAGTGCAAATGCACCATACTCATGAATTAATTCCTTCGTGGTTCTCAAATTCATGAACCCAATTTACGATTACGGGGATTGATTTTATTCTGTGTAGGAGTTATTTGTGAATGGCCAGATGAAAAAAGATTTTATTCAAATAAAAATATTGTGAAAAAATACCAATGATTTTCACATATGACGTAATTCACACAGTGAAAAATTGTATAATTTTGGAAGGTTAATATTACCTCTTTATGATGTAATTTTACCTAAAAACTGAAAATGACATTACACCAGAAAAGTGGTAAAATTACACACTTGATTTACATAAAAGATGTACCCCTTCCTAGATGTAAATTGCCATGTTTTTGTTACTGTGCATATTATGTTTATTTATTGGTTTGAATGTTATCGTTATACAGATGACTTCTACCACGACGAAAGTCCCAAGTTCCGAATTTAAAAGCATTTTTACTGTGTCAAAACCATCTACCTAAACCAACAGCATTTCGGAAGCAAACATCGTTTCGCACTTTCCCAAAAGCTCACCGACATGTCTCTAGCTGATTCACCACACAATGCAAACGGATCCTGATTGCTGCTGGTTTGTGGTAGCAAGTGCAATTCACACCTACGGATCCTCCGTTGATTGTGATTCGCATCTTCTTTTGAATGATTTTCTTCTGAAGGTTGAAAATCACTTCAAGTGTTATGTGCACGTAATAATTTAGTAAATCTATTTATTGATTATAATAAAAATAAAATTGTTTAAATTTCATTCTGTTTATGTCCATTTAATTAACTATTTTTTTTATTTGGCAAAGATATAAAAATACTTTTTGGTTATTAAAAAAATAATAAGTCTCTTCTTATTAAAAAAAATAAAGCTAAGGATATTTGGGTTTCAAAATTTGACGTAAAATTTTCAATGCAATTGTCTTCGTTTTAAAATACAGTCAACATTACATTTAAAAAACAGTGCCCGAGCTATCTTAAATCGTGTCAAATAAAGTTCAACAATCGATCGCTTCCTCTACACTTTGAAAGGTAACACAGTTTGGCTCCAATGCAACCCAATTCACTTTGGCAAATGTCAAGAGTCTTCAACGTCAATTTTCGTCAACCAACTCAACTGATAGGGTAGTCTGTCCTTTTCTTGCTTCAAAATTGAAATTTTTCTAGAGCTACCAACTTACAAGCTTAGCAAGTTTTTAAATAGTTAAAAGCAACGACGTTCCCAGCGACAATTCAAGATTATCCCAATTCATCATCCTTCCGGAATAACCTCTCACCACTTCCTCTTGGTTCTTCCACTGGACAATATAAGTGATTGCAATGGCTCCCGCAGGTTCTCGTAATTGAATTCTCTCCTTTCCAGTAGTCGTCATCATCATCATGTGTGTCCCCAACTGCTCCCATCACTACTGCGTGCGATGATAACGAGTATCCTTGCGATGACGGAGTTGTCGATGATGATTTTCCACCCCGCAAATCCCGACAGCCTTGGCAAGGTTGTCGTCGCGTGGGTGCTATGTTGTAGCAGAGAGCATTTTTGTGCAAATAAAACATCAAAGGGGGTAACATTGATAGAATATCAATTTATTTTTAAAATTTATTACTGATAAAATGTTTAGATATAAATATGCTTATGGATGCGTAGAAAAAAAATATATTTAAATCTGTGTTAAATTTGCTTCTTATTTTTTTTCCTTATTTATCTGATGAAAATTGTTATATGTTTGAATTCTACTTTAATTGCACTTGCAACTTGTTATTAGGAATCTTGAAGTATATTAACCAGTTTTTTTATTCGAACTTTTGACACTTTTGTAGAATTTAGGTAATTTTATAAATTCTATATAATTCTATATAATTGTATAAATCAACAAAATTTAGAATATTTTTAAACTAGTTTAAATGCGAAAAATGATTTTCCATTCAATCTAAATTTCCATTTTCCATATTGAGTCATTTTATCAAAAAACTAATTAAAATTCAAAAAAATATAAAAAATAATGTTACTAACCTTTGTTAAAAATTATGAAAATATCAAACTTGGTAAAAAAATTGAACCAATTATTCAATTATAGTTCATTTAATTTAATTTAATGAAAATATACAACGTTGTAAACAATTCAACTAATTAAATTATCTTTCATTTGAAATAACATCAAAAATATCTTTTTTGCAATTCCGTCGTGAAACTACTTACTTTTCCTGTCATTCTTGAACAACGAAATAGCCTACTTTTCTGTACCAAGAATAACAGAATCGAATAGCAACACTTTTCAAAATAAATGCTGAAAAGTTCTACTTTTCAGCACTGAAATGGGTGCTGAAAAGTTGAACTTTTCAGCACTTGTTTCGAAAAGTAACACTTTTCAACATTTTTTTGATTTAAACAATTTATTGACAAAATACATGAAAATTCCACTTAAAATTTCACTGAATGGGTGTTTTTTGAAATTGCAAAAAATGTTGTATGGAACTCGTTGCAAAACTTGATTTTTTCAGCACTCGTCGTATTTATCCAACTCGGTGAACCTCGTTGGATAAATGTACGATTCGTGCTGAAAAAATCCTCTTTTTGGCAACTTGTTGCATAAACTACTATTTCAATTACGCCGTGAAACTTACTAAACTAATTTTTCCTGTCGTTCTCGAACGACGAAATGGGCTCTATTCTCTACCAAAATAACAGAATGAAAAAAATATACCTTAAAATATCAGTGCTAAAAAAATAAACTATTCATCATTGAAATGGGTGCTTAAAAGTTGAACTTTTCAGCACTAGTATTGAAAAATATAATTTTTCAATATATTTTTTATTTGAACGATGAATTTACTAAACAAATGTATGCATGACATAAAATTCAATTCAAAAAGCGTTTTTCGGAACTTCAAAAAATGTTGTTTTTTTAATGTTCAACTCGTTGCAAAACTTGACTTTTTCAGCACTTGTCGTATTTATCCAACTCGGTAAACTTCTTTGGATGAATGTACAACTCGTACTGAAAAAATCCAATTTTTGTAACTTGTTGCATAAACTACTATTTGAATACCATTCGAAATATTTACGCACAATTTAATTTTCAGTATTTTTATTAATTTGTTAAAAGTACGATACTGTTTTTTTATGCTCAATAAAAATAAAACTGGAATATTCATCTGCTGAAAAAATGTGTTGTCCTCTTTCAGACCAGCCTTAATGCTTTTAAAAACTCTTTCGACGTTGTTTAACAATTAAACATTATTTTTTCTTAATATAACAAAATCTTTATTGCTTTTAAATAGTAGTTTATGCAACAAGTAAAAAGAAGATTTTTTCAGCACGATTGAGAAGAAAAGCAAGTAGTTTGACAATGGAATTGAAAAAAATAAATTTCTGTGAATATGAAAATGTTATTTATTTTAAACATTTATTTAAAAAAAAGATTATTTGCCAAAAGGCTCATAAATATTGAAAAGTTGAGTAGTTTTTATATAAAAAGTTTAAAAATGACGATTTGAAATAAAAAAAAAAACATTTTTACATTGGGAGAGAAAAGCAACTCTCAACTAAATTTTGAGGCTGGGAATTTTGACAGATGGCAAGATTCATCTTGCAGTGTTGAATATTAAGTGCTAATTTGAAAGTCTTGAATCAAGGTTTTTATCACCAGATTTATGTCCAAACAATTTGGATTGATGTTGAATGTTGAACATTTGTTAATTGATTGTGGAAGATCATGGTTACAACTTGTATGTGTTAAAGCAACAATTGAGTTACAATTGAGATCAATCAATTCTTTTGGAATTATTTTCCTTGAAACTAGGTTTAGTTTTATCACAAAACGCGTCATTGTTGATACATTCATACAATTTTTAAGATTGCCATAAGATTTTGGAACAGGTTCCAAACAAGCATTCTTTTATAATTTCTGAAAATAGCTTTCTTTAAATAAATGAAATTTCAATGATGATGAATTGTTAGTATTCATAAATATTTCCAAAAGAGCTTCAAAATTGATTTTAAGGAATAACCTAAAAAAACTCTAGTGACAAGATAGCACACGTATATGGCCAAGGGGCGCTGCCCCACGTGACTGAGTCACAAGGCAATGATTACGACCATGTTCAAGCTCAATTAGAGCAGAAGACGATTTGCTACACTGTGCGTATGTAATGCTGGTAGGGTTATCAAGAGGGGTGGTGGAAATGCACCCTAGAGTTGGTCTCAAACCATAGGATAGCAGAGCGAAAGCTCGTCCTAGAATAGAAACAAGTGCAGCTATCGACCATGTCAGTTCTATCAGTGGTGGTGTGGTGGGGTTGTAATCGATTAGATCTTGCTCAATGGCCTTAAACAGTGTTGTCGAGTGCCTGATGGTTGTCTGCCAGTTAATGCTGGTAGCTGGTAGCAGAAAATGGTACGGGGAAATTCAGTACAGGGAAGCATAGCTTGGCCTTGTCAGCGTGGAAAAACATTGTTGTTATTGGAAAATTGGCATCGCTTTACCGAGAAGATGGCTTAACGTTAGCGAGAATCAATTTATGGTACATCACCTGAACGACGAGGGTTGTTTACTGCAAGCTTGATAGGGTTGTTTGTGCTTTATTAACGAGTTTTAACATTAACACTTTGACCTCAATATTTTTCAAGAATCATTCTCAAAGTTTATCAGCAGTTTATTTTTCAAATATTAGGAGCCACCCTAACTATTACTCTAACCTCCTACATCCACGAGATAATTGAATTCATATTTCATTACAGCTTCCGAGAAGATCAATCCTAATCATTTATATTTCAATACCGTCTCGCATGCTTGAAACTGATTGAATTTAAATTACAAAAACACTTAACATTTCACCTTTTCTCGTGCAGCCCATTCAAACAAAGCCCGAAGATGTGTGTTCTGGGGGCAGTGAATTCAATTCCGTGCATAAATATTCCCCAATAAATCTTGTATCTCTTGCACACAACACAATGGAGATGAAATCGACGACCTCCACGTTTGAAAATTGCTTTCTCGAGAAAATCCTTTCACCCGATGAAAAGCTTCCTCGCAGAGTGGACCTGCAGGAAAAACGATAAATCACCCCGGTAAAAAGCCCCTCCGGCAACAGCAACCTCAACCGAAACACGGCCTCTACTGTACGAAAATCACCTTATTCTGGGCCGGGTGGACCACCGAGTAATTCTCTGGATTTTTGAGAGTTGAACTGCTTTTTTATATTTAAGGCTTGACCAAATATACAACTTTCAATAAACAATTTTAAATTTCAAGCTTTTTAAATCGATGAAATCATTTTTCCATATTTAAGAAGTATTTTTGTAAATTGTATTTTTGAATAACAAAAAGTTAAAAATGTTAGCTTTTCATGAAGTCGTCTCTCCTGTAGTTACTCCAGAGAACAAATTCTGGCTATAGCCAGTAAAGTCTGTTCAGAATCGTTCTCCGAATCGATAATAAATGTGGCGGTACAGATAAGTAGCAAAAACACAATCTTCGCAAAACCGCTTGCTTCTAGAATTGTGAAGCCCTACTTCGGCGCTCTGCCTCCCAGAATTCCCACAACAAATTAGATTCGTAAAGCGAGCCCAAAACCGTATTCCACCAACCAACAGAACCAAAATTCAATTTCGCAAAACCTCGACAAAACCATCTCTTCATTTGTCCAATTTAGTGCGATGATTTATGACAGTTTGGGGGCGTAGGCCTTTTAAGCGCCCTCCCAAGTGCCCCCCGGGAAGAAGTCGTCGAACGTGGTGTCACTGACAGCGGGAGCAAACTCCTCCCACGGTGGGATTGCCCTGAATTTGGGATGAGCTACGGGCAATGACGAATAAAAAAAACTGGAAGCAAATCCCGGCGCGGAAAAAGCAACGTGGAATAAATTCAATGTTCTGCAGAGCTCAGAGGCAGCAAAGCTAACCGTTACGGATGGTTTGGCGCGGGCACGATTGAGTCTTGGAACTGCCAACAGGCACAAATCCGAGGATTTTCTCGATCTGTCCGCCAATCGATACCGTTTCGGTCAATTAAGCCGGCAGTACGGAATGCCACGGTGCCGGATGAAAGATGGGGTTTGTCATCCTTGGCGAGTGGATAGTTTGAAGTAGGGGAAATATACCCTTTCTAATCAAACACCTTTCTTCGTCATATTAAGAGTTTGATGCTCGATAAAAGCTCCAAAAATACTATTTAGGCTATAAACTTACCAGCAGCAGCACCGCCTCAAGTAAACACGCAAATTAATGCCATTTACTGGCCAAAAACATCAAATTTAGTGAACCTTTAATCATAATTTCTATTTTGCGAGACCACTTCTCATCATTTTCGTGGCACACACATCTACACGCAAGATGAGAGCTTAACTGCTTGACGAAAGTCGCCATCAATATCTTTTCACTTGCGCTAACGTTTTCAAAGCGCTTAAGATATAAAATTGCTTCCAACTACCGGCAACATGTTCTTTTGCACATTAGTTAGTCACTCACTTGAAAAATAATCCCGGAACATGTAAATAATCAGCAAGCGCCATCAAAAAAACAAACGCGCCAAGTCTTTTGACATTTGACTTTTGACGACCCATTCCAATTGAAGGCTGAAAAAACTGAGCGAGAAGCGAAGGCAAATAAAGAACGAAGGGTGGCCACCAACACCACCAGCAGCGCCTGTTGGAGTGAGCCAGTGATGTCAGGAAATTTTCTCTAAAAATGCTACTTTTCGTGAGTGTTCGCTTAAAATTTCATTAATTTTGGCAGCACTAAGCAGACCCAGGAGAGCGCTGGAAGAAAAAAGCCCAAAGCTGAAAGTAGTAAAATGGGCGTGGCCCAATGCACTCGACTGATTAGAATGCATTTGGGATTTTTTTTTTTTTTTTTTGAATGCTTGTGAAAGGAATAGCATAACTTTTAAAAAATGTGAAAACAAACAGAAATGTTCACAAAAAGTTGCTCTACTCGTTGGTGTACTTGGTTTTAGTAAATTTCAAGGAACACTCCAGATCAGGGCTTGCGAAATTTTGACTTTGTTTGTGATAGCTGACAAAATACTCCAATCGTCTTCACTACGACAAACTGATTTTTACATTCTACTTTCGTTCGCTTCACACACAAAGGAATGAGTGCTACGCAAAGTCACTCACAAAATCATTGACTTCACTCCAGGAGAAAATCGCTAAGAGAGCGGTCTTTTGACATTCTACCGAGATTCCGATCATCTCTCCAATGATAGCAATCATATGATTTCTGTCACCACGCAGCATACACTAGGAAGAGAGAGACAAAAACGAGAGAAAGAGAAAGAGCACGTTGTCTCGTTCGGGCGGCTGCTTGAGTGGTGCTCATTTTTCGTTCGTTTCGTCTTCGTGTTTACGTTCATCGACCGTCGCCAAGCAATGACGGTCATGATAGGCGTTGGGTGTCAGCGATCAAATATCGTTTTGGGAAATGATCGCTGACAGAAAGTTCTATCGAATATCGAGCAGTCCCGTTCAGTGATATCCGAGCAGGGGTAAATAACACGGGAATACCAAATTTTGGTATTACTTGGGCAAATAACAGAGACCAAAATGTGCCCTTGGTTGCCCAGTAATAGATGGTAAAATACCAAAAAATCATACCAAAGTCTTGTATGTGGAAGGGCACAACAATACCAAACCATGTTATTCCAAGGGTAAAATAATACCTCAAAATAAAACCATTTCAATACCAAGTTGAGGTCTTCTGGATTTTTGAACATTGCTTGAATACCAAAACTTGGTATTGCCATGGTTTAATTTTTAGGTATACCCGAGCCCTTGGAAAATCAGATTTTGGTATTCCTGTGGTCTGGAATGATTTTGGTATGATTTCATGGTATTTTACCATCTATTACTGGGCAACCAAGAGCACATTTTGGTCGCTGGTATTTGCACAATAAATACCAAAACTTGGTATTTTCATACCATTTTTAGTGCAGCAGTTGCAGTTAGTGAAAAAACAACAGCCAAATCTACTCACCTGATGATTCCATGTTGTTCTTAGTGATATTCTTCACCACATCGAATTCATTTGTCATTGATGAATGGCCTGTGCTTGAAGTTCTTCAAGATTCTGAAAAATAACAAGATTGAAAAATAAGGATTGAAATTCACCAAAATTCAATATTTAATATATCTGTTGATTAACTCGTTTTTCAAAGTATTTGGTTATCCCGACTGAGAGAAATTTCAACGTTTTAAAAAAAAAATCTTTGTCGGTATATCAAAAAAATATGAAAATAAGCTTTAACAGGTTTCAAGTCAATTAAAAATTAATTATCTCGTCAAAATTATAAAAAAATCCATTGTTTCAGAGGAATTTGATGATTACCACATACCAAAATAATTCCAAAATGTGGCATCCTGACTTTGAAAATTTTCCACAAGTGTATCAAAAATGTTTAAATTCAAGTTTGAAATTTACGGTTTTCAATGAAGGTATTCGCTTTGAGACATCATTTTAGCGCAAAATTAATTATTTTGTCAAAATTGGTCAAAATTTTCCCATAGTTTTAGATGAATTTGATAAATACTATAATACCAAAAGAATACCAAAATGTGGTGTTCGACCATTGACAAATTCTGCAATTTTGCAATATCAAAACGATACCTTAAATTGGTATAATACCACATTTTGCTCTTGCATAATACTTAAGACAAATTTTAAAAGGTCCAGGAATACCAAAATTTGGTATTGATACCAGAGAAAGGTATTATTACGCATTTCCCTTGTTATTTACCCATGCTCGGGTAGATTCCTTTTCAAGCATTGCTCGAGATTATCCAGCATCATTCAAACACGACCGCTTATTAGGCTTAAAATGGGTATATTTTTCCTTTTTATTTTTAAGAAAAGAAAGATTGAATCTACAAAAGGAAGAATTTTTTTTAAATTATATTAAAAACAAATATTTAGTGCTTCTTACACAGTTTAGTAACGAAACTGTTTTTTTTGGTTTTTTGTTTTTTGTTTTTTGTTTTTTGTTTTTTGTTTTTTGTTTTTTGTTTTTTGTTTTTTGTTTTTTGTTTTTTGTTTTTTTGTTTTTAGTTTTTAGTTTTTAGTTTTTAGTTTTTAGTTTTTAGTTTTTAGTTTTTTGTTTTTTGTTTTTTGTTTTTTGTTTTTTGTTTTTTGTTTTTTGTTTTTTGTTTTTTGTTTTTTGTTTTTTGTTTTTTGTTTTTTGTTTTTTGTTTTTTGTTTTTTGTTTTTTGTTTTTTGTTTTTTGTTTTTTGTTTTTTTGTTTTTTGTTTTTTGTTTTTTGTTTTTTGTTTTTTGTTTTTTGTTTTTTGTTTTTTGTTTTTTGTTTTTTGTTTTTTGTTTTTTGTTTTTTGTTTTTTGTTTTTTGTTTTTTGTTTTTTGTTTTTTGTTTTTTGCTTTTTGTTTTTTGTTTTTTGTTTTTTGTTTTTTGTTTTTTGTTTTTTGTTTTTTGTTTTTTGTTTTTTGTTTTTTGTTTTTTGTTTTTTGTTTTTTGTTTTTTGTTTTTTGTTTTTTGTTTTTTGTTTTTTGTTTTTTGTTTTTTGTTTTTTGTTTTTTGTTTTTTGTTTTTTGTTTTTTGTTTTTTGTTTTTTGTTTTTTGTTTTTGTTTTTTGTTTTTTGTTTTTTGTTTTTTGTTTTTTGTTTTTTGTTTTTTGTTTTTTGTTTTTTGTTTTTTGTTTTTTGTTTTTGTTTTTTGTTTTTTGTTTTTTGTTTTTTGTTTTTTGTTTTTTGTTTTTTGTTTTTTGTTTTTTGTTTTTTGTTTTTTGTTTTTTGTTTTTTGTTTTTTGTTTTTTGTTTTTTGTTTTTTGTTTTTTGTTTTTTGTTTTTTGTTTTTTGTTTTTTGTTTTTTGTTTTTTGTTTTTTGTTTTTTGTTTTTTGTTTTTTGTTTTTTGTTTTTTGTTTTTTGTTTTTTGTTTTTTGTTTTTTGTTTTTTGTTTTTTGTTTTTTGTTTTTTGTTTTTTGTTTTTTGTTTTTTGTTTTTTGTTTTTTGTTTTTTGTTTTTTGTTTTTTGTTTTTTGTTTTTTGTTTTTTGTTTTTTGTTTTTTGTTTTTTGTTTTTTGTTTTTTGTTTTTTGTTTTTTGTTTTTTGTTTTTTGTTTTTTGGTTTTTGTTTTTTGTTTTTTGTTTTTTGTTTTTTGTTTTTTGTTTTTTGTTTTTTGTTTTTTGTTTTTTGTTTTTTGTTTTTTGTTTTTTGTTTTTTGTTTTTTGTTTTTTGTTTTTTGTTTTTTGTTTTTTGTTTTTTGTTTTTTGTTTTTTGTTTTTTGTTTTTTTGTTTTTTGTTTTTAGTTTTTAGTTTTTAGTTTTTTGTTTTTTGTTTTTTGATCCCTAAGTTGCTATGGGGCGCGGGTTCGATTCCCGCCTTATCCTCCTGGCCTTCTATCGGATGGGGAAGTAAAACGTCGGCCCCTTTGCGTAAAAGAGGTTTTGGGTGACCCACAACACATAACCTTCGGACGCCTAGAAATGGGCAGAAACTTGCAACAGAGACCACGAAAGACCCGGGGGTCGTTAAAGTGGATTGCTTTGCTTTATTTTTGCTTTTAGTTTATTCCAGAGCAAAACGAAAGTAATCAAAAGATTAATCTGTTCGATTGCCAAGGTTTCTCAAGGATAAAAAAAAAACTAACTTAATCCACTTATGTGGTTGGAGCCTTCCTCACTCATTAACAATAATGGCTGTACCCAAATTTCATCTATGTTTTAGATCCGGAATAAAAAAGTACATACATATCACTTAAGTGGCCATATCTCGAGACAGGGTTGCCAGATCTTCAATGTTTTAGACTCGTTGGAAAGGTCTTTCGATAACCTAACCAACGATGGGTCGGATGGTGTATCCGGACATAGTTTGCATACATTTAAGTGAGATCCGGCTTCAAAAAAGAACATCAATATCACTTAAGTGGCCATATCTCGAGGCAGGGTTGCCAGATCTTCAATGTTTTGGACTCGTTGGAAAGGTTTTTTGATAACCTAACCAACGATGGGTCGGATGGTGGATCCGGACATAGTTTACATACATTTAAGTGAGATCCGGCTTCCGAAAAGTACATCAATATCACTTAAGTAGCCATATCTCGAGACAGGGTTGCCAGATCTTCAATGTCTTAGACTCGTTGGAAAGGTCTTTCGATAACCTAACCTACGATGGGTCGGATGGTGGATCCGGACATAGTTTACATACATTTAAGTGAGATCCGGCTTCCAAAAAGTACATAAATATTACTTAAGTGGCCATATCTCAAGACAGGGTTGCCAGATCTTCAATGTTTTGGACTCGTTGGAAAGGTTTTTTGATAACCTAACCAACGATGGGTCGGATGGTGGATCCGGACATAGTTTACATACATTTAAGTGAGATCCGGCTTCCAAAAAGTACATAAATATGACTTAAGTGGCCATATCTCGAGGCAGGGTTGCCAGATCTTCAATGTTTTAGACTCGTTGGAAAGGTCTTTCGATAACCTAACCTACGATGGGTCGGATGGTGGATCCGGACATAGTTTACATACATTTAAGTGAGATCCGGCTTCCGAAAAGTACATCAATATCACTTAAGTAGCCATATCTCGAGACAGGGTTGCCAGATCTTCAATGTCTTAGACTCGTTGGAAAGGTCTTTCGATAACCTAACCTACGATGGGTCGGATGGTGGATCCGGACATAGTTTACATACATTTAAGTGAGATCCAGCTTCAAAAAAGAACATCAACATCACTTAAGTGGCCATATCTCGAGACAGGGTTGCCAGATCTTCAATGTTTTAGACTCGTTGGAAAGGTCTTTCGATAACCTAACCAACGATGGGTCGGATGGTGGATTCGGACATAGTTTACATACATTTGAGTGAGATCCGGATATATGTGAAAACACATTTTTATACATAACTTTTGAACTACTTATCGAAACTTCAATCTGTATAAAACTCGATCTATGGGACCCTAAACCAAGCCGCGTGCAACAGGTTTGGGTCAAATCGGTTCAGCCAGTGCCGAGAAACATGAGCTAGTTTGTTGGTCACATACATACATACACACACACATACACACACACATACACACACACATACACACACACATACACACACACATACACACACACATACACACAGACATTTGTTCAGTTTTCGATTCTGAGTCGATATGTATACATGAAGGTGGGTCTACGACGTTTTTATACAAAGTTCATTTTTAGAGCAGGATTATAGCCTTACCTCAGTGAGGAAGGCAAAAGATTCAAGTAATTGATTTGTCAGGTAAACCTTAATGAAGCTCAATTCGCGCCATCCGCTACCCGTTTCAATCAAGTTATAACACTAATGCAATTAGTATAATCCACTTTACTTTATCCAGCAAACTTTTCTCTCTCAACGTAGGAAATAAAAAAAAGAACGCTGTTTGGCTTTGTTTTGACAGTGCCGATTCTGCCAGCGGAGGACTTCAGGTAGAAAAAACATGCATTTTTTACATGAACTCTCCAGACACCATCTGCAACGTCAGCCGCGGCCAACTCCGCACAGGTGTTCTGTGGGCCTATCGCGCGGGGGGGCAAAAGTAATTAATATATATTTATGTTGCCATTTTCTTCCGTACTTTTTGTTTTATTTTTCCATCCCCACTCTGCCACCCAACAGCAATTACCATAAATTTAGCCTTAATTAACCTGTTATTCCGTGTGAATAACTTTTATGTCGGCCTGACTGACGACGGCGATGAGGACGAACGAACGGCCGGCCAGCCTGTTAATGTGTAGCAGTTTGAAGCTTTATCAAGTGCAAAGTTTTCCCAGCCAACGGTCAAATCGTGTATCGTGTGCCTGGGAAATGGCCGACGACCCCCGGGGAAACCCTTCGCTGAACCATGGTGCACTCCCATCGGAGAGGAGGGTCATAAAATGTTCTCCACTTCTGGGCCTCATCAACCGAGGTGCGATTCGCCCAGGATGAGATGCTAATGGCCATCCTGCTGAGGAGGAAAACGGATTGCTCCGACAAGCACGTATCACGATGTCCTAATTAATTGGCGAGGGGGCTTTTTTAGTTCGGCGTTTGACTAATCATAATTTGATTCTGACGCGGTAGCAGGAGAATAACTTGTTTTGAAGCTAGTGTTAGATGTTTATGTCATTCTAAGTGTCGAAATGGCTTACTTATCCTCGACAAACAAACTCTGCTTTAGAACTCATTATAGCACTCATTTCAGTACTGAAAAAATCAACTTTTCAGCACTTGTATCGAATTGTAATTCCGTCGGAAAAGTTGATATTGAGTCTAAAGCGAGATTGGGTCTTAGTTGTTTTCTACACAGCAAAAAATCTGATGGTAAAATCGCATGCAAAAGCATGCACATCACCTTCGTCAAAATAAACACTTAATATTACACACTGCATGTACAATTTTTGCAAACACAAAAAAAAAGTTGCAACCGACGGGACTCAAACCCAGCACCAACAGTAAGGACTGGCGCCTTAGCCCACTCGGCCATCAGACCGTTGAAAAGCTGTAAGGATAAACGCATATATGAGCTTGACATTTCGGTCAAGTAGGTTTCCCATACTGATGGGCTACATATTTCAGGATGTAAAATCACATAAAATTGCATAAAATAATGCAATATTTATTTTACACTCAGGCTTTTTACACGCAGCTGGATTACTACTTTTTTAGCTGTGTACAGTTTTTTTTTGCAATTTTTCTGATTTAAATGAATAAAACTTAATTCTTTTTAAATAATTGTGTAGAGGAAACCTAAAAAAACTTTTCCGAAGCATCACGTTTCTAGAATAAATCATGTCACAATGGATGCTGTTTTTAAGTTGAGGTACGTTTTTGGCCAAAATTTGTTCTAGGACAGTTGAATCAACTTTGCGAACCATTGATTTAAATTGTGTACATCTGGAACGGACGCTGGGATGTCGCTCGACACCCAGCACAACCACAATTTGGTCCATAATTTAGTTACCTTCCGGAGCAGCAATTAGTGCATAAAAAATTAAAATAGCACAGCAGCTTCACCCGCAGACACAGCTGTTATCCTCATCCTCCCCCCAAACCACTAAGCAAATTGTTAAAACTAGTTTTGGCTACAAATTTTCACCTCTCGATTGACCGTTATTGGGCGTTACATTGTGTCACTGTTATTTCACATTGAAATCAAGAGGTTTTTGTAATTCAATTGTGAAACTAGTATAAAGAGCGCTTAAAACATCAACTTTTCAGCATTTGAGTCTAAAAGTAATACTTTTCGATACTGTATACGAATCTGCTTTTTGCAACTTTTTGCATAAATTACAATTTAGTGCAACCTCCAAGCACGGTAATCCCCAAAACTGCGATACCGTGCCGATGCACACAGTCGGTTTAGTGAAATTATTATGTCACTCAGGCGCAAGTTCTAAAACAACTCTGTGAATGCTTCGAAGCCTGGCTCACAATCCGCGAGCAAAACGATAAAGTTTTAATGTCCAATTGGAGGAGGCACTGTTGCGTACTTCCGATGGATGGCTGGCTCAATGCTGCTGGCGGTGCTAGTTGGAGCGACTAAATCTGGCACTAGTGTTATCGACTTATGAAAGGTGGAAAGAGTCTGGCGCAGCAAGTGGAGGGGGCTTGCTGGTGTGTGCGTGTGAGGGAAAATCCTATTTTCATTATGAAATGAAAGCATTTCAATTATATACTAACGAAGGACGCTGAGAGGGGGAGGTACTTTGCAAATTGAGTGTTAAAATTTTAATTTTTTTTTTTTTTTTTTTTTTTTTTTTTTTTTTTTTTTTTTTTTTTTTTTTTTTTTTTTTAACTTTTTATTGGCAGCAATGAAAATACATTTTACAATAACATGACTATCTATTCTCTACTATCCTACTGTGGCTCAAACAGACTCAAAAATATCTCCCCACACTCAACAACTTGTTATTTTACACTACTACCTAGAATACATTCAAAAAATGTTTGAAGTGCTTTTTGAAAATTTCTCTGCTATTCCACCGCGATTCACACAATCTACTTTTCAACTCATCCAACGTTCCTTCGCCAAAAGTCTGCAAACAAAACGCTAAACTTTCAACAGTTAACCACAGCGCTGCTTTCAATTTTACATTTTGATCATTGAAATCACACCACAAAACCTCTTCTGCATCTTTAACTTTCAATTTTAATTTGTTAATTACTATATTATTTAACCAAGTCCAAATTATTTTTGAATGTACACAGTCTTTAAACCTGTGTTCTACAGTATCCTGAGCACCACACAATTCGCAAAAAGGTGATTCTGCTCCCTTTACTCCATGACGAAATAATTTTGAGTTGCATGGAATTATATCTCGTGAGGCCATAAATAAATAAGATTTCGCTGTAGTTGACAAGAAGTTCTTGTTGGTATTTTCAAAAAGTGTATTCCACTGCAAGTGGGGATTTTCTTTTTGCTTTTTAATTTCAATCTTCTTACTTTCAATAAAATAATCATATAATTTCTTACTAGTGTTCAAATGATTTTCATTTTTCAGAACATCCGCTTCTTGAAGCCACTCTCTTGTATTTCGCGTTAAATTTTTGTTAACTAATTGGTTTATCATAAACGTATCAAGTTCATCTGACTTACCAAATAATATGTTTTTAATAAAAAGTGATTTTGTTTTACATTCTACGTCTAAAAGAGCAATGCCTCCTTTCAAAACCGGTAAATATAATTCATTTCTTTCAACTTTGTAAAAATGTCCTTTCCATAAAAACTTCCCACATATGGACCGCAAAGAAGCCAAATGTTTATTATCAGGAGGAAATACCTGCGCTACATACCATAGTTTGGATAAAATGTATGTGTTTAGCACATAAACTTTCTGGAATAAATTCAATCTTCTAGAATATTGTTGTAATAAGCTGATATTAATTAATTTTATTATTCCGTTATAATTTTGATCGATCGTTTTATCAAAACTTTGTGAAAAATGTACTCCTAAAATTTTTAAATCATCTACTTCTTTAATTTGTTGAGGGCCAATCATGCAACTGTTGAATCTTAAAAACTGTGATTTGAACAAGTTAAGTTTAATCTTTGAATACAAACTGTAATAATGAACAAGTTGCAGTATAATATCAAACTCGCTATCATTTTTAACAAAAATGTTGATGTCATCTGCATATGCTACTACTTTAAGAAATCTGTTATCAATTAACACACCATTAATATTCTGATCAATCATTCTAATAAGCGGTTCTATATAAAAAGCAAAAAGCGCCATACTAAGCGGACACCCTTGCCTCACTGAGCTTAAAATTTGGAACGGCTCCGTCAAAAAACCATTGAACAAAACGGTTGAGGTTGCATTTTTGTAGAGTTTTTTCAGACAATTAATGAATTCATCAGGAAAATCAATTTTTTTCAACACCTTCCAAAGGAAATCATGATCTACGCGATCAAACGCTTTTTCAAGATCAAGACTTAAAATTGCTCCTTTAAACTTTTTTGACTTATTCGCTTTTACTAAAATATTTCTCAATAAACGTAAATTTGTAATGCAGGAATTATCTTCTACACAAGCTGCTTGTTCCGCACCCAAAACGTTTTTCATCATGGGTTGTATCCGGTTCCACAATATTTTAGTGAACAATTTGTAATCAGTGTTCAGCATACTAATAGGACGTTTGTTTTGTAAATCATATTTATCTCCTACTTTAGGGATGAGAGTTATCACCCCCGCTGTAAACAACGCAGGTGGATATTCCTCATTAACTAAATAACCGTTAAATAAATTTAAAAGGTCATCTTTCACAACATCAAAAAAAATGGAATAAAATTCGTAACTTAGGCCATCTGGTCCTGGTGAACTTCTGCTAGAAGCATTTTTTAAAGCATTTTCAATTTCATAAATTTCTATTGGTCTGTTTAGATGGATTTTGTCATTGATTTCAAGTTTTTTATTTAAATATCCTAGAACCGTTTCTGCATCAGTGTTGTTAACGTGCTGATTTTGAAACTTTTGAGAGTAGTGGTGATAAATTTCATTCTTCAATTTTTTAATATCAGATGTTATCTCATCATTAATTCTAAGTTTAATCAGATTGGATGTTGAAGAACGGTTAATAAAGGATGTAACTTGAAACAGTGATACCGTAAAACGGGGTGACTTTGATAGCCGGGGTGACTTTGATAGGTTTGCGATTTTTCCGCAAAATGAAAAGTACAATCAAAATACGTACGGAATGGTTTAGAATCATACTGACCGTGGTAGAGAAGTGTTCAAAGAACCTCAAAAAGAACTTTTCATAAAATTTTGAAAAGTTCAAAAAGTTAGTCAACTATAGTTAAGAAAATGTTGATGAAAGTCATTATTTCAAACTTCTCAAAGTGTCATGATTTTCTCAATGAACATGATTTGAATCGGAAAACGGAATGCATTTTCGGATTCTTTGGACAATTTTCCACTAGGAGAAGGTTAAATAAGTTTGTAAATAATAAATAATATGTGTTTTTGAAACACAGCTTGAAAAAATCTCAAAACTTATAGGCAATTTCAGTTAAAAAAATTACATGTCAAATGTGAAAACTTGTGATTCGTGTTTTGAATTCATATAAAATGCAATATAAATCGATAATTTTATAAACAAAACTAGTTTTAACAAATTTCAGGCAAAATTCCGACTTTTTAACAATTTTACCTAAAATTTATATGTATTTTGTTAAAAAGCTTATAAACTTAGTTAACTAATTATAAACAGTAATTTTTTTTCTTAAAAACTGTATCAGCAACCTTAGTGATGGTACATTTAACGTACAAATAAAGTTTGAACATCTTAAATATGATTTTAACAAGAAAAAATATGACTATCAAAGTCACCCCGGAATTCAACCTAAGAATTTTTAACGTAACTAATTTTCTAAACACTATTGGAAAAACTTTTTTTCCAAAATAGTGCATGGGCTTTGTGTGGCCTACCCCGGTACATGTTTTAAAAATAATAATCTTGAGAATAACCTTACCTTTTGGAAAATATTCCAAAATCAAATTTAAATCCTATCAAAGTCACCCCGGTTTACGGTAGTTTTTCATCGGCATGTAATGTTTCCGCTTTTAATTTGAATTTAATTTTACTCAAACGCCGTTGTTCGAGTTCCATTAATTTGGATTTCACTATCGATAATTCATTTGAACAATCGATATTTTGTTCTTGCTTCTGTACTATTTCATTCAAACAATTATAGTAGAAACTTTTCTCTCGTGCCGACTGCTGATTTGAAAGAAAATTTTCTTTTTTAAAAAAAGATTTTGCATTACTTTTAAAAACGGTATTCCACCAAAAATTTAAATTTGAATAAGAGTTTCTTAGTTTCAATTCAGTATACTTTTTTTTAAATTTGTCTATTATATCTGGGTCATTTAGTAAAAAAGAATTAATTTTCCAGTATCCACGTCCATAAAAATTCATAAATTGATGACCAATTTCAAGTTTCAAAACTACGCTGTGGTGATCCGAAAAAGCAACAGCAATAGTTTCTACAGATCTAACATTTTCTGCAAATTCTTTTGAAGCATAGAAGCGATCTAACCTAGATTTTGAGTTTCCTCGAACAAAAGTAAATATTCTATTTTTATTGTGATTTAATTCAATATCAATCAAAGTTAACGATGAAGTCATATTTTTAAGTCCGTTACTCACATTTTTTATGGAACTGTTTGAATCGTTTTTGTTAATTATGCAATTGAAATCTCCCAGCA